>NC_089589.1:37719734-38321298 GCF_019320115.1 Miscanthus floridulus
GTGCACGGGCTCCGCGCTCGACTGTTATGGACTAGGGGCTAGCTAAGGCCATAGGGGTCAGTGGTGAACTAACTGCTCGGACTCCACTTACACTCCCTATAAATACGTCATGTTCAAAACTACGAAGACCTTTTCACCGAAATACAATTTAACCGAATACACATGCACCTTATAACATTTATCATATACATAAGTGTTTTTTGCGCTTTCGCGTGTTCTAACTACACCGTCCAGGTGTTACAGATGATAATCTCCGAGCAGGTCACCGCGCACCATTTTCGCCGTCCGTCTCACCAAACAAGTCTATATCAGTCGGCCTAGCTTCTTCGCTGCGTCCTCCACCTCATCCTCCAGCTGCTGGGTCTCCGCATCGCTCAGTCCTTCGGCGAACCTGCCCCCTATCGACTGAAAGTCGATAGTTGGGTAATGGGACCGAACCACCAGCGAGGACATGAGTAGCGAATGGACACAATGGCAGTCGTGGTTGAAGCTCTTGAAGTTTTCCCACGCTGCCTTGCACCTCTGGATGATGGTGTCCGAACGTTGCCGCCTGCCGTCGGGCTGAGCAGCCATTTCTAGGTCGATGCAGTCAAGCACTGGCTTAATTGCAGCAACTACAGTGATCGAAGTTCTCCCTTTGGGTCTTGGCCTCCTGCACCAGCACATCAAACTGCGCCTTGGCTTTATGACTGGTAGCCTACAAGTGTTACAATGCTCCATCATACAAGGAAGCTACTTCAACAGTAATTCCGACTAGGAGGTATTCACCTTTTAGCTCCTCGGCCAGTTTGTCTGCTTGCTCTGACTCCTTCGCCTTCTCCTAGGCGAAGTTGTTCGATGGCCTAGCGCAGTTGGCCGAGCTCTGCGTCTTTCTCTACAAGCGCAACAATTAACACCAAAAATATGGCTGTTCAACAATGAAAAGTACATTCACCGATATACCATACCTGCTTTCTGCTCGGATACACTTTTAAGCTGTTTGGATTTTTTTCTCCAATTGCTCGGAGGCACTCTTTAGTTGGCTAGAGACAATGGCCAGTTGTTCGGACTGGCTCCACACCTGCTCGGACACAGCCTGCCAGTTTTTCGGTTAGGACCCCCTTCTGGTATTCTAGGTCTCGCGCACGTTGGACTCTGCAAGGTCTCGTTCACGTCGAGCCCTCTGGATATTTCTCTCCGAGAGGTTCATCGCCTCTTTGAGTTTTTCGTTCTCCTCAGCAAGGGGCTCCATTCGCTTTATCATCTGGCGGCGCTTGTTCGGCAATCCGAGTTATCTCCTGCGCATGCACAATGACAACATCGAAATCCAATTCCTAATGTCAAAGAGGAGCACTCCAGACTCAGTACTAACCTTGATCTGCTTCATCACCCTGGTAAGGGAGGTCTCCTAGCCTCCTGAACTCCCTGGTGGTGTCCTCCTCTTCGACAATTACTATATCATCGCCGCGCTTTTGTAGGATTCGGACAGCTTGAGCTCTAGGTTCTTCACGCTCGATCTCCTCCACCTCGTCATCTTCTGCTATAGCTAGAGGCACTACCTAGGGGCTCGGTGGTCGGATGGCGGGTCCGACCATGCCCTCTGACGCCTCAGGGGGTGCTGTCTGGTCCTTCGATGACGCAAGATTTTCTGCTCCAGATCCTGGCGCGATGCCGGTTACTGCAGTTTCTACTCCCGAGGACCTAGTGGTGCCCGCCGTTACCGAGGGGACTGTCGCCGACTCATTCGCCGTTGACGATAACTGTTCACCACCGCCAAGTCCGCTAACGGTAGCGATCGGCTCCCCCACATGCTGCCGAGCACCCGAGGACTCTAGGATGGGGTCCACCGGCATCTCCCCCGTCCCAGGGCCAGCCGTCGGCTGCTGCTCAATCTAGACGAGTGGGGTTGGATCCGTCATGCACCTTGCACTGCATCAAAATAGTTCGTCAGTCACCACAAAAAGTTAAGAAACTATAGCAAAGTAACTTCAATACAAGGATACTTATGGCTTGGTCTGCTGGTTCAATTTCTTGAACCAGCGGTGCCTACCCGAGCCCCCAGGCGCAGCCGTCGGGTCGACTCCCATGCTCTGTGGGGGAGGCCTCGGCTCCTCCTTAGTCGACCTCTGTTCTGTCTGCCGCTCTGGGGCCCTCTCCACCTACTGCTTTGGGTTCACCTCCGTCCGTTGCTCAGGGACTTTCGTCGCCTGCCTCGTAGGGACTCCCGTTGTCTGCTGTGCGGGAACTTCCCTCGCCTGCTGCTCAGGGACTCCCCTCGTCTATGGTTTAGGGACTTCTCCACCTTCCCCTGATTGATTCCCTGCGCGTGTGCTTTGTGGAGGCTCCTTCGTGCTCGGTGGAGGAGCCGTCAGAACTTCATCGTCGTCAGACCAATCGAACACCGTGGTCCTTCGTGTTCGAGTGGTCTAATCATCACCAAGCAAGATGCTGCCTGGTTTGCGGGGAGCAGTAGTCGCCGTCTTCCTCTTCTTTCGAGTCGGCTCGTCCGTTGCTGCCCTCTTTCCCTGGGTTTTCTCCGACACCGGGGGAGGACTCTGCGTCCAACCAACATCCATACCCCTAGACTCCAAAGAAATGCTGATGGAACTTTCTTCAGGTTGAGCTGGTGGTCGTGCATCCACTGCTGCCCGCCAATCGCCTCTCGGCATGCCCGAGAAGTACATAGCCCTATCTTGCGAGTGCATCTTCGCATGAGTGAATCAGTATACTGCTTGGCAAAGACAAAAGAAAAAAGCTTCTCAAAACACACAGCTGCGATATTTACCTAAGGAGGCAGATTTTTGCAGTTGAAGGGCTTTGTATACCCTGACAAGCTGAATGAAGCAAGCAAAGCGAATAGCTCTGCAGTTCGCTCTTCAACAACGTTCCTCGACAGTATCTCTGGCCTCTCCCGGGTACCATCGGTCTCCCCTTTGAACTTAAAGCCTAGGTGCGCTCTCTCCTTACAGGGCTGAATGCGGCGTACTATGAAACTCGCTGCTACCAATCCGCCATTGGTCCTTACGCCCTCTATTAAGTCAAGGAGTTCCTTCACTTGCTCCATATCATCGCTGCTCGGCGTCTCCGACCAACTCCTCTGGTTCTCTGGGATGTGGTCGGTGTCATAGCGGATTGCTGGGTGGCTTTGTCTCATGTAGAACCACCTGGCGTTCCACCCCTTCAGTGACGTGTTCAGCAGGCACAGTAAGGTACTCGCCCGCCATCCCATCGTGCAACTAGAGGTACACCCTCGCTGACCACCTTGGAACCAGGGCCGCCTCTCTTCTTCAGCCAGAACAGGTGACGGAAGAGGTTGAAGTGGGGTAGGATTCTGAGATATGCCTCACAGAAATGGATGAAGATTGAGATGTGAAGAATGGTGTTGGGATGGAGGTTGCACTAGACTAACTGCCCAGAGCTCCAATAGATCCCTCAGGAATGGATGAACAGGGAATCTCAACCCGTGCCAGAAATAATCCTCGAATACCACTGCTTCGTCAGTATGAGGCGTCGAAAAGGACTCACCGAGGGTCGGCCGCCATCCGACGGTGGCACGGTCAGGGAGAACGCCAGCTTCCACCAGTCTGTTCAGCTCCGACCTCTCCCGTTCACGACGGCACCCACTCTTCGTCACGTCGGGCGCCGGCGCTCGCCTTCTTGGGGCTTGTTTTCTTCGATTTGGCCGCTCCCTTCTTCGGCGCCATCTCTCAGATCCGATTAGGGTTTGGCGGCGGCTGCAAGTGTGAATGTGAAATTGGAAATGGGAGGACTGCGGAGGAAGACGAAATGGCAAAGTGGCAAAGGTGGAAACTTGAGATACGGATGGCGCAGTTATAAAGCACTTTCCCCACCTCTTCATAGTTAAGGGTTTTTGGGAAACCGTTCCCGCGATTTGCGCCTCTCCGAATCCTCCGCAATAGCAAGGTGGGCCGTAACCTGGGCTTCTGCGCAACCGCAGCCCACGTCGCCCATTTATCGCCGCCATCAGTTGCTACTCGCCGAATAATCGCCGACTTCTTCGCCATTTATTGAGGCTTAGTAACGTCACTGTACAGCCATTACTCCGGTTTTTTCTCCACGGTTTGATTTCTCCGATATCTCCGCTCGTAGTCCGGGGACTAGCTGCCTACTCAGCTGGTCTTCTACTATTATTCTACTTTCTAACCCTGGCACCACATGACTACGTCATCTACTGTCAGGCTCGGGGACTAAGTGGGCACACTTCACCTTGCGAGTGAATGTGCTTTATCTCTTTTTGGGGCCACGCCTGGGGACTGGCTGCTTGCTCGGCTGGTCTTCTACTATTATTCTACTTTCTAACCCTGGCACCACATGACTATGTCATCTACTATCAGGCTCGGAGGACTAAGTGGGCATACTTCACCTCGCGGTGAATGTGCGGGATTTTTTCTCGAAGACTACATGTCTCTTGAAGAAGATTGACTCTTTCTCCCGTGGTCGGACTCTAAGTGGGCACACTTGGTCCTACTGCGAGGAAATTTCCAATTCTGAACTTGAGCTCCTTACACCCTTATGGCAAGCCGTGCTTGGATCTTACTGCTCGGCTGAGGTCCTCGCTACTCGCAACTGCTCGCTACTGCTCGGCAACTCGTCATGGTGGTCGGACCTGTGAGTTTGACTGCTCGGCTTTGTTCGCACCTGCTCGGACAAGCACAAGACGACGTTGTTCAATGGGTATAAGGCGCTCGGGGACTAGCTGTGGGGGGTACGACCCCGAATACCCATGACAGACCACATGGGCTGCGCCCTCAGGGGTGGCCCAGCCCACAAGACGAAGCCTTGCGGGGCACGATTCTGGTCGGCGCCTTCCGCAAGACATTTAGAAGATATCCTTAAAGATACTACGAGATCTGTTAGGATATGTATGATCCTAAGATTCCTGTAATCAGTTATTACTTCTCGGTTATCTCTCAGATCTAACCGACTTGTAACCCTGCTCCCCGGACTATATAAGGCGGGCAGGGACCCTCTCCAAACACACGCAATATCATACGATAGCTAATACAAATCAATAGACCACAGAAATAGGGTATTATGTCATACTGATGGCCTGAACCTGTCTAACTCGTGTCTCTGTTGCCTTCTTGTTCTTGATCTCACGCTCCCCTGCCGATCAATCTATCTTCGTAGGATACCCCTCGGAGGACTGCCGACGATATTCTGTCGACAATCACCCTATGAATTTAAGATAGGCTTATATGTGAATTTTAAAAAGTAGTGGAGTATTAAATTTTAAGCTAAATAGTCTAATTTATTAAATAAATTTTAATTCCTCTAAATAAAAAAATCCAAACGGCTCCTAAAAGTCATCCAATTGCCAAGCTCAAGTCACGGCCCATTGCCCAAATAGGATACGCGATATTTAAAGCATTTAGGACAACCCGACCAAACCATGGTCCAAAGTCATTGACCAATAGGATTACTGAACAGGGCATCCCGCACCCATTTCCGGTCCGGTCGCCCTGACCAATGCTTATAGGGCGTGTTTGTTTATAAGCTGCTTATGATAAAAATAAGTTAAAATTAATAGTCGAACACTATATTTTTTAGCAGCTTATTCTGACTATGTTTATTTCCATAGTTTCTATTTATACTAAAACATAGAAGCTGAATCAGATCAGCTTATTTTGACCGCCACTTTTACTCTATTTGTGCAGCTTATCTAGAAAGCCCTTCTCATATAAGTTATACCAAACGGGACCTATATATCTAATTTGAGCCTAGCTCCTGCTTAGTTGCTTTAAGCAGTGTTGACCTACACGGCTGCGTAGAATGATTACACGACGTGTGTGTGTATATATATATAGGGAGAGTATATTCAGTAGCCAGCTACAAAATAAGCTATTCCGTAGCTATTTCCATTTACGATAATTTTATATACTAATTTACGATAATGTCAATACATATTTACGATAGTTGGGTTACTATAACACATGTAAATCACTTAGTATGAAGTTACTATAATCTCATAAATTAACATAATAATTATCGTAACTCAAAGTGGCTACAGAATAAATTATTTTATAGCCAGCTACAGGATATATATATATATATATATATATATATATATATATATATATATATAGACACACACACGGCGAGGCTGTTTGAATGGTCAAACATGGTAAAAAAACAGCGTAAACGATCTACACGGAATGGTAGCAAAACGTTTTTGCCCGGTGTGTTCGGCGTGTCATGGCGCTTGGTAGAGAGTTTCTCAGCAGGAGATGAAAATCAAGGACAACATGCTTAAGTTCAAGTGAATAGGACGGAGAAAAATACTAGACCTATGACTGATAAGCCAGGCTTAATGACCAAAGAAACCGTGGCAAATTAAAAGAGGTAGACATTAAACGGTAATGCTCTCTACCGAGCGTCCGGCCGACCGGACGCGCGTCTTCGTTGGGCATGCGGACCAGGTCTTACCGGCCCATTATTTAAAAAAATCTAGACGCTTCCACCGGGGACAAAACCACCTTATGCCGTGCGCCTTGCGTCGGACTCGCTTCGCGCCGCGTGCCCATGCACCTCAGGCCTCACGTGCGGACCTGCCTCGTGCCGCACACCCCGCCCTCCCTCGCTGCCCGCATCAACGAGTCTTCATTGGACGGCAGCAAGTCAATGAGCACATGTTACAACCGTATGTTTCATGCGTTTCAGATGTATGTTGCGTATATTTCATCTTGATGTTGCAAAAGTAGATATGGTGTTGCATATGTTGCAATAGTTATACACGTGTGTTGCAAGTGTATGTTTCAAATGTTTCAAACATATGTTGCAAGTGTTTCATCTAGATGTTGGAGTGGCAATACACTTATGTTTGCAATTGTGTTTTCCAAATGTATCAGTTATTTCATCTGGATGTTGCATATAGTGCAGTGGCTATACACATATGTTGCAAGTGTATGTTCCAAATATTTCACCAATTTCAGACATATGTTGCAAGTGTTCTATCTAGATGTTGCATATGTTATAGTGGTTATACATATATGTTGTAAACATATGTTTCAATTGTTTCACCTGGTTTCAGTATGTTGCTACAGGTGCTGCTCCCCACGCGCTCTGACTCGCGGGCACGCACACGCTGCATGCACCCATCTAGCGATGCCTATCTTTGTCATGCGGGCCAGCTCCAAGAGTCAGACATGCACACCACGAGCGGCCAGTGCCCAAATGGTCGAGCCCTCCATGGTCAAAGTGCATGCGCGCAACAGACGCAAAACAAGGCACCGCTGCATATCGACGAAATACGTCCGACAGTCTACCAAGGGGTATGCTCACGGTAGCAGATGAATCGGTGGACGTGCGCGTGAGGGAACCGGATGGTGACACAGAACACAGAAGACAGCGATTAGACATGTTCAGGCCGTCAACTCAACGTAATACCCTACATCATGTGTCTTTATGGTTTGTATTATCTGAGATTTGATGAGAACGAGGGGGTCCCTGTCCGCCTTATATAGCCCAAGGGGTAGGGTTACAGGTCGGTTGTTTCTATCCTGATCAATTTACAAGATAGGTGAAAGGACCTAGGATGCCGCTTAGAGGGGGTGAATAGGTGTTTCTAAAAATTAACACCTTTAAATGTAGAAGCGATTAGTAATGAGAGTTTCCAAAAGGGAAAAACTCCAAATAAGAGTAATACCATCCCTCACAAGTTAGCCACGGAGTATGTAAAAGATACTAAATAAATCTAGGGAGCCAGACACCTACAACCAAAGAGTTAAATCAAAATATAATTAAGTTTTGCACAGGCACCAATACCAGACGTGTCCGGTGTCCGGTATACACGTGTTCAATGGAACGGCTCCAAACTTGCTCCTTTCTATTTCAATCTTCAATCCAAGTTGCAGGTACCTACTAGAAATGATATGATATACAGAGAACCTACAGAAAAGCTAGAGCAACACAAATATCAAAAGAAATGCGAATTGAGACACGATATTTGTTTTACCGAAGTTCAGACTTGGTTGAGTCCTACTCTTCGTTGAGGGGGCTACGGGCGACCCAGCGAAGGTCGCCAAGCTGTCGCTTGCCCTTCACCTTTGCTTAGTACCTTGAAGCCTTTCCCTGCTATCTTCACCATCTCAAGCCATCAAGTCACACCTTGTGTTGAATCATACAATGAATTCCATAGAACACCATCAATCATTGATATCCCACCATAATTAAGCCTTTGCATGAATTACATTTGCATTGTTGTCTTATGCTTGAACTAGAGTGCTTATACAACAACACATCATTTTGGCTTCATTAAGCATCTGTGAGATAACCAATTTTCTATTTCACACTTAGAGAAAAATGTTAGATCTTTAATCATGTTGTCATTCAATCATCCAAAGTCCACTAAAGGACTAGATGCACTTTCAATAGGAAATACAGAGATTGCAGAATCTAGCATATCCGAACAGATTTTCCTTGATTGCCAAGGATCTTCACGTAGCCTTGTGAGGCACGTCGACCTGTACTGTGCTCCACGCGGTGTAGTATTGTGGGCTGGGTCTCCCCTTGCGGCTGCCCAATGGGTACCAGGGGGTTATGACCCCATAGCTAGTCCCCGAGCGCCTTGTATCCATTGAGCAACACTGTCTTGAGTTTGTCTGAGCTATTGAGCATGCATCCGAGCTACTGAACATGTTGTCCGAGCTGTTTGAGCATGTGTCTAAGCCGTTGAACGAGTGTCTGAGCTGTTGAACGAGCATCTGAGCTATTGAGACAGTTGTCCAAGCAGTTGGACTGGTCGATGAAAAACCAGACTCGCTCAAAGTTGAGGTTTGTTAGAAGGATGTAAGGGGCTCAAGTAAAAAAATTTGAAGTCTTCATCTTAGATGAAGTGTGCCCAATTAGGTTCTGGGCGGCAAAGTTGGACGCTTAGCATTCTTGACTTAGTCAGCGTGGAGGAACTTAGTCCCTCAAGAGTGAAGAGAGATGCTTAGCATCGGTGCCTTAGGCAAAAATTTAACTCTTAGAGCCAAAATAGGGAACTTGGACGATTACAGTCTATGACTTAGTCGCTTTGTAGAAGACCAAGTACAGAAATAAGCACATTCATCGCTAGGTGAAGTGTGCCCACTTAGTCCCCGAGCCTGGTAGTAGGTGAATTATTCATGTAGTGTTAGGGTCCAGAATAGTAGTCTTCAGATGCCACACCAGTCCGTAGCTTAGCTAGAGATCGGTCCCCAGCTTAGCTGAGAGAAATTAGTGTGGAAATAAGTACAGTCATCGCAAGATGACGTGTACACATGTAGTCCCTGAGCCTGCTAGAAGATTGCAAAGGTATCTTATAGCAGGGTCAGAAAATATCTTGACATAAATGTCTAAAAACTCCATCGAAGCAATGCTTAGCATTGAACTCTGTTTTGTCGTTTCGCATTCGACGCGATTTGACGCAGTGGCCCACCTGGCCCATTCGGTGGCCATCAACGCGTAGAGATTTCAGGAGAGAATGCAGTGGGGCAGGCGTGGTTTCCCACAAACCCTGGAAGGCGGAGGGTCAGGGGTTGAACCGTTATAAGAGCGCCGCGGCCCCGGCGCACATTTCCCATCATTTCTCCACCACTTTGTCTTCTTGCTCGCACCCACACCGCTGCACCTGGCAACGGCTCTGCCATTAGAGCAACCACAAGCACGTAGTCTCCTCTAGGCCATAGATCTATTAGACGGTGCCCAAAAGAAACTATGGTGGCTCGAGTAGAGCATCATGCGAGCTCAATCGCAGCGAGGAATGGGTGGAGTCCATCAGCAATGAGGTTGCACTCAATCAGTTGGTGGTGCACGGTGTGCTACCCGATAGGGTGATGATGGAATGGCATCTGGCTCGCGGTGAGAGCTTTCCTGACTCCTCACGGTGATGAATTAGTAGTTTTTTAAGATTACTTCTATCGCGGATTTGGTGTTCCGATCCATCCGTTCCTCCATGGGTTGATTGACTATTACGGGATCAGTCTTTGTAATCTGGGCCCAAATTCCATTCTTTATGTCTCTATCTTCATCCATTTCTAGGAAGCTTATCTTGGCATTCTTCCACATTTTGATCTCTGCCGCCACTTCTTCTGTTTGAAAGCCTAGGGGGATTTGGATCTAGGATCATAGGCAGTGCGTACTTGTAGCTTTAGGACAGGATGGTTGGCCAATACATCGCCACCCCGTTGAACACAAATGTGAAGTATTGGGCATAGTGGTGGTTCTACATGCCACAGGGGGGACACTATGTGGCATGCGACATTGATCAGCTTCCCATGAGCAATGCCAAGTGGTCGGAGAGACCTGGTGTCAATGGAATGGAGCAAGTGATGGAGCTCTTGGCACTAATCGACTGGAGAAGGGTGAATGGGGTCATAGTAGCGGCGAATTTCACTTTTCGGTGATGCCAGCCCAACAAGGAGAGGGCACATCCTAGGTATGAATTCCATGGGGATACTAATGGGACCCATGAGGTGCTCGAGCTGATTGACCAGGACGAAGTCATGCGACGGATTGGATTGTTGTTTAACCTCGTGGGGCATTGTAGGATCGATAATCAGCAGAGGGCCTTTAGTGTAGGGAACCCCCGACCATGGGTAAGAGTCTTCTTTTTGGTTTCACTTGATCCCTTATCTATTGCAATATAGTCATTCATGTTTCTGAAGATTCGTGGGCAAGACCAGGTGGTGTACTTCTCAGTGGTGCCATTGGCTGACTAGTCATGGGGTGTTGATGCTCGGCCAAGCAGTCCCTAGCATCGAGCCAGCTCGGAGGCTGGTGGGGATAGCTCGGCCGACCTTGACGACAAAGATGGAGATGAGCGGACGTCGCCTATCTATAAAAAGCTCTAGGGAAAGCGGCCTGCAAGCGAGGAGACATCCCTAAAGAGAAGAAAAATAGCGAACAAGATGTTGAGGGCGCTGCCACCATCGATGAGGACCTTCTGGAAGCTCACATCCTTGATGATGGGATCTAGGACGAGCGGAAAATGCCCTAGATATGGGATGTGCAACCACTAGTCGACCCTAGAGAAGGTGATCGAGTGCTCCGACCAGTCAAGGTCCTTGGGATCACCAATGGGACAATCGTATGCAGCGACCGACATGATGCATCGAGCTATGAGCTTCTACTTGTGTTTGTCCTCGAAGATAGCTCTCCCATCGTAGATGGTGGTGACTGTCTTGGTGGCGTCCTGGTAGACAGGGCCCTTATTCTTGTCACGATCCCCGCCTTGGCCATCTTCAGTCTCGTCGTCGTCATTTTGCCATGGCCTTTTTATGGCTCGCCGTGGAATGCTTTGTTCAGGCCTCTACACTCTCCCATGGTGTGCTTGGCATCCTTGTAGATAGCACACGAACCATCCATGTTCTTGGCATAGTTGGCATCATAGGTGCGCTTAGCGCGAGCGTTGACGGAGCTGTCAGGCTGGCGACAACAGCCTTGTCTGCCTCATGAGCTATCCAGGTGGTCATCACGCTGGTGCTCACAGTTGTCTTGGCGATGCTCATGATCATCATGGCGGCTGTCATGATCGTTGCGACGATGGTCGCGATCGTTGTAGCACCTCGTGTCACGGCGGTCGTCGTTGTGGCACTAGTGGCGATCGGGATGGGCAGCCCATTCAGCTTCCTTGGCGTCGGCATAGCCATTTGCTATTTGTATCCGCTCGCTAATAGTCATGGGCCTCTTGCGATACAGCCTTTTGTGAAGCTGCTCGTGCAATAGCCCTTTGGTGAATGTGGCGATGGCCTCGACGTCACTGATGTTGGGGACAGAGTTCCTCGTCTCTGAGAAACACCTGATGAAATCATGCAGGGACTCCCTAGAGGTTTAGCGAAGCTTCTCTAGGTTGAAGGCTCTAGTTTAGTTTTGGTGAATTGATGAAACCCTATGTGCTAACGTAGTTTATCAAAGTGATTATGAGATAGGTAGCACTATTCCAAGTGATGAAGCAATGGTGAAGATCATGATGATGGTGATGCCATGGTGATGATCAAGTGCTTGGACTTGGAAAAGAAGAAAGAGAAAAACAAAAAGCTCAAGGCAAAGGAGAAATTGATAGGAGCTTTTAGTTTAGTGATCGAGACACTTAGCGAGTGTGATCACATTTATGATCGATAACCATACTAATAAGAGGGGTCAAACTCGTATCGAAATGCGGTTATCAAAGTGCCACTAGATGCTCTAACTCATTGCATTTGCATTTAGGATCTAGTGGAGTGCTAAAACCCTTGAAAATGTTTGTGAAAATATGCTAACACACATGCACGATGTGGCAGAACCACCTAATCTAATGCCTCCCAGGAGTACTTGTCTTCCTTTAGACACTAAGTACTCAAGGGAGGACACTAACTTACGTAGTTCCATTGAGCACACCCCAAGGGAGAACCCAAAAATCCATATTTTCTATCAGGATCACAAATGAGAGAATAAAGCTTACAACATTCTTAAGCCATTTCTTATATCACTTTTAATACAACACCAGAGTTATGAACAATTTAATTTAACAGCGGAATATAAACATATGATCAGAGTTAGAGTGGAAGTAAATATCTATTCATGACATGATGAAGCATTGATATATAAACTATGACAACAGATTATAAAACTTCCATTTATAAAAATATTTAGTGAGAGTTATAAATAAAACTATGATCGCAGCATAAAGGAATCCTCTCTGAGCCCACCAAGAGGGATCCACACACAAGAGTCAGCTCTAGCATCTGCCTGTCACCTGCAACAGGGGGAAATAAAACCTTGAGTATTAATTGTACTCAGCAAGACTTATCCGATAGGAGAAAAGAAAAGACTCCAAGGGTATCTAGCTTGTGGGTTTATTGTATCTGTAGGAGCATTACTAAATGTGCGTCCTTATATTCAATTTTATTAGCAATCATCATTAGTTCATTAACTAACCATTCTATGTAAGTACCTGTACTACTTTCAAGCAGGTGGTAAGCAATCAGAACCATGTTATCATCTGTCATATTCTAGTTCTTACTATGGTGCTAGACTGTAGACAAGTGTACCAGATTACCCGATGATTCTTGAATCAATGTGCCCAGTTGGGTACCCCAAAAAACACATGCCCCGCTTGGACCCCAGACATAAGTAGGACCAACCCACCACTCTCCTATCAAGGGGTCCAGGTCCCCATCCAAACTTAGACTCCAAACCCCTACACCGAAGTCCTAGACTCAGTGTGGTGCTTAGACCTCCTACATCCCCGCCTCCAATCAGTCGATCCGAAAAGAGCCAGAACTCATGATAAGAGAGTAATGAGCCTTCTCTGTTCTCAAACAAGTATGTGCTCGGGATAATAAGTCTATGACCTGCCTAGAACCCAATGCAACGACTGGTCCTTAACCGACACAGGCAGAACAAGTGCAATCCGAGCCTCGCTCGAATGCCAAACCAAGTCCAGATCCAAAGTACCATTCCGCCTAATCTAATGCTTCCTAGGAGTACTTGTCTTCCATTAGACACTAAGTACTCAAGGGAGGACACTAAATTATGCAGTTTCGTTGAACACACACTAAGGGAGAACCTAAAAATCCACATTTTTCATCAGGATCACAAATGAGAGAATAAAGCTTACAACATTCTTAAGCCATTTCTTATATCACTTTTAATACAACATCAGAGTTATGAACAATTTGATTTAACAACAGAATATAAACATGTGATCAGAGTTACAGCGAAAGTAAATATCTATTCATGACATGATGAAGCATTGATATATAAACTATGATAACAGATTATAAAACTTCCATTTATAAAAATATTTAGTGAGAGTTATAAATAAAACTATAATCATAGTGTAAAGGAATCCTCTCTGAGCCCACCAGGAGGGATCCACACACAAGAGTCAGCTCTAGCATCCGCCTGTCACCTGCAACAGGGGGAAATAAAGCCCTAAGTACTCAATTGTACTCAGCAAGACTTACCCAATAGGAGAAAAGAAAAGACTCCAAGGGTATGCAAGGCTATCTAGCTTGTGGGTTTATTGCATCTACAGGAGAATTACTAAATGTGCGTCCTTATATTCAATTTTATTAGCAGTCATCATTAGTTTATTAACTAACCATTCTATGTAAGCACTTGTACTACTTTCAAGCTGGTGGTAAGCAATCAGAACCATGTTATCATCTGTCATATTCTAGTTCTTACTACGGTGCTAGACTATAGACAAGTGTACCAGATTACCTGGCTATTCATGAATCAATGTGCCCAGCTGGGTACCCTAAAAAACACATGCCCCGCTTGTACCCCAGGCACAAGCCAGACCAACCCACCACTCTCCTGTCAAGGGGTCCAGGTCCCCGTTCAAACTTAGACTCCAAGCCCCCACACCAGAGTCCCAGACTCAATGTGGTGCTTAGACCTGCACCATCCCCGTCTCCAACAGTCAGTCTGAAAAGAGCCAGAACCCATGATAAGAGAGCAACAAGTCTTCTCTGTTCCCATAAACAAGTATGTGCTCAGGATAATAAGTCTGTAACCTGCCTAGAACCCAATGCAATGGTCGGTCCTTAACTGACACAGGCGGAACAAGTGCAATTCGAGCCACGCTCGAATGCCAAACTAAGTCCATATCCAAAGTACCATTCCGCCCGGTCTCCAATTATTATCCACATATATGCCATGTGATAGTAATATAATAACAATAATAATATCTTTCCTATCTCTCGCGAGTGATAGGCAATCAC
This sequence comes from Miscanthus floridulus, assembly GCF_019320115.1. Lineage (NCBI taxonomy): Eukaryota > Viridiplantae > Streptophyta > Magnoliopsida > Poales > Poaceae > Miscanthus > Miscanthus floridulus. The sequence goes on from NC_089589.1 coordinate 37,734,407, forward strand.
TCGACTTCTACCGGAGTCCTATAGCATAGCAATCTATACGATCCTGTCATACTAGTAAGACTCATAGGATAAGGATATATATATATATATGCAAGTGGGTTTCATTCAACTACTTAAACTTAATGAAAAAGCATAATTTAAGTGCAGAATAAGAGGGGTTATGTACTAGGGCTTGCCTTGGACAGGCGGGGTGTCAACAAAGTTAGTCGCTGGTAGCTCCGGGGCTCCCTCCTATACGAGAATCTCCTCCTCGTACTCCTACTCGCCCACGGTCACAAACTCTACCAACTCGTTATCTACATGCATGAAATGATGATGCATGGTGGTTGGACTCTCTTAGCGGGGGATGTATTGTTTGGTGCACCTAAAATAGTTTGAATTGGTCCATTATAGTATAGATGCATGAAATGATGATGCAACACTTAGTAATACGACAACAACAACTCTTAAAATAAGAATACATCCATCAAACTGTTAAGCTAACTCTAATGGATAAGATGCCAAGTTGCCTATTATCCCCCACTAAACAGGTATGAAACATTTCACGTATTATCTTAGCAACTAAAGGCATACTTATTCTTATTACCGATTTAATATATATACTAAAACAAGGAGTACTTAGCTACCATATTTTTCAACCTATTCTAAGGCTACAAAAATTATATTGAGCACATAATAATCTAATGAACCTACTATAAAAATTTCATGGCCAAAGCTATTACTAAATCGCCACAAAAATTCCTACAATTATTAATCTAAATAACATTAAACACTTTGAAATGATTTAATAGACCTTAGCATCAACATAGACATGTATAAACTAACCATACTATTAGATAGACAACATTTTTAGTAACTCAATAGAATTTATTTCACAATTTTTGGACACCTACATTATTTTGTATAATTTACTAAAGATCAGCTCAAAAGTAAATTGGAAAAGCATTTACTAATTCCCTGGAAAAAGGAAAAACCAATTTCTCTGCGCGGCCCGCAACGCGCAGCCCACGTGGCACAGTGCATGCCTGAGTGCGGCCTACTGGCGCGGCCCACGGCCAACAGACTGGCCCAGCAACTATGGCCCGTGCGGTGAGGCTGCGTGTGCTAGCAACCTTGCAAAAAGGACCTTGCGCTAATGGCGAATTAAACAGCGGTCCTCACCACTATTCCCCCTTCTCTCTGCCCTTTCACCTAGCACCTTGGATTTCTTTCAATTCCTATCACGAAGCCCCTAGCGGCGGCGCGTGCAACGACGCGACTTCCGCCAGCATTCCACGTTCACGCCGGGGAACTGGGACCCATCCTAACTTTTTAGCAGGGTTGATAGCCATCGCTATCTCGAACGATGATCCTAGAAAGCGGTAGGAAGCTAGGGGACGCACTAGTGCATGCGACAGCGACACATGACGGCTCACTACGGCGGTGCGACCATTCCGGTGAACTAGGGCAGCTAGGCGATCAACTAGCTAGCGTATGAGCTTTAGTGACTCACCAGAAACCTGGCTACGGTGACTGTTTGGTCAGGGATGGCCTGAGCGGCGCTGGCCACGAGCGACCGAGTAGCTTGGCGACACTCTGTGGCGGACACGGTCGTGGCAACACCCTAGGTATGGTGGTAGTGGTTCAGCTGAGTTGCGTAGGGTGCATAGGGGATCAAGGTGAAGCTATTGATGCCACAGAATTGGATTCTGAGGTCCTGAGCAGTTGGTGCCTCAGGCGCGATGTTATTGGAGCTTCTACTGACCAGCAACGAGGTAAACTCCAAATTGGAGTTATGTAGGGCTCAGTTATGGCCATGCATGGTCTTAGCATATAGCCTAGTGCCTTAACTATCACCTGGCGCACGCAATTGCTTTGAGAACGACTAGGCTCTACAAAAATGAGTTAGGAGCGGCGTGGCTCAGAGCGGGGCCAGTAACATGTGTGCGCTGCATCGCCTCGGGGAGACGACTGGCCTCTACAGCTGACATGCGCGCATGCGGGTGTCGTGGCAGTGCTATGGACAACGCAGCTCCAGGACGCAACATGCGCACTGCTGTGGTTTTAGGTCGGCCATGTGATGCCACTGCACCCCGAGCGGAAACGACAACCACAGCAGAGCTAGTGGAGGGCAGTGAGCGCCATAGCGACGACGCGACGACAGCGTCACCAGTGGTCAGCAGAGCAGGGCAAGGGCAGCAGGGAGGCAGTGTAGCCACAGTGGCACCGGCAGCAGCATCAGTGGCAGTGCGCAGTGCGCCAGGCACCTAGTTAGGGTGACCAAGCGGGCACCCTAGAAGCACGGTGACCACACAGACATGGTTAAACGACCCAAAACATGCAGTGCATGCTTTTTAAAGCATCAACCACGACCCATCTAGCTCGGTTACGAACCAACCAACTCGGACTAGCTGAAGATGGTACCTAAAGTTACTGAATGGAGCAATATACTTGGATCAAGGTAGACTAGAGAAGAAAATATGAGCATGCCAAGTTGGTGCTGTCAACCAGTGCCCAAATTGCATTTCCTAACTTTTTGTTGCAATTAATTGATAATCAAAGCACATACTAACTAAACCAACCCCTATACCGTTGACAAGTACCTACTTGGATGCAACCCACCAAGCAAAAATATAGCACAAGCCTTAAGCTCAATTTTTAGAATTAATTCACTAATATAAGCATTGTCACCCGTTTTCAACTTTGAAATTTAAATAAAGTCTTGGGCTGAATTTTAATCCAAGTTCCATTTCTAAGCTATTAGAAATACTACCTAACAATAATATTTTTCAACAACAAGTATTTCATTGTCATCTACAAAGTTTGTACTTCAACTTTATTTAAGTGTCACATAATGCATTTTATATCATTTTTGTTCAATAAGAGTTAGTTTACAACTCTACTTGATACTTTCGTGAATCATGGAATAACCTTCCGATTTACATTTTATCAATTATTTTGCATTATGAGACTTCACCAAAGCATTCCAACACATGCATTAACATATAACATGATGCTCATGTAGTGTTTTAGTGAGTGTTTTACAGTGTAACACCGAGGGTGTTACAAATCTACCCCCCGTAAAATAAAATCTCAGTCCCAAGATTCTAAGCAAGAATCAGAAGAGGGGAAACACGATTACATTTCATAGATATGAAATTACATGGAAGATTACACGACTTCGAAATGCTAAACAACACAGAGATTTAGAGATACATGGTTAAGAGTAACCTAGTACTAACCAAGACTTAATTCAGAAGTCGAGATAGACGAGGGCAATGGAGAAACAACAAGATAATGAATTATCCAAAACTATGGCGTATGACCAACAGATCCAGAAATAGGAGACTGAGAAGTCAAACATCGTGAACCCTAAGACCGAACTAACCAATGATAGACTTAAACTTCTTCAAAAACCTAGATCCATTCTTCTTCTTCAGATTACACCATCACCTCTGACTGACAAACCTAGTTCCACAATGATGACTGGATCTCGTAGCTCTGCTTTGAATGCAAGGGGGATGGGGATGAAGAAGAAGAGCAAGGACCAAGGGTATCTTATAGTGGTGAATAGAGGTCGGGGCGCAACACACCGAAAGTGGAGACGGGACACTAACGGTTCATGTTGTGGGGGTAAAGTCGGCCATGGTGCGCTCCCTGTATGAGCGAGCGGAGGGAAGGATAAGAGAGAGGGGAGGGGATTCAGCTCGACAAGGAAGGTGTGTGGGCGACCATGTCCCCAAAAGAAGAAAAGAATGGAAGCGGGTCCGGTCGGTATGGGATCAAGAGCCAACAGGAGGGAAACGAACAGTACACGAGGACAGTGTGTGCGGCACGATGTCGCAGCCATGCGAGAATAGGGTTCTACTAGGTCCCGACATAGACGGCAGTCCGTAGGGCTTGTAGTAATAGTGACCAGCATGCGCAACATGGTCTAACTGGACACAGAGCTTGGTACTTGACTGTACGCTCAGACTTTTCCAAGCACTCCCTACTACCCGAGGCTAACTTTTTCCTTGTTGCTCTTCTTTTTCCCTTCCTTCCTTGTTCACCATATGCGCCAACCTTTGTATGAGCTAAGATCGCTGATATACGAGCTTCCTCCAAAACCACATTGCTCTTGTTTACTTGAGGGAACACTATTTCATCAACCCGTTGTGGATTTCCCATTTGGAACACCTCGAATTTTTTTAAGAAGAATATTTTGTATCAAAAGCGGTACGGCGATGTAACTCAGGTAAAGGTGCTTGGTCAACAACCTTGATACCAGCACGTGCCGAGCAGTGTCACCATGTGGCAGCTGTTCCATAGGGGCCCTAGTTTTGTCGTGACACCATAAGCTATTAACTAGGCAACTACTACCAACTTACACGCAATGAAGGCGGTGGGGTCATAGACCACAGAATCAGAGGACTATTGCAAGGGAAGATTCAAACAACAAGGGTTCCTTTCACAACAAGAGACAAGGAATTCAAATCTAATGACTGGAGTTTGCCTTGTCGTTGTAGGTGTTGACCTCGATGATCTTGAAGCCCGCAGGCCATTGGATGGCTCGGAGCCTTGCCGCGAAGGGTTGGAGTCCAGAGCTAGCGATAGGAGCGATGGGTGGTGCTCGAGGTGCAGTAGGTGCTCCATGCTCTTCATCGAACCACCGCCGGTGTTCCATATCTACCTCATATCGTGCGGACCTATTGTTCTCGATGTGACCTAGTACGTCGAGGTTGGTGTTGATGAGCTCACGGGTGTCGTGCAGGAGTTGATTGACCTCCTGATTGGCATCGTAGTTGCCACCCTGGCGTCTCTAGGGGTGCGGAGGGCGCCCATCTTGGCGTGAATGTGCTTTGTAGTTGCCCCTAGATCCTCTATAAAGATAGGGGCCATTGACTTGATGTCGGGGGTGCTCGGCGCCTTGATGTTGGCTTCCACCAATGTGGCGAGAGTGGCGACTATGGGCCGATTGAAAGCTCTAGTTTGGTTTTGGTTAATTGATGAAACCCTAAGTGCTAACCTAGTTTATCAAAGTGATTATGAGATAGGTAGCACTACTCTAAGTGATGAAGCAATGATGAAGATCATGATGATGATGATGGCATAGTGATGATCAAATGCTTGAACTTGGAAAAGAAGAAAGAGAAAAATAAAAGGCTCAAGGCAAAGGTATAAAATGTAGGAGCCATTTTGTTTTAGTGATCAAGACACTTAGTGAGTGTGATCACATTTAGGATCGATAGACGTACTATTAAGAGGGGTGGAACTCGTATCGAAATGCGGTTATCAAAGTGCCACTAGATGCTCTAACTCATTGCATATGCATTTAGAATCTAGTGGAGAGCTAACACCCTTGACAATGTTTGTGAAAATATGCTAACACATGTGCACAAGGTGATACACTTGGTGGTTGGCACATTTGAGCAAGGGTGAAGAAGATAGAGTTGAAAAGGAGTTAGTCGCGCTGGTTACAGAGTGACCGGACGCGTCCGGTATGGTGACCGGACACGTCCAGTATTTGGCGATGAACTCAGCGACCAGACGCGTCCGGTCGCCACACCGGACACATCCGGTGTGAATCAGCAAACGCAGTGTTCAATAGATCAGTTGATCGGACGCTGGCAGCACCCGGTCCAGTGTGACCGAACGCGTCCGATCGTCCGTGGGTGCTTACTGTACTCGACCGGACACTAAGGCTCAGCGTTTAGTCAGTTTCTAACAGACACATCCGGTCGGCCCTGGGGCTTACTAGACTTGATCGAACGCAGCGGCTCAGCGTCCAGTCATTTGTGTTTGTGCGTCCGGTATGAGCGTTCGGTCATCGGGAGAAAAGGCAGCAGCGACTATGTTGGTTTGAACTGGACACATGGCAGTTTGGGAGCTACCGAACACATCCGGTAGGCTGACCGGACATGTCCGTTATTCACCATCGAAGCGTCCGGTTGATGCGCAGTCAGCCAAATAATTGAGCCAATGGCTCTATTTCATGGGGGCTTCTATTTAAGCCCCATGGCCAGCTCAAGCTCACCCTCTTGGCCATTTTGCATTAACAAAGCAAACTTGTGAGCTTAGCCAAATCCCTTCCACTCATCTCCATCATTGATTCATCATCTTTGTGAGATTGGGAGAGAATCCAAGTGCATTGCTTGAGTGATTGCATCTAGAGGCACTTGATATTCATGTTTTGCTGCGGATTTCGTTTGTTGCTCTTGGTGGTTGCCACCACCTAGATGGCTTGGTGCAGCGGTGGAGGATTAGCACGAGTTGGTGATTGTTCGTGGCCATCTCCGGTGATTGTGAGGGGATTTGTACCTTCCCCGGTGGAGCGCCGAAAGGTAACTCTAGTGGATTGCTTGTGTCATTGAGTTACCTCACTTGTGGGTAGGTTCTTGCGGTGTCCAATCGTGTGGATGAGGTTTGTGAAACACCTCTTAGCCGCTGAACCACCAAGTGTTGGTCGACACAACAGGGATGTAGCATGTTGGCAAGCACGTGAACCTCGGGAGAAAATCGGTTGTCTCTTGCCCTTTGGCATTCTCCCGGTGATTGATTTCATCTTCATCTTGTGTTTGGTTCATCACTCTACACGGTGGTATAATCACCTTACTCACTCTTTTATATTCTTGCAAACTAGTTGTGGCAAGCTCTTTAGTGTAACTAGAATTGAGAGCTTAATTTGTTATTTAAGTTCATCTAGTGGAGCTTTTTAGTGTAGCAAGATTGAGAGCTCTTAGTGAGTAGTATCATAGCAAGTTGTGTGTCTAGTAATCATTGCAACTAGAATTGTTGGATAGGTGGCTTGCAACCCTCGTAGAGCTAGAGCAAGTTTGAATTTTGCTATTTGTCTTACTAATCAAATTGCTCTAGTTGATTTGTAGAATTTTAAATAGGCTATTCACCCCCCCTCTAGCCATATTAGGACCTTTCAAGTGGTATTAGAGCCGTGGTCACCGTTTGATTGAAGGCTTAACAACCTTGGTGTCAAATTATGGCTCAAGTTGTGTTCAACCATGTGGGGGGCAAACCACCGTTCTTTGATGGCACATGCTATGATTATTAGAAGAGAAAGATGAGGATGTATCTTGGTTCAATCAATGATCAAGCGATGATGATGATCTTAGTGATATTGATGATGAAGCTATGGCCCCCTTTGTCTGCAAGATGGGAAAATTTATGAAGAAGAAGGGCTATGGTGCAAGAAAGAGAAGAGGTCAAACCAAGAGCAAAGAGTATGTGAGAAGATGCTACAATTGCAAGAGTCCCGATCATGTTGTAGCAAATTGTCCCTACAATAGTGACAATGATGAAGATGAGAAGAAGAAGCACAAGAAAGATAAGAATGAGAAGAATGAGAAGAGAATGACCTTCCAAAAGAAGAAGAAGGGTGGAGGCTATGTAGTCACTTGGGATAGTGATGGTTCCTCGGATGGTGATAGCTCTAGTGACGATGACAAGAAATCTATCAAGAGAGCACTAGCAAGCATCGCCATCAACAAGAAGCTCTCCATCTTCGACACTCCATCGACATGTCTCATGGCAAAGCCTACCAAGGTAAAATATGATGAGAGTGATGATGATGAATGTGAAAGTGACTCTTGTAGGAATGATAATGATGATGATGATGAGGATGAGGAGTACACCAAGGAGGAGCTCTTGGACATGTGTGAGCAAGTGCACGCTTGCAATGAGATAAAGAGAAAGGAGTGCAAAGAATTGCGCAAGAAAGTAAAATTTCTTGAGCAATCCTTTGAAGAGCTCAATGCTACTCATGAAAGGCTAATGGAAGCCCATGAGAAGCTTGGCAAAGCTCACTCTAAGCTTGAAAAGGCTCACTCCTCTCTTATTGAGCAAGTCAAAGTGGAGGAAGCCAAGAAGGAGCAAGTGATCATATCATGTGATGTGGGACTAACATGTGATCTTATTGATGAATCTATTTTTGTTGCTCCCACTAACACTTCTTGTAGCACTACCACTTCCACTTCACCCTTGAGTGATGGTCTCACTTGTGAAAACTCACTAAAAGTGGAAAATGAGACCCTCAAGAAGGAGGTGAGTGAGCTCACTCGTGCCTTAGGCAATGCCTATGGTGGAGATGCCCGCTTGCTAAAGTGCTTGGGTAGCCAAAGGTTTTCTCTCAACAAAGAGGGATTAGGCTATACCCCCAAGAAAGGCAAGGTGGCCTTTGTCACTCCCAAAGCTAGCTTTGTGAAGGGCAATGGTCGGTTTTGCAATAGATGCAAGCAAGTTGGACATATAGAGCAATATTGCAAGATTAACAAGAACAAGCTACCTAATGTATCCTCAATTAAATTTGATTCTTGTTACATGCTTTTTAAGGGTGCCAATGATGTGAAGGCTAAGTTCATTGGTACACCAATTGTGGGCCCAAAGAAGAAGGCCATTTGGGTACCAAAGACCTTGGTAACTAACCTTCAAGGACCCAAGCAAGTTTGGGTACCTAAAAGGAATTGATCCTCTTTTGTAGGTCAATTATAAAGCCGGAGGAAGGCATTGGGTGCTTAATAGTGGGTGCACACAACACATGACCGGTGATCCAAGAATGTCCAATTCAATCAATGAAAACAAGAGCAATGGGATTGATAGTATCACATTTGGTGACAATGGCAATGGCAAGGTCAAAGGGCTTGGTAAGATTGCAATATCCAATGACTTGAGCATTTCCAATGTGCTACTAGTAGAGAGCTTGAACTTCAACCTATTATCGGTAGCTCAATTGTGTGATCTTGGTTTCAAGTGTATATTTGGTGTGGATGATGTAGAGATCATAAGTGTAGATGGCTCTAACTTGATATTCAAAGGATTTAGATATGAGAATCTATACTTAATTGATTTCAATGCTAGAGAAGCTCAATTGACAACATGTTTGATCACTAAGTCTAGCATGGGTTAGTTATGGCATAGAAGGCTTGGTCATGTTGGAATGAAACAATTGAACAAGTTGATTAAGCATGACTTAGTTAGAGGCTTGAAAGATGTCACATTTGAGAAGGATAAGTTATGTAGTGCATGTCAAGCCAGAAAGCAAGTTGGTAACACACATCCTAAGAAGAGCATGATGAGCACATCCAAGGCATTTGAGTTGATGCATATGGACTTGTTTGGACCAACCACATACACTAGCATTGGAGGAAATAAATATGGATTTGTGATTGTGGATGATTTCACTAGATACACATGAGTATTCTTTCTTATTGACAAGAGTGATATGTTTGCAACATTCAAATCATTTGTCAAGGGCATTCACAATGTGTTTGAAACAACCATCAAGAAAGTTAGAAGTGACAATGGTAGTGAATTCAAGAACACTAGAATTGATGAGTTGTGTGATGAATTTGGAATTAGACATCAATTCTCGGTCAAGTACACTCCTCAATCAAATGGGCTAGTTGAGAGGAAGAAATAGAACCTTGATTGACATGGCAAGATCAATGTTGAGTGAGTACAATGTGAGTCATTCATTTTGGGCCGAAGCAATCAACATGGCTTGCTACTATAGCAACCGACTCTATTGTCATCCCATGATGGAGAAGACACCTTATGAGCTATTGAATGGAAGAAAGCCAAACATAGCATACTTTCGGGTATTTGGTTGTAAATGCTATATATTGAAGAAAGGCACTAGATTGAGCAAGTTTGAAAAGAAATGTGGTGAAGGTTTCTTGCTTGGTTACTCCACTACTAGCAAGGCTTATAGAGTTTGGAATTTGGCTAGTGGTACTCTTGAGAAGGTTCATGATATAGAGTTTAATGAAACAAATGATTCCCAAGAGGAAGATGAGAATCTAGATGATGTGAAAGGCACTCAATTGATCAAGGCAATGAGAAACATAGACATTGGTGAGTTAAGGCCTAGAGAGGTGATTGATATTGAAGATGACAAGAATCAAGTGCTCTCTAACTCAAATGTGCAAGCTAGTGGTTCTCATGATCAAATCCAAGCAAGCACTAGTGATGGCAATGGGCAAGATCAACAAGTGGCTAGTTCATCATCTCAACCAAGTGATCAATCAAATGCTAGCAATCAAGTGCAAGTGCTTCAACCAACCAATGTTGCAAGAGATCATCCATTAGACACTATCATTGGTGATATTTCAAGAGGTGTACAAACAAGATCAAGATTGGCTTCATTATATGAGCATTTCTCATTTGTGTCATCCATTGAACCTAAAAAGATAGATGAAGCTTTGAAGGATGTTGATTGGGTCAATGCTATACATGAAGAGCTAAACAACTTCATAAGAAACCAAGTATGGGAGTTAGTTGAGAGGCCTAAGGATCATAATGTGATTGGAACCAAGTGGGTCTTTCGGAACAAGCAAGATCAAGATGGGATAGTAATAAGGAACAAAGCAAGATTAGTGGCTCAAGGCTACACTCAAGTTGAAGGTCTTGACTTTGGAGAAACATATGCTCCGGTTGCAAGATTAGAAGCAATTAGGATCTTGTTAGCCTATGCTAGCGCCCACAACATTAAGTTGTACCAAATGGATGTGAAGAGTGCATTTCTCAATGGGTACATCAATGAGCTGGTGTATGTTGAGCAACCTCCTAGTTTTGAAGATGAAAAGAAACCCAACCATGTTTACAAGTTGAGAAAGGCTTTGTATGGATTGAAACAAGCACCAAGAGCATGGTATGAGAGATTGAGGGATTTCCTACTCTCTAAGGGATTCAAGATAGGAAAGGTTGACACCACTCTCTTCACCAAGAAGCTTGGAAATGACTTGTTTGTAATGCAAATCTATGTTGATGATATCATCTTTGGATCAACAAACCAAGAATTTTGTGAGGAGTTTGGCAAGATGATGGCAAGTGAGTTTGAGATGTCTATGATTGGAGAGCTTAGTTACTTCCTTGGTCTTCAAATCAAGCAAATAAAGAATGGCACATTTGTGAGTCAAGGCAAGTATATCAAGGACATGCTCAAGAAGTTTGAAATAGATGATAGTAAAGCTATTAGTACACCAATGGGGACAAGTGGAAGCTTGGATAGTGATGCTAGTGACAACATGGTGGATCAAAATATATCGGTCTATGATTGGAAGCCTACTCTATGTGACCGCATCAAGGCCGGATGTGATGTTTAGTGTATGCATGTGTGCTAGATTTCAAGCCTTGCCAAGAGAAAGTCATTTGAAGGCAACAAAGAGAATATTGAGGTACTTGAAGTATACACAAAATGTTGGATTGTGGTATCCCAAAGGAGCAAGATTTGAGTTGATTGGATATTCGGACTCCGATTATGCGGGATGCAAAGTTGAGAGAAAGAGCACATTGGGCACATGTCAATATTTGGGAAGATCACTTGTGTCTTGGTCATCAAAGCAAAATAGTGTAGCACTTTCAACCGCCGAAGCAGAGTACATTTCAGCCAGTAGTTGTTGTGCTCAATTACTTTGGATGAAGGCTACTTTGAGTGATTTTGGAATCAAGATCAAACAAGTGTCATTGCTATGTGACAATGAAAGTGCCGTAAAGCTCACCAACAACCCGGTTCAACACTCAAGAACAAAGCATATAGATGTCCGTCATCACTTCATAAGAGATCACCAACAAAAAAGGGACATTTGCATAGAGAGTGTGGGCACCGAAGATCAACTTGCCGACATATTCACCAAGCCACTTGATGAAAAGAGGTTTTGCAAGCTAAGGAATGAATTGAACATACTTGACTTCTCCAATATGTGTTGATGCACCCCTCTAACTTATATGACATGCCTCTTCTTCGAGCAATCCAAGGTAAAAGTTGATTGGCATGGCATACATCCTTGCTAAGGACATGATTAGTGCATCTAGACATATTTCACACTTGAATAGGCTCATTCATAAAAATCAAATAAATTTGATGTTTGTATGGTACCACTATTGCTTGTATGTTTGAAATGATCTAGTGGTAGCATTGACATGTTTGTGGGCTTGTAAACCTAGTGTTTGATCTATAAAATGAGCTATAAGTGTTTAACTCAACATGGTACAAGATAACCCTTATTTGGAGGTGTGAAGAAGCTTGTCCTTGGATCAAACCGAGTTAAATATCTTTTGCAAGTAAACTAGATTGAACCAAATTGAAAAATGATCCGCATTTCACATAGTTTCACCCCAATCTATCTATAATTTGAACCTATCTCTACTTCAAGCCTTTGTGGTCATTGATGACAAAAGGGGAGAGAAACAAAGATATGAGTGATAGGGGAGTATTTGACATAGGGGGAGAGATATGATAAAAGAAAGGGATCAATTAAAATTTTGAGCACACAAGTAGGGGAGCAAGCTCATAAACTTGTATAATGTATTTGAATGTGCATTTCATATATTTGCTTGCATGGTACAAGTTCTTAATTTCAATATCCATGCTTGTGTGGTGTATGCTAGTTGTTGGTTTGAATGTTAAAATGAAAAACTAGCATGCATAGGATATCTAATGATTTCATTTCCAAGTATTTACAAGTGGTATCTAGCTATCAAGTGGTATCTAGCTAAAGTAACTAGACTTATGTTCATTCTATGGAAACTAGACCCTTATTTGTAATGTTGAACTCATGGGGTATTCTAGTTTTTATGTATGTCTAGTTACTAAAGGTGCTAAGGATGGTATAATGGTGCACTCCGATTGGTATCATGCTTCAAAGGTCCATCTCTTATACCTTAGCATCATTTGGTAAAAATTGTCTCCTATATTTCCTATTTAAGCATATGTGCAAAGCTACAATCCAAACTCTTAGCACATATGTAGGGGGAGCAATTGCTATCATATGGAGTTCATGAAACTTGTCCATATCCTTTACACATGGTAAATATGCTTGGGCAAGCAACATGAATTCAATTGAATCTTATTTCATATCTTTGTGTAAGGGTTGTCATCAATTACCAAAAAGGGGGAGATTAAAAGCTCTAGTTTGGTTTTGGTTAATTGATGAAACCCTAAGTGCTAACCTAGTTTATCAAAGTGATTATGAGATAGGTAGCACTACTCTAAGTGATGAAGCAATGACGAAGATCATGATGATGATGATGGCATAGTGATGATCAAATGCTTAAACTTGGAAAAGAAGAAAGAGAAAAACAAAAGGCTTAAGTCAAAGGTATAAAATGTAGGAGCCATTTTGTTTTAGTGATCAAGACACTTAGTGAGTGTGATCACATTTAGGATCGATAGCCATACTATTAAGAGGGGTGGAACTCGTATCGAAATACGGTTATCAAAGTGCCACTAGATGCTCTAACTCATTGCATATGCATTTAAAATCTAGTGGAGTGCTAACACCCTTGACAATGTTTGTGAAAATATGCTAACACATGTGCACAAGGTGATACACTTGGTGGTTGGCACATTTGAGCAAGGGTGAAGAAGATAGAGTTGAAAAGGAGTTAGTCGCGCTGGTTACAGAGTGACCGAACGCGTTCGGTATGGTGACCAAACACGTCCGGTATTTGGTGACGAACTCAGTGACCGGACGTGTCCGGTCGCCACACCAGACATGTCCGGTGTGAATCAGCAAACGCAGTGTTTGACAGATCAGTTGATCAGACGCTGGTAGCGTCCGGTCCGGTGTGACGGGATGCGTCTGGTCGTCCGTGGGTGCTTACTGTACTCGACCGGACGCTGAGGCTCAGCGTCCGGTTAGTTTCTAACAGACACATCCGGTCGGCCCTGGGGCTTACTGGACTCGATCGGACGCAGCGGCTCAGCATTCGGTCATTTGTGTTTGTGCGTCCAGTATGAGCGTTCGGTCGTTGGGAGAAAAGGCAGCAACGGCTATGTTGGTTTGAACTAGACACATGGCAGTCTGGGAGCTACCGGACACGTCCGGTAGGCTAACCGGACGCGTCCAGTATTCACAATCGGAGCATCCGGTGCTGCGTCCGATGCATTCTGACCGGAGCGTCCGGTCGATGCACAGTCAGCCAAATAATTGAGCCAACGGCTCTATTTCATGGGGGCTTCTATTTAAGCCCCATGGCCAGCTCAAGCTCCCCCTCTTGGCCATTTTGCATTGACATAGCAACCTTGTGAGCTTAGCCAAATTCCTCCCACTCATCTCCATCATTGATTCATCATCTTTGTGAGATTGGGAGAGAATCCAAGTGCATTGCTTGAGTGATTGCATCTAGAGGCACTTGGTATTCATGTTTTGCTGCGGAATTCGCTTGTTGCTCTTGGTGGTTGTCACCACCTAGATGGCTTGGTGCAGCGGTGGAGGATTAGCTCGAGTTGATGATTATTTGTGGCCATCTCCGGTGATTGTGAGGGGATTTGTACCTTCCCTGGCTGAGCGCCGAAAGGTAACTCTAGTGGATTGCTCGTGTCATTGAGTTACCTCACTTGTGGGTAGATTCTTGCGGTGTCCAATCGTGTGGACGAGGTTTGTGAAACACCTCTTAGCCACCGAACCACCAAGTGTTGGTCGACACAACGGGGACGTAGCGTGTTGGCAAGCACGTGAACCTCGGGAGAAAATCGGTTGTCTCTTGCCCTTTAGTATTCTCCCGGTGATTGATTTCATCTTCATCTTATGTTTGGTTCATCCCTCTACACGGCGGTATAATCACCTTACTCACTCTTTTATATTCTTGCAAACTAGTTGTGGCAAGCTCTTTAGTGTAACTAGAATTGAGAGCTTGATTTGTTATTTAAGTTCATCTAGTGGAGCTCTTTAGTGTAGCAAGATTGAGAGCTCTTAGTGAGTAGTATCATAACAAGTTGGGTGTCTAGTAATCATTGCAACTAGAATTGTTGGATAGGTGGCTTGCAACCCTCGTAGAGCTAGAGCAAGTTTGCATTTTGCTATTTGTCTTACTAATTAAATTGCTCTAGTTGATTTGTATAATTTTAAATAGGCTATCCACCCCCCCCTCTAGCCATATTAGGACCTTTCACTGATGTAGTCGAATAGGACAGGTCGGGGTTCCAGAACTCGTTGACTTGGACTTGAGCCGCTATGAGGTGCGCTCGGACCTTCTCGACCTCTGGAGTTTGAGGAAGTTTCTTGAGCTCGTTGAAGGGAACAGACATATTGATGCTTGGGGTCTGGTGGACCTGCTGATCGCCCACCAGGTCAAACTCCTCCTCTAGATTACAGCCGCGGCATGGTGGGCCATGTTCATCGGCCCCACGGGCTGCCTCTGCGTCTCGGTGATGTTGGTGATCGGTGTTCTTCGCTAGGCGAACGTCACGCTTGTTGGAGTTTTCACCATCCCTGGTGGCACTATCGTGGCTGCACATGGAAAATCATGCCCCCAAACCCCGGAGGGAAAGTAGGGCAGGTTGAGGCAGTCTTGGTCGAGCCCTCGGAGGAATCACCGAGGCTCTCCTCTAGGATATCATAGAAGGAGTCACTCGGAAGCTGGCAAATATTCACCATGTTGACCACGGGCGCGGGCTTATCGAACTTAGTCGGATCAATCATGTAGAGGTCGGAGATGCGATCGCGCTCGACGTGGTCGACAAAGAGGTGGTGGATGATGTTCTGGTACGCAGATCCCACACCCTCCAGTCCGAAGGGATAGGGCTTCGGTGGGTTCTCCATCAGAGCCTCGTAGTCGGCCAAGCATAGGCTAGTAGCACAAAGTGGCCGACGTCGCGCCGTGCGTCCCTCTGGAGTGGCCGTGATCACCAGATCAGAATCTTGCCGCCTCGAACGATGTGGCCGAGTAGGTCGCTCGGTTGTAGCGGCTTGGTGATCTTGGAGTGCAGGAAATTCATCGCTCGCGGTAGACCGATCTAAGATCGAGTCCACGAGGAGCTGACATTCCGCTAAGCGATCTGTGACCCGATTGATAGTTGTGATCAGGTCGTCATTGTCGATGGATCTCCTAACCCAGTGGCGGCGCGCCGGGATCAGAGATGTTGTTGCAGATGTTGGCGCGATCGGTGCTGGGTGATCTTGCACCGCCTCCACGATCTCCCCATTACCGTCGGGGCCGATGACCCAGGTCATGGATCCAACCGTGAAGATCTGGTCTGGCTCGAGAAAGGCCATGGATCTCGGAAAGTGGACCATCTGGCTCGCCATGAATTCAGCACGTACACCCCCTACCTGGCGCGCCACTATCGATGAAATACGTCCGGTAGTCTACCAAGGAATATGCCCACGGTAGCAGATGAATCGGTGGAGCTACGTGTGAGGGAACCAGATGGTGACACAGAACGCAGGAGACAGCGATTGGATAGGTTCAGGCCGTTAGCTCGACGTAATACCCTATGTCCTGTGTCTTTGTGGTTTGTATTATCTGAGATTCGATGAAAACGAGGAGGTCCCTGTCCGCCATATATAGCCCGGGATAGGATTACAGGTCGGTTGTTTCTATCATGATCGGTTTACAAGATAGGAATTACAGAGATTGCGGATTCTAGCATATCCGAACAGATTTTCCTTGATTGCCGAGGATCTTCACGTAGCCTTACGAGGCACGCCGACCTGTATCGTGTTCCGCATGGCGTAGTCTCGTGGGCTGGGCCTCCCCTGACGGCTTGGCCCATGTACAGTCCAATGGGTACCGGGGGTTATAATCCCACGCTGCACCACCACGACTTGGGGCCTATTTAGTTACCATCCAAAATGCCAAATTTTTCAAGATTTCCCGTCACATCGAATCTTTGGACGCATGTATGAAGTATTAAATATAAATAAAAAATAAAACTAATTACATAGTTTAGACGAAATCCACGAGATGAATCTTTTAAGCCTAATTAGACTATGATTGGACACTAATTGTCAAATAACAACAAAAACACTATAGTACTCATTTTGCCAAATATTTCGGATCTAAACTGGGCCTTGGTCTCTCAGGATGGAGCATGTAGCCGGGATCAATATGGGTAAGAGCTCTGAACTCTCACCTTATCTCGCATGTAGCTGGGTGAGCCCCACACACATGCTCTCCTTATAGGCGTAGCAGGAGAACGTGCTGATCCAATAGCAGCAGGTGCGGGGCACGAAGCACGCGGGCAGACCCAGGCAGCAGTACGCTCGGGACGTAGCAAACCAAGGCCCTGCACCATAAAATGCCAAATTTTTCAAGATTCTCCGTCACATCAAATCTTTGGACACATGCATGAAGCATTAAATATAAATAAAAAATAAAACTAATTACACAGTTTAGACGAAATCCACGAGACGAATCTTTTAAGCCTAATTAGACTATGATTAGACACTAATTACCAAATAACAACGAAAACTACTGTAATGTCATTTTGCCAAAATTTTCGCATCCCCCCAACATGCGCAGCAACAGCACGCACGTACCCGGCAGCAGCAGGCGCAAGACGCAAACCAAGCCAGCAGGCACAGCGTGTCAGCGTCCGGACGTCATCGCATGGACCGTGTCCACACGCGCGCGGCCTGGCCGCTTGTTTGAAGTTGAAGGTGGGGCCCGGGAGCACGTGGGATATGCCGTAAGGGAAAGGTGTCTGCCACGCTGGCGCATCGTTCCGGCCTTCCTCCGAGGCTTGGCTTGTTTGGCTTCTCCATTCAAGCTGTTTCTATCCGTTTATAAAAAAAAAAAAAAAAATGATTTTATCCTTTTTTCTTGCACACGACGATGGTGAAACTCTTACGTTATTCGTGTTAGCACTACTGCTGGTAAAAAAATACTACTAGTGGTTGTTTCGATTTAAAAGGTTTGAGCGTAGGAGTGGCTGTGGCTAATTCAATTTGGACGAGTGAAAGTTACAGTGCAGCTTTTGTTTTCCGGAGGATAAAAATTCAGGTGGGCCATCAATTCCACTATTGGAGGTCCCACCAGCTTTGGGGTCAGGATATGCTCTCGTGTATGCTCTGTTCTCGGGTCTTTTGAAATGTTCTTCTTCACCTTCTCCTAGGTTCACGCTAGACAGCAACTTCTGATGACTTTATCGATCAATCATAGACATTTCTCTAGAACAATTAAGAAACGAAATGTATTGTTCTTGCATTAATCCATTAGAAAATAGTAACCCACATCTCTCTCTCTCGTTGAAAATTGGATCAACTTTATATATACTATCTTCGTCAAAAAAAATACAACTATGAGTTACGTGCCACGTATAGTGATTCATATTTGACTTCACATTTATGACTCTAAAGTAATTTATTATACAAATATATTTCATAATTAATCTAATAATATTTATTTAATGTCATAAATATTAATAATTTTTTATTTATAATTAGACAAACTTTAGATAATAAAACGTAACACTGTACTAGAATTACATTATGAGACGGAGTGGGTATTTCTTATTCATGTGCTAATAGCTGTGTGTTCTTTACCAGAGGTTTAAAAGATTGAAAGCGGAGGTTAGAAAACCGTATGCGCGTGTTTAGTTCCAACCTTAAATTCCAAAAAAGTGCTACAGTACCTATCATATCGAATTTTACGATATGTGCATGTAGTATTAAATGTAGACGAAAAAGAAAACTAATTGCACAGTTTGGTTGAAAATTACGAAACGAATGTTTTGAGCCTAATTAGTCCATAATTGAACACTAATTATCAAATAAAAATGAAAGTGTTATAATAACCCAAATTTTCAAATTCGTCTAACTAAACACGCGCTATGCAAGGCTGTAAGCAGCAAGGTACAGAAAGGTTCCAAAACGCGGGTAGGTGTGGTTCAGCGTGAAGACAGCAAGTACACCTGCAATGTCTGTCCAGCTAGCGCTCTCGCCATCAGCCAGCAAGGCAACAAAAAGCTGCTACTGTCACTAGTGCTTTGCCGTGCTCGTTCGGCAACACCTTATTGTGCCCTGGGCCTTGTTTAGATTGAAGAAAATTTCAATCCGATGAATAGTAGCACTTTCGTCTTATTTGGTAAATATTGTCCAATTGTGGACCAACTAAGTTCAAAAGATTCATCTCGTGATTTCCAACTAAACTGTGCAATTAGTTATTTTTTTTACCTACATTTAATGCTCCATGCAAGCGTCCAAAAATTGATGTGATGGAGAGAGAGCGAAAAAACTTGGAACTTTGAAGGGAACTAAACAAGGCCCTGGTTTAGTTCACAAAATTTGGATTTTGGGTTACTGTAGCACCTTCGTTTTTATTTGGCAAATAGTGTCTAAATATTGACTAATTAGGCTTAAAACGTTCGTCTCGCAATTTCCCACCAAACTGTGCAATTAGTTTTTCTTTTCGTCTATATTTAATGCTCCATGCACGGGCCGCAAATATTCGATGTGACAGGTACTATAGCAACTTTTTGGATTTTGGGGTCCAACTAAACAAGGGCTTTGTCCCCTTGCCACTGAGACATTTCAGGTTTTTTTATTACTACTGGGTAACAGTAATGTTAGCTTTTTCGGGCAAGCCGAGTTTCAGCCTGATCGGGCTGGTTGAACTGGGCTGGCTGGTATTGGGCTTACAAGCCCAGCCGTTCGGTAGTTCAGCCCTAGCCGAACGGTTGGTTATAAGTTACCCGCTTGTCCCTTCGAATCCCCAGCATGTGGCGCCGTCCCTCATCTTCTCCCCTTCGCGTCGGCGGCTAGGGTTTCCCCACACAAGCGCGAGTCCCAACGGTCGTCTGCGCCACATCGCCGGGCCCCATTGGTGGCCACTGGATCCGTCCGCGCCCGCCTCTCTACACCGTCCTCCTCGTCGGGCCAGCGGTGACAGTGACCTCCGCCTCCTTCCCTAACCCATCTCCATCGACGGCGCCTTCGTCCAGCAAGGTAACTCCCGAATCCCATGCCGTCGTTCTCTCACCCGGCCGCCTCTGAGCCCTA
Organism: Miscanthus floridulus; assembly: GCF_019320115.1. Classification (NCBI taxonomy): domain Eukaryota; kingdom Viridiplantae; phylum Streptophyta; class Magnoliopsida; order Poales; family Poaceae; genus Miscanthus; species Miscanthus floridulus. Next base: position 37,754,101 of record NC_089589.1, read on the forward strand.
GCTCGTTGTCTTGTAGGTTGACCCCCGCGCGGCTAGGGTTTCCCCGCACTCTCGCCAGGCCTCGGGTGACAGTGCTCTCCGTCTCCCTCCCCGACCCCGCCTCCATCAACGGCGACTCCTCCAGTACGGTAACCCCCTGGATCCCACGCCGCCATAGTCTCACCCGACCGGATCTAAGCCCCACTGCCTCGTCTTGTAGGTTTACCCCCGCACCGCACCCCTCATCACCGCCTGGACCCGATCGACGTCTGCTCCTTCCAGGTGTTTCTGAGCCACCGTCCTCCTTCCAGGTGTAGCCCATCATTTCCAAATTCGCTATTTGCTTTTTGATCATACGCTAGGAATTACATACAGTGCTTTTGTTTACACTGAAATTCTTGACCTTGGTATTGGTACCCAAGGTATTAATTCAGATTAGGATGTTGATTCCGCTTACTATCTGTGCTCTTGGAGTGATGTTGGAATCAGGAATCACTGACAAATGGGGCTTTAGCCTTGCCATTTCTAGTTGGATGTTCAATTCTTTATGATAGGTTATAGGTTCTAGTGTTATGTTTTTGGCTTCAAATGCTTCGTCTATTACTTTAGATTCTAGGTTGTTTTTACTTGAGTACCAGTGTGTTTGTAGTGTTCCTGGAATGGAGAGTTTTCAGCCACTAAGAGCTATTGATTTGTTGGTACTAGGGGTTTGTCCATTACCTGTCGATTTGTTGGTACTAGGGGTTTCACATGAATACATGCATGCAATCCTAGTGATCTCACATGTTTGTATGCCTGCAAATGCGTGTTCACAGTATGCAATATGAGAAGTTATCTGTTATCGTAGTTATTCCTGGTGACCCTTCTTGCACTAATAGCAGGGGCTATTGGTTTCTCTGCCATATGCATGCATTATAGTTTTGTCAGTATAACCCATTTAGCTTGTATCCTTCAACTGCACCCATTCTGTAGGCTACTATAACTTTATAAGCTGCGTCAACATTGCTTAATTGAACATATTATAAGTATGCTCTATTTTTACACTCTAGAGATTTTGGGGACGTTTCATCCGCTGGTGACCAACGCTGCCCAAACTGGCCACGGCATCGACTTTGTCTTGCTCTCCACCTACTGGCAGGCATTACAACCTTTGCTCAAAATGCCGCAAATGGTTCAAAAAGGCAAGTTCTCTTTTCTGTTGCCCACTTGCATCTTTGCGTACTAGAACTACCCTCCGCATGACATCTGCATCCATGTACATAATCCCTTCGAATGTCGATCCTTGCATCAGATGAGGCAGGAACGTGCTAGCTAGGATGACAGAACCTGCTCTCTGCTTCTTGACCTAATCAACAAGCAGAAAGACCTCTGTCACTGGAATGCCACTTTGCCAACCTCACTAGGGTGGACCAATGTCGTTCGTGGCTTCAACGAATTCACGAGGCTCGGGTACAACAAGAAAAAGTGCCAGAACAAGTACAACGAGCTGAAATATTTGTATTTCAATTAGCGTGATGGTCAGACCCATACTGGGCTAGGCCGTGACCCGCTTACTGGAGAGGTTACAACTGACCCCGAGTGGTACGGCACCAACCCTAGGGTACTAACTACACGCATTTCCTTGACTATTTTTAGCAATTAGGTTCCCACTAACTCAGTACTAACTTCACCATCATTGGAACACATGTAGGAAAGTAGCCAACCCGCTCGTGACAAGTTTAGATGCCCCCAATGCTATGAGCAACTGATCATGATTTTGGGATGCACCCCACGTGATAGGGGAGAGTTGGTATCGGTGAGGGGCCATCAACTTGACAAGACACCCAGTAGTGGAAGCCCGCGCACTCCTTCACCCTTGTCGGACAAACCGGTCCTACCGCGTAGTGGTGCTCAGCCCTCGAAGAGAGTCCATAGGGAACATTCTATTAGCAGTCCTCCCAATAAGAAGAGTAGCAAGACTCCATCCATTGACGACTGCCTTGAAGACCTAAGCCACATTATCAGGGAGGCTAGGTCCTAGAAGGCCCGTCAGTCCACAGATGCTGAGGAGTTGGCCCAAGTCCATCAGATTTTGAAGCAAGATGGTTATAAGGAGACTGATGTAGTATTCGCACAAACCCTTAACCTTTGCAACAACAGGCTCCGTCGTCGGGCTTTTCTTAATTTGGAAACTAAAGAGGTCCGACTGAATTAGGTCAATGTGTCATGGGACTTCATGTGCTCCACAAACTCCCAGTGATCAGCATTATTGTTCGTACTGTGGTTTTTTCTACTGTTTCTGTTTTCCACCATGTGCATGTTGAGTTGATTCTGTTCATTGTTTCGTTATGTTCGTTTTGTTTATTTTAACAAAGACCGTTGTAGAAAACTAAGTGCATGTCGTTGTCTCGTGTTTTGAATAAAATATATGTGTCATGTTGTGAGCGTTGTAACACCTTATGCATGTATCACTTTTCTGTTGTTCATTCCTTACATACATTTGTCTAAGGTGGTCGTGCCAACTACCTAGTTCATGTAACTTGACATGTTCACTTATTAGCAAATGTTTTGTTCCCAATATATGCATCAGCATCTTACTAATTTGTGCCCATTTGCAGGTAGCACAATGAGCAGCACTGACAAGTCATCGTACAGCGACACTTCCAGTGATGGACTGAGCACTATGATCTTGGCGAAGGCAGCAGTCGTGCTGCGGAGGTTGAAAGACATTATGTCGCAGCAAATGCCTGAGGTAAATCCTCCTTGTCCCATTCCTAAACTATCTAGAGCCCAATGGATGCAGCTTACCCTTGCTGACCAAACCAAACGTATAGACAATTTGCGCATGACACGTGATGCCTTCATGCATTTGCATGACACCCTACTTCCTTTTGTCCTGACATCAATAGATAAGTGTACCTTGGTAGAAGCTTTAGGCATGTACATCTGGACCTATGCTCACCAATCTACCAGTAGAGAGTGCAAACATAGGTTTGAAAGGTCTTTAGATACAGTTAGCAGAAAGTTAACATCAGTTGTAGAGGTCATATATAGGTGGGCAAAGACTGTCCTAGTGCCCGCAGATAGGCAGTACGCACGCGTAAGCCAGAAACTTGCTGCATATGCACCATGGTTTGATGGATGCATATGTGTTATAGATGGCACACACATAAAGGTTGAGGTTAACCATGAAGCAAAGGCTAGTTTCTTCAATAGGAAAGGCGAAACAACAATTAATGTTTGTGTCATCGTGGATATGGATGGCCGTTTCACATACGTGGGGGCTGGGAAGGCGGGGGCATGTCATGACATGGCGGTGTTGAAAGACTGTCAGGACGACGGTTGGTTCCCGCATCCCCCAGCAGGTTCGTGATGCCTGGCAAAAAAAATTCCGTCATGTTGTCACTAATTTTGACTTTGTATATGATAATGCTTGCATAGGTTACAAGGACCTTGATTGCGTGTTGTTTGTTCTTATCATGTAATGCCTAAGATGATTGGATGAAATGCTAAGATTGATTGATATATGATATACATATGCACTTTGGATTCATAGGCTTGTTATCCAAACTATGTCTGTAGCTAGGACCTATTGGTTGGATTTTGGTCAGTTGACAACAAACATTTCAACACTCCTTTTTGGTGAAATCTCATATGTTGATTCAGTTAAATATTGGTGAACTGTTGGTTTTGCTTTGATGAAGTAGCATTGCTGAAATCTCATATGTTGATTCAGCTAAATATTCTGCAATACATGTCAGCTGCTGATAAGCTTTAGAATTTTACATGATTGTGCTTGTTTCTAATTCTAGCCTTTTTTTGGAATTTCCAGGCAATGTTGACAGTGCTTGAAGACAATGCTTAAAGGACTAATTGGTGATCTATTGTCATTTCTTGTAGGCCGGTAGTACCTGGCGGACGCGGGTTACATGGACATGCCAGGTTACATGACTCCCTTCAGAAACATAAGGTATCATATGAACGATTTTAGGGGTGTAGAGTTGCATCGGTTGCAGCGGGAGGAAAAATTCAACTACATTCATGCGAAGTTGCGAAATGTCATTGAAAGGAGGTTTGGGGTTTTGAAAGAATGTTGGCATATTCTGAAGGGATGTCGTACTGCAAGAGGAAGAAGTAGGCTATGATAATCATTTCATGCTTTGCATTAGAAAATTACTTGTGGATGCTTAAGTACGGAGCTGATCCACCTTCGTATGAGCTGCCGGAGTGGGTTGAGCTAAATCGGGGAACCCCAACCTCTGGAGTTAGGGAGTTGATATCTATGGTTGTGTGGAGTGATATATGATTTAGGAAAGTTGAGGTAATGCAGCTACTTCCTATATATATGCCTGCTGTTTACAGTACTGAATTGTGGTAGTTAATTACACCTCAAACATTAGCACCTCAAAATTAAAATTAGATAACTGTTAGTATACTAAGCTTTTCTTTGCATAGTTGATTACACCTCAAACATGTGAACCTGTCACTGATGGTAGAATTGCAATGGTAGGATCAGGAGTAGGATCAGTCACACGGTTCCCTGGTGCTTCAGTTGCTATTGTATGTCCTTACCTTCTTGTTGTTTGAGGTTGAGGGAGGCCTTGGAGGTGTACATGATGCTGTCACCAGGAAGCCAACATATGACATTTTGCTTTTGATGGAGATGAGGCATTTTGTAGTGAATCTAGTTAGATTGTGCAAGCAAACATATGACTTGTGCCTGCCATTTGACCTAGCTAGGTTGTATGTGTGTTGTATGGATGGAACAAATGGACTGTGAATTATTAGTTGAACATGTAACTTGTTTAACTGTGAATTGTGGATTGCAAATGTGTTGTAAACAACCTTATGTGTATCGTGGTTTGGCGCCATTATATGAAAACCACCTGTTGTTGGCGCCAATATTCAATTTGAATTTGAAAGTTTGAAATCTGCATGAAAACCAGCTGTTGGGAATAGCTGGCGGCTGGAATTGGCTGGCTAGTCCAGCCCCAGCATTAGCCAGCCAATTCAGGCCTGCCGAACAGACCGTTTACCGCTCCGCAATGCGTCAATATATTTGGTAATCGAATGTGAGTGTTTGGGTTCAAAATCCCTACCAATTGATTAATTGAAGCACAGTATATAGTTTTGTAACACCAAAATTACTGCTACTACGGAAGAGGATTAGAGGAATATCGGACTTATTGAACCAGAAATTTAGATTTAGTGAGCCATGTTTCACGATACATTTCCAAACTGGAGTACTGGACTGTCATTAATGCGTGTTGCCCAAGTCCAGTCTCTGTTTTGGAACGTGCCAATTTTTCTTGAATCTTATGTTTTTTTTTCTATGAAGTTGAACTAGTTTCTATAAGGTCCTCTTTGAAATGCATGAAAAAATTTCAGAATCCTATGTCTTTCAAGTAAAATAAATCTATTTTCTGTAAATTTTCAGCATGATCTTTGTGAAAATCGTCTATTCCAAAGGGATCATAAAATTCCTATATAATCCATTTGAAATTTCTATGTTTCAAATGGACCTTAATTATTTTTACGGTGCATAATAAACTATTATGAACTAAGGCGGGGAATGCTGCTTGCGCTATTCACAATATAAACATTTTAGTCTTTTTATTTTATAATCAAATTGTTGTTTAGCAGAACATCAAATCGAAGTGGTTTTGGACCTGCATTTCTGTTGTTTCATTATAACATAAAAAAGAAGAGCACCATAACCGGAGGGTATACATATATATTTGCAATTACCAAGTGCTACTACAATCAATCTAAGCTACTGGCAACAAAACATTCATTCATGTTATATACTCTGGTTAGCTTTAGCTAGTCCAGCCTAAAAAAGTAAAAAGAGAGCTAGTCCAGCCCAGGCCAAAACACATCATGCCGTACTCTTCTTTTGCTATACTCCTACTATTTTTTAGTTAAATTTGGAGGTGGATGCATCAGCATGACTGGGCAGCAGAGAGTGTGAGCCTTCTAACAATCACTACGCAATCATTGTGGTCATCAAAGAAGCCATCAATCATACTAAAGTCCTTGTTTACCGGAAAGTAACTATATAAATTTATTTTCTTAAACTTTAGGGACCACACTGTGAAGTGTGCATATTCTAGTTTTTTGGAAGGTGACAAAAGGTTTCGGCGGTTACAGGTCAAATTAGGCGTGCCTCCGATGTCAGCTAGCTAAGCTGTGTCGTCGTCCTCGATAGAAAAGCCTGTAGTACACTCAACTCGAGTACACTACACCGTCCTTGACACGGTCCATCTCCATCTCCTGTAGTAGAGTAGTAGTAGTAGTAGTATTAGCTTTGGTGTACCGTACTGCTCCTACCTAAGAGTTGCGTTAGTCATCACTTTGTGTACTCCGTACACATCCATCCAAATCACCAACTCTGGTGGTGTAGTATATACATGATACTACTACCTGTCCATGTACAATCCCATCGTATTTGACTACCGGTTTTGTCTAGAAATGAAGCGTAGGAATCTCAGCTCAAATTAAATGTCACGTACAAAGTAGACGTACTCCATTGACGGGTAGTATTCTATGTCTCGAAACAGCTGTAAAATGGTTCTCTATTTCGACCCATTTCAAAAAGCAGAAAGCCAAAAGCAGTGTGTTTTCAAAATTATAGATACGAAAGTAGCTGCTTCTGAAAAAACAGCTTCATATTATACCTGTTTGGTTGTGTCAGGGACCTAATACCGGGGTACCCAATGAGGTGGAACTAATAACCATCGAACGTTGACGCTTCCGGTCAGACAAGAACGCTACCACGCTTCTTGCCCGAACGACGGAAGCTTGGTTCCGCCTCACCCGACTCCCGAGGGCTAGACTCCGCCTCGCCCGACGACTGGGGGCTGGCTCTACCTCGCCCGACGTCTGAGGGCTGGCTCCGCCCCGCCCGACGTCTGAGGGCAGGCACCGCCTCGCCCGACGACTGCACCCTGCTCCTTCATGATGATGAGCACAGGGTATGACAGGACGTTCGAGTCAACCACAGTACCGAGGACCATGCCCTACACGCCCGCAGGAAGGTACCGTCAGGATATGATGGGACGAGCGCTTTAAGCCCTTTCCGACCTAACAGAGCCTGAACAGTGTTGTAGGCGTCGATTTTTATCCTACAGTGTTGTAGGCGCCGCCATCAGCCCTCGGGCGCGGATACTAACACAGGCATACGACAACCACTATAATCCAAGGAGGAACTCACATCATCTACAATAACAGGCGTATAGTTATTTCCCCATCTACTCCCTATAGAGTCATGGCTCGGTGCCCTAACACACCGCACCGTCCGCCGGGGGAGGATGGGATATGACCACTCGCTGAGACGAAGCTAGAGCTCAGCCCTATTAGGATCAACGAAACATGCTATCCCTGGCGTGGTCTGCCATGTCAGTAGGGCAGGCTCAAAGGAAAAGAAAGACCACCCTCGAAGGACCTTCTCTACCTTTGGTTTTTTTCTCTTTCTTCCATCTGTAACCCCTGCTCCCTCCTTGATCTATAAAAGAGAGAGCAGGACACCCCACTAAGGGGAAGAGAAAATTCCACACACAACACATAGCCAAGCAGCGACCGGGCTCTTAGCGTCCTTTCGACCTTTCCACCAGAGACTTGGGACCTGTCCCTCTCTCGACCGTTTGTATCCCCTACTACAAACCTTTTTTGGTACTAATAACATGAGCAGCAGCGAACTGGATGTAGGGACCTTCTGCCCGAACCAGTATAACCTTGTGTCCTTTAGTACACTATCTGAGCCTAACGCGCAACAATATAAATTTACTAGTTGGTGTTTGTTCGAAACACCGACAGTTGGCACGTGAGGTAGGGGCCTTTGCGTGTTCCAAACCAGGCCTCGGATGGCTAACCACACAATCAGCTGGGTCCTAGGCGCACACGTGTGTTTTGGTGACCTAGACTTCATCGTCATGGAGGTGGGAGATTTGGTGTTGGCCCACACCGCCATCCAATCTCTCCCCTCCATCAGCTTTAACTACGGGAGGCTTGAGCGCTAGCCCGGCGTCTCCCTTGGACCCCAGCCATCCAGGGAAGACCCGCGCCGCCTCGGCCTCACACCAGAACACTCTGCATGGAGCACCCTGACGGTGCTTCCGTTCGGTCTCCGCAATGCCACGGCGACCGTTAGCCACCTTGTGGCACAGCGCACGATCATGTCCCCTGCAAACAACGAGTTCATGGGGATGATCGGGAGCATCACGGAATCCCTCCACAGCCTCCTCGTGGAGGGGCCAGGGTCGGACTCTGGCTCTGACTCCTGCAGGGGGAGCCACCACCTCTCTCGGGAATGTTTTATGGTGGGTACCCACGAGGGACACATCCAAAGCGTCTCTGCAGAGGAGGCTACCTTGGCAGGCAACTTCGGCGGCAAAACCGAAGGGGAGACAGCGGCCCCACCTCGCATAGGGGTGGAGCAGTTGAGAGCCCAAAAGTAGGAGATCGATGAAGCTAGACAACAGCTTGTGCGGGAATACGCGGAAGTCGATTGGGAGATCGAACACCATGGAGACAGTGGGCACGCACACACCGTGGCCCATGACGTAAACTAAAGGATCATCGCCGATGATGAAACCCTTCCTCACTTCTCTCGGGCAAGCCAGAACATTGCCACCACAACGGCCTTGCTCCATGGCCTTCCAGAGGCCGCAACGCTCAAGGATCGTCGGGCCCACCATGAATTTGCATGCTGCTCGAGCGTGCAGCGGCACAGCAGGTGGAAAGCTCGTTATCTCGGCGACGTGAGCTCGACACCAGCCAGTGTACGCCCTTGGTGCGTCCCGCCAGGGACGCATTAGTCCACCAGGCACCACAAGGCGCTAGGCAGCACGCTGTGATCCTGATACATCAATGTCTCGGCTACAACCGCGATGCACGTAGCACCCTTGACGTCCGTAGATGCACCTACAGCGACCTAAGGGAAGGAGCCCGCCGCGGCTATCATCCTCGTCGCGGCGGCCGCTACGATAGTGGTGAGGACTAGAGCCCAAGCCATGGCCTGCTAGGCCCTTAGGGCTTTAGCCGTCATATCCTCAACGCTGCTTTCCCACCAAGGTACCGACCACCTACCAATATCCCTAAGTACTCTAGGGAGACAAACCTCGGACTTTGGCTCGAAGACTATCGGCTTATGTGTTAAGCCGATGGTGTGGACAATGACGACTTCATTATCTGCAACCTTCCACTGTTCTTGGCCGATTTGGCACGAGCATGGTTGGAACACCTGTCGTCCAACGCAATCCAGAGTTGGGCGGATTTGAAGGAGATCTTTGTGGGAAACTTCCAGGGCACATACAAGCGCCCTAGGAACCCATGGGACCTCAAGAACTATCGTCAGAAGGCTGGTGAGACCCTCCACTGCTACATCCAGCACTTCTCCTGATAGTGCAATGAGCTCACTAACGTCGCTGACATTGACGTGATAGGAGCCTTCCTGTCTGGGATGACCTACGAGTCTTTGGTTCATAAGCTAAGATGCAAGGGCCCATGAACCACCAAGGAACTCTTAGACATTGCCACCAGCCATGCCTCAGGAGAAGAGGCGGTCGGAGCGATCTTTAATTACCTCAAGGGCAAGGCAAGGCGGGATGAGGGTGCCGGCGAAGGCACCTCCAATCGTTCCGCCAAAAGGAAGAACAAGAAGCAATGGCACGAGTACTCGCTCGTGGCCACTGCTGACCATAAGGATGGTCAGAAGCCCATGGAGGGCACTCCGAACCACTTTGAAAAATTACTCGAGGGGCCATGCCCGAACCATGCCTTTCCTATTAAGCATCTCACCTAAGTGCTGATGGATGGGGGCAGCGGCCTCAACATCATATTCGCCAAGATGCTCGACGAGATGGGCATCGACCGGACGCGCCTTTGCCCAACCCGAGCACCTTTCCATGGCATCGTGCCCAGGAAGCAGGCTATACCACTTGGGCAGATCAATCTGCCCATTACCTTTGGGGATTAGTTCAATTATAGGACTGAGACCCTCACCTTCGAGGTGGTTGGGTTCCCTAGAACCTTCCACGCCATCCTAGGATGACCATGCTACGCGAAGTTCATGGTTATCCCCAACTACATACCTCAAGCTGAAGATGCCAGGCCCCCACGGGGTCATCACCATCGACACCTCCTTCTAGCGCACCTACGAGTGCTGTGGCCACGCCATAGCAATCATTGCCTCTGGGGAACTCGCCGCCCTCAAGGAGGAGGTAGCCGAAGAAGCGCCCAATGCCAAGAAGTCGATCGGGTCGTTCGAATTGGTAGAGGACTCCAAGGAAATCCTCATAGATCCTAGCAGCTCCGAGGGTAAACCGGTATGCATTGGTACCACACTTTCCTCTGAATAGGAAAGCGTGCTTGTCGACTTCCTCCATGGCAACAAAGACATCTTTGCGTGGAAACCCTTGGATATGCCAGACATTCCGAGGGAGGTCGCCGAGCATACCTTGAAAATCCATCTAGGCTCCAAGCTAGTGAAGCAACACCTACATCACTTCGATAAGGAGAAGCACAGGGCCATTGGTGAAGAGATAGCAATTAGCTACTAGATTCATCAAGGAAGTATACCACCTAGAGTGGTTAGCTAATCCTATTCTTGTGCGAAAGAAGAACGGGAAATGGACGATGTGTGTTGACTATATGGGTCTCAACAAAGTGTGCCCAAAGGATCCATTTCCTTTGCCGTGTATAGACCAAATAGTCGACTCTACCTTGGGGTGCGAAACCCTCTACTTCCTTGATGCGTACTCCAGCTACCATCAAATCACGATGAAAGAGTCTGACCAGCTCGCAACGTCTTTCATCACCCCCTTTAGATTGTTTTGCTACGTTTCAATGTTGTTCGGACTGAGCAATGCTAGGGCTACGTACCAGCACTGTATGCTCAGATGCTTCGAGGACCTCATCGGGTGGACTATTGAGGCCTACGTTGATGACATCATAGTTAAGTCCAAACGGGCTGACCACCACATTGCCGATCTTGAGCAAACCTTTATGAAACTCTGGGCAAATGGCATCAAACTCAATCCCAAGAAGTGTGTTTTTGGGGTCCCGAGGGGCATGCTGCTCGGCTTCATCGTCTTCGAGCATGGCATCGAAGCCAACCCTAAGAAAATTTTAGCCATCACAAGGATGGGTCCGATCCAGAACATAAAGGGGGTTCAGCGAATCGTAGGGTGCCTCGCCGCCCTCGTCGATTCATCTCGCGCTTTATTGACTCTTGAAGAAAGCCGACCGCTTCGAGTGGATGCCCGAGGCCTAGAAGGCACTTGACATGGTCAAACTACTTCTGACAAGGCCCCTGATCCTAGTTCCTCCAAGCAATAGAGAATCCCTCTTGCTATACATAGCGGCCACCACGCAAGTGGTCAGCGCCACGCTGGTAGTTGAGCAGGAGGAAGAGGGGAATGCCCTCAAGGTGTAGCACCTAGTGTACTTCATCAGTGAGATACTATCCAACTCCAAGACCTTCTACTCCCAAATCCAGAAGCTCCTGTACGCCGTCCTCATCACCAAGAGGAAGCTATGCCACTACTTCTAATCACACACAGTGATAGTTGTGACATCGTTCCCCCTCGGCGAGGTTGTCTAGAGCTAGGACACCACGGGAAGAACCACAAAGTGGGCACCCAAGTTGATGGATCAAGGCATCACGTATGCCTCCCGAACGGTGATCAAGTCCTAGGTGTTAGCTGATTTCATCGTGGAATGGACCGAGGTCCAAACACCACCGGCGATCATCGATCAAGAGTACTGGACGATGTACTTTGATGGGTTGCTGATGAAAAAGGGTGCCGGTGCAGGGCTGGTCTTCGTATCACCCCTTGGGGTCCACATGAGGTACATGGTTCGGCTCCATTTCCCCTCATCAAATAATGTGGCTGAGTATGAAGCACTCATCAACGGCCTACGAATCACCATCGAGTTGGGCATCCGATGCCTCGACATCCGGGACAACTCCCAGCTAGTCGTCAACCAAGTCATGAAGGAGTCTAGCTGCCATGACGCCAAAATGGCTGCGTACTGCTAAGAGGTCCGACAGCTAGAGGACAAATTCGACGGCCTCGAACTCAATCACATCCCAAGGCGCCTCAACAAAGCGGCAAACGCACTTGTAAAAGCAGTGTCCGGTCAAGAGCTGGTGCCAATGGATGTCTTCGCCAGCGACCAACACAAGCCCTTGGTATGCTACGAAGGGTCAGAATGGGCTGATGATGGTTCATCTGATCCAGCCCTAGGGGCTAACCAACCGACGGCTCCGCCCAGCCTCAAGGTCATGGAGCTAGAAAAGGATCCAGCAACAGAGCCTGACCCTCTGGATGACTAGAGAACACTCTACCTCAACTACTTCCTCCATGACATGCTACCGACGGACAAGACGGAAGCTCGATGGCTTGCTTGTCGCGCCGAGTCCTTCGTTCTTTAGAGGGCGAACTATACAAATGAAGCCACACCAAGATCCTACAGCTCTGTATCCCTATCGAACAGGGGAAGCTTCTGCTAAGCGATATCCACGGTGGGGTCTGCGGTCACCACATCGTGCCTAGAACCTTGGTTGGGAATGCATTCCGGCAGGGCTTCTATTGGCCCACTATAGTAGTCGACGCTGAGTAGATCGTATGCACCTACGAAGGGTGCCAATACTACACTCGGCAAACTCACCTCCTGGCCTAGGCACTCCAGATGATCCCCATCATGTGGCCCTTCATGGTCTAGGGGCTCAATTTGGTTGGGCCCCTCAAGAAGGCGCCCGAGGGCTACACCCACTTGCTTGTCACCATAGACAAGTTCACGAAATGGATCGAAGCTCAGCCAATCTCCGTGATCAAGTCCAAGCAAGCCGTGCTGTTCTTCCTCGACATCATCCATCATTTTGGAGTATCGAACTCCATCATCACGGATAATGGCACACAATTCACTGGTAAGAAATTCCTTCGATTCTACGATGAACAACACATCTGGGTCGATTGGGCCGCCGTCGCGCACTCCCGAACGAATGGGCAGGTCGAGCGTGCAAATGGCATGCTCCTATAGGGTCTCAAGCCTAGGTTCTTCAACTAGTTGAATAAGTTCAGCGCACGCTAGGTCGCCGAGCTCCCTACGGTGCTCTAGAGCCTGAGGACAACTCCCAGCCGGGCCACCAGCTACACGCCTTTCTTCATGGTCTATGGTTTCAAGGCCATCCTCCCAATCGACCTCACCTATGGAGTGCCAAGAATTAGAGCATACGACGAACAGGGAGCCAAGGCATCCCATGAAGATGCCATGGACCAGCTAGACAATGCTCGTGACATCGCCCTCCTCCGTTCGGCCAAGTATCAGTAGGTGCTACATCGGTACCACAACTGACGGGTGCGGGACTGAGCCTTCAACGTTGGGGACCTAGTTCTCCGCCTCGTGCAGAGCAACAAGGACCGTCATAAGCTCTCCCCGCCCTAGGAGGGACCATACGTCATCACGGAAGTACTCTGGCTAGGTGCCTACAAGTTGAAAACCATCGACGGCGAGGTCTTCACCAATGCCTGAAACATTGAGCAGCTACATCATTTTTACCCTTAAATAAACGGATACTTTTTCTTATCAGTTTTTGTCTTAAAAAATCCCCGATCTTTAGTGACATTTGACCCCTACGAAGAGCGAGGGGTCAGACCTCACTCAGGGGCTGATATAAGTATGTTTATCTTACGAACACTCTCGGTGTTATCTTGCAAACATTTTCTGTGTTTTCCCTCTTTTCTCATGGTAAGTCCTAAAAGCTAGAATTTTGGGAACAAAATCTGAGTATAACTGGTAGGACTGCGGGAAACCCATGCCCCAGCAGCTACGGTCTCCTTGCTCACCAGTGTGATCAGAATTGATTCGCCCGCACTCCAAATTTTTTGCGACCTCAACTATGGGAAGGGTTGAAAGGCACTAAAACCTCTTTTACAAAAAGAGGGAGAAGAGCTAAAAAGCTGTTTGCCGCAACGAAATTTAATAACTTGTTCATTTTTTGTACAAATTCATTGCTTACAAAGTGATTTCATCATGAAAAGAACTAGTGTATCCATAAATACAAAATACTATTCACTCGAGGGCCCCCACAAACTTATTCGATTATAGTTTCTGACCAGTTCTACTATGAGTACTACTATAGTCACCGCGCCATGCTCTCCATCAATGATGTCCTACCACTCCATAGGACCTTCGAGGACGCCGTCGTCTGCAACGTCGAGAACCACGTCGGTGACTGTGGCACCTCCATCGGAGCGTCCAGGGACTACGCCATCATGATCAGCCACAACCCTAACAACGGTGTCTGGACAGAGGGTGCTTCCTGCTGAGGAAAGGCAGCCATGGCTGATGGATGTCTTTGACATCTCATCAAGCTTCATGAATTGGATGATCTGAGCAGCCGCAAGGGCGAAGCCCCCATCGACGCAGTCCTAGGCAGCTTCCCCATCAACGAGACTCGCCTAGAGAAGATTCGTCGGAAGAGCTTCCCGTATGGCTCCTTTCTGACAAAGGCCTAGAGAAGATTCGACGACGCTTAGCACCCTCTAGTGCGCCCCTCCTTCGGCAGCAACGGTCCCTTCTCAACAAAGGTAGCCAGCACCATCTCATCTATGTTAGATGACCTCTAGCTCGACATCACACTTTGGATTCATGAATGGACTGTGAGTTCCCCTCTCCCTTGCATTACCCTCTCTCACTTAGGAATCACCGCGACATACGAACGCGCTCGGTGAGAAGGAAAAAGGAGGAGAGGTAGCAGCTCAGGAACAAATGAAGGAATGGGATGAGAACTCCCCTCCCCCTCCCTATTTAAGGAAGAGGCACAGCAGCTAAGGAAAGGCTAAAGGTTGGGACAAAAAACTCTCTCCCTTCCCCTATTCAATGCAGATGGGAAATCGATGCTGACGGGAATCCGAGAGGACGCGCCTAGACCGACGGGATGCACTCTGATCGACGAGATGTTGCCTGGGCATGGCCCACCACTACCACACACCGGGCGCGAGAATTAGAGTGCACCCACATGTAGGCGACCCTTTGCTTCCCTAGGCAAGACCATGGAACGACCCAACGATGGAACCCCCATCCAAGGGGGGCCCAACGAGCCTCATGGGTCGATCGGACGGCCTAGGTAAAATGACGAACGAACGATCACCGAAAGATAAGCATCTCTATTTACTTACTTTGTGTGTTAATCTCTTTACCGAGCCCCCAACCCCAGTAGCGGCAGGGGCATGGACATGGCTCGGGGGCTGCTGAGAGTGTCTACTTGTCTAGACATTCTCTTCACCTGACCCCTCCTTACGTTAAAAACTAGAGACACGGTGTGCGGGTGTAAAACTTTGAGTAAGACTAGACGAACCACTAGACCCTACACCCCGGTGGCTACGGTGTTTTTTCCTCACTAGCATAATCGAATTCACAGTTCCCTGTACCCCAAGCTTTAGCATCCACCTTCTTGAGAAGGGTTTGGAGGGGTCCGCCTGTAGAATCTCCTTCAAGGAGAAGATGTCAGGTCACTTAAAGTCAATCAAACGGCTTGGATCGCCACCGAGAGACAAAAATGAAAAATTGCGATGCTCGTGCAGGTTACACCGGCCCCATCGCGAACGTTGAACTCGAACCCCACATGAACATCTGGTAAGAGCTTCCTGTTGCTCATACCATCAAGGTAACATTATTGACCCCCGCTTTCATTTCAATTAAATGGTACATTAAACCCATACATCAAAACGTTGCATATGTAATCGCTGCATCTCAAATGCTTTGTGTTGCTCCACGAAACGGCACCCGCCTCATTCGATATGAGCGGCAACTGATCGAGGTTCGAAGGCCAGCCCACAAAGGGCTCGAGGCTGCCTCGTGTCAAATAGAGCTAGGGGAGAAAAACCGAGAGGAGCCTCAACGGCCTTGCCCGACCTCACTCAGAAGCGGACAGGGACATCTCGACCATTCTTGTTCGATTCTAACCTCGAGCCAAACCCACAGAATCTCCATCAAGGAGAGGCCAACGGGCCACCTGAGCCTATCGAATGGCTTAGGCATCTGTCGAGAGATAGGTCAAGAAGTAGTGAAATGCCACATGAAGGCTCTACCGACCCGTCAGCTAATGACGGACCCGGATTCCACACGAACATACCTGGTAGCGAGCTCATTGAGCACGACACTTGAGCCATCGAGGCAAGTGTCGTCAGCTCAGCCCCTCCCATTATGGAAACTAAGGATGGGGTGACACGCGAAACATGGTCGACCCCTATCAGACCCCAAGGGGCTCAGGGGCTCGAGCCACTCAATCCGAGATCGAGAGACTGAGGTTCAAAGGCTGGCCCGCAAATAAGAGCCAGGAGAGAAAATGTAGATGAGCCTCAGCGGCCTTTGCCCAACCTGCATTGAGGTAGATAGGGTCATCTCATCCTTCTAGTTCAATCTAGACTCTAGTTGAGCCCATAGAATCCCCACTGAGGGGGAATTTGTTGAAAGGTGGGTCAAGGAGCAACAGAATGCCACCCGGGGGCTTTGTCAACCCTGTCGCAAAGCAATGGGATAGGATTCCATTTGAACATCCCTGTTAGCGAGCTCATTAGGCACGTCACTCGAGCCATCAAGGCAAGTGACGTTGCCTCAACCCCTCTAGTTGCGGAAATCGCGGATGGGGCGACAATCACAAAACAAGCTAACCCTTGACCGAATCCCCGCCATGCGTGGGGGCTCGCGGAAGGCCGAGCCAGCAATAAGACCAAACGCACGGTCATGAAACGATCGCTAAAATCCTAAGTAAGGGGTACATGCAAATACAAGAGTAAGTTTGCTATCCTCACTTCGGTCTCCAGTAACATCTGGCCCCAGCGACCGCAAGGGGTCATATCTCACTTGGGGGCCGATAAAGGTATGAATACCTCCTTTTTTTTGAAATAGTCATTGCGTCAGACCTCTTCCTCGCATTAAGGTTAACAGCAAGGTTTGTGGGAACAGACAAACGAGCGTGCATGGTAAGACTGCAAAAAACCCATGCCTCAATGGCTACGGTAACTTTGCTCACCAGCATAATCAAAATTTCCCCCTTATACACCTTCTGCTCGTAGAGGAACCGGGACTTCTCCTGGCTACAAGCAATGAGGGACTGAAAAATAGACCAGTGTCAAAAATACAAAAATACATGAAGAAAAAAGAAAGTGAGAGGGAAGATCAAGCAGATACCTAGCTAGTGGAATGATGATGTCATGTAGGACGCCCCTGGCCTAGCTAAAGGCATCCATCATAGCCAAGAACTCGATGTCGAGACTCTCCCGCTCTATGCTCTCGGCAGCATCGTCGAGCGAGAAGAGAGTCAACGTTGGGTCCTGAGGAGAAATCCACTGGAGCGGCGGCTCACCCCATGCGGGCGACCCCCACTGATCCTCTCCACCACTGCCACAATGCCCAGGGACCCTCCGGCCATGTCCCCCTCCATCTGGCCCGCCTTGGGTGCTGCCGCCTAGGCCGCTGGTGGCACAGATTGCGCCACTCCCTCTAACACCACTATGGCTTTTGTCTGGCTACGCCTGGCATGTCATGGTCATGGCCACCTCCGCTTGCGATGCTAGGGCCTTGGCTTGCGGCGTCGTGTCCACCACAAAGGGCGCCACAAGTGCAGGCGGCAACTCCGTTCGCTCCAACATAGGCGGCGGAGTCACCTCCACTGTCATCTGGTTAGTGACCACCGAGGGCGCTTCTTCAGCCCCGGCGCCTGCTTGACCCACCGAGGGCATGGGCGCCACCACTGGCGGTGCCTAACTGGCCGACAAGACTGCAACATCGGCTCCACTCCTACCCAAAATAGGAGCGACGTCAGGCGACGCCACCTGTTCTGCCTGATGAGCAACACTCTTCTTGGGCACCAGCGCCAAAGAACAGCCTCGTCGTAAGATTCTGCAAAAGTTAAAAGGCATAGGTCACACTAAAAAACAAAAAGGCAGAAAATAGGAAAAACTAAGGAATCAGATACTTACGCTGGCGCTATTAGGCAGTATGAATGTTTTGGGGATGAACCCCTAGATTCCTACTCCAACTCGTCTGGGCAGGACCATTTTGAACCTGCCCCCTGCTCCTGGGCAAGGGAGCTCGTCTCCCTTGTCTCCGAGGGCACGGCGGTAGAGCCACCCCTCTCTGTCAGCACCTCAAGCATGGCGTCAGATCTGCCCACCCCCATCAGCTCGCGGGGTGTGGTAGTGGAGCCACCACCTCCACCGGCACCACCGGCGTGGCTGTAGATCGATCGGCTCCCACCGTTCCTATGGATGGGCCGATGGTTTGGCCCATCTCCACTGGCCTCACGGACTCACTTCCCTCCCCATGGAATAGGAAGGGTCCCTGCATGGACGAGTGGGTACCTGTCAACGTATCCTCACCCTCTAGGACATCCCACTCCACATCAACAACTACCTCATCAAACTCATCATCATCGTCGTCGTCACTGCCTGTCTCCCCTCCTTGCTCTCGTGCTTGCTGCTTCCATAGCATCTTCTTCCTCTTGAGCTCCCTCATCTTCCTATCCCACTTGACCATGGTGTGATTTGTCGTCGCCATGATCCGGTCCTTCGGTAGCGGAGCTGGGCTATCCCCGAAGACGAGTCTCTTCGGTTGGTCCTACTATCTCGAGGTCAGCATCAAGGGGCTGGGAATTTGAGTAAAAAGGAGGCATGGGGAAAGAGAACTTATGAAATCAATGAACCCCGATTTCGGCCGCATTGGGGGATGCCCCAGCACCGGATACATGAAATCAAGGACAGCGTCGACGCTGTCCTTCGAAGGCTCCATCACCTCCTTGATGCGCTGTGCCACTTCGGAGGGGGGAGCGCTTCGTCGACAAGCTCTGTCCCTTCAAGTGACGCTTCGGGCCCCATCAGGTATAGGGGAAGCGCGCGGCTCATCAGTGGTGCCACCCTCTGCATATGGTAGGTGCCGATGATCCCTGATCCCTTCATGCCCCTCTCCTTCTGAATTTGGAGGTGACGAGATGGTCCTTGATCCTCTTCTTGTCTTTGTCTAGGACACCCCACTTCCATGACCTCGGGACCTCTTCGATGATGTGCCCGAAGAACACCAGTAAGGGGGCGGCAACGTCGTCCTTGACGTAAAACCATTGCAAATGCCACCCCTTATTGGAGGTCGACAGACGCATCGACGGGTATTTGTTCACCCGGTTGTTGTGGAGATGAATGCCAGCGCATCCCATCGGCACGCTTAGGTCTTGCTTCCTAACCTGCTTCTTCAAAAGGTTGACAGTGAAGAGATGCCAACATAGGTCAAAGTGGGGACTAATCCCTAGGAACCCTCGCATAGGGCGACGAACACTGTAATGTGCTGGACCCCATTGGGTGTAAGTTGCTGCAACTCCACCTTGTAGTAATCCAATAGCCCACGAAGGAACTTGTGGGCAGGTATGGCAAATCCTCGCTCATGGAAGTGAGCGAAGGACACGACATACCCTTTGGGCGGCGATGGCTCATCCTCATTACCGGGCAGCCGCCACTCCTTAGTGGTGGTCAGCGGGCGAAGGAGGCCACGGTGAACGAGGCCCTCTAGGCGCTAAGGGGTGACGTTAGATATGCACCACAGATCCATTGAACGATTGGGAGGAGGGTGGATGCGAGCTTGATGGCGGTGGTGATGCAGATGCGAGCCTAATGGTGGCTGCGATGCGGGTGCGGGAGGCTTAGGCGATTGGCGACGGAGGTTACAGATGTAAAGGCGAGGAGGCAAAGTACGGAACCCTAGGGACAAACCCCTTGGTTTTATAGGGGCGACGGATGCGAGAAGAGCAACCACCCGCCTACATCTCCGAGCCTGCCATGATACACCGCCACGTCACGTCGCGGGATATGCACCCGCGATCCGTATCCTTTCCCACCAAAATCACGCCGAACGTTTCACCTTCCCCAAGCTGACCAGGACTATTTTCCCACGGAGGGGATACGGGTCAAAAAGCTTTTCTCTAGCCCGCCTAGGCCCAGGAGTTCAAGGGCTGACCCAACAGTCTCGACGGCCGTCTCAATGAGGGATGGGCCCACGAGCGGCCAGAACTTAGGCACACAAGCCTCAAGGGAACCTCGATCCGCAATCAAGTCCCAACCTAGCTAACCCTAGACGAATCCCCATGAACAGGATACCAGGGTTTCTTTTAAACTGTTCAGTTGACAAAAACCAAATCTCACGGCCATACCCGTGAAGGGTCCGAAATTACCCCCGGGCGATTCCATCCGAATCACCCGGGGACTCGTGGGCTACACCCGACGGGTGTGCTCGCGCGCACCCTCTGGCGAATTAAAATAACCCCCAGGCGATTCTGCACGAATCACCCGGAGGCTCGGGGGCTACAACCGACGGGTGCGCTCGCGCGCACCCTCTGGCGAATCGAAATACCCCCCGGGCGATTATGCCCGAATCACCTGGGGGCTCAGGGGATACACCCATCGGGTGCACTCGCGCGCACCCTCTGGCAAGTCAAAATAACCCCCGGGCGATTCTATCTGAATCACTCGGGGCTCGGGGGCTACTGTCGGGACCTAATACCAGGGTACCCAATGAGGTGGAACTAATAACCATCGAACATTGACGCTTCCGGTCAGACAAGAACGCTACCATGCTTCTTGTCCGAATGATGGATGCTTGGTTCTACCTCGCCCGACTCCCGAGGGCTAGACTCCGCCTCGTCTGATGGCAGAGGGCTGGCTCCGCCTCACCCGACGGCTGAGGGCTCCGCCCCGCCTGACGTCTGAGGGCAGGCCCCGCCTCTCCCGACGACTGCACCCTGCTCCTTCATGATGACGAGCATAGGGTACGACAGAACATTCGAGTCAACCGTAGTACCGAGGACCATGCCCTGCACGCCTACAGGAAGGTACCGTTAGGATACGATGGGACAGGCGCTTTAAGCCCTTTCCAACTTAATAGAGCCCGAACAGTGTTGTAGGCGCTGACTTTTGTCCTATAGTATTATAGGCGCCGCCATCAGCCCTCGGGCGCGGATACTAACACAGGCATACGACAACCACTACAATCCAAGGAGGAACTCACACCATCTACAGTAACAGGCGTATAGTCATTTCGCCATCTACTCCCCGCAGAGTCATGGCTCGGCGCCCTGACACACCGCACCATCCACCGGGGAGGATGGGACATGACCACTCGCTGAGACAAAGTCAGAGCCCGGTCCTATCAGGATCAACAAAACATGCTATCCCTAACGTGGTCTGCCATGTCAGCAGGGCAGGCTCAAGGGAAAAGGAAGACCCGACACCCTCGAAGGACCTTCTCTACCTTTGTTTTTTTTTCTCTTTCTCCCATCTGTAACTCCTGCTCCCCTTGGTCTATAAAAGGGAGAGCAGGATGCCCCACTAAGGGGATGAGAAAATTCCACAAACAACACACAGCCAAGCAGCGACCGTGCTCTTGGCGTACTTTTGACCTTTCCATCAGAGACTTGGGATCTTTTCCTCTCTTGACCGTTTGTGTCCCCTACTACGAACCTTTTTCGGTACTAATAACACGAGCAACAGCGAACTAGACGTAGGGATATTCTGCCTGAACCAGTATAAACCTTGTGTCCTTTAGTACACCATCCGAGCCTAACGCGCAATAATATAAATTTACTAGTTGTTGTTTGTTCGAAACACCGACAGGTTGGCTTTATGTTTTTTAACAATAAAACTATTTTTGAAAAGCTTAACCAAACACAACCTATTTCTACTCTCCCTTCAATGTAAATGGCCGGAGAGGTACCTTTTATGAAATCCCGGTCAAATGTTACCGATTTTGACCTCTTATGTATTTTAAAAAATAGTAATGCTACAGATTTTTACCTCTTATGTACAAAAATATAATAATATTAAAATGATACAGATTTTGACCTATTATGTACAAAAATATAGTATTTTAATTATAAATGGCTACTGATCATCACTTTGTCATGAAAACTTCATACTACTGTATTTTTACTACACCGTTCCAAATTATATAGGTCACTCTAGTTTTATGGTAAATCAAATTTATCTAATTTAATGACCAAATTTTTAGAAAAATATATTAACATCAACAAGTGCAAATAAGTGCACTATCGAAGTACATTTTATGAAAAACTAATTTGATGTAATACATATTACCATATTTTTCTATGAACCTAGCCGAAGTTAGAGAAATTTCACCTAGGACAAAATTAAAGAGGTCTACAATTTAGAATGAAGGATGTAACAAATATATGAACAAAGTTAAAATTAAATGATATACACATTGAGTCAACTTCTATAGCAGGATTAATTATAAGAAAAATTGAGCTAACGAGCAATTAATATTTACTACCATAAGGGTCTATTTGAATCTCATATAGCTAATAGTTAGTTGTTAGAATATGTCTAATTCTAAAATAAAAAAAAATAGCTGAGATTCTCAGCTAATAAACTAGCTAATATTTTACCTACCACCCAGCTAATAATTAGCTATTAGTTGGTTTCTCCAAGCTAACACAGCTAATAGTTACTCCTAATACAACTAGATTATCTGTAGCAATTAATTGACTACCAATTCTAATCCTTGGTTGGCAGGTATCATATCTATGGCAATTGGTGATTTTTTTCCTATTATTATCCATGGGTTTCCCTTTTTTGGCTGTGAGTTTATTATTACTTTTATTAGATGTGTGTTAGCTAGGAGAAACCAGCTAATAGGTAATTATTAGCTGAGAATCTAAACAACTAATTTTAAGCAACTAACTATTACCTGTTGGGATTCAAACGATCCCTAACACCTAGGTTATCTGTGGCAATTAATTGACTACCAATCCTATTCCTATGTAAGCAGGTAGCATATATATATATATATATATATATATATCTATGGCAATCGGCGTTTTTTCTTATTATTATCCATGAGTTTCCCCTTTTTTCTGGCTGTGAGTTTATTTTTTTTATTTGTCACATAGGTTTTAAAAGTCTGTTCGGTTGGCTGGTTCGTTTATGTGAGAGAAGTACTGCTGGCTGGTTCATATAAATAGTATCTATGTGAGGGGCTGGTCAGCTAGCCCCAGCTGATCGGGCTGTAAGTACATGGACCCACCTGGCAAGTCAAAATGGTCCTTTTCGTTTGCTTCAATAATGGACGGTCACCTTATGTGCTTTGCAGGATAAAGACTCGTGGCCATGCATGTGGCTTCGCGCAGTGGGCCGCGTCCATCTCATCGACACCACTCTACATCCCTTGTACATGTACACACGATTGCGCCTCCTTCCTATAAACAGATTGGATTAATTTGTATTGTAGGGCATTATTTTCTTGTGATTTTGATACCACAACGCTTCTGAATGGAATAACTGACGATTAGACACGATTGCTTATAAAAGGGGATGGGTGGATGGATGCTAGTTCAATCTCCTTACATACATATATCTCAAAATAAAATCTTTATGTAAACCCTACAGCGAGAAAGTGAAAAACGAATACTAATAAATGAAAAATGAAAAGGAGGGACGAAACTGTTCAGAGTTCACCTGCCTCTGCGTTTTGTTTTCTTTATTTACAGCAAAATGTTAGGCCAGGGGAAGGCGGATTTGCACTCCCCTTTTCCATTTCTTTACAGCAAAACATAAAAAAGAGAGGAACTGTGCATGTGAAGACTGAGCAGGTGCCGGCTCCCCCACATAGCTGCAAACCTGCAAAAGTACAAAGTGCATATGAGGTTCGGGTCTGGTTCCATCGTCGTTGAAAGAACACACCTGTTGGTATTTGGTAGGCAGCTGGCGCGGTTCATATATATGCACAAGCCAAATTTCAACCGTGAACTATGAAATTAGGTAACGGACACCCTTAATCGTGAGAACCAAACAAATTTAGTCCTTTCAAATGTAGTTTTCTATTTTTCTAAAAATGATAAAAATATGGTTTGGTCTTTATTATGAATCCATAACTAATTTATTTAAATTAGAAAAATATAAAACTAGTTCTAGTTTTTCTTCTTAAAATGTTAATGTTATCTATCCGTTGATTTTCTATTTAGAATTATTTGGTTATTGTTCGTTTTAGATAAATAGTGAGCACGACTACCAGCAATAAAGTAATAGAAACAGAAATAAACCAATTTCAAATAACTATATATAAATCATAAATATGAAGATAACATTTCTAGAAAAATGATAGTAGTTTATTTATAGATGGTTTCATAGATTTATGATTTATAAGTAGAACATAATGCCCAGATGCATATATGGATCAGTTATGGCCAAGGAGCTAGTTGTTGAATTGGGCCACAGTTCAGTTATGGCCGAACAGTGTTTCCCAACCAATCTGAAATACAAGTGTACAGCTACTTCACTTTTATTTTGGTATAGGACCATGCACTGCACGCCATATACCCGACTTTGCACTAAATGATGTTGAACTCATCTCTTGTACGTTGACATTACAAATAACCACCACTGTACCTGTGATCACAACCGTGTCCACATGGAGTGCATACTCGTCAAACTGTGCCGTCTCTCTCAGCGGATTTTGCAGAGATCCAGCTAGGGCCTGTTTAGTTGCACTTCATTTTGCAAAATTTTTCAAGATTTCCCGTCATATCGAATTTTTAGACGTATGTATGAAGCATTAAATATAAATAAAAAATAAAACTAATTACACAGTTTAGACGAAATTCACAAGACGAATCTTTTAAGCCTAATTAGACTATGATTGGACAAATAACAACGAAAGTGCTACAATACCGTTTCGCTAAAAATTTCACTACCCAGTTCTGGTTCAGGGCCTGCCACACACACAGTTGGGGCTTGGGAGCCTTTGCCAAGAGGTCCCACGTACTGAATGAGTGGCCCCACGGCTTCGTGCTTGGAGCCAAGATACACAAATTGGTTTTTGCCATGCTGCTAGCCGATCAGTGGGTTCTTCTACAAACAAACAAACAAACAAACAAATAAATAAAATGATCAAGTGGAGCTATGT
The DNA here is from genome assembly GCF_019320115.1 of Miscanthus floridulus. Classification (NCBI taxonomy): domain Eukaryota; kingdom Viridiplantae; phylum Streptophyta; class Magnoliopsida; order Poales; family Poaceae; genus Miscanthus; species Miscanthus floridulus. Next base: position 37,779,028 of record NC_089589.1, read on the forward strand.
AGGCAAACCCTTTTCCCTTTAAGTGGTGTTTGGACAATGAGAAATAGTTGGTGGGAATGGAATATTAGTTCTCTGGAAAATCTATGTTTGGATTCTTGCAAAGGGATAAGTGGAAAGTTAGGGAAGGAGAAATGCAACTCATGTCCCGTCCATTGAGGGCATACACTTGTTTATCCCGAAGCTTATATATAGGTGTATAGATAAAGGTTGAAATACATTGGTCCAGGCAGCTTATAGGAATATATATAATTTGGCTCACACAAACAAGCCTAAAATCCATAGTAGGAGGTGGGGGTAGAGATGAGAAACATGAAAATTACATATTTACCCTTTAGTATGGAACTGCTGCCTCTTTATTCTAAAAGGATGTTTTGGCTATTTTAAACATTTTCCTATCTCCATCCGAGGTCAAACAAAAACAAGGTCGGGGATAAAAAGCCTTATAACTCTATCTTATACCCATCCTGTTTTATCCAACAACATTTCCGTTTCCCTTTCACACCTTACATCTAGACTCTGCCTAGCATCCATTGCTACTTTGTCCAGACATTTTTTTTAAATTTATTTTGTGCTCACATCTGAATTATTGAACCAAATCTTTTTCTCTATTTTCTTTTTCCTTTGCTCTTCACCTCCTTTAGGGCCCGTTCACTTGCTCCGGGATGGTCCCCGGAAGAATTCCCGGCAGAAATTATTAGTTAATTTACATTAGTTTTCATTAACTGGAATATTTCCTGGTACGATACTGCGTTAAACGAACGGGCCCTTATGCACTTCCAGTTCCAACCCTAAACTATTATGGCATTCCCTTCGGTCCACCCTCCTAGCCCACACCCGTCTCTAGTACCTTTACTTACCAGATTCGTCACCACTAGCAAACCCATATATCATCAATGAGCGATTGATTTATTGCCCCCGCTCCAACCCTACCTAATAAGCCATATATCTTCGATGCCCACTATCTCGCCTCCCCATCTGCCAATCCCCGCCTCCTTTGAGTACCATATCTTCACGGACTCCATAATAAGTCTGCTATCCTCCATTGAATCCCTGTCGCAAACCAGCCCAGATCCGAACCCTAACCTCGCTAAAGCCAAATATCGCAAAAGATGGAGAATATGGGCCCAAGATCGCAGGAGATGGGGGAAAAGGCGTTGGATCTTACCGGAGATAGGGAATTACGAGTTAGAGAAGGGAGGGAAAAATTTGGGTGCCAGTTGACTTCAAAATACCAAGGTATCTTATCTCATTTCGTTTCTTTATCCATAGAGGTAGTCAAATGACATGCGGAATTGTGCAGCTAGCTTGCTTTGAAATTATTCTATTCACTGTACATGTCCATTGAAAGAGTTTCTAGTGTTTTTTTCTGAACAATTTTTTCTCATAATGATTGTTGAGTTGACTTTAGTTATCCAAGTGTTCTTTTTAAAGGAACATGAGAACTGTGTATTATATTGGCCAAGAAGAAGTTAGGTTTGGATTGGGCAAATCATCTAGGTATTCAGCCTGTTCGCTTGTTGATTTCAGTTAAGGCTTATCAGCTAGCCAACAGTGTTTTCCTCTCACAACAAACCAGCATCAGCCGGACTTATCAATCCAGAAACCAACCAGCTAACATGCTGGTTATGTATACTGATGATGTGAGTGTAGTAGTTCAAACACTTCAAAGAATTGCCGGTAGATTCGTAATGACGAATTTAGATAAAACTTTCTCTGTTTCCAAAAAGGAAATGTGTTGTCCTACTTAAGCAAATAATTCCTATGTACTAAATCAAGTTAAGGACCATAAAAATTATACACATCAAACATTCCATGGATGACTTTATGAAGTACTATCCTTTTCTGTTAGACATACCATAAAAGTGGTAATAAGGCCTTGTTTAGATGCCAAAAATTTTGGCAAAATGCACTGTAGCAGTTTTCGTTGTTATTTGGCAATTAGTGTCCAATCATAGTCTAATTAGGCTTAAAAGATTCGTCTCGTGGATTTCGTCTAAACTGTGTAATTAATTTTATTTTTTATTTATATTTAATGCTTTATGCATGCATCTAAAAATTCGATGTGATAGGAAATCTTGAAAAATTTGGCAAAATTTTGGAGAACTAAACTGGCCCTAAGACGTATGCAATCCAATGGGTAGGGTAGGCCCTGACATTGCATTGCTTTTGGTCTCTTGAGTACATCATCATGAGATGACGTTTCATTGCACAGTAGACCAAGGAATCTTAAAGATGCTACTCGGTCCCTGAATAACTGTTGCTATTGATGTCCGCGCTGAAAGTTTGACTCGATTTGTAAAAAATACGTGTAACATTTGTATATCCAAATAAATTTGTTAAAAAACTAGATTCAAGAATCTTTCCAATGATACTAATTATATACCATAAATATTATTATTTTTAATATGTATTTAATCAAAGTTGTTTCTCGAAAAACAAAAACGACAGATATTTAGGAACATAGTGAGTAATTATCTGCACCATGGCCAATCCAACAGGAACTAAAGCAAAAGGCCTAATCTTGCCCAAACATAGTGGTCCATGAGTGCGCCTATATATATATATATATATATTCAGGGGAAGATGGCCACTTTGTGACATCTTGGTTCAAGAAAATATATCTCTAGTGATTGGATTGTCTCTCCTCTTGGCTTCTTTGAGCCAATCCATTATTCGAGCTCCATTTCCAAGTAAATTGCCAAAATATTTTTCTTGGACAAGTTTTGGTAGTATGACACATCCACTTGTCAAGTTCTTGATATTTTTTCCTCACGCTACTATACATGAGTGGAGTGGGCTCTGGGCTGCGCAACTCACCACGTTGCAGCAAATGCCATCCTTCCTCTGTTGTGAAAGCAAACAGTATTCACATAACCTTTTTCAGTTGAAACCTTGCATAATAATTATAGATTATAGATACCCTACATGGCTTGCTATCTGCCTAAAAAATTCTCATCTAGTCAGTTGGCAACACTACATATTCAGAATCTTATATCTCTCCAAGATGGCAACACCAAGGGTGAAAACAATGCAGAGCCAGCCAAAACAATCTGTTACCCAAGTCCATTTCACTTACCGCCCTGTTCGCTAGCCTTATAATCCGTACTTTTTCAGTGAACGAGCAATATTTTTCTCTTATAACAAATTGGCCAACAGTACTTTCAGCCATGGCTTATCGGCCAAGCAAACATTTTTTTCCTCCAAAGTGGAAGACACTGCTGAACAGTCACCTTTACTCTTTCCCGAGAAGGCTAGAAGAGCATAGTAGGTGATAGGACATACTCTCTCCATTGTACAATTAAGTCACCCTAAGAATATACTTTCTCCGTTTCAAAATAACTGCACACTTCATTTTTGAAGAAGTCATTTTTTTAGGTTTGACTAGATTTATAGCAAATACTATCAATATTTATCTCTTAATATGTTTATTATAAAAATATATTTTATTACTAATATAATGATACTAATCATTGACATTTATGGTGCATAATAAGTAGCACTAGAGGAATCATACAATATATTTTTATAATAAACATATTTAGAGAAACAAATATTGGTAGTATTTGTTATACGTCTAGTCAAACTTATGAAAATTTGACATCCCAATGCATTCTTTTTGGGAACATAGACGGGGAGCAGGCGGATCAGATACCTTGTTTCCATGCAACATCACATCTTCAGCAGAAAGCCATCAGAACCACTCAAATACTGCTGGGCCTTGTTTAGATTGAAAAAAATTTCAACCCGATGAATAGTAGCACTTTCGTCTTATTTGGTAAATATTGTCCAATCGTAGACCAACTAAGCTCAAAAGATTCATCTCGTGATTTCCAACTAAACTGTGCAATTAGTTATTTTTTTTACCTACATTTAATGCTCCATGCAAATGGCTAAAAATTGATGTGATGGAGAGAGAGTGAAAAAACTTGGAATTTTGAGGGTATCTAAACAAGGCCCTGATCTACATGTTCATGGATTCCAGGCAGCCACCCTTTGCTTTCCAATCACCCCAGCCATGCACAGCACCAGTCCCCCTTTTCCTCAAAATGTACTGGCTGTTTGGTCCACCCAGCAGCATCCTTTATTCACAGCTTCTGTTAGGCAGGCCAGACCCATGAATTGCATGCCCCTGAACTTCTGATCATTTGAAGCATCAGTGCCTGTCATTTGGCTGAACAGTGTGCATTAATCACTGAGCAATTATTGCTTTGTCATCCATGTCTTCAAAGTTGAATCTCCATGCCTGAAGCTATACCTTCAATTCAACAGACAAGCCAATTTCAGGTAGGCAGATGAGGAAGTTGCACCGTCCATGCCATGCCTACTCTCGTACTATAACTGCCAGTAGTACAGACCAAGTGTTCCACATATATAGAAGTAGTACACATACATGAACACCACACATGCATATACTCCTACACCTTAAAGATTTGCAGGCTCGCATCAAGCATGGATGACTTCACTTTCCCCACTTTCCATGCAGGAGGGCAGCTTCTTTCATCACCATTCCGACACCAGCTCGGCGGCTCGCCTTTGCCGTGGTTCCTCGCCGCTGCCGGGGAGGAGGAAGAGGAGGAGGAGGAGAAGATGGACATGCTGTGGGAGGACTTCAACGAGGAGCTCGCGAGCGTGCCGCCGCTGTGCCCGCTGAGCCCTGTGATCAACAAGGGAGCGCTGGCGATGAAGGAGGCGGCCGGCTGGCTCTGCGGCGACGGCGACGGCGACATGGTCGTCGTTGATCCAGAGAAGCACGGCAAGCATCCCCGCCCACAGCCACAGGACGGCAGGGTGGTCCGGCGCCGGAAGTGGAGCCTGAGGCTGATGCTCAGGCTCCTCAAGAAGCTGTTCCTGGTCAAGAAGTCCAGGAACCCGAGAACTGCACCTGCACCCATCTCATCTGATCTGATCTGATCTGAGCATAGCATCGTCAGATGGGCTTAGGTTGCCACCCACCTCCAAGAAATCAATGGCGGATGAGATGAGTGATACAAAACAGAGTAGTAGTGTGTGTGAGCGTATAGTGCTCTATACAAGTTTTTTAAAGTTTTTTACTTGATGTTTCTCTCTCACCAGCTTGTTTGTTTTCCCTCCTCAAAGTCGTTGTGCTTTTCTTGCTACCCTAACTACCTGTGTTTTGACTCTGAATTCGATACATTGTCACTTTTTTAGTGTTTAAATTCCTCGTATGTTTCTTGTTTTAATGATCCAAATGCAGCAGAATCTGATGTTCATCAACCAGAGCACGGTTGAATCAAAATTCGGCATGGATGAAATCTGAAATGTTTGTCGGTTCGAATTACCAGTATTTGATATGTACTGTCGACTTAAATTATGGTCAGGAATTAGATGCGTAAATGTACTGGATATACTGTTCTGAGTTGAACTCGCCGTGGCCGTGCGAAATGGCTCTACCCGTACGATTCCTTGAGTACAATGCCATCAGCTTCAGCTCGCAGCGACCTCGTACATACATATATGTACGTGGCTTCGCCATCAAGAACCTACCGAAATGAAGGGGCCATTAACTGCAGATGAGCCAAAGTTTTCTGGTGGTTGCACCAACATCTCCGTGGCTCAGAATCCGATGCCATCCAAGTCCCAGACCTCATAAAACAGTGCACTAAACCATTGCAACCAACAAGAAGCTGCAATCAGAGTACCGTCAGGGCACCCGCAATTGTTGGAGCTGTAAGATACTCCCACGTAACCTTGTTTACCATTTCAATAGTGCTAACTTTTAGTACTAACTTTTAACATGGATTGCCCCACATGACACTCTCACGTAATCTTGAAATGTATGCAAGAGCTAGCTTTTCTCTCTTCTATAAAAAATACTTAGAGCTAAGTTAAGAGTTAATTGTTGGAGCTGCCCTTAGTGGTCTAAATGCGCTGCATTATCCATCACTCGTCTTAATCCGGCTCTCCTAATCACCCTCAATGAACAGTACACCTGTTCATTGAATTCCATACTCTAACTAACTGTACACCTGTGCATCCCTTTTGTTGAATTCCATACTCCGGCTGACAGGGAACTTTTTCATCGTCCTTGTACACCTGTGTATCCCTTTTGTTGAATTCCATACTCCGGCTGACAGGGAACTTTTTCATCGTCCTTGGGAAGTACTACTACAATTTGCACTGACTTGTAACTAATTCTATATTTCTATGAGGAGATACCAAAATCAACTCTAGCTAAATTGGTACTACAAGTACCTTTCCTTATTTCTCCAGGGACCGTAAAAATGTTTGATCACCAAGAACAATCACAGGATGACGACACTTACTAACTGTAACATCAAAAAGCTATTTTGCTTTCATCTGTTTGTCATTCTCATGTCCTAAACCTGCAGACTGAATCGTTGAGCAAATGATTGGATTAGATCCCAGTCCCAGGCTACCAGCTAACCTACTTCAGATGCCACATGTTCAGCTTAGCTGTTGCTCGTGCCTCACTGATCACCCAGTACGTACTGCAAAAAGGGCCTGCTGCTGAGGAGTGAGCTTTCTCCATTTGCTGAAACACTGAATTGAGTAGAAAGGAATTAAAGGGAGGCCTGAACTGAGCTGAGCTGTTGAGCCTGACTGAGACCTCAACACGTGGTCTTGTACCTGCAGCAAGCCATCACCCAACAGGGAACAGAGTGAAGCAACAAGGAAGGAGGTGGAGGGCCAAGAGCACAGCCATGAAATGGATGCAGCAACCAACATGCATGTTGGTCTCCAACAGAAGGAATTGGTTGTCAAAGTTTTGTGCCTGCCAGGTCCGCTGTCGTAACAGTTCCCATTTCACATGAAAATGTCATGCTGAAATAAAATAGAAACAGAAAGACTATGCCTTGTTGCTGATCTTGTGCTTCGTAGGATTCTAGAATGCCTCGGCTGCTATCTCAGAAATAACACCACAAGAACACATCAGCGATTGAGAAAGCATGGTGGCACGAAAGAACAGTTCAGCAGCAGTTTCCAGAAAGGAACCAAGCGATGGCTAGACTATTTCATAAAGCAACCAGTTTTTTGGTCAAGGCTTCTGTTTCACCCAAGAGCCACATGTTGCAACTACCACTCCACCAGCCAAGGCAAAACTGATCAGATAAATTGCGACAGCTCTCCTGTTTTTTCTACTACTGAAAGGTATGTTTCTGTTATAAACTGCAAGAAAAGAAAATAATGGGGAAACAACAATACTATTCATATAGCAAATCACTCTAATGGCTGCAAATTCACAGCAATATGACGGTTAACCAATACACCAGGGTTCCAACCAGAACATGAGCACATAACAACTCTGTTTATAGTCGCTTATTTGTTTCGGGAAATTATTAGTGTGCTCTATCTTGAACGAGCACAGAAGCACTTTCCAGCATGTGAATGACCAATCAGTCTTCTTATTCTCCACTAGCCGGAGATCAATAGGATCGCACCCTCGAATGTGCAAAGGAAAGCCTAGTCTCTGTCTCTGGCACGGAGGAGCGGAGTTATCTCCGGGACAACCCTGTATATGTGCACTTTTATGTTGTCCTCCTTGAAAAGCTCAAAGATGCAGACATCAAACTTCTCCAGATTGTTTCCTAGAGCAAATTTACCCCAGCCACCACTGAAAGCGCCAACAGAGCGGTCACTGTAGTAAACATAGTTAACTTCCCAAGCCTTCCCTAGGGGATCCCAGAGCGTTAACTTCTTGTTTGTCTGGGGAAGTGACTCTCTGACAAATTCGCAAGCGATGTTCTGAAATACATGGGGATTAAGTTAGAGAAGCAATGACAATGTAAACAAGCCAATGGTAAATACATGGGTATATAGAAAATGCTATCCATTAGTAGACAAATGAAAAACTTAAAACATAATACTAGCTCAGTTTTTGGTAATTTTTCTGCGCTTCTGGTGCTTTCAACATTAAAATCAGACAGTACCAAGCTAACTTACACATGACAAACAAATGTTTCCTAATCTAATGAGATTGGAAAAGCAGGGAAGCAAAAAGTGGGTACATTAGCCAAACTAAGATAGTTGTAAAAGTTACTGGGAAAATGCTTGAAAAATGTTTACTGCTATAAGAACAATGTTCTGCAAAGAGTTAGGAAGCACAAGTCGGCGACTAAGGAACTATATTTATGCAGGGACTACAAAGAATAGTTTTGAGCTCGACATAAGTGTGAGGTAGCATATGGGAAATAAGTGGCATTACCATGAAAAATCCCACATAGACATAAGATTCCATCATTATTTGCACGGTGAAAGGATACTTTGACTTAAATTCATTTGCCTTTCTAAGAGCAAGGTCTTTCTCTTCTTCAGTTACTGGGCGCCTTTGAGATATCACAACTGGTGCCCTGCTGGTCTTCAAAAGGACTGAAAGGCGCGATAGCATCAATTTATTCACAGGTATCACACAGTCCAAAAGAACTGAATCTCTTATTAATAATAATGATGGCAATTTCACTGCAATAGAATTGTTCGAGGAAGAAAAACTTACATTTACCACTCCTAGGCACATTCTTATCTCTGATCTGAGTCTTGTTGAAAGTCTTAGATTCGTTCAACAAACTGAAGGTGGCATCTGTGATATGCAAAAGTTAACTTGAATGGAAAGTACATGGATGGTAATGATTTTGAATGAATCCTAGCTAGAAAAATAATAATGTTTGCTCAAGAGTGTTCAACTGGGATTGCAGTCCGGTTTTGACATATTAGAGCACTTATTTTTATTAATACTCAGAAGTGAGTGAAATCAGAGATAATCTTAGCCAATATCCATCACCAACAAAGAGCCTAGATATGGGATGTTCACAACCAGAATATTAAATTTCTCCTAGTGAGGTGGGGTTCTCCTAGTGTTTTAGCAATCAAAATTTAGTATAAATTTTCCCTACCAAATGCCTCCTAGTGAGATTCCCATGTGCTATAACTAGTGGTAGCGTTTTATTACTACATAAAAACACTAGGAGAATTCCACCATTTTGGCAGTGGTTATGGCAACTACAAGCCTACAATAGCACAGCACATGGCCTCCTAAGTTCTGACCATGCAGTACAAGTAATCAACAGTATGGTTTAGTCATATTTATACCACTATCCTTGCACTCAACAACATGTTGTCAATGAAAACACACTAAAGAATAATTTCACTAGTAACTGTCAATAACTGCACCTTTGTGTTGATCTCAACAGTGAGACATCAAAACAATTATTCAGGTCACACCCCATAAGGAAAAAAAATCAGGTTAGCTTTCATTATTACAAAAAAACAAGGTTCTTTTATCTTTCTTACTGTGAACAATTGTCGCCGCATCCTTTGAAGTGCCAGCTTGATTCCTCCTCTTGTCAGCTTTCTTTGCGACAGTAGAGTGCCTCTTTGATGCATTGCCATCTGCTGGGAGATCACTCATTGCTCTTGTTCTCTTCCCTGTTACTCCACGGCCCTCTTCTGTGGGGAGAGGTGGTATCTCAGAGGCGCCAGTGCCACCACCCATTGCTCTTGTTCTCCTTCCAGTTAGTCTATTGCCCTCTTCTGTGGGGAGAATTGATACCTCAGAGGCGCCACCTGCATCCATGTCCCTTTGGACGCCTTCATCCTCTTCAATCTTAACGACTACCTCATTCGTTGGCTTTGCATCCAAGGCTGCTGGGTCGATGATGCCTGACGGAGAGAACACCGCCACGGAGAACTGAGAGGGCCCATCATATGTGAAAACCAAGAAGTAACCTTTCTTGAGGGAGTGATCCGTGACGAATTCCTTCCATCCCTGTTCAAAAGACCACACTTCGGACTCTGAAGCAAGTGTTGCCTGCCATTTCTTGCCACTAGGACCCTTCAGGAAAACCGGTCCAGTAGGCTGCTCCTTGAGGTGCTGGTGGAACATGGGTGGAATTTTCTGCACAGGATCAACACATTCAAGAAGGCGTTTTTTTTACCTCCAGAATGCACATATGAACCTGCTGTAACTGAGGCGCGCTACATGCGTGATGAAACCTCAGATAAAAAATAAAGCCAGTAATATATGGAATATATGCAAATCATAACCATTAACAATGAGATGAACCAAGTCGTATTTGGTGTTTTTTTTTTTTAAAAAAAAATTGCCAAATCAACACATGCACATGACAAGCAATCAGCTAACGGGTAGAACATTAGGAAAAAAAAAAGTAATTCAGGAGGGGGAAAAAATCCCATTTTCTTTGTTGAGCATTGCAAGAAACAGGATTCAGTCATTCAGATACCTAATCGGAACAGATCATCGCAGCATCTAACAACCAGAAGCAATTATTTTTATCTGGGAAAAGAAAGTACGACCGAAAGTAATAGAACAGTCCACGCATTGATTCATGGATTAATTAAACAAAACAGGGGATGGGATGGATGGGGCGAAGAAGCTCACCAACCGCTCCCTCGACTGCTCGGGGAAGAAGACCTTGAAGAACTGTGGGCAGACGTTCTTCTCGGCGCCGGTCTTCTCCTTCACCCTGTCATTCTGCTCGCCGACTTCAATCACCTCCGTCTCCTTGTCCTTCCCCTTCCCCTTCCCCTGGGGCTTCTTCTGCTTCTCCTTCGCTGGCTCCTTGCCCTCTCCACCCATCTCCGTCTCCTTCCCCTTGCGTCTCGGCCTCCCCCTCGCCGGCTCCCTGCCGGTTTCCCTCGCCTCCTTCTCCTTCTCCTTTCTGACTTCCTTCTCCTTCTCCTTCTCCTTCTCCTTGCTGCTCCCCCTATCCTTAACCAGCGCGGCAGCCGAGCTCGTGGTCCCCTGCTGCTTCTTGGGACGGCCCCTCATCGTCGGCTTCTTCTCTGCAGCAGAGCAAGGAGGAGCACCGGTAGAATGAACAAGATTCAATGGTTCACGCGGGGCGAGGCAGCAGAGCAGGCAGCAGCAGCTGTAAATAGACTGACTGTAAACAGTTATCACTGGCTGGCTGCCTCTCTCGGAGTTTGGAGCAGCGGCAGCGTCCTCCTCCTCTCTCAATCTCTCTCCTCTCTCCTCTCTCTGGAGCCTGGACCCTCTCTGGGTTTAAGGAATGGTGGCTGCTAGAGCAAGGACAGAAGGGCCAGCCTTTTGCACGAAAACAGGGGAGACGGGATGGAAAGGCGATGGCCTGAACCTCCACTCTGGGGTTGTTGGGCAGTGGGCTTCTGGAGTTATGTAAGGATGCATCAGCAGGAGATGCCTTCAGCTGGATTTTGGGTTTTTTCTTTGCAGGGACAGCCATGATGGCTGATGATCACCTGAGATGAGATAGTCACCATCTGGCAGGAAGGGCTGGATTCCTCTCCATATGGTGAGGGGTGGTTTTGAGTGTGTTGTTGCTCTCAAATTTAAATGCCGCGATAAAAATTGCGGCGGAATTCCTTTTCGAGACGATAACACTAGTTGTCGATTCCTTTCTATGAGATTAGAGAAAATTCTTTCCATCGCAAAATCTTACCATTGTCAAAAATCTTACCGTTGTGTAATATGAATCCGCGAAATTTGGAGGGGCGGCGGCGCGTGCGAAATTTGGAGAGGCGGCTAAGTGGCACGGGCGCGCGAGTAGGAGTTGGACGCCTTTCCCACTTTCCATCTTCAGTGGACGATATTCGCGGTGCCATCTAGACACTCTTTGCTCCTCAGATCTATAACTAGATTAGGGGAAAAAAAGAATTGGATACAAAAATTAAGTCAAAATTTACAAAGTGAAGCTTTGTCGAACCTCTCTCGGAGCAGTGTCCGTGCGGAGCGGAGGAAGAGCAGGCCGCGCGGGGCAAAGGTAGAGCAGGTCGCGCAGGCGTCGGCGAGGAGGCTGCGTCGGGAGAAACAATGCCGATGCCGGGGACAGAGGAGAAGCCGCAGAGGCTAGGCCGCACGTTCGCCGAGAGAAGCTGCAGCGGGGAGGTCGCGTGAGCGTCAAAGGAAGCCACGACCGGGGAGGCTGCGTGGTAGATCAGAGAAGACGCGCCGCTCCTTGGGATGGAGGAGGCCAGATCTGGCAGAGGCAGCGGCGGTGGAGAGAGCGTGACGGGTGCTGTCAGGAGGAACCGTCGGGTCAAGGAGGCATGAGCATTGGGAAGTGGCACGAGAAGGGTTCCATAACGACACGCGAGAGGAACCGTAGAAACGGTCGAGTACCAGAGTCCCTAGGAATGAGGGCCCGAAGAGGAAAATTTGAGGGCTCTAGTACCAACCTACTGGACCTTATTTTTTTGTCACAAGCCCTCAAATTTAGTTTTAAGAGCTCAAGTAGGGGCCTGCTAGTAAGGATGCAAAATGGAAATGGATATCCGAATTATCCAATATGCGTATCCGCTAAAACTTGTAATATGGATATTCGTATTCATATCCGTTACTAATATGGATACTAAATGGATACATCTGAATTCATTTTTCAGAGTTTTCTTTATCTGATTCTATATCTGTATCCGACAATATCCAGCAGTATCTGTATCCGCAAAGAAAACAAGGTGTCACTAACCTACTTAAATGTGTTCTCTCCATAATGACTGACTAATTATTGAATTTTATTATTACTAATAATATATACATTGTACCCATTTAATAGTATATCTAATTATCTATAAATACGTTTTAATATTAATTTTAAAATATTAATGATACATAAAGATTAAATTAATTTTAGTATTTTTCTAATTTAGTTTAGTCCAAATATATTTGTTTTTTAAATTATTTTAATGCTTCAGTTTATTTATTTATTGATTTAAATTATTTTACATAAATTTATAATTTGATGGTAACTGTTTATATAAATATAGTATTGATTGATTAATTGATGTACTTACTTATTAAATATTTATTGATAGCTATATTATTTTTATGTGCTATCCTTGTCTATGTTATATACACAAATGCTTTAATCTCTACTTGTGTGATAATTTTGTAATTCCAATACTATAGATAAAGTAAAATGGCTATTTGTTTTCTACCATTTTTATTTGAATTTCTTCACTAGAACTATTATTTTATTTAATATTATCCATTATAATTTAGTTTACTTCGACATTGGTGATTATTAGAAATGTGCTTTCATTAGTTCACTTTGGTTAACAATGTACTTAGTAGTAAATTTTTATCAATGTATGTTAAATTTGACAATATACATTTTTTAGCTGACTTGAGTAAATATCCGAATAGAAATATGAATCCGAGACATCCGTTTTGTATTCGTATTCGAAAATATTTGAATCCATATTCGTATTCGAATTAAAATGTGGTAAAATGTGATATCCGGATCCGATTCTATGCGAATCCAATCCGTTTCCATCCTTACCTGCTAGAGTTGCTCTTATGAGTCCACTTAGATGCTAAGAGCACCTGGCTAAAATCTGACACTCAGATCGCTTACATATACTTCGTTTTTTGTGTTGGGCATTTGTAGTAATGACTTGTGCATAGAGTTGATGTTACCTCAAGATTTTTTTCCCAATGAAGATATAGGATCCGACTGTTATTTTGTTTTTTCTCAAGTTAAATCGTCTCGTGACATATTTATTGACTAAAGGATTTTGTTAACAACATCAGAAGAGAGACCTTCCCTCTCTCTATCTCGTGATGTCTCAATATGCCTTGTGTTGTAGCCACGGCATTGATGCGATACCATATTCTACCGTGCCTAGCACAAGGCCTCCTTCTCCGAAGGTGTCAAAGGTGGGACCTATGATGATAGAGATGAAGGTTCGCAAGGTGGAGATGATCTGACTAGATCTCATCCTCTTCTAGCACGCACAACAATTAATGGGTTAGAAATAACAAAACAGGAAGTTGCTCATGTGCAGTGGACTCCACATTTCACACTTTTGTGGACCCATGCATGTGAATATGACAGCTTTGTGAGAGATAAATGTGTAACGTCCAAGAACTAGCTGGTAATTTCTTTTTTTTTATTATTAGGCTTGTAACTTCTAATATAAGCACCAACTAACAATTTCAAAATTTTTTGTATTTACACTTGTAACATCCAAGCACAAACTAACAATTTCTTTTTTTTTTTGTATTTACACTTGTAACATCCAAGCACCAACTGTCGATATCAAATGTTTTCGTCTTTTCTCGTGTGTTAGCTGCTTGACTTAAAAGCAGTTGGATATTATGGCCCCTTATACTGTACTTGTTACGATTTTGTAGTGACACCACACCCAATGACACTAAAATATGTGCTAAGATGTCATTTATACATATTTGGGTCCTATGGATGCAAGTCGAGAAAATAGTACGAAGAAAAAGCGGAACATGCCAAGATAGCACAAAAGTCAGAGCAAAATGTATTGACCATGTTATCAAGTGGGTATTGTTTTTATTGCACCAGAGTATTAAGTGTGCACAATGAAAGAGGGAAGGATGGGAGAAAACACTTGTGTTGATACCGAATAGGATCCGGATCACACACCAGCAAGGGCTAGCACACCCGTGGTCGACAAACGACCTTGATCACAACAAGAACGCAACGGATCGACAAAAACTGATCTAGAAACTGGTTACGCCGATGTTGAGCCCATTCTTCACGTGATAGACTCCGGAACACCACTCAGGAAGACCCGCCGGGGAGGAGCATGTGTAGGATGTCTTAGGGTCGGCAAGACCACCTAGAACGTTGCGAAGTCTCACCGGGAGACGTGACGAACAGTAAGGCAGAGATAAAGTAGGGCAAAAAAAGGGTATGTGTTATGTTTTTAATGATTGAAAGTTGGAATCCTTAATCGGCCATGATCCTCTCATTTATATGGAGGAGGTGGTCTTATCCCAATAGGGAACAAGTCCAAATCATAATCTTCAAGTTTCCCACGCTAAAAATAGATAAAAAAACCGATTTAGAAACCGATGGCTTTGGAATAGGACAGGTTCATGATAGCTGGACAGCCACACGGCCAGGCAAACCGGGCTGACCGCTGGCCGGTTCTGGTGCGAGTTCGGTGTAGAAAATCTTTCAAAAATTGTAATTAATTCTTCCAAACTCCAAACGAGGCGAACCATATATTTTTTCGATAAACACGACCAAAGGAACACAATGATGCAATCCATTCTTGCATTTGCATTTGACAAAGTTGGTCAAACCGGCCTGGCCGGTTTCGGCTGGGTCAGCCCCTCGAAAAACTATTTTATTCATTCAAGCTCCAAATAAGATGATCCAAATATGTTTGTGACTGTCTCAATGATAGAAATATAATGGTGGAGTCCATTATACACTTTGACAAATGTGTCAACAACTTGACCAGATGATTTGGTGAGAGAAGAATACATGGACTGTATGTATTGGCTTGAATAGTGAAGATAGAGAAGAACAAAGACACCAGATGATTCAATGCAAGAAATACTTGCAACAGAGTATTGCATATATAGTGAATCTGCATAGGGTTAAGTTGGCACGAAGAAAACATTGCACCAGATGATCTTGTGGTCCTCAATAATGACTTGACCGGAGGATCCATTAGAAAGGGTTACAAAGTTAGAATTTGAGAAAGACATGCATCGGATGATCTAGGCATGTACTAGGCTTATGTGAGGGCAAGACTGAGTTCATTATACTACCTTGGCCTGTGACATCGTGTGTCACATTCATGTGCGAGGATGTCACACCCGATTTTAAGGATAAAATGGGATGCATAATCTTATGTGCGTCCAGAGATCAGTCACACACATAAGCCGATAAATTATAAATAGTATCATCACAAGTGTTTATTACATCACAATTATTAAGACATAGTCTTCACATAAATATAACGGAAGTATAAAGAAAAGATCTCTCGTGGAAGCTCCATTTCACAGGGACGTCAACTGGTTGACCACAAGTCTAGTATTCCTCAAGAAAATCATCATAGCCATCTGTTACCCATCCGGAATTTTTATCCAAATAATGAAAATAACAAGCATAAGTACATGTCGTACTCAATAAGTATAATATGGGGTTCATGAGGCTTAAAAGGCTTGACACAGGTTTAACAGCTTTCAACTTTTAATTGTCACAATTTTAGCATAAGAGTAGCAACAAGATGTCTTCATTCCCAAAGTAAAACACATGATCAAAGTAAACATGAATAATGAATAGAATAAACGGATAATTCTTAGATCATCTATTCCATAAGGGTTCCAAGGCCACTTGTGACCATGAACACGGCTGATATACCAGTTTTACAATCTGCAGATGTTATACACTTTCATTGTGAGTCATGATACCCATATGCCCGGGTTAATTACTCCCAAAACACTTCCAAGGTGAACAGGCAGGGATCACTATGAAGCCTTTCAAAGGTTCGTCTAACCAGTTAGGGCCATTAGATTCACTCAGCAAACAGATGTAGAGCCCCCCTTCCCGATGACACATTGACGCACAACCTATACACATGGGGACAGAGGCCACACTATATCCAATTCGTCAAGCCATTCTTACGCCAATAAAGGTAACCACCGATAGCTAGAAAAGGTCCTTATACTGAGCTAAAGCCAGAGCCATGTAGCCCTCATAGCTGTACTGTAAGTCCCGGATGATCACTTACAGATAAGTCCTTAGGGAGAGGAATCTGAAGCATTTAGAAAGTAGCTAAATACTCCAGCCCCCTGTTTTCAAGTTGCTAAAAAGTCATGTTTTAATGTTTATTGCATATACCATTAGTCAAGTTACAAGATCATGGTTTAATGAGCACTAGCAAAGCTACCCAATGCATATCCCATAGGAATCAAGGTTTAAGTTCAATTCTAGGGAATCCCTATCAAGGTGACACATGCAACATGATTTAAATGTATTAAAGATGATAGGAAACAAGGATAATCCCATGCTATACTTGCCTTGAACAAAGTACTCCTGCTGTTCCTGCTCGTCAAAGTAGTATTCTTGGTCACCCATGAATTGCTCACCGTCTATACTCGATAACCACAGCAACATACAAAAACTCTTCTTTAGTTTTGGAGAATACTAGTATATCATCAATAAATACCTCCACAAACTTATCCAAAAATTCAATGAACACCATATTCATCAAGTACATAAAGTATGCAGGTGCATTGGTCAATCTAAATGACATAACGGTGTACTCATACAAACCATACCTCATAGTAAAAGCTGTCTTGGGTATGTTAGTTGCACGAATCTTCAACTGATGATAACCAGAACGAAGATCAATCTTAGAGAAAACATAGGCACCTCTCAACTGATCAAATAAGTCATCAATTCTAGGTAGCGGATACTTATTCTTGATAGTAACCTCATTTAGGGACCGATAATCCACACACATCCTTTGGGTGCCATCCTTCTTGTCTACAAATATAACCGGTGCTCCCCAAGGTGATGAACTAGGACGAATGAAACCTTTCTCCTGTAACTCCTTTATTTGTTTCTTAAGTTCCTCTAATTCTTTAACCCCCATTCTATATGGACGGTTAGCTATAGGTGCAGTTCCAGGTAATAATTCAATAATAAACTCAATATCACGGTCATGTGGCATACCTGGCAAGTCATCGAGGAACACATCCGAAAACTCATCCACTACTGGGTCCTCCTTGTTGACGCGATCATCAAGCTGGTTCGCTGTGGCTGTTGGCTCCTTCTGCACCACAACATCGACACTGATTCTATCCCCATTCGGTGTTGTCATAACAACTACCTTTTCTTTACACTGAATCACTACTTGTTGTTGCATCATCCAATCCATACCCAGAATCACATCAATGGCATATGTTCTCAACACAATGGGGCTCACTTTGAACTCTACCTCCGTTAAGGATAGACTAGTTGGAAGACAACGATAAGAAGCTTGCATACTACCTACTGGTGTGTTTACTAATATGAGATCTTTCATGGCACATAAGGGTATGCTATTCGTTCTAACAAATGCTTGTGATATGAAAGAATGCAAAGCTCCAGAATAAAAATAAATAGTGGCAGGAATAGAGTTGACATCAAACGTACCGAGCATAACTTCTGGTTCCGCAAGCGCCGTCTTTGTAGACACATGATTCACTTTTCCTGTGTTGGGTGCTGGCTTCTGATAACTATTCTGCCTCTGTGGGGTCTGCTGGTTTGGCTTCTTAGGGCAATTATAAGACAAGTGACCCTCTTTTCCACAATGGAAATACTTGTTGGGAGTGCTAGGGGCACTGGTCTTCATGGGAGTGTTGTTAGGTGTTCCCTGGCATGGTGTCTACTGACCACTCTACTGCTGGGGACGTTGATTGCCATTCTGCTGCTGGTACGGTAGACGTTGCTGGTTTGTGTTACGCTGAGGATACTGACCACGATTACACTAATTGGGTGATCCTTGGTACCTCTGCTGAAAGCCTTTGCTGAGGGTTGGTGCGCGGACGAGTATTGCTTCCAGAGGTCTATCCCTGAAGCCTCCTCTTCTTAGCCTCCATCTCTTTGCGCTTGTTGTCAATAACAATAGCGTGATTCACCAGCGTCTAGAAATTGGGGTATGTATTGGACATAAACTGGAGTTACATACCATCATATAGACCCTTGAGAAAGCGGCGTTGCTTATCAGCATCATCAGCCACCTCATTCAGAGCGTAATGTGACAACTGAGCAAATTTGTCACGATACTCAGCTATAGACATAGATCCTTGTTTCAGAGCTCTGAATTCCTCCTGCATCAGCTCTATCAATCCTTCAGATATATGGTAGGATAAAAAATTCTCTATAAATTCCTGCCAGGTGATAGGAGGACCATTAGTGGGACGTCCATACTTGAATGACTCCCACCAGTTCTTGAGCTTCTCCTTGGAGTTGTCCTGACGCGTACAACACCTTTTGCTGATCATCGCATTGTGCTATGTTGAGTTGTTTTTCCACTACACGAAGCCAATCATCTGCTTCTAGTGGATCAGTGGCATGAGAAAACACCGAGGGATGGCCCTTCAAAAATTCACCATGCTTGTCACGCGGTGCTCTACCAACGGGTTGATTCTGCTGATTCTGCACTAGAGCTTGCATACGCTGTGTCTGCACTGCCAGAAGTTGCTCAATAGTCAGTGGCGGTGGTGGATGTGGGGGAACACCTCCGTGATCTCGGCCTCTTCCCCTTCCAGACATCTGACATCCAACACAAATATTCAAAATTTAGAGATTTTCAAGTTATAGGCACTTATATAGATATAGAATACATTCTGAAATTTTCTGGACGAGTTCTAACATCAGCAGTTTGGTAAAACAGTCCTATCTCGAGTTCTAGAGATTCAAAAGAGGCATGCTTTATATGGTTGGAAAGCTTAAGAAATTATCTACAACTTTTATGCATACCACATGCCCAGATTCTGTCGTTAGGTTACTAAAAAATAGGATACAATAGAAACTGTTATAGATTCTAGACTACACAGAAACTTCCACTTAAAACAGCTATATCTCTCAAACCAGATCAGATATAGAGGTGATTCTAGAGACATTGGAAATATACTTAAGTCTAGTTATTCCCATAAAACTTTTATAATTTTTGGTCGAGTGGATTTTGATTGTCATTGAGATAAGGACAGGCTGCTCCAAAAAACAGATCCAAGAGAACAAGATATACCATACCCCACTATTTATTTATTGACGCAAACTTTAATATTCTTAATTATGAAACTTGCGGATATGCCCACAAAGTTCCATCACTCATTACAAAAATCTAACTCATACATAAACATAATAATAAATCAACTAGGCACACCAGAGTTCACACCACACTACTAGACTCGACTTGACTCAAATTGACCCATGCTACTAATGTCTTATTACATAGAAAGGACTCCAACACCTATGGGCGAAATTTATGGGGAAGCTCCTCATAGATCCTTGGTAGGTTGAGGCACACCCTTTGTTCATCTATCACTTGTCAGTATCTCTTAAGGGCCGCCTCTTGTGCCTTCAGTTGATCTTCCAGCCGTCGATTCTTGTCTACTAATTCATAGGCATAGTTCACCATCACTTGAGTAGTAGGATCCATGCCTTTAGGGTCCATTATTGCCCATCCCAAGTCAGGATGTTGATGAGGGAGGAAACGGTATTGGTCTTCCTTCATATCATCAAAGCGACGACCACGTAGACCCATGCAAGCTACATCGGCTGCATCTTCTATGCTATCTTCTATGGTGGCACAGTGAGCATGATGCGCATAGTTCGAGTCCAGCTGGTATGCTTCCTTCTCTTCATCCCAAATGGAGATGCACACCCTGGTCTTCTAGTAAATGTCCTCTAGAGGGTGTGTATGCTCATTGCAGACGTACTCCACAACTGCGTCCCAATCAGCGTAGTAAGTCTGAAGGATCCCCATAAGTCGGTGGTGCAAAATAGAGGATTCACACCCTGGCTTGTACCAGACCTTCATAGTCCATCCTAGGGGAGGGATCAGCTCATCCTCTTAAACGATGTCCTCCTCCTCATCATCATCAGACAACACGACGACCTCCACTTCTTCGGGTTCTTCTTCTTCGGGCTCTTCCTAGAATGACTCAGGCGTAGGTGCAGGTACTAGCGAATCAACTTCTTGCTCCTGGGGTTCCTCATCCTAATGTGGTTCCATGGGCTCATACAACCCATGAGGAGGGTAGTAACCTCCGGTGCTAATGCGACCAGTCTTATTGGCACGAGGCATCTACAGAATTAGATTTAGTCAGATTAAAAGCAATACTTTTCATAACAGAGTGAGGCAAAAGAAGCAAAAAATTTAACAAATAACAAGGGTGAGATGGGGAAGCATGAAATGAGTGAAGCAAAAGAGGCTAAAACAACCATTGCTAACTAGACTCGTGTCCTACAGTCAACATGGCTTTGATACCAATCTGTCACACCTGATTTTAAGGATAAAATGGGATGCATAATCTTATGTGCGCCCAGAGATCAGTCACACACATAAGCCGACAAATTATAAATAGTATCATCACAAGTGTTTATTACATCATGATTATTAAGACATAGTCTTCACATAAATATAGCGCAAGTATAAAGAAAAGATCTCTCACGGAAGCTTCATTTCACAGGGACGTCAACTGGTTGACCATAAGTCTAGTATTCCTCAAGAAAATCGTCACAGCCATCTGTTACCCATCCAAGATTTTTATCCAAATAATGAAAATAATAAGCGTAAGTACGTGTCGTACTTAACAAGTGTAACATGGGGTTCATGAGGCTCAAAAGGCTTGACACAGGTTTAACAACTTTTAGCTTTTAGTTGTCACAATTTTAGCATAAGAGTAGCAACAAGATGTCTTAATTCCCAAAGTAAAACACATGATCAAAGTAAACATGAATAATAAATAGCATAAATGGATAATTCTTAGTGATCATCTATTCCATAAGGGTTCCAAGGCCGCTCGTGACCGTGAGCACGGCTAATATACCAGTTTTACACTCTATAGAGGTTGTACACTTTCACTGTGAGTTGTGATACCCATATGCCTAGGTTAATTACTCCCAAAACACGTCCAAGGTGAGCAGGCATGGTTAATTACTCCCAAAACACTCTACAAAGGTTCATCTAACAAGTTAGGGCCAATAGATTCACTCGGCAAACAGATGTAGAGCCCCCCTTCCCGATGGCACATTGACGCGCAGCCTATACTCATGGGGACAGAGGCCACACTAGACCCAATTCATCAAGCCATTCTTACGCCAATAAAGGTAACCACTAACAAGCTAGAAAATATCCTCATACTGAGCTAAAGCTAGAGCCATATAGCCCTCATAGCTGTACTGTAAGTCTTAGATGATCACTTACAGATAAGTCCTTAGGGAGAGGAATCTGAAGCATTTAGAAAGTAGCTAAATACTCTAGCCCCCTGTTTCCATGTTGCTAAAAAGTCATGTTTTAATGTTTATTGCATATACCATTAGTCAAGTTACAAGATCATGGTTTAGTTGAGCACTAGCAAAGCTACCCAATGCATATCCCATAGGAATCAAGGTTTAAGTTCAATTCTAGGGAATCCCTATCAAGGTGACACATGCAACATGATTTAAATGTATTAAAGATGATAGGAAACAAAGATAATCCCATGCTATACTTGCCTTGAACAAAGTACTCCTACTGTTCCTACTCATCAAAGTAGTATTCTTGGTCACCCACAAATTGCTCACCACTATACTCGATAACCACAGCAACATACAAGCATCCAAAAGCAATCATGCATAGCAAACAAAAGCTATAGATTAGAATAGTACACCAACAACATAAAACCAAGATGAAAAGTTTGTAAAATGAATCTACGTCTCACTACGATCACACAGACGCGAAGATCACAAAAATCGGAGCTAAAACGAAGAAGTTATGAATTAAACAAGATTTCATTTAGTAAAATAATAGATTAAATCTAACATCGAATTTTATGAGTTGAAAACATACCTAACAGTAGTATGAACATGTAGTTTATGGAATTATGAACCTAACGTAAGTTGAGCGGATTAAATCGGAGTTAAAATAGAGATTTTATGGCTAAAACAAGATTAGTGGCAAAACTGTAAATAGCTGAAAACGTATTTTGGATCTAAACCGGAAGAAATTACATTTTTAAAAGAAGAAAGCGTAATATGTGATTGCGCTTTGGACCACGGGTTCTATAATTAAAAACCCAAGGGGCTCTTTAGATAAAAAACAAGGACAACGGGTTGAGATCTAAATAGTTGTAAGGGCTTTTTGCAAATATGCCAGCCGAAGGGGTATCGACTGATCTCCACTGTTGGATTAGATTTGAACGGCGCAGATTGGATCGGGCGGAGGAAGTGGCCAGCGACGAGGTCGGCGGCGCCATGGCCAGAGCGAGCGGCGCTCATGCAGCACAGCCTACGGACCACTATTGAACGAAGCAAGAGCACGGGGAGAAAGAGGAGATCAAGGCGAGCTTGGCTAGCTACCTTACCAAGGTGTGGAGCGGATGGAGGCGGCGTGGCGCATGGCGAGGCGGACAGCTCGGCGGTGGTGGCTAGGGCAGCGTGGCTCGGCGTCTCGGCGAGGGCAGCGGCAGCTCCAAAGCTTGGGATGGGAGCGGCACGATGTGGGCATCCGGTTTTTATGAGGCAGGGCGGCTTGGGGCACAAAGCAAAGAGGGGCATGGGCGGCGCGGACTCCCAACGATAGTCGTGTCCATCTCGTCCACGCGCAAGGAGGAAGAAGGTGCGCCTGACAAGCGGGACCCGGCTGTCAGCGGCTCAGGGCGAGAGAAAAGCGGCGCGGCGATGCGGGCCTTCGGCTGGGCTGCGGTTTGCTAGACCGCATGGGAAGAGCAAGCCCATGCGGGAAGAAGCAAGAGAAGCGGGCAGTCCAAGAGCGGGGACGAGGGGCGGCTGGGCCTACGGGCCGAATAGAGGAAGAAGGTGAAGAAAATTCTTTTCTTTTTCTTTCCTAATTTCCAAACAAAATTTGAAATACAAATTCAAATCAGTTTGAAATTTGATTTCAAATCACACAATACAAAAACAATATGCAGCAGCATGAATGCACATACATGATTGTAAACCTATATTTGATTTTATTTTTAACAAAATTATTGTTTTTCTAAATTTAAATGCTCACAAAATGCATAATTAAGTCATTTCTCCTATTTCAAAATCATGCAAAAATTTAGGGTGTTACAGAGGAGCAACTTTCGCATCGTGTATCTTGTGTAGTTGAGCTGGAGCCCAAGGACTAGAAAAGTTTTTAAGTGACACAATTCTTGCCTCCCCATTTTATATCATATCCATGTGTGCAATGCATTTTGATTTCCTACAATTAAGAGCATATATGTATCGTAGCCCCAAAATCTGGGGTCCCTACTTTGAAAGTAGGGGCTCCCCCTATTTTGTGGGCCCCTATCCTCAGTCTCCAACCCTAGCAACTACCCCTAAACCTTACCCCTCATTTTGTGTGACCCAACAATAAATGTATTGCCATTTTCCCTTTTCTCCACATCTGCCCACTAGTAGATCCTTCCACCCACAAAAGATGGCAATGGGGACCCATGACCCAATACCCGACGGATATTTACTCCATTAGGGTATGAATGTGGACTAAACACGCTACCCATAGGTATATAAATGGGCAAAACCCTTCATCTGTTGGGTACGTGGGTATTGGAACACTCTAGCAGTCCCCATACCCATTAACCCATGAGTAAAAAATACCTAAGAATCCACATAGACATTCCACCTCCCTTGGCCCAAAATCAATGCAGACTAGCCCAAATAAGTGAAAACCCAAAGTATTTAACCCCTTCCCCCTGACCGGCCAATCCATCACCCCTCCCTCATGGCACCAGCCCACCACCCATAGCTCATGCCTTTCTTCTAGCCACCCAACCGCATGCCACGACCCACCGCTCACTAGAGAACCTTCCGCACCCTTCCACTGTTGGCGGGTATGGGTGACTCGCCGGGTCTAGTTTTCCCAGCCAGGTATGAATCTGGGGAAAATTCCCCACCCGCAGCTGGGTATGGGGATTTTGATGGTATTAGATTTTTCTGGTGGGGATGGGCATGGGGTGTCAATACCCGATGGTGATTTAGCCATTGCCAACCCCTACTCTGTAACAACCATCCTCCTTTCACTCTCTACAACCTCAATGAAAGATCAAGGAGATGGCAATATAATTCGGTTGATTAGGACATCACTTATTTGGATGCACATGACACTCCTCAAATGTCTATGGAAGGGCCAATTACTAGAGCTCGAGATAATGATGTTATAATTCTTAGGAACTTTGGAGAGGATCAATAACTACCTGAAGAGAGAGGCATGGAGGCGGAGAAGATCAGCGTGGGCGTCCAAGCACTAAAATTGACACCCAGATCACATACAACTCCGTTTTTTGTGTCGGGCATTAATAGTAGTGACTTGTGCATGTAGTTTAAGTCATCTTAGTATTTCTTTCCAAATAAAGTTACAAGATCCAATGACATTTTGATTTTTTTCTCAAGTTAAATTGTCTCATGATGTATCTATTGACTAAATAATTATGTTAACTACATAAGAAGAGAGTCTCTATTTTTTCAAAATTGAAGTTGCAATGATACATGTGTTTGTACAATGTAACAAAAACATACTCATTGCAATGGCGATAACAGCACTGATAAATGATGTTCCGGAGAAAGTTGCGTATGAAAATTGAATTGAAGATTATATGTAACAAACATTGGAAGGATGATAGTTTCATCTAAGAGATACTTGCACAATTCCAAAAATGTGTGGAGTACTTCCCAACAAAGTAACATGCCCAAATAAAAGTAGAGAAGCATAGCCCAAATAAATGTGTGGAGGCTGTTGGAGGTGTGTAGCATTAGCAGGAGATGTCTTTAGATAGATTTGTATTTTTTATAAAAAAATCTTTCTAGGGACAATCATCATGGATGATCACAACCTGAGTGAGATATAGGATTGGATTCCTCTCAAAATGGTGAGAGTGTATTTGCGTGTGTTCCTGCTCTTTTCTATTGGGCTGAAATTGAAATGTTGTGCTAAAACTAATGTTGAATCCCTTAACGTGAAATCTACGAAAATTCCTTCAGTCCCACAAAATAGTGCCGCTATCTAATGTGAATTTGTGGAATTCGGGGATAACTAAAGTGGCACGAACACTTGACCATGACATTTTGCCACTTTCTATTTGGAGAGGTCAACATTGTCACCTTCATCTCTTCTTTGTCCCCTCCTCGTATCCATAACAAGTTAAAAAAGAATTGGGACAAAAAGTTTGAATTCAAAATTTACTAATAGGAATTTTGCAACAAAAAGTTGGAAGGCTTTTACTACAAAAATGTTTTCAACTCAAAATCTTTCCATGATCCGTGACAAATTCCTTCCATCCCTGCTCGAAGCACAGCAGCACTTCGGACTCTGAAGCAAGTGCTGCCTGCCATTTGTTGCCGCTTGGACCTTTCAGGGAAACTGGTCCAGTAGCCTGTTCGTTGAGGTGCTGGTGGAACATGGGTGGAATTTTCTGCAAAGGCTCAACACATTTAAGAGGCTGTTGGTTTTTCCCCCCTCCAGAATGCACATATGAACCTGTTGCCACTGAGGCTAGCTACATGTGTGATGAAACCTTAGATAAAAAATAAAGCCAGTAATATATGGAATATATGCAAATCATAACCATTAACCATGAGATGAAACAGTACTGAATGCTACACACTAACACTCCATTGTCCGATTCCAAGTGGTATTTGGTGTGTCAAAGAAAAACTTGCCAAATCGTGTCAAGCAATCAGCTAACGGATAAAACATTAGGGAAAAAAGTAATTCAGCAGGGGAAAAAATTCCCATTTTCTTTGTCCAGCATCGCACGGAAAAGGATTCAGATTTCTAATCAAAACAGATCATCGCAGCATCTAACAACCAGAAGCAATAATTTCTTTTTCAAGAGAAGAAAGTACTGAAAGTAATAATTATGTTAACTACATCAGAAGAGAGACTTTTTTGTTTAAAAAATTGAAGTTGCAATGTTACATGTGTTTGTACAATGACACAAAAATATATTCATTGCATTGGCAATAATAGCAATGATAAATGATATTCTGGAGAAAGTTGCCTATGAAAATCGAATTGAATATTATATGTAACAAACATTGCAAGGATGATAGTTTCATCAAAGAGATACTTCCACAATTCCAAAATGTGTGGAGTACTTCCCAACAATGTAACAAGCCCAAAGAAAATATGTGGAGGCTGCTGGAGGTGTGTAGCATTAGGAGACGTCTTTAGATAGATTTGTCTATATTTAAAAAAAAATCTTTCTAGGGACAACCACCATGGCTGATCACTACCTGAGGCAAGATAGAGGATTGGATTCCTCTCAAAATGGTGAGAGTGTATTTGAGCGTGTTCCTGCTCTTTTTCTATTTGGTGAAATTAAAACTAAATTGTGCTAAAACTAAATTGTTGAATCCCTTTACGTGAAATCTACGAAAATTCCTCCCACAAAATCGTGCCTTTATCTAATGTGAATTTGTGGAAATCGGGGATAACTAAGTGGCACAAACACATGACCATGACACTTTTGCCACTTTTGGAGGGGTTAACACTGTCACCTTCATCTCTTCTTCCTCCACTCATATCTATAACAAGTTAACAAATAACTGGGACAGAAAGTTTGAATTGAAAATTTAATAATATGAATTTTGCAACAAAAAGTTGGAATCCTCGTTTTAAAAAAATGTTTTGAATTCAACTTTGTTTCCATTTGAGGAAATGTCAGCCCAAAATTTTTTCTTAGAAAAATAAAATCAATAAACCTACTTTCTTTGTTTTGTTGATACCATCTAATATTGGGTCCAACACCTTATGCCACCTTATTCTTTGATGGTGTCAAGGGCAACACCTTACGATGATAGTAGATGTAAGGAAAATGGACCATTGGCCCATTTACTTTGGATTTTAATGTTTGATGATCAACAAGACCAAATTGGACTAATGTGTTTGCGAGTGTTAGTTTGTAGGCCAATAGGTTGCAAAAGTGACTTGGATGAAGGCGACGCGATGATCCGATGATCAACACCTCAAGCAAGACCCTAGAAGCACAATAGAAGACCCAAGTGTGGGGGGTACAACCCTGGATACCCACGACAGACCACATGGGCTGCGCCCTCAGGGGCGGCCCAGCCCACAAGACGAAGCCTTGCGGGGCACGACTCTGCTCGGCGTCTCCCACAAGACATCTAGAAGATATCCGAAAGATACTACGAGATCTGTTAGGATATGTATGATCCCAAGATTCCTGTAATCGGTTATTACTTTCCGGTTATCTCTTAGATCTAACCGACTTGTAACCCTGCTCCCCGGACTATATAAGGCGGACAGGGACCCCTCCAAACTCACACAATATCATACGATAGCTAATACAAACCAACAGACCACAGGAGTAGGGTATTATATCATACTGATGGCTTGAACCTGTCTAACTCGTGTGTCTCTGTTGCCTTCTTGTTCTTGATCACACATTTCTCTGCCGATCAATCTACCTTTGTGGGATACCCCTCGGAGGACTGTCGATGATATTCTGTCGATAGTTGGCGTGCCATGTAGGGGACTGCGTGTTGTTTCCTTATCAAATAAGATGGCTTTTTCCGCAGGCTCTTCGTCCCTACCGCAGCCCGGCCAGGTCTTCACGGTCGGATTGATCTCGTGGATCATCAACACTGACGAAGTCGGAGAGCTCCTCGAGCCAGTGCAGATCAATCCTATGCCAATCACCCCCGCACCTGTGACTGCAGATCCGATCTCGGTACTGCCTCTGAGGTCGCCTTCATCGACGGCTCGCCGCCCGCTTCCTCGCTACTAGAGGAGGCAGATCAACAGTGACGATCTGATCGCATCTATCGATCGGGTTGGTCTGAAGCTCGCCGATTGCCTCTCCATCGCCGAATGGGCTCTGGACACTCTGGTTCAGCGTCGACCACCCTCCGATCTAGATCTATCAGAGGCTGCTCAGAAAACTCTAGGGGCTACTGCCCTACCCTAAGGGTTCACCAACACCGCCGCCACTTACCAAGATGCCCTAAGGGGCAAACTCGTCGACCAGGTTGGAGATATCCATCCTCTCGCCGACTAGATCGCCGAACAGCTCGCCGACCAGCTTCCACCGGCCGTCAACATGCTACACATCGCCCGATGTCCTGGAGCATCCCTCCAAACCATCCTAGAGGTGAATCCGAACTCTGAGTCCCAGGGATCTACGAAGACCATCGTCGAAACCACCACCGAACTGCTTCTTCCACCTCCGTTCCGTGGTGGCGCAATCTTCAACGTCAGCGTCGACAGCCCCCCTCAGAACGGCGAAACCGAGGAGGAATGCACTACCCGTGAGAACCAGAATGTCAATCGTGCGCAACGCTGAGCAAACGAGATTGCTCTCGCGATGGCCGAGCAGCAACTTGACTCACAAGGAAGGCCACTCCAGCGCAACCTCGACGACGAGTTTGTTCGCGTTGATGGCCACGACGTCTACAAGACCCCAAGTGCCAATCTGGCGGTGGCCACCAACGAGCTCGCTCGACTCCCGTAGACAATCGAGGTTGCCAAGGTCACTGCCATGCTTAAAGCGGCGCATTGTTAGGTCAATGAAATCCACCAAGAACAGAGACCTTCATACTCCACAACTTCAATTCGCCGATCAATCACCACAAGGTTCGATCGCCACCCAAGTCGCTTCACCGACCAGCGCCGCGAAGATAGGCAACCCCTCCAGGGCGGAGCTAGGGGCAACCGCATTGAACATCACCGCCAACCCGACTAGGAGGGCGACTAGGACGTCCGAGTGCACCTCAACAATCTTCGAGATGCACGACGATGCATCGACAAACACCGCTTTGGTCGCCATGAAGACGAAGTACGCCGCCGCCAGGAGTACGAGCAAGAGTACGGTAACCCAGACTCAGCTCTCGAGCTGCTCACCGATGGCAACGCTGTAGATGACGGCGCCAAAAACCCTGAGGCCCCCCAGCATTCACAAGGGCGCTACGAACACTTCAGTGGCCTTGTGGTTTCAAAATCACTTGGGTCGAGCCCTACGAAGGAAGGATGAATCCGACACAGTGGCTATAGGCTTACACCACTGCTGTCTATGCCGCCGGAGGAGACACCAATGTCATGGCAAACTATCTTCCCATCATGCTCACACCAGCCGCCATGAGCTGGTTTACAAGCCTTGCTCCAGACTCCATCGGATCCTGGGAAAGCTGAAAAAAGTTGTCGGTGTTTCGAATAAGCACCGGGAAGTAAATTTATATTTATGCGCGTTAGGCCCGAATGGTGTGCTAAAGGACACAAGATTTATACTGGTTCGGGCTGAATGTCCCTACGTCCAGCCTGTTGCTACTCGTGTTATTAGCACCGAAAATGGTTCGTAGTAGGGGGTACAAACTATCGAGAGAGGGACTAGTCCCAAGTCTCTGATGGAAGGGTCAAAAAGATGCCAAGAGCCTGGTAGCAGCTTGACTGTGTGTGATGTGTGTTGTGTTGTCCGTCAAAAGTCGGTCCCTTTGTTGGAGGAAGCACATCCCCTTTTATAGATGAAGGGGACGGCTTTACAAGTGAGAGGGAAATGGTGCGTATGCTAGCGAGCCTTGTTGTTCATGTCTACCAAGCCTTGTTGTCCATTCCGGCGGATACCAGATAATGGTAGGCGCCTACAATACTGTCAATGCCACTGTAGAATGTCAGGATGGCTACAGAGTACTGCTCTACATAGGGTATGGACTCTGGTGTAGTGGTTTTGACTTATGAGCCTTGCCCAGCCTTGCTTCACACGCCTTCTAGTTCCTATGAGTCCCCGTCGGAGGGACATGGGGTCGGAGTCTGAAGTAGCGCTGTGGGCAAGGCCTTCTGATCGGAGAGGGCGTCCGGAGGCCAAAGTGAGTGCTCCGATCTGGTGGGCCCGAGGGGCCGTGGAGCGGGCACCGCGCCCTTGGGACCACTGCGTGGTGACAACACATCCATCATTGTGGAGGGCACGAGTCCTTTCCTAGACCGTAGTGGTTGTCGTATGTCTACGTCGGGTTCCGTGTCTGAGGGCTGAAGGCGGCGCCTACAATACTATTCGGACTCTGCAATGCTAGAGTGGGCTAAAGCATCTATCCCATCGTTCCCTGGCAGTACTTTTCCTACCGGGGCGCAGGGTATGGTCCTCGATGCCGCGGTTGACCTGAACGTCTTGTCTTACCCTATACCTATCATCATGAGGGAGCGGGGGAGGTCGTCAGGCGAGACGGAACCAGTCTTTGGACATCGGGCGAGGCGAGGTCCGTCCTCGGATGTCGGGTGAGGTGGAGCCTAGCTTTTATCCGTCGGGCAAGACCGAGCCCAGCCCTCAGGGGTTGGGCGAGGCGGAGTCTAGCCCTTAGCCCTCGAGCAAGGCGGAGCTAGCCCACGGGTGTTGGGCGAGGCGGAGTCTAGCCCTTAGCCCTCGGGCGAGATGAAGCTAGCCCACGGGCGTCAGGCGAGGTAGAGTCTGGCCCTTAGCCCTCGGGCGAGGCGGAGCTGGCCCACGGGCATCAGGCGAGGCGGAGTCTAGCCCTTAGCTCTTGGGCGAGGCGGAGTCTAGCCCTTAGCCCTCGGGCGAGGCAGAGCTGGCCCACAGGCGTTGGGCGAGGCGGAACCATACTCCCATCATACGGGCAAGAAACGCAATGGCACCCTTGTCTGTCCGGGAGTTTTTAATGTTCGATGGTTATTAGTTCCACCTCCTGGGGTACCTCGGTATTAGGTCCCCAACAGTGGCCCCCGAGCCCCCGGGTGATTCAGACAGAATCACCCGGGGGCTGTTTTCAATTTCGTCGGAGTTAATTCGCCAGAGGGTGCGCGCGAGCACACCCGATGGGTGTAGCCCCTGAGCCCCCAAATGATTCGAGTAGAGTTGTCCGGGGGGTAGTATCGGACCCTTCACGGGTAAGGCTGAAAGACTTGGTTTTTCGTCAACTAGATATTTTTTAAGAGAATCATGGTATTCCGTTTGTGGGGATTTTATTCAGGACCGACCTAGCTGGGACTCGACTACGGATCGAGGCCCTGGTGATGCTTGCGTCCTTGAGTCCCGATAGTTTGTGGGCCTATCCCTCGTTGGGATGGCCCTTTGGCTCCAGGGCCCTAGGTGGGTCAGAGGGAAAAGCTCTGTGACCCGTGTCCCCTTGATGGGGAGAGAGTTCTGGTCCGCCTAGGGAAGGCGAACCATCCGGCATGATTTTTTTGGGAAGGGATAGGGATCATGTGCGCGTGTCCCGTGACATGACGCGGTGGTGTGCCGTGGTGAGCTCGGAGATCGAGGTGGACCGTTGCCCTTCTCGCATCCGTCGCCCCTATAAAACCACGGGGTTCGCCCTTAGGGTTCCATACCTTGCGTCCTTGCCCTCGCATCCTCAGCCTCTGCCGCCAATCACCTGAGCCTCTTGCACCCGTACTGCTTCTGCCGTCAAACTCGCTGCTGCCTTCTTCCCCGTGCTGCTCCTGCTGTCGCAATGAACCCAGGGTACAAATCCAACATCTCCCCTCAGCGCTTAGAGGGCCTTGTCCGTCGAGGCCTCCTTCGCCCGTTGACCGCCGCCGAGGAGTGGCGGCTGTCTGGTGAAGAGGACGAGCCACAGCCGTCCGAAGGGTACGTTGTGTCTTTCGCTCACTTCCATGAGCGGGGATTTGCCATGCCCACCCATCAGTTTTTCTAGGGACTACTAGACTACTATCAGGTGGAGCTGCAGCACCTTACCCCCAACGGGATCCAGCACATTGTGGCGTTCGTCATCCTGTGCGAGGGGTTCTTGGGGATCAGTCCCCACTTTGACTTGTGGTAGTATCTCTTCGCCGTCAATCTCGTGAAGAGGTGGGTTGGGAAGCAAGATCTACATGCGCCGGTGGGGTGCACCAGTATCCACCTCTGCAACAACCGGGCGGGGGCATACCCGCTAATACGTCTGTCCACCTCCAACAAGGGGTGGCATTCGCAATGGTTCTATGTCAAGAATGACGCAGCCGCCCCCTTGCCAGCCTTCACTGGGCGCTACATCTTGGAGGCCCCAGGGTCATGGGGGTGGGGTGTCCCATTTGTAACACCCAAAATCCTACTACAAATTAGCAATTTATTCTTAACCTTTATTACATTTTCTAGGTATTTTTAACTTAGGCCAAATAATAAATATTGGGTAAATAAAATAAACTATAAGGTTAGAAACTTGTTTGTTGCATTCATGCTGAAGCATATTGGTTTTTGGATGAGTGTAGGGTTAGATGATTTGAAGTTGAATTCAAATCCCATTTGAATTTGGCTTAGAATTGAAAATAGAGGAAATGGAATTGGAAAAAGATTTGGTTTTGGAAAAAACTCATCTTCTTCCCTTTTCGGCCCAACCTAGGAATCATCCCAGTTCTATTTTCTTTTCCCCTGCCCACACTGGCCCACGGGAAGCCCAGCAGTGCTCTTCCTCCCCTTCTCCCTTTTCCCTGCACAGGCCTGCAAACCGCGCCGAGCAGCCCACTCAGCGGCCTGCCGCATCGGCCTCCTCCTGCGTGCACACGCACGCCAGCGTGCGGCCCAGCCCAGCACCGCAGCCTGCAACGCTGCGCTCGCCGCTCTCTTTCTTCTCTCCCTCACTACCCCACGGGACCTGCCCGTCAGCGCCGGCCCTTCCTTCTTCCTTGCGCTGTTTCTTTCCTTCCTTGCTCCCGGTAATCGTGCTCCCGTATGGCAAGCACCGCGCCATCGTCCACAGAAAGAAAGCGACCTCTTCCGCCTGAATCCGCCTGCTTCCCTTCCTTATTTCTCCCACCATCCAGCCTATAAAACCCCGAGCCAAGCCCCGCCTCATCTCCCATCCTCTGCTCGTAGTCGAGAACCACCGCCACTGTAGCTCTCCCTCTCCCGCGCCTCGAAGCTCGACACCGACGCCACCCGAAGTTCCACCACGACCTCCCGCGCCTGTAGGTACCTCCCTCTCGTCGATTTGGTCATGAAATCCTCAGATTGAGCCTCACCTGCATGCTCTCTCTCTCCAGAGCTCCGCCGCCGTCGACCAAGCCTCTGGAGCTCGTCCCGAACGCTGAGATCACCTTCATAGAACTCACGGTGAGCTCCTGACCGTCCCCGTGCTTTTCATTTGCGATTTTGTGCCTTGGAACGCCATACCGGCGATCTCCAGTCGCGCGGTCATGGCACCGCCGTGGGAGCCGTCATCGCCGGTGATCCCCTGTCCCATCATAATCAGTGCCGTTGGATCTTGAATGTGTGATCCAGATTTCGTACCCCTTCGCTGTTAAGTGGCTGGTCCACAGCAAGCCATGGACCTGGTCCACAGCAAGCCATGGACCTGGTCCACCCGGCCATGTCAGCGCGCGCCCACGCATGCGTGGTGCACCGCACCAATCCCTAGTCGCCACGTGGCCACCCGGTCAACAGCCAGGACCAAACCGCTGACAGCTACGCTCATTTTTCAGAAAGGCCCTTCGGTTTTCTCAGAATCAACCTGCAGTCCATTTTAATTCAAAGTAATTATTTTTTAGTCCTGTTTTTATTCGGTTAGGCCCCTGTACTTTCCAGATTTAATGCCCGCAGTCCTGTAACCATGAGTATTTATATTTTAATTGTTTTAATTCAAAAATATGTTCAATTTATTTATAGAAATGCCATTGCATCTTATTTCAAGCATAACTTTCGCGTTTTAAGTCCGATTTGAGTGATTCTTTTGCTCACGTGTTCGTAGCAATGCGTAGAATAGATTTGTAAGCTTTTCAACTTATGTTTTCACTGTTTGGTGTACTATTCTAATGGAAGTCTATCTTGTATGCATGTAATGATTGGTATGATGCTTGATTGATGATTGGATCACGATTAGAGGGTGAGCCATTTGAGGTGACTGAGGACCCCTAGTAGGATCAGCAGTACTCTCAGGACGACTTTGAGGAAGGCAAGTGTACCAAAGGCCCCTTGTTACCTATGAACTATTACCACTTACATTCATGCATGTGTTTAATCTGAAATGCCTTTAAGGACTTTACCTAGATGATTACTTGTACCACATATCCTTGATACCTGGGATTATTGGGTAGGCATTTTGGATAGATGCTGTAGCACTTTACATGAAATAATTGCTAAACATGATTAAAGGCTATATGCAATGAGATAAAATGGAGCTTTTTAGCAACAGATAGGGGGCTGGAGTATGGGGTTGAGTACTCTAGTGCCTCTCCCTAAGGACTTAATCCTGAAGCGGCAACCCAGGAGGGACCGTACAACCCTGAGTGTCACATGGCTCTGACTTTAACCTGTTAACTAGATTATACTAGCTCGTCTGTAGCTCCAGTAAGGGGTAAGAGGGCATCTTTCCTTTTTCTATTAGGGTGTGCACCGTGCTGCGATGCCCACGCGTGCCATTCCTTTGTAGCTATGACCTGTTAGTGCAACTAGCTAAGGGTTTCATAGTGAAACTCTGCCACACTTCCTGGGAAGAGGTGTAGTGGGTCTCGCGAACCCCGGCATCGGGAATCACGGCTCGGTGGGTAAAGTTGTACAATTTCTACAGAAATAATTAACCTGTTATAACAGCCGTGCTCACGGATACGAGTGGTCTGGATCCTTCGAGATTAGTGGTTACTGTGGATGGTGGATGGTTGGGAATTGAGATAAACCTGATGATACTCTAATACCCCTTGAGAATTGGGACTATTCATTAAAGTAGTGATTCAGGATGCTAAAATTTGATTAACTAAAATTGCGAACCGCAGTCAAACAATGTCAAGCCTTTTTGAGCCTCATAGATCCCTTTGATATACTTGCTAAGCATGGTGAGCTTACACTTGCTTTACATCCAATGAAAATCCTGGATGGGTAACAGATAATGGATATGAAGAGTTTTCGGAGGATGTCCAGGACTACTAGGGAGACGTTCACCAGTTGGAGTCCCTATGGCAGTTGGGCTAGTTATTCCGCTGTGATTGTAATAATATTGCCTTTGAGCAAACTTTGTATTATCTTTATGATGAGATATGCGATGTAATAAGTACTTTACTTTGATACTATTGCAATTTGTGATATATGTGTGTGTTTGGACATCCCGGGCGCACATATATGAGTACTTGGTTTTGCTATGCAAAATTGGGTGTGACAAATTGGTATCAAAGCTATAACTAACTGTAGGACGAACAACCTAGTTAGAAATGGACGTTTCTAGGATCGCATTATCTTTATTTTACTACCTTTAATTTGCTATAAATTTTTTGCTTATATTATGTTCTTTATCTGTTGCCAAAAATGATTTTGTTCTAATACTCAACCTTTTCATTCTTGTAGATGGCCCGTACCAAGCAGACGCCGTGCAAGAGGACCATCCTGATGCCCACTAGGAGGACCAGGTTCACTTTGGGCAAGCGTGTCCCGGCACATCTAGTGGAAGCTCTGAGGAACCAGGAGGAGGAACCATCTGTGGAGGTGCCCATGGGGGAACCTCTAGAGGACTTGCTGGAGGATCCAATGGATGAAGAAACAGAAGAGGGACCCATGTTCGAGGAGCCCATTGAGATAGAGGAGTCTAAGGATGATCCTGTGGAGGAGTAGGAACAAGGTGGCCAGGAGGGAGCTGGTGACCCCGACGATGGAGATGGCTCTGATGATTCTGATGCTGATGGAGGTGATGATGGTGGAGACGGTGGAGATGGTGGTGATGATGGAGGAGACGGTGGAAATGGGGGTGATGACAGTGATGATGATCACAAGGCACTGTTGGCTTAGGGATGGACCGCGGAGATCCACTACGACTTGGAGGGTGATGCCTACTACCACCCTAGGCTTCTCGCACTTGTACATCGCTACCACCCCGGAGGCACTATTCAGTACAGGACGGAGCATTGGACCCACCCCGACTACACTAGCTTCTGGGAGACAAAAGTGTACATTCGAGAGGGGACTCGGGTTCGCTACATCCACCGCACCACCACTGCACGGCTCACACATGCGGCCATCATCAGGGATGCAGCTCGACAGGCGTTGATGGTCAACCGCGAACGCCACTTCGACGACATCGCCTGGGAGGACGACCGCTATCTTCCCCGCCGTCGGAGCGGCCAGTCTACATGCAACATCGCTGCACCACTTGGAGAGGCAAACCTGAGGCTAAGGCCTACCTTGTGGTGCTTGGCTGAGATCAACACCGACTTGGATTAGACCCTGGACGAGCTCGATGTCATGGGGAAGGCCTACATGCAGCTGGCCCATGAGAACGCTACACTGAAGCAGCAGCTAGGAGGTCCAGATGTGGAAGAGTTAGGAGTACCTGCTCAGTCGCCCTCGAGGAATAGAGGAGAGTTTGGAGACCCTAGCACCAGAACCAGTGTCGACCCGTACCCATAGGAGAGTCTTAAAAATATGTAATAAACACGCGTAGTTACGCGAGAGAGTGTTTAGTTTCTTTTAATGGTTGGACAAGTGTTAGTTGCATGGTTGGATGTTTATCATTATGAATAATGTTTGATTTGGATCTTTGATATGATTGTGATGACTTGTGGGCATGTCCACGGTCATTTAGTTAAGGTTAAGGTTTAAGGATATTATGAATAAATAGTTGGGTTTCGTTTTATCATGCTGTCCATCCTGTATCATTCGGAGCAGTCTGTCTTTATCAGTTCATATCTCATAATCTAGATGTCCAATGATCATGAAATTTTTATGGAGATAAGTAGACTTCAACATCTTTCTTTTGGCTATGGAATCACCTCAATGCCTATTATAAATTGTGAGATACAGCTGTTGTAAGTTGAGGTTTCTGTGCTGTCAGAATTCCGGAACAGTACTGCTTGTTGTCTGTATTTGACTAAGTAAACGTCAGAATCTGGAAAAGTGTTCTAAATGAAAGTTGTAGAGAATTTCATAAGCTTTCCAGAAAGGTAGAATACACAATCATATGATAAATATATAGTGAGATATGCTCGTTTTACAGCACTTCTATTGTCCAACTCACTGGAAAAGTTCAGAACAAATATCTTCTTGCATACCCTACATATATCTCTTGTCTACACCTACTCTTGTTACACCAGCATATTTTAAGAGTTATATGCTTGGACATGTGAGACTTATATGATGCATCTATAGATGGTGAACACCAGGAGGAACAACTAGGGAGGCGAGGAACTGCCACCACCACCCCCAGTCACCATGGAGCAACTGATGATGATGCAGACATAGTTGCTTCAGCAGATGGCCCAGAACATGCAGAACATGGGGCAAGGGAATGGGAATACACCCCCTCATGCCAGAGATAAGAGGGGAGAGTTCTCGAAAGGACACCCACCTGTATTCAAGCACTCTGCCGACCCACTCCAAGCTGACGACTGGCTACGTGCTATTGAGAGGCAACTAGAGATTGCCCAGTGTGATGATAAGGAGTAGGTTTTATATGCTTCTGGACATTTGCAAGGAGCTGCACTGGATTGGTGGGACTCATTCCGCTTCGGCCATACCGAAGCTAATGCCATCACTTGGGCTGAGTTCCGCAGTGCCTTTCGTACTCACCACGTGCCTGCAGGACTGATGAAACTGAAGAAGGAGTTCTTGGCTCTTAAGCAAGGGAGCATGACCGTTGCTGAATATCATGACAAGTTCATACAATTGTCACGGTATGCACCATCTGAGGTAGATGAGGATGGAAAGAGGTAGGAGCTGTTTATGGAGGGCTTAAATGATGGTCTCTAATACTAGCTGTTGTCTCATACCTTTGCTAACTTCCAGTAGCTGGTGGACAAGGCTTTAGTGATTGAGAACAAGTGCCACCAGATGGAGGACAAAAAGAGGAAATTTCAAGGACAGCAATCCAGGAGCAACTCTCGCTTCCGTGCCAACCCTCAACAAGCTCAACCTCAGCAGCGCTATCAAGGTCAGACGGGTCCCAACCACAACCAGCAACCCCAGCGTGCACAGCAGCAGCAGTACAAGGCACCAGCTCAGCGCCAGCAGCAGCCCAACAATGTACCGGTGAGGAATAATGCCCCCAATGCTCCATAGAGGAATGGCGCACCAAAAGTGCCAAATGCAGTAAATGATAATAAATGCTTCAATTGTGGAGAGCCGGGACATTACTCCAATAGATGCCCCAAGAAGTCGGCTAACTCACAGCAGAATTATGTTCGGGGAAAGGTGAACCACGTGACTGCTGAAACAGCTCAGGAGGCACCAGATGTGGTGATCGGTACGTTTCCGGTCAACTCAAACTCAGCTAAAGTACTTTTTGATTCCGGTGCTTCGCATTCCTTCATAGCATATACATTCATAAAGAAGCATGGTATTCCAATAAGTGTTATGAAGAAACACATGTTAGTAAGCTCACCTGGAGGGGTAATGAAAGCAGAGTGGATATGCTTAGCTGCTAGTCTCAGCATAAGGGGGGTAGAATTTCAAGCAAATCTTGTAGTCA
This sequence comes from Miscanthus floridulus, assembly GCF_019320115.1. NCBI lineage: Eukaryota > Viridiplantae > Streptophyta > Magnoliopsida > Poales > Poaceae > Miscanthus > Miscanthus floridulus. The sequence goes on from NC_089589.1 coordinate 37,817,817, forward strand.
TAAACTCCACCGGTATTGACGTCATCTTGGGCATGGATTGGTTAAGGGTGCAGAAAGCAGTTATTAATTGTGGCAATAGTTCTGTGAATCTTACCACTTCATCTGGAGAGGAAGTTGTGTATGTGGCAACTCAGTCAGCTGCAGAAATCTACCGAGTTAATCAGTTGGAGGGCACAACTTTAGAAGATATAAGGATAGTAAATGAGTACCCAGATGTCTTCCCTAAGGAATTGCCAGGTATGCCACCTGAACAAGACATCGAGTTTATAATTGAACTTTTACCTGGAACTGCACCCATAGATAAGAGACCCTATAGAATGGGAGTGAATGAATTAGCAGAACTTAAGAAACAATTAAGGGAATTGTTAGATAAGGGTTATGTTCAACCTAGTTCTTCACCTTGGGGTGCACCAGTACTGTTTGTAGAAAAGAAGGATGGTACACAGAGGATGTGCATAGATTACAGGTCACTTAATGAGGTCACAATTAAGAATAAGTACCCACTGCCTAGAATTGATGACCTATTTGACAAATTGAAAGGGGCTTGTGTGTTTTCCAAGATCGACCTTCGATCTGGATACCATCAGTTGAGGATAAGGCGTACTGACATCCCCAAGACTGGACTGTATGAGTTCACAGTCATGTCTTTTGGTCTGACAAATGCACCTGCTTACTTCATGTATCTGATGAACAAAGTGTTCATGGAGTACCTTGACAAGTTTGTTGTCGTGTTCATTGATGACATATTAGTGTACTCTAAGAATGAAGAAGAACATGAAGAACATTTGAGATTGGTGTTGTAGAAGCTTAGAGAACATCAGCTTTATGCCATGTTTAGCAAATGTGAGTTCTGGCTAAAAGAAGTATCTTTCCTTGGTCACATAATCTCTAATGGAGGAGTAGCAGTAGATCCCAAGAAAGTTAGAGATGTGTTGAGTTGGAAGGCACCTAAGGATGTTAGTGAGATTTGGAGTTTTCTGGGTATGGCTGGGTATTACAGGAGATTCATTAAGGGATTCTCTAAGTTAGCCAAGCCCATGACTGCCTTGTTAGAAAAGAATGCCAAATTTGTATGGACTAAGCAATGTCAGGACAATTTTGAGGAGTTGAAGAAGAGACTGACTTCTGCCCCAGTGCTTATCTTACCTGATCTCACCAAAAGCTTCTCTATCTACTATGATGCCTCACGGCAAGGTCTAGGTGGTGTTCTTATGCAAGAAGGCAGAGTTGTTGCCTATGCTTCCATACAGCTGAGGAAACATGAGTTGAATTATCCGACTCATGATCTGGAATTAGTAGCTGTGGTGCATGCTCTCAAGATTTGGAGGCATTACTTGATTGGTCATAAGTGTGAGATTTATACAGACCATAAGAGTTTGACGTACATATTCACATAGTCAGATCTGAATCTGAGGCAGCGTAGATGGTTAGAGTTAATCAAGGATTATGATTTGGATATACACTATCACCCGAGAAAGGCTAATGTTGTAGCAGATGCCTTGAGTAGAAGGAGTTATGTGAACATGGCCTATACAACTCAACTACCTGAAGAGTTGTGTGAGGAGTTCAAATACCTGAATTTGGGTATTGTGTCCAACACCATGGAGTTAGAGGTAGAACCTACTCTGGAACAAGAGATTCGTAAGGGACAGCTGAATGATGAGAGGATCAAGGATATCGCGGAGCGTATAGTGATTGGTAAAGCCCCAGGATTCCACATGGATGATCAAGGGACAATATGGTTTGGCAAAAGGATTTGTGTGCTAGAAGTAAAATCTATTAGGGAGTCTATCTTGAGGGAAGCTCATGACTCAGCCTATTCCATACACCCAGGGAGTACTAAAATGTATCTTGATCTTAAAGAGAGATACTGGTGGTATGGACTAAAGAGAGATGTAGCTGAACATGTGGCCATATGTGACATGTGCCAAAGAGTAAAAGTAGAACATTAGAGGCCAGTAGGTTTGCTACAGCCTATGAAGATACCCGAGTGGAAATGGGAAGAAGTTGGAATGGACTTTATAGTTGGATTACCCCGTACACAGAGAGGATTTGACTCTATCTGGGTAATTGTGGACTATCTGACTAAAGTGGCACATTTCATTCCGATCAAGGTAACTTATTCGGGTGCAAAGTTAGCAGAGTTATATATGGAAAGGATTGTATGTTTACATGGAGTACCAAAGAAGATTGTTTTGGATAGGGGTACACAGTTCACATCACATTTTTGGCAGAAATTGCATGAGTCCATGGATATGAAGTTGAACTTTAGCTCAGCTTACCATCCGCAGATAGATGGGCAGACCGAGAGAACAAATCAGATCTTAGAGGATATGCTAAGAGCTTGTGCTCTGTAGTATGGGATAAGTTGGGATAAGAGTTTACCTTATGCCGAATTCTCCTATAATAATAGCTATCAAAAGAGTCTTAAGATGGCACCGTTTGAAGCATTGTATGGTAGAAAGTGCAGAACCCCATTGTTTTGGAATCAAATAGGGGAAAGTCAAGTCTTTGGACCAGATGTCTTGCAACTGGCAGAAAAACAAGTACAAACAATAAGGCAAAACTTGAAGGTTGCACAGTCTCGACAGAAAAGCTATGCGGACACGAGGAGAAGAGATTTGGTGTTTGAAGTCGGTGACTTGTCTATCTCAAAGTTTCACCTATGAAAGGAGTTAAGAGATTTCATACCAAGGGAAGTTGTCACCCAGGTATGTGGGACCATTCAAGATCATCAACAGGAGAGGAGAAGTTGCTTACCATCTAGAATTACCGGAGCAGCTCTCAGGTGTTCATGATGTCTTCCATGTGTCGCAACTTAAGAAATGTTTGAGAGTACCTGAGGAACAACTACCTTTGGAAGAACTAGATATCCGGGGGGATCTATCATACAAAGAATATCCAGTGAGAATCTTGGAAATAGTGGAGAGAATCACAAGGAGCAAAATAATAAGGATGTGCAAGGTTCAGTGGAACAGACACTCAGTGGATGAGGCAACTTGGGAAAGAGAGGAAGATCTGAAAATTGACTATCCCAATCTCTTTGAACCATCCAAATCTCGAGGACGAGGTTCATCTTAAGGGGGGTTGGTTTGTAACACCCAAAATCCTACTACAAATTAGCAATTTATTCTTAACCTTTATTACATTTTCTAGGTATTTTTAACTTAGGCCAAATAATAAATATTGGATAAATAAAATAATCTATAAGGTTAGAAACTTGTTTGTTGCATTCATGCTGAAGCATATTGGTTTTTGGATGAGTGTAGGGTTAGATGATTTGAAGTTGATTCAAATCCCATTTGAATTTGGCTTAGAATTGAAAATAGAGGAAATGGAATTGGAAAAAGATTTGGTTTTGGAAAAAAACTCATCTTCTTCCCTTTTCGGCCCAACCTAGGAATCAACCTAGTTCTATTTTCTTTTCCCCTGCCCGCACTGGCCCACGGGTTGCCCAGCAGCACTCTTCCTCCCCTTCTCCCTTTTCCCCGCACCGGCCCGCAAACAGCGCCGAGCAGCCCACTCGGCGGCCTGCCGCATCGGCGTCCTCCCGCGCGCACACGCATGCCAACGTGCGGCCCAGCCCAGCACCGTGGCCCACAATGCTACGCTCGCCGCTCTCTTTCTTCTCTCCCTCACAGCCCCACGGGACCCGCCTGTCAGCGCCGGCCCTTCCTTCTTCCTCGCGTTGTTTCTTTCCTTCCTTGCTCTCGGTAATGGTGCTCCCATATGGCAAGCACCGCGCCGTCGCCCACAGAAGGAAAGCGACCTCTTTCGCCCGAATCTGCCCGCTTCCCTTCCTTATTTCTCCCACCATCCAGCCTATAAAACCCCGAGTCGAGCCCTGCCTCATCTCCCATCCTCTGCTCATAGCTGGGAACCACTGCCGCCATAGCTCTCCCTCTCCCGCGCCTCGAAGCTCGACGTCGATGCCAACCGGAGTTTCGCCGCAACCTCCCGCGCCCGTAGGTACCTCCCTCTCATCGATTTGGTCACGAAATCCTCGGATTGAGCCTCACCCACATGCTCTCTCTCTCCAGAGCTCCGCCGCCGTCGACCAAGCATCTGGAGCCTGTCCCGAACACTGAGATCACTGTCATAGAACTCGCGGTGAGCTCCTGACCGTCCCCGTGCTTTTCATTTGTGATTTTGTGCCCTGGAATGCCATACCGGTGATCCCCAGTCACACGGTCATGGCGCCGCCGTGGGAGCCATTGTCGCCGGTGATCCCCTGTCCCGTCGTAATCAGCGCCGTTGGATCTTGAATGTGCGATCCAGATTTCGTACCCCTTCGCTGTTAAGTGGCCGGTCCATAGCATGCCATGGACCTGGTCCACCCGGCCACGTCAGCGTTCACCCACACATGCGTGGTGCACCGCACCAATCCCTAGTCGCCATGGGGCCGCCCGGTCAACAGCCAGGACCAAACCGCTGACAGCTGCGCTCATTTTTCAGGAAGGCCCTTCGGTTTTCTCAAAATCAACCCGCAGTCCATTTTAATTCAAAGTAGTTATTTTTCAGTCCTGTTTTTATTCAGTTAGGGCCCTGTACTTTCCAGATTTAATGCCCGCAGTCCTGTAACCGTGAGTATTTATATTTTTAATTGTTTTAATTTAAAAATAGGTTCAGTTTATTTACAGAAATGCCATTGCATCTTATTTCATGTATAACTTTCGCGTTTTAAGTCCGATTTGAGTGATTCTTTCGCTCACGTGTTCGTAGCAATGCGTAGAATAGATTTGTAAGCTTTTCAACTTATGTTTTCACTATTTGGTGTACTGTTCTAATGGAAGTCTATCTTGTATGCTTGTAATGATTGGTATGATGCTTGATTGATGATTGGATCACGATTAGAGGGTGAGCCATTTGAGGTGACTGAGGACCCCCAATAGGATCAGCAGTACTCTCAGGATGACTTTGAGGAAGGCAAGTGTACCAAAGGCCCCTTGTTACCTATGAACTATTACCACTTACATTCATGCATGTGTTTAATCTGAAATGGCTTTAAGGACTTTACCTAGAGGATTACTTGTACCACATATCCTTGATACCTGGGATTATTGGGTAGGCATTTTGGATAGATGCTGTAGCACTTTACATGAAATAATTGTTAAACATGATTAAAGGCTATATGCAATGTGATAAACTGGAGCTTTTTAACAATAGATAGGGGGCTAGAGTATGGGGTTGAGTACTCTAGTGCCTCTCCCTAAGGACTTAATCCTGAAGCGGCTACCCAGGAGGGACTGTACAACCCCGAGTGTCACATGGCTCTAACTTTAACCTGTTAACTAGATTATACTAGCTCATCTGTAGCTCTAGTAAGGGGTAAGAGGGTATCTTTCCTTTTTCTATTAGGGTGTGCACCGTGCTGCGATGCCCACGCGTGCCATTCCTTTGTAGCTACGACCTGTTAGTGCAACTAGCTAAGGGTTTCATAGTGAAACTCTACCACACTTCCTGGGAAGAGGTGTAGTGGGTCTCGCGAACCCCAGCATTGGGAATCACGGCTCAGTGGGTAAAGTTGTACAATTTCTATAGAAATAATTAACCTGTTATAACAGCCATGCTCACGGATACAAGTGGTCTGGATCCTTCAAGATTAGTGGTTACTGTGGATGGTGGATGGTTGGGAATTGAGATAAACTTGATGATACTCTAATACCCCTTGGGAATTGGGACTGTTCATTAAAGTAGTGATTATGGATGCTAAAATTTGATTAACTAAAATTGCGAACTGCAGTCAAATAGTGTCAAGCCTTTTTGAGCCTCATAGATCCCTTTGATATACTTGCTAAGCATGGTGAGCTTACATTTGCTTTACATCCAATGAAAATCCTAGATGGGTAACAGATAATGGATATGAAGAGTTTTCGGAGGATGTCCACGATTACTAGGGAGACGTTCACCAGTTGGAGTCCCTATGGCAGTTGGGCTAGTTATTCCACTGTGATTGTAATAATATTGCCTTTGAGCAAACTTTGTATTAACTTTATGATAAGATATGCGATGTAATAAGTACTTTACTTTGATACTATTGCAATCTGTGATATATGTGTGTGTTTGGACATCCTGGGCGCACATATATGAGTACTTAGTTTTGCTATGCAAAATTGGGTGTGACACCGGGCAAGGAGAAGAAGCAACTCAACGACCTTCTCGCGGCCATCTGAACTCTGAAGGAGAGGGGCGTGAAGGGGCCGGGAATCATCGACGCCAACCACGCGAGGAGGGTTGTGTCGCTGATGACGCGCACGCTTCCCCTGTATCAGATGGTACCCGAAGCATCATTCGAAGGGACGGCGCTTGTCGACGAGGTGCTCCCTCCCTCCGAAGTGGCGCATCGCATCAAGGAGGCGATGGAGCCTACAAAGGACTCTGTTGGTGCCATCCTCGACTTTGTGTACCCGGTGCCGGGACATCCCCCAATGCGGCTAGAACCGGGTTTTGTTGAATTCATATGTTTTGTTTCCCCTTGCTCCTCCTTTTGCTTGAATTTCTGACCCCCTGATGCTAACCTTGGGATAGCAGGATTAGCCGGGGGGACTGTTCTTCAAGGACAGCCCGGCTCCACTACCGAAGGACCTAACTCGGGCGGCAGCAAACCGCACCGCGGCCGGTTGGGACAAGAAGACGAGGGAGCTTGCGAAGAAGAAGGCGATACGGAAGCAACAAGCTCACGATCGAGGAGAGGGGACTAGCAGTGATGATGACGAGTTTGACAAAGAAGAAGGCAATATGGAAGCAGCCGGCATGAGTTGGGGTGACCTAGAGGATGAGGACTTGTTGCCCACACAGGGACCCTTCCTGTTCCATGTGGGGGGAAGCGAGTCCGCATGGATGGTGGAGCTAGGCCTACCTTTGGGTCTGGCGGGAGCTGGAGGATCCACCGTCACCCTCGGGGTGTTGGCGGAGGATCGGTGGATGGGAGGGGATGGACCCGAGGCCGTCCCCGAGGTACTGGCGGAGGGGGGAGGCACCGACGCCGCGCCCCATGAGCTGATGGAGGGGGGCGGCTCTGGCGCCGTGCCCCATGAGCCGATGGAGGAGAGCGGCTCTGGTGCCGCGCCCCATGAGCCGATGGAGGGGAGCGGCTCTGGCGCTGGAGCAGGGGGTAGGCTCAAAATAGTCCCACCCACATGAGTTGGAGTAGGGGTCTAGGGGTTGTCCCTGAAACTTACCCACCGCCCGAAAGCATCAGAGTATGTTACCGATTCCCCTCATTTTTCCTTTATTTTTCCGTTCTGACCTTATGCCCTTTTTCCCTTCGTGTAGATTCTTGCGAACGGGCCGCTCTCTGGGGCTGGTGCCTAGGAAGAGCCTCACCCTCCAGGCAGGGTGGATCACACTGCCCGGCGTCGCCCCTGTTTTGGGCAGGAGTGACGCTGCCGCTGCGGCCTCATTGGCTGGTCCGACGGCGTCTGCGCCCTTGGTGGTTGCCGGGCAGGCGACATCTTCCATGGTGGACGCGATCCCGCCAACCAAGAGTCCGGTATTGCTGGCGGATGTGGTCATGACCGCACCTAGCTAGGAACCGCCGGACGTAGCCATGGTGGTGTCCGAGGGGCCGGCGTAGTCCGTGCCTCTGGTGGCACGAATGACGGTGTTTGACGTGGGCAGGACAGAGGGGGACGCGGATGGGCGATCCCCAACCCCGACGAGCCTGGCGCTTCCAAATGCAGTCGCGATGGCATCCGTGGGAGCAGCGCAGTCCGTGCCACCGGAGACCCAGGCGGTGGTGCCCACATCCGCAGTAAGCCCGATAGGGCCAGATGTTGCCCTGGCGGCGCCCGAGGGAGCGGCGCATTCCGCGCCACCGACGGCCCAGGCCACGGTGCCCGAGGTGGGCCTAATGAAGGAGGACATGGCCGGAGGGTCTTTGGGCGTCGTGACGATGGTGGGGAGGACCAGAAGGGAGCCACCTTTGGCCCTATTGTCGGGAGGCAGCCGCTCCCCCGCACGGGGCGAGCTGCCGGTCCAGTGGATGGCCGCTCAGGACCCAGCATCGGTTCTTTTTTCGCTTGACGATGCTACCGAGAGCTTGGAGCGGGAGAATCTTGATGTTGGGCTCTCGGTGGTGATGGGTGCCCTAAGGGAGGCCAGTGGTGCCTTGCGCGAAATCCTCATTCTTCTAGCCGGGTATCTGCTTGATCTTCTCGCTTGTTTTCTTCTTTCTTCACACATTTCTATGTTTTTGTGTCTTCTGATTCCGGTCCTCTTTTCAGAATATTGTTGCTCGTAGTCGGGACAAGTCCCGATTCCTTCGTGAGCAAAAGGCAGAATGGGACCGCCTTACTGAGGAGGCCAGGCTGTGAGGAGATGTGGGCGCGCAACTCGCTGCCACCCAGCAGTGGGAGGCCGAGGCGTGTCGGGATGTGGAGAAGGCTCATGGGATGTTTGAGGACCTATTGGCGAGGGTGAAGCTGGACGAGTAGGATGTCGCCAGGCTTTGAAAGGAGCGGGACAAGCTGCTACAGAAGGACACCACGGCTAGTGAGCGGGCCGACGAGCTCCTGGCGGAGCTGGAGATGGAGCGAGACCTCAAGCTAAAGGCTGAGGAGAGGTCCGCGGTGTTGCAACAGAGGGCGGACCGGGACGCTGAGACGATCACCCGATTGCGTGAGGAGCAAGACGAGCTATGCCGGACCGAGGAAAGACTTCGCTCGGAGTGCAGTGCAGCCCATGAGGATCATGACCGGGCCATCTGGGAGCATGACGAGGCGTGTGGGGTGGCTGACTCCCTTTGGGCGGATCTTGGAGTCGCGGTAAACCAAAGGTTGGACGTTGACAGCGTTGCTGCCAGGCTGGAGAAAGAGCTTACCGAAGTGCGATGGATCCTCCAAACCAAGAGTGACGAGCATGACCTTCTGCAAGCCGCTATCGGGGTGGTCATCGATGCCCTGAGGGTGGCGCAACCGGTGGAAACCAGCTCGCTCGCGGCTCGTGCCACGGGTATCACGGCGCGGGTGGGCCAACTTGAGGAGGAAGCCTTTCACGCTGGGATCACCCAAGCCTTTGTTGTCGCCCGTTCCCATTATGATCGGGAGATTAACCTAGAGGTAATGAGCCATGGCTTCACGCCTGTCTATGATGACGATGAGCTGGGCGAGATGGAAAAGGCAGTGGCTCCCCTCACGCGGAACCTGGCGAACAGGCTGAAAGAAGAGGTTCTCCCTTCGTGGAAGTAATTAGTTTGATAAACATTTATCTATAATATGTGAACAAGTGTCAGTACTTTTGTGTCCTAGAAACGGTTTCATAATTTTCGTTTTGTTTGTTTGATCTTACCTTCTTTGCTTTTTGCGATGAAAAAAGATTTAGACAATCGACCCTTCTGTTTGTTAAGACCGTAGGGCCCGAGGTTTTTTAGGGGAGATTTTGATTGTGCTAGTGAGCAAAATTACCGTAGCTATCTGGGCGTGGGCTTTTTGCGGTCTTACCAGTCTGTTCCCCCAAACCTTGCCGCCAGTCTTGATGCGAGGAGGAGGTCTAATGTAATGTTTTTTTCTAAAAAAGAAAGGAGGTACCCATACCTTTATCAGCCCCCGAGTGAGATCCGACCCCTTGCGGTTGCTGGGGTCAGATGTTACTGGAGACCTTACATTTGTATTTACTCGTACCCCTTACCTAGGACTTTGATGATCGCTGTGTGGCCGTGCGTTCGGTCTTATCACTGGTCTGGCTTTCCCCGAGCCCCCGTGCGTGGTGGGGATTCGGTTAAGGGCTGATTCGTTCGTGATCGTCGTCCCATCAACGATTTTTTGCAACCGGAGGGGTTAAGGCGACGTCTCTTGCCTCAATGGCTCGAGTGACGTGCTTTATGAGCTCGCTAACGTGGATGTTCGGACGGAATCTAATCCTGTTTGCTTCGCGGCAGGGTCGGCAAAGCCCTTGGGTGGCGTTCCGTTACTCCTTGGCCCGCCTTCCAACAGATTGCCCCTCAATGGGGTTTCTATGGGCTCGGCTAGAGGCTAGATTGAACAAGAAGGTTGAGATGACCCTATTCGCCTTAATACGGGTCGAGCAAAGGCCATTGAGGCTCATCTATGTTTTCTCCCCTAGCTCTTGTTTGACGTGAGGCGGCCTGGACCCTTCGCTGGTCAGCCTTCGAACCTCGGTCTCTCGATCTTGGATCGAGCGGCTTGAGCCCCCGAGCCTTTTAGGGTCTGTTAGGGGTCGGCCGTGTTTTCACGCACTACCCCATCCTCGGTTTTCGCGACCAGAGGGGCTGAGTTAACGACACTTGCCTCGATGGCTCGAGTGTCACGCTCAATGAGCTTGCTAATGGGTATGTTTGTGTGGAATCCGGATCCATCATTCACTGACGGGGTCGGTAGAGCCCTCATGTGGCATTCCACTACTTCTTAACCCACCTCCCGGCAGATGCCCGAGCCGTTCGCTAGGCTCAGGTGGCCCATTGGCCTCTCCTCGATGGAGATTCTATGGGTCTGGCTCGAGGTTAGAATCGAACAAGAAAGGTCAAGATGTCCCTGTTCGCTTCTGAACGGGGTCAGGCGAGGCCGCTGTGGCTCATTTTGGTTTTTCTCCCCTGGCTCTGTTTAACACAAGGCGGCCTTGAGCCCTTTACGGGCCAGCCTTCGAACCTTGGTCAGGCGTCGCTCATGTTGAATGAGGCGGTTGCCGCTTCGTGACACGACACGAAGCGTTGAGATGCAAGGATTTGCATATGCAACGTTTGGATGTATGGTCGACCAGAGCGCATCCCGTCGTTTCCGGCACGTCCCCTCAGATTTCTGTCAGCATTGATTTCACATTTGTATTGAATAGGGGAAGGCAGAGAGTTTTTTGTCCTAACCTTTCGCCTTTCCTCCGCTACTATGCCCCTTCTTTAAATATTGAGGGGGAGAGGAGTTCTCGTCCCATTCCCTAGCCAGCCTCTGAGCCGCTACCACTTCTCCTTCCTTTCCACCAAATGCGGCGGTTCCTGAGTAAGAGAGGGTGATGCGAGGGAGAGAACAACTCACAGATCTGCTTGTGAATCCAGAGCGCGATGTCGAGCTGGAGGTTGTCCCACGTAGATGAGACGGTGCGAGCCGCCCTTGCTATGGAGGGACCACCGCCGCCGATGGAAGAGGAGCACTGGAGGGTGCCGAGCGTTGTCGACCTTGCTGTCGTTTGTTGCAGCCTTTCTTCGGCGGGAAGCACCCCCTGCCCAGACGCCATTGTCGGAGTTGGAGTTGATGACGATGGCGTAGTCCTTGAACTCCCCAGTGGAGGGGCATCGCATTCGCCGGCGCGGTGCTCAATGTTGCAGATGATGGCGCCTTTGAAGATCCAGTGGAGCGGTGGGACGTCACCGATGGAGAGCGTGGTGCGGCGGCCACAGTAGACAAACTGGCCCGTGTACATGCCCGGACGTTGCCAATGGAGAGCGTGGCGCGGCGACTGCAGTAGTACTTGTAGTAAAGCTAAGTAGAGACTGTAATTGAAGAAGTTCGTGGGGGAGCCCCCAAGTGAACAGTCCTTTGAATTTTAGGAGTACATTAGTCCTTTGCGTGATGAAATTACTTTGTAAGTGGTGAATTTGTGCAAAAATGAACAAATTTTCCATCTTTTGTTACGGCAGACAGCTTTTCAGCTTCCTCTTTTTGTAGAAGAGGTTTCGATGCCTTCCCATGGCTCAAGTTGCAAAAAACTAGGAGTGCAGGTGAATTAGTTCTAATTATGCTGGTGAGTAAAGAGGTTGTAGCCGCTGGGGCGTGGGTCTCCCATAGTCCTACCAGTTGTACTCAGAATTTGTTCCCAAAATCTTAGTCTTTAGGACTTGTTATGAGAAGAACGGAAAACTTAGAGAAAGTTTGCAAAGATAACACAAGAAGTGTTTGCAAGATAAACGTACTTGTATTATTTGTATCAGCCCCCGAGTGAGGTTCGGCCCCTCACGATTTGTAGGGGTCGGATGTCACTAAAGATCGGGGATTTGTAAAGACAAAAACTGATACAAAAAAACATGTGTTTATTTAAGGGTAAAAACGACGTAGCTGCTCAATGTTCTAGGCGCTGGTGAAGACCTCACCATTGATGGTTTTCATCTTGTAGGCGCCTGGGTGGAGTACTTCCACAACGACGTACGGCCCCTCCCAGGGCAGGGAGAGCTTGTGGCGGTCCTTGTTGCTCTGCACGAGGCAGAGGACAAGGTCCCCGACGTTGAAGGCTCGGTCCCGCACCCATCGGCTGTGGTACCATCACAACGCCTGCTGGTACTTGGCCGAACGGAGGAGGGCGATGTCGCGGGCTTCGTCTAGCTGGTCCATGGCGTCTTGGTGGGATGCCTCGGCCCCCTGTTCGTCGTATGCTCTGATTCTTGGTGCCCCATAGTCAAGGTCCATTGGGAGAACGGCCTCTGAACCATAGACCATGAAGAAAGGTGTGTAGCCGGTGGCCCAGCGGGGAGTTGTCCTTAGGCTCCAGAGCACCGCCGGGAGCTCAGCGACCCAGCGCGCGCTGAACTTATTCAACCGGTTGAAGATCCTGGGTTTGAGGCCCTATAGGAGCATGTTGTTTGGGCACTCGACCTGCCCATTCGTCTGGGGGTGCATGACGGCTGCCCAATCGATCCGGATGTGTTGTTCATCGCAGAATCGAATCAATTTCCTGCCGGTGAACTGCATGCTGTTGTCTGTGATGATGGAGTTTGGTACTCCAAAGCGATGGATGATGTCGAGGAAGAACAGCACAGCTTGCTTGGATTTGATCATGGAGATCGGTCGAGCTTCGATCCATTTTGTAAACTTGTCTATGGTGACAAGTAGGTGGCTGAAGCCCCCGAGAGCCTTTTTGAGTGGCCCAACCAGGTCGAGCCCCCAAACCATGAAGGGCCACATGATGGGGATCATATGGAGCGCCTAGGCCGTGAGGTGAATCTGCCGAGCATAGTACTGACACCCTTCGCAGGTGTGTACAATTTGCTCAACGTCGGCTACTGTGGTGGGCCAGTAGAAGCCCTGTCGAAATGCATTTCCAACCAAGGTCCTTGGCGTGGCATGGTGACCGCAGACCCCACCGTGGATGTCGCTCAGCAGAAGTCTTCCCTGTTCGCTGGGGATGCAGAGCTGTAGGATCCCGGTGTGGCTCCGTTTGTAGAGTTCGCTTTCTACAAGAACGAAGTAACGGAGACGGGGATCCCGATCTTCCGTTAGGTGATGGTAACTATCGTTGTGGCAAGAATGGCACACCGATCCGGCTTCAGATCGAAAGATCAAACCCTGCACTCTTAGCACCACAGCTCCTCTGGTTATCAACCAAAACACGGACTAGGTTGACCTTGCCAAGAAGGCTAATCCTTGCCTGCGCAATGAAGAACACAAGCAAGAACAAGAAAGAACACAACCAAATTGCAGATGAAAGATTATCTCACGAAGTTGGGGTCTCACAAACCGATGAACGGCAAAACTGTTCTTGACAGAATAATCTAAGCAAAACCCAAAACCTAATGATGGCGGCGGCGTATGATTATAAAGGTCTTAGGGTCCTCGCCTACCCTGGATGCACCCCCTAATGGGCCCAAACACGATACACGGTCCAACGGACCAAAAGAAGGTGTCGCAGCGCCCTGGCAGATTCTGGATACTGACTTGTTTCAACGATTCCTGTTGATTCCAAAGAGGTTTTGATGTGAAACCACTTGGATTGACTTCCTTATCAAATTAGCTTTCCATCCATATGTGGACCATCGAAAACAGAGTCCGAATGCGTCCTGGGTGACTAGTTTAAGGCAGACTGGTCCTGGAGGCCGAGGCAGACTCGAATTCTTGTTGGACTGGGCCTCCGGCTTGTGTTGGACGTCTTTGCTGGTCATCATCACCTCCACCACTTCCTCTAAGTTCTTCATGACCCTCTCCAATGTTCCTAAGCAAGATAACATCATTAGGTAGTAGTCTATTCTCAAAAGTATGAAAAGTATCGCTTAAGAACGAGCTAACCTCTAAATTGAGTTGTCGCTTTCGAGCCCGGGTCATTGGACCTTGCATGACGGTTGGAGGATCAGCGGGTACCTCTGAAGAAGTGATGTCCTCATCATCCTCCCCCTCTTGAATTGGAGTCGTCCTCGACTCAAGCTCATCTTCTTCTCCCAAATAAGGTTTCAAATCTGCAATGTTAAAGGTGGGACTAACCCCGAACTCGGGTGGCAATTCAAGTTTGTAGGCATTATCATTTATTTTCTCAATGATCTTATAAGGACCAGCTGCTCTTGGCATTAATTTAGACTTACGCAGCTTAGGAAATCTATCTTTTCTTAAATGTAACCAAACCAAATCACCCGGTTCAAGTTTAATCTCTTTTCTACCTTTACTACCAGCAATTCTATACTTTTCATTCATGCTTTCAATATTTGCTTTAGTTGTTTCATGCAACTTACGAATAAAATCAGCACGCTCTCTAGCATCACTATGTATTCTCTCAGTGGTAGGTAAAGGCAAAAGATCAATAGGAGCACGGGGGTTAAAACCATACACTACCTGAAAAGGACTTACCTTGGTGGTGGAATGTTCCACCCTATTATATGCAAACTCCACATGCGGCAAACACTCTTCCCACATCTTCAAATTGTGCTTCAAAATTGCTCTCAACATGGTGGACAATGTTCGATTCACAACCTCAGTTTGCCCATCAGTTTGGGGATGACATGTTGTAGAAAACAGCTGCTTGGTCCCCAATTTATTCCACAACGTGTGCCAAAAATGATTCAAGAATTTTGCATCGCGATCTGAAACAATAGTAGAAGGCATACCATGCAAGCGAACGATTTCTTGAAAGAAAAGGTCAGCAATATGAATAGCATCGTCGCTCTTATGACAAGGAATAAAATGTGCCATCTTAGAAAAACGATCAACCACCACAAAAATACTATCCCTCCCCCTCTTAGTCCTTGGCAAACCCAACATAAAATCCATAGATATATCAGCCCAAGGAGTAGAAGGAACATGAAGAGGCATATACAAACCATGTGGGTTCAACCGCGACTTAGCTTTTTGACATGTGGCACACCGAGCCATGTACCGCTCTACATATCGCCTCATCCTTGGCCAAAAGAAGTGTGTGGACAACACCTCCTCTGTCTTCTTGGCACCAAAATGTCCCATCAATCTGCCTCCATGTGCCTCCTGCAACAACAAAAGATGAACAGAACCAACTGGAATGCATAGGCGGTTAGCTCTAAACAAAAACCCATCATTAATCATAAACTTATTCCATGCACGTCCCTCTCTACAATTAAGCAACACGTCCTTAAAATCAGGATCAAGCACATATTGTTCTTTTATTGATTGAAGACCAAAAATCCGACAATCAAGTTGGGACAGCAATATATATCTTCTAGACAAAGCATCAGCAATCACATTATCCTTCCCTTTCTTGTGTTTGATAATATAAGGAAAAGATTCAATAAATTCAACCCATTTAGCATGCCTACAATTCAGATTATTTTGAGAGCAAAGATACTTAAGCGATTCATGATCAGAATGAATAACAAATTCTTTAGGCCACAAATAATGACGCCACGTCTCTAAAGAACGAACAAGTGCATACAATTCCTTATCATACGTGGAATAATTAAGAACAGGGCCATGCAATTTTTCACTAAAGTAAGCAATGGGTTTACCATCTTGCATCAAAACACCTCCAATGCCAACTCCACTAGCATCACATTCTAGCTCAAAAGTCTTACCAAAGTTTGGAAGTTGCAGCAATGGTGCGTGTGTAAGCTTGTCCTTCAAAGTGTCAAAGGACTCCCCATGTGCCTTTCCCCAATGGAATACCACTCCTTTCTTTGTCAACTCATGCAACGGGGCAGCAATGGTGCTGAAATCTTTGACGAAACAGCGGTAGAATCCTGCAAGACCAAGAAAACTCCTCACCTGTGACGGTTTGGGGAACCGACCAGCCCTTTATGGCTTCAATTTCCATCTCGTCCACCTCAATTCCCTATGGAGTTACAACATAGCCAAGAAAAGAAACTCGATCCGTGCAAAAGATGCACTTCTCAAGGTTACCAAATAAACGTGCATCACGTAAAGCATTAAAAATAGCATGTAAGTGATCCATATGTTCATCAAAAGACTTGCTGTAAATCAATATATCATCAAAGTAAACTACCACAAAATGACCAATAAAAACTCTTAAAACCTCATTCATTAAGCGCATGAAAGTGCTAGGTGCATTTGTCAAACCAAAAGGCATAACCAACCACTCATACAACCCGAATTTGGTTTTAAACGCAATTTTCCATTCATCTCTAAGTTTCATTCTAATCTGGTGGTAGCCACTTCACAAGTCAATCTTAGTGAAAATTATAGAACCACACAACTCATCAAGCATGTCGTCTAGCCTAGGAATAGGATGACGATACCGAATAGTAATATTATTGATGGCTCTACAATCAACACACATACGCCAAGTTCCATCTTTCTTAGGAACCAAAAGTACAGGAACGGCACAAGGACTAAGGCTTTCACATACATACCCACAGTCCAAAAGGTCTTGGACTTGCCGCTGAATTTCCTTAGTCTCCTCGGGATTGGTTTGATAGGCAGCACGGCTGGGCAAGGTTTCTTTCGGAATCAAATCAATTCGATGCTCTATTCCTCTCATAGGTGGCAGCCCCGGGGGTATCTCAGCTGGAAAAATGTCCTCATACTCCTACAAAAGGTTAGTGACAGCAGGAGGTACCGAGCTAACAATATCATCAAGCGAAAACATAGCTCGTTTGCATACCAAAGCATAGCAAATATCATCATCAGAAATTTCAGCAAAGTCACATTTTGTTGCAAGCATAACACCACCCTTCAATTTAATCCCCTCAGGCTTAGAAATAGATGTAGACTTATCCTTTTTAGGTGGGAAAATAGAATTAGCAACTTGCTGATTTTAGATTGAACATCATTCAAACTAGCAGCGCGTTCTCTGTCAGCTTGTACAATTTGAGCAGGGGTCAAAGGTACCAAAGTAGTTTTCTTTCCTTTATGCACAAAAGTGTATTTATTACTTCTACCATGGTGTGTAGCATCATTATCATGTTCCCAAGGATGACCCAATAAGAGTGAACAAGCTTGCATAAGTACCACATCACAATCAATAGAATCAGCATAAGAACCAATGGAAAATGAAACTCTGCAAGTTTGTGTTACCTTTGGTTTACCAGAATCATTTAGCCACTGGATATGGTATGGACGTGGGTGTGGGCGTGTGGTCAAGCCAAGCTTCTTGACCAAATTAGAACTCACCAAATTGTTGCAGCTACCTCCATCAATAATGACACGTGCTCGATGGTCGCTGATGACGAAGAAAATCTGGAACAAGTTATGGCGTTGTAGCTTCTCAGGTTGCTGGACTTGTGAGCTGAGCACCCGCTGTACAATGATGCTCCTATAGGACGCCGTGGCCTCATCACCAAGGACTTCGCTGTTGTCCTCATCTGCATCTTGGTCTTCTTCATCCTCAATGTCAGAGGTGCTGATGTAACCATCTTTTGTAGCAATATATGCCCGCTGACTTGGGCAGTCCTTCTGCACATGGCCAATGCCATGGCAGCGGTGGCACTGAATACCCAAAGTGCGTCCCGTCGATGCAACGGATGAGGAACTCTTTGTAGGCACATGCAAATAATTTTTACCTGAATCTAAAGGTCGTGCGGGAGGTGCCTTAGGTGTAGCAGAAACTCCAGAGGCTGCTGGTCGCTTGCTCGCTGGTGGAGGCGCCCGAAAAGTGGTTGGCTTGGTCAGCCCCAAAGATGGTGCCGAGCGTGGCGTGTATGTGCTGGTGCTGACCTTGCTCTTGCCCTACTGTTCACGCCCCTGCAATTCCTTTTCTGCAAGCATAGCAAACTGAAACAACTAGTTGACAGTGTTAAATTCTTTATAATCAACAATGTCCTGAATCTCACGCCTCAAACCCGAATAAAAACAACAAATGGCATCTTTGTTTCCCTCCACAACACTATAGCGCATCAATCCCTTTTGGAGCTCACCATAGTAATCCTGTACAGATTTATCTCCTTGTTCTAAACACATCAATTTCTTACGCAAGTCTCTATGATAAGAAGGAGGAACAAAACGATCACGCATAGCTACCTTAAGTTCTTCCCACATACCACGTAAAGCATTCTATGCAGCTAGCCCATTCCACCAAATAATAGCAAAATCCTTAAACTCACTAGTAGCTTGTCTAACTCTATGCTGCTCATGTACAAGGTGGGCACTAAACTTTTGTTCTACCATCATCTCCTAATCAAGATATCCCTCAGCATCATAATGACCTGAAAAAGATGGCATTGTGAACTTAATTTTAGCATAAGGATCATCGGGCACATGGTGATTATTACCTTGACGGTGGTGGTGGTGGATACCACCCATACCTGTCGTGTTATGGCGAAGACATTGTCATAATCTCTCTTGTCGGAAAGCTGCTCGACCTATGTTCCCGTTGGCATCATACACCGTGTCTTGACCATCGGTGTTGCTGCCGAAGACGTCGTTGTTGCCCGCCACAAAGGTTTCCAACTCAGTAACCTTGTCGGTTAGCGTGGAAATTCGCTTGTCCAATCTCTCCATGCTATTGCCAATGTTGAGTTCAATGAGTGCGTCAGTGACGGCCTTCCTGATGGCCTCATTCATCCTTTTTTGGGCATCCTCTACAACAGCTTGTAGTGCTCTTGGCTGACACACTCGCTGAAACCCTTAGGATTGTTATCTCCAGTCTGTTCACCTCCTGCCATTGAAAACACAAAAACAGGAACAAACAGGTGAAAGTTATCCCTACCAAATGACTATGTGGTTGCAGTGGTGTCACTTTTCACAGCAAATGGAAGCGTCTTACCAGGCTCTTACAAAGTTCTTACCAACACAAGCAGTGGGCAGTACAACTGGCGGCTGGTTTGTGATACCTGTGAGGCAATGGTACCGAGATTGCAAGGCCCTTTGTCTGTACTGATCTAAAGAGTTTGTGGAGCTTGGAAGGCACACAAAGAGTAATATGTATATCTAGCACACAAGTCAGTAACAGAAAGTAATGCTGAATTATAGTCCAAAGTACTTGTTCTCGTTGCTGGTCTAAAATTTTCCAAGTACCAGGTGTGTGACAAAAGTATGGTGGATAGCAAGGTGATAGGTGTATGAAAAACAAGTATGGTGGATAGAAATAGCAACACAAACAAGGAACCAGACAGCACATGCAAACACAGCTCACTTTGGTCTTCTCAATGTACTCCTCTAGATATTGTTCATCTTTTGCCCCTCTTTTTTTCTATTTTTTGGGCTGTCGTTGTTTTTTGGGAAATTTTGACATTTTTATTTTATTTTTTGATATTTTTCCTTTACTTAGGAGCACAAAAAGAAGTAACCACAAAAAATATGAGCGTAAACAAGTGAAAGACGTGGCCTATGGAAATTTCAGAAAACTTGCTCAAAATCGACACAAACCTTGTGACCACGAAAATAGGATCTTGTGACCACTTTTTGACCAATTTAAAAATTTTGAACCCTGGCAATTCCGAGAATGGACGGATCCAAAAAAATTTTCTGATCGATTTTGATATACGGAACGTCGAAATCGGAGTTCGTATGCGAAAACTAGACCAGTTTTAAAAATTGGCTCCGAATTAAAGGACAAAACGGGAACATTGTGCGCAAAACTGGTCACAATAGCAAAGATTTGATGGAAACGATGGGGGAAAACACACGGACTGGACTCTAACATGACCTAACCAGCAACAAGACCTCGACCAGGACACAAACTCAACACGACGGACTCTGAAACTAGAATATGCAAAGGCTATGGCGCGGAAGGTTCTAGAACAGGAAAAACGAGTATGGCACTGGACTATGGGACGGATGCGTAACACTCAAAACTAGGGAATAAAAGTGAACCTGATGGTATACCTTAGCTCTGATTACCACTTAATGGAGACGGGGATCCCGATCTTCCATCAGGTGATAGTAACTATCGTTGTAGCGGAGAATGACACACCGATCCGGCTTCAGATCGAAAGATCGAACCCTGCAATCTTAGCACCATAGCTCCTCTGGTTATCAACCAAGTCTCGGATCAGGTTGACCTCGCCAAGAAGGCTAATCCTTGCCTGCACAACGAAGAACACAAGCAAGAACAAGAAAGAACACAACCAAATTGCAGATGAAAGATTATCTCACGAAGTTGGGGTCTCACAAACCGATGAACGGCGAAACTGTTCTTGACAGAATAATCTAAGCAAAACCCAAAACCTAATGACGGTGGTGGCGTATGATTATAAAGGTCTTGGGGTCGTCGCCTACCCTGGACGCACCCCCTAATGGGCCCAAACACGACACACGGTCCAATGGACCAAAAGAAGGTGTCGCAGCACCCTGACAGATTCTGGATGCTGACTTGTTTCGATGATTCCCGTTGATTTCGAAGAGGTTTTGACGTGAAACCACTTGGATTGGCTTCCTTATCAAATTATCTTTCCATCCATATGTGGATCATTGAAAACGGAGTCCGGATGCGTCCTGGGTGACCAGTTTAAGGCAGACTGGTCCTGGAGGCCGAGGCTGACTCGAATTCTTGTTGGACTAGGCCTCCGGCTTGTGTTGGACGTCCTTGCTAGTCATCATCACCTCCACCACTTCCTCTAAGTACTTCATGACCCTCTCCAGTGTTCCTAAGCAAGATAACATCATTAGGTAGTAGTCTATTCTCAAAAGTAAGAAAAGTATCGCTTAAGAACGAGCTAACCTCTAAATTGAGTTGTCGCTTTCGAGCTCGGGTCATTGGACCTTGCATGACGGTTGGAGGATCAGCGGGTACCTCTGAAGAAGTGATGTCCTCATCATGAAGGACTTGGCATGACGTGCGAGCCGTCGAGCTTCCGTCTTGTCCGCTGGTAGCGTGTCGCGGAGGAGGTAGTCGAGGTAAAGTGTTCTCCAGTGGTTCAGAGGGTCGGGCTCTGCTGCTGGATCCTCTTCAAGCTCCATGACCTCGGGGTCGGACGGAGCAGTCGGTGGGTCAGCCCCCTGGGCTAGATTAGATGGGCCATCGTCGGCCCATTCCAACCCCTCGTTGCACACCGAGGGCTTGTGTTGATCACTGGCGAAGACACCCGTTGGCACTGGCTCTCGGTAGGACGCTGCTTTCGCGAGTGCGTCGGCCGCTTCGTTAAGGCACCTTGGGATGTGATTGAGTTCGAGGCTGTCAAATCTATCCTCCAGCCGTCAGACTTCTTGGCAGTACACCGCCATCTTGGTGTCGTGGCAGCTTGACTCCTTCATGACCTGGTCGACGACCAGCTAGGAGTCGCCCCTGATGTCGAGGCGTCGGATGCCCAGCTCGATGGCGATTCGTAGGCCGTTGATGAGCGCTTCGTATTCGGCGATGTTGTTTGATGAGGGGAAATGGAGCTGAACCATGTACCTCATGTGGACCCCGAGGGGTGATACGAAGACTAGTCTCGTGCCGGCGCCCTTTTTCATCAACGATCCGTCAAAGTACATTGTCCAGTACTCTTGATCGACGACTGCTGGTGGTATCTGGACCTCGATCCACTCCGCGATGAAGTCAGCCAGCACCTGGGATTTGATTGCCGTTCAGGGGGTATAAGTAATGCCTTGATCCATCAGCTCGAGTGCCCACTTTGCGGTTCTTCTTGTGGCATCCTAGCTATAGACGACCTCATCGAGGGGGAACGACGTCACGATTGTCACAGGGTGTGACTCGAAGTAGTGGCGTAGCTTCCTTATGGTGATGAGGACGGTGTAGAGGAGTTTCTGGATTTGGGAGGAGCAGGTTTTGGAGTCGGATAGTACCTCGCTGATGAAATATACAGGGCACTGCACCTTGAAGGCGTGCCCCTCTTCTTCCCGCTCTACTACTAAGGCGGCGCTGACCACTTGCGTGGTGGCTGCTATGTACAACAGGAGAGATTCTCCGTTGCTTGGGGGAACCAGGACCGGGGGTTTTGTTAGAAGTAGCTTGACCATGTCAAGCGCCTCCTGGGCCTCGGCTGTCCACTCGAAGCGGTCGGCTTTCTTCAGAAGTCGATAAAGGGGAGTCCTCATTCGCCGAGGCATGAAATGAATCAGCTGAGGGCGGCAAGGCACCCTGCGATCCGCTGAACCCCCTTTATGTTCTGGATCGGGCCCATCCTTGTGATGGCTGAGATTTTCTTCAGGTTGGCTTCGATGCCATGCTCGGAGATAATGAAGCCGAGCAGCATGGCCCTCGGGACCTCGAAAACACATTTTTCGGGATTGAGTTTGATGCCATTTGCCCGGAGTTTCACAAAGGTTTGTTCAAGGTCGGCGATAAGGTGTTCAGCCCGTTTGGACTTAACTACGATATCGTCGACGTAGGCCTCAACAGTCTGCCTGATGAGGTCCCCGAAGCAATTGAGCATACAGCGCTAGTAAGTTGCCCCAGTGTTCTTCAGACTGAACGACATTGAAATGTAGTAGAACGATCTAAAGGGGGTGATAAAAGACGTTGCGAGCTGGTTGGACTCTTTCATCGTGATCTGGTGGTAGCCGGAGTATGCGTCAAGGAAGCAGAGGGTTTCGCACCCTGAGGTAGAATAGACTATTTGGTCTATGCGTGGCAAAGGAAACAGGTCCTTCGGGCACGCCTTTGTTGAGGCATGTATAATCGACACACATCCTCATTTCCTGCTCTTCTTTCGCACAAGAACGGGATTTGCTAACTACTCTGGGTGGTGTACTTCCTTGATGAACCCAGCGGCCAACAATTTTGCTATCTCTTCATCGATGGCCCTGCGCTTTTCCTCGTCGAAGCGACGTAGGCATTGCTTCACCGGCTTGGAACCTGGGTCAATTTTCAAGGTATGCTCGGCGACCTCCCTCGGGATGCCTGGCATATCCGAGGGTTTCCACGCAAAGATGTCTTTGTTATCATGGAGGAAGTCGACAAGCGCGCTTTCCTATTTGGATGAGAGTGCGGTACCAATGCGTACCTTTTTAGCCTCGGAGCTATTGGGGTCCACGAGGACCTCCTTGGAGCCCTCTGTCGATTCGAACGACCTGATCAATTTCTTTGCGTCGGGCGCTTCTTTGGTGACCTCCCCCTGAGGGTGGCGAGCTCTTTGGAGGCGATGACTGCTGTGGCGTGGCCGTAGCATTTGACTTCACACTCGTAAGCGCGGTAGAAGGAGGTGCCGACAGTGATGACCCCGCGGGGACCTGGCATCTTTAGCTTGAGGTATGTATAGTTGGGGACAGCCATGAACTTCACATAACATGGACGTCCTAGGATGGCATGGAAGGTTCTGTGGATCCCTACCACGTCAAAGGTGAGGGTCTCAGTCCTGTAATTGGACTGATCCCCAAAAGTGACGGGCATATCGATCTGTCCCAGTGGTATGGCCTGTTTGACAGGCATGACTCCATGGAAAGGCGCTCGGATGGGGCGGAGGTTCGTTCGGTCAATGCCCATTTCGTCGAGCGTCTTGATGTACATGATGTTGAGGCCGCTGCCTCCGTCCATCAGTACTTTCATGAGTCGCTTTGGGCCGACGATCAGGTTGACGACAAGCGGGTACCCTCCCGGGTGTGGGATGGCATCTGGATGGTCGGTCCTATCGAAGGTTATGGCGGATTCTAACCACCGGAGGAAAGTAGGCGTGGCCGGTCCGGTCGTATAGACCTCGCGGCGTGTGATCTTCTGGCGTCGTTTGGAGTCGTAAGCCATTGATCCTCTAAGATCATGAGGGCGCCGTTCGGAGTTGGGAAGGCATCGTCCTTCTCCTCGGCGTTGTCCGTAGCGGGGGGCGGATCCTTCCCCTGTTCCCCTTTGTTGGAGCTTCCGAACAAGAATTTGTGCATGAGGCCACAATCCTTGTACAGGTGCTTGGCCGGGAAAGCATGGTTTGGGCGTGGCCCCTCGAGCATTTTCTCAAAGTGGATCGGAGTGCCCTCTGTGGGCTTTTGAACACCCTTGCGGTCGGCAGCGGCCACGAGCGAGTTGTCACGCCACTGCTTCTTATTCTTTCTTTTGGCGGGACGGTTGGAGGCGCCTTCATCGGCGCCCTCGTCCCACCTCGCCTTGCCATCAGAATGGTCGAAGATGGCTCTGACCGCCTCCTCTCCTGAGGCGTGGCTGGTGGTGATGTCTAGGAGTTCCTTGGTGGTCTATGGGTCCCTACGCCCTAGCTTGTGAACCAAAGACTCACATGTTGTCCCGAATAGGAAGGCTCCTATCACGTCGGTGTCGGCGGCGTTAGGGAGCTCGTTGCACTGCCGGGAGAAGCGCCGGATGTACCCGTGGAGGGTTTCATCGGCCTTCTGGCGGCAGTTCTTGAGGTCCCATGGGTTTCTAGGGCATTTGTACGTTCCCTGGAAGTTCTCCACAAAGATCTCCATCAGATCCGCCCAACTTTGAATGGTGTTGGACGGTAGGTGCTTCAACCACGCTCGTGTCGAATCGGCCAAGAATAGCGGGAGATTGCGAAAAATGAAATCATCATCACTCGCACCACCGGCTTGATAGGCAAGCTGATAGTCTTTGAGCCAAAGCCTGAGGTTTGTTTCCCCAGAATATTTAGGGATATTGGTAGGCTGTCGGTACCTTGGTGGGAAAGCAGCGTTGAGGATGTGTCGACCGAAGGCCTGAGGGCCTGGCAGGCCGGGGCTCGGGCTCCGGTCCTCGCCGCTATCATAGCGTCCACCGCGTCGAGGATGATAGCTATGCGGGCTCCTTCCCTTGCATCGCCATGGGTGCGCCTGTAGGCATCGATGGTGCTACGCACGTCGCAGTTGTGGCCGAGACATTGATGTACCGGGACAGTGGTGTGCTGCCTACCGCCTGGCGGTGTCTAGTGAACAGATGCGTCCTTGGTGGGGCGCACCGAGGGCGTGTGCTGGCTGGCGTCAGGCTCGCATCACTGAGACAATGAGCTTTCCGCCTACGGCGTCGCCGCATGCTCGAACAATGTGCGAATTTCTCGGTGGGCCCAGCGATCCTCTGATGTCGCAGCCTCTGGAAGGCCATGCAGCAAGGCCATCACAGTGGCAATGTTTTGGCTCACTTAAGTGAAGTGAGGGAGGGTCCCGTCATCGGTGAGGATCCTCTGGTGTACAGTGCGGGCCGTGGCGCACGCGCGCCCACCGTTTTTGCGGCGTTCGATCTTGCGATTGATGTTCGCATACTCCCGCACGAGCCCTTGTCCGGCCTCATCGATCTCTAGCTTCTGGGCTTTCAGCTGCTCCATCCTCAAGCGAGATGGAGCCACTGCCTCCCCCTCGGTCCTACCATCAGGGTTGCTTGTCGGGGTAGCCTCCTCCCTAGAGACACTTTCGACGTGCCCCTCGGGGGTTTGCGCCATGAAGCATTCCCAGGATGGGTGATGACTCCTCCTACTGGAGTCAGAGCTGGAGGACGATCCTGGCTCCTCTGTGAGGAGCTTGTGGAGAGTCTCCATATCATGTTCAATTGCCCCCACGAACTCACTGTCCGTGGGCGGCTGAACCATGCGTAGTGCCAGAAGGTGGCCAGTGGTCGTCGTGGCATTACGGAGACCGAACGGAAACGTTGTCGGGGCGCTCCGCACATGGCATTCCAGAGAGAGGGTGATGTAGCGTGGGACCCCCTAGATGACTGGGGTCCAAGGGAGACGCCGGGCTAGCCCTCAAGCCTTTAGTGGCTAAAGTTGATGGAAGGGAGAGACTGGACGGCCGCGTGGGTCAGCTCTAGCTCTCCTCCTAGTGTGATGATGAAATCTAGGTCACCAAAACACACGTGTGCACCTAGGATCTAGCTAATTGCGTGGTTGGCCATCCGATGCCTGATTTGGAACGCACAAAGTCCCCTACCTGGCGCGCCAACTGTCAGTGTTTCGAATAAGCACCGGCAAGTAAATTTATATTTATGCGCGTTAGGCCCGGATGGTGCGCTAAAGGACACAAGATTTATACTGGTTCGGGCTAAATGTCCCTACGTCTAGTCTATTGCTGCTCGTGTTATTAGCACCAAAAATGGTTCGTAGTAGGGGGTACAAATGGTCAAGAGAGGGACTGGTCCCAAGTCTCTGATGGAAGGGTCGAAAGGATGCCAAGAGCCTAGTAGCAGCTTGACTATGTGTGATGTGTGTTGTGTTGTCCGTCAAAAGTCGGTCCCTTTGTTGGAGGAAGCATATCCCCTTTTATAGATGAAGGGGATGACTTTACAAGTGAGAGGGAAAGGGTGCGTATGCTAGTGAGCCTTGTTGTTCACGTCTACCAAGCCTTGTTGTCCATTCCGGCGGATACCAGATAATGGTAGGCGCCTACAATACTGTCGATGCCACTGTAGAATGTTAGGATGGCTACAGAGTACTGCTCTGCGCAGGGTATGGACTCTGGTGTAGTGGTTTTGACTTATGAGCCTTGCCCATCCTTGCTCCGCATGTCTTCTGGTTCCTATGAGTCCCTATCAGAGGGACACGGCGTTGGATTCTGAAGTAGCATTGTGGGCAAGGCCTTTCGATCGGAGAGGGCGTACAGAGGCCAAAGCGAGTGCTCTGATCTGGTGGGCTCAAGGGGCCATGGAGCGGGCGTCGCTCCCTTGGGACCATAGCATGGTGACAGCACATCCGTCATTGTGGAGGGCACAAGTCCTTTCCTAGACCGTAGTGGTTGTCGTATGTCTACATCGGGTTCCATGTCTGAGTGCTGAAGGCGGCACCAACAATACTGTTTGGACTCTGCAATGCTAGAGTGGGCTAAAGCACCTATCCCATCGTTCCCTGGCAGTACTTTTCTTGCCGGGGCGCAGGGTATGGTCCTCGATGATGCAGTTGACCCGAATGTCTTGTCTTACCCTGTACCTATCATCATGAGGGAGCGGGGAGAGGTCGTCAGGCGAGACAAAACTAGTCTTTGGACATTGGGCGAGGTGAGGTCCGTGCTCGGACATCGAGCAAGGTGGAGCCTAGCTTTTATCCATCGGGCGAGACCGAGCCCAGCCCTCGGGGGTCGAGCGAGGTAGAGTCTAGCCTTTAGCCCTCAGGCGAGGCGGAGCTGGCCCACAGGCGTCGGGCGAGGCGGAGTCTAGCCCTTAGCCCTCAGGCGAGGCGGAGCTGGCCCACGGGCGTCAGGCGAGGCGGAGTCTAGCCCTTAGCCCTCGGGTGAGGCGGAGATGGCCCACGGGCGTTGGGCGAGGCAGAACCATACTCCCGTCATACGAGCAAGAAATGTAGTGGCACCCTTGTCTGTCTGGGAGTTTTTAACGTTCGATGGTTATTAGTTCCACCTCCTGGGGTACCCCGGTATTAGGCCCCCGACAAAAGTCTTCACCGATAATTACATGGCAACGTGTACTTGACTAGGCACCAAGCATGATCTAAACCGCATCAATCAGAAGCCGTCCGAACTCATCCGCAGCTACATCCGATGCTTTTCCAAGATGAGGAATTCTATTCCAAACATCACGGAAGCCGAGGTCATCACCGCCTTCATCCGAGGACTCCATCACCGTGAGCTTCGCTCCAAGTTCAACCGCAAGCTACCCACTAGGATTGGCGAGATGATCACAACCGCCAACCAGTATGCCGACGCTGAGTAAGCCGTGGTGTGCTTCAATGCGGATGCAGGTACTCATCACCCAACACGCCGCTACGACGACTGCCCTGACGATCGACACCACAACGACCACTGCTTCGACGACCACAGTTACCATCATGACAGCGGTTGTGATCAGCTAGAAGGGCCCAAGTCTGGTCAAAATCGCCGCTACCGGCCAAACCACATCGTCGCTGCCATCAATGAACCTCGCGCCAAGTGTAACTACGATGAGCAGTACAAGAAGATCCTTGACGGCCCGTGCCCTCTCCATAAAAACACCAAGCACAAGATGAAGAACTTCCTCAGTTTGGCTAAGGAGTTCCAGGACAAAAAGATGGACGACGACACCGACAACAGAGCCGGAGGCCACCGACCACCTGGGGGCAATAACAATGCCTTCCAGGACCACGACAAGGTGGTCTCCACCATCTTTGGGGGCCTTGCCTCCACTAAGAGTAGAAGAGAATAGAAGCTCGCCGCACGACGGGTGCTCACCGTCACTGCGGAAGACACCGCCGCCAACCCCAGCTATCGCCCATGGTCCGAGGTTCCCATCACCTTCAGCAGGGCTGACCAATGGGCGGACATCCCCTACACCGGGTGTTTCCCTATCATCCTCGATGCAACCGTCTAGAAGGTGCTCTTCAGAAAAGTGCTCGTTGATGGTGGGAGCG
Source organism: Miscanthus floridulus (assembly GCF_019320115.1). NCBI lineage: Eukaryota > Viridiplantae > Streptophyta > Magnoliopsida > Poales > Poaceae > Miscanthus > Miscanthus floridulus. The sequence goes on from NC_089589.1 coordinate 37,846,030, forward strand.
TTCTGAATCTCCTCTTCACCGAATCCTTGAAGGAGTTGGGCCTTGGGTTAGCCGATCTCACACCCTCCGACTCCTCCTTTTGGGGTGTGGTACCTGGCAGGGCCTTCAAACCGCTTGGAGAGATCACCCTACCAGTATAGTTCAGCATGGCAAGCAACTACCATGTCGAGCATATCAACTTCTATTTCACCGACTTCAACACCGCCTACCATGCCATACTTGGTCGGCCAGCTCTGGCCAAGTTCTTGGCCGTACCGCACTACACTTATCTAGTGTTGAAGATGCCTTCACCTGCAGGAGTCCTGGCCCTGTGGGCTAACCTCTCCATCGCCTATGCCTGCGAGACAGAGAGTCTTGCCCTCACCGAAGCCACTGACCTCTCCATCTAGATGGCTAGTGTGGTCACCGAAGCCAAGACGGTGTCCACCGACGACATGGAGATCATAGAGCTAGAGCCTCCTCGTGCCTCCGCCAAGTCCAAGGAAGTCAAGGAGGTCAGCCTCGGCCTCGGCCTCGACGACCCCTCCAAGACCGTGAAATTGGGGCTCACCTCGACCCCAAATAGGAAATCGCGCTCGTCTCCTTCCTATGTGCCAATGCCGATGTGTTTGCATGGAAACCTACAGACATGCCGGGGGTACCACGGGAGAAGATCGAGCACTCCTTGAATGTCTCGCCGACCGCCAAACCGATCAAGCAGAAACCACCGATTCGCGCTAGACAAGAAGGAGGCTATTAGGGTAGAAATAAAACGGCTCTTAGCTATCGGATTTATAAAAGAAGTGTATCATCCTGAGTGGTTAACAAACCCTATTCTTGGTCGAAAAAAGAATAAAGAATGGAGAATATGGATTGATTACACTGATCTTAACAGACACTACCCTAAGGATCCTTCGGTCTACCTCGGATAGACGAGGTTGTAGACTCCACCGCTGGCTATGAACTGCTCTCCTTCCTCGACTGTTACTCCGACTATCACCAGATCTCCCTCAAGAAAGAAGACCGGATCAAGACGTCATTCATTACATCCTTCAGTGCGTACTGCTACACCACCATGTCCTTTGAGCTCAAGAACGCCGGGGCAACTTATCAAAGGGCTATCCAGATGTGCCTCAATCAATAGATCAGCCACAATGTCGAAGCTTACATCGATGATGTGGTAGTCAAGTCCAAGACCGCCAATGATCTTATCGCCGACCTCGAAGAAATGTTCACCAACCTTAAAAGGTACTGATGGAAGCTGAACCCTTCAAAGTGCATCTTTGGAGTTCCATCCGGTATACTCCTAGGCTACATTGTTAGCGCACGAGGCATTGAACCCAATCCTAACAAGGTCTCCGCCATCACCAACATGAAATGGACAACATGCATTAAGGATATATAGAAGCTTATAGGTTGCATGGCTACTTTATGCCGCTTCATATCATGCCTCGGCGAAAAAGGGCTACCATTCTTCAAACTCCTTAAGGCCTCCGAGCGCTTTTCCTGGTCGGAGGAGGCAGACACAGCATTTGAGCAGCTCAAGTTGTTCCTAACAAAGCCTCCGATCATGACGGCGCCATGGCCCGATGAAACTCTCCTGATCTACATCGTCGCTACTTCTCGTGTCGTTAGCACAGCCATTGTGGTCGAACATGAGGAGGCGAGGCACGCCTATAAGGTACAATGTTCGGTATATTTCATTAGCGAGGTTCTTAACGAGCCCAAGACTCATTACCCTCAGGTCCAGAAGCTGCTATACGCCGTCCTGATTACTTCACGCAAGCTCTATCACTACTTCGAGTATTACAAGATCGACGTGGTCACCGAGTTCCCCCTGGGGGACATCCTCCGCAACAAGGAGGCCAACAGCCATATCATCAAGTGGGTTGTCGAGCTCGGCACTTACTCCATCGAATTTAGAAGCAAGCTTACCATCAAGTCTCAAGCGCTTGCTAATTTCATCGTCGAGTGGACCGAGATCCAAGAGCCCATCGCTGCCACCTGCCCCGAGCACTGGGTGATGTACTTTGACGGTGCCCTTAACATCAATGGTGCTAGTGCGGGTATTCTGTTCATTATGTTGACCAAGGATAAGCTCCAATATGTTCTTCGGATACACTTTCCGCCCTCCAACAATGCCGCCGAATATGAAGCATGTCTCCATGGACTCCGTATAGCCATTGAGCTCGGCGTTAAAAGCGTCATGGTATATGAGGACTCCGCGCTGGTCATAAACCAGCTCAATAAAGACTGGTCTTGCTCTAGCAAGAAGATGGATGCATATTGCGCCGAAATTAGGAAGCTTGAAGGGAAATTCTATGGTATCGAGTACCACCACGTGGTACGCGATCAAAATCAGCTCGCCGACCACTTATCCAAGTTAGGCTCCTCTCGCGCCATGATTCCACCAGGGGTCTTTGTTCAAGATCTTCTGGCGCCATCTATTAAGGAAGATAAGGAAATTCAGGAAGTTCCCCCCGCCGAGCAGCTGGTACTTACGGTACCTTCGCTGGCCGCCGATTGGAGGGAACAATTCATCAAGTACCTCTCCAGCGCCGAAGTACCCGCCGATAAGACTGAAACCGAATGCCTAATCCATCGAAGCAAGCATTACGTGCTAGTGGATGACAACTTGATGAGGAAAAGTGCCAAGGAAGGGATACTGCAAAAATGCATCACCTAAGAAGATGGAGTGAAGTTACTTCTCGAAATTCACTCTGGCTCCTGCGACAACCACGTGGCCTCAAGAACACTGGTCAGCAATGCTTTCCGAGCTGGTTTTTACTGGCCCACAGCCATCTCCAATGCAGAAGACCTGGTCTGATGTTGTGAAGGATGCCAATTTTTCACCAAGCAAATACACGTGCCGACAAAAGAGCTACAGACCATCCCAGCTTCCTGGTCCTTCACATGTTGGGGACTGGATATGATTGGGCCTTTCAAGCCAACACTAGGTGGTTTCCGGTATGTATACGTCGCCATCGACAAGTTCTCAAAGTGAATCGAATATAAACCGCTCGTCTCGACTACTGCAAAGAAAGCAGTCAAGCTCTTCGAAGACATCGTCCACATATTCAGCCTCCCGAACAGCGTCATCACCGACCTTGGAACTACTTTTACTAGCCATCACTTTTGGGACTTCTACGAAGAACGGTGCATCTCTGTCAAATACGTCTTCGTCGCCCATCCTAGAGCCAACGGCTAGGTCGAACGGGTGAATGTCATGATCCTTGATGCCCTCAAAAAGAGGCTGTATCAGAAAGAAGAAATGCATCCGGGCAGATGACTCAAGGAGGTACCAGCTGTTGTCTAGGGACTGCGCACTCAATCCAGTTGCAGCACTGGTGTGTCTCCATATTTCTTGGTCTATGGCTCAAAAGCCATACTACCAGCGGATATTGCCTTCCGAGCACCTAGGGTGGAAAATTATGATGAAGAGCAAGCCGCAGCTGTTCGGACAGTGGATGTTGATAGGGCTGAGGAAGAACACCTAATCACTTGCGTCCGCATAGCCAAATATCTAGAAGGCTTGCGGAGGTACTACAACCGCAACATCAAAGGTCGTTCATTTGCTGTCGGCGACCTCGTTCTCCATAGGAAACAAAAAACAGAAGGGATGCACAAGCTCTCCTCCCCCTGGGAAGGGCCTTATGTCATCAAAGAGGTTACCCGACTAGGGTCTTATCGCCTATGTGACTTAGATGGAATCGATGTCCCCAACTCATGGCACATCGAACACCTCATACGTTTCTATCCTTGAAACGCCCCAGATATGTATTTTCCACTTTATGATGAATAAGGTTTTGGTCTCCATAATTTGTCTCTATTATTTTTCCATTACGGTTTAATCTCCACTTACGGTCACCGAGCTCTACGCTACTCCATAATGAACTCCAATACAAAATCGCCATAATTGCGCCGACCATGTTTCTCCAAATCTCCAACATTTTCGCCGAACGCGTTTTCTCCAAAATCACCGAACATGTTTTCTCCAAATCGCCGAACACGTTTTCTCCAAAATCGCCGAACACGTTTTCTCCAAATCGTCGAACACGTTTTCTCCAAATCGTCGAATATGTTTTCTCCAAAATCACCGAACATGTTTTCTCCAAATTGCCAAACACGTTTTCTCCAACTCGCCAACGTATTTCGCCACATGTTTCTCTAAATCACCGAAGATTTTTCTCCAAATCTCCAAGATATTTCGCCGATCAGCGAGCATCATACGTTCTATTCTGTTCTCTATGGAAAAGACCCAGTCTCTGATCTCTCCCTACACATGCCACGAGCTCCACGCTCTGCGTTATGGGTGGTCGGCTATGGTTCCTTGGTCACGCTTGTTCCTCCTACACATGCATGGGCTCCACGCTCGACATTATGGACTATGGGCTAGCTAAGGCTGAGAGCACAGTAAAGAACTAACTGCTCGGACGTTAATTATGCTACGTTTATCTCCAAGTTATTTCGCTAAACGCTGAGTAGCACACGTTCCACTCTGCACTGTATGGAGAAAACCCAGTCCCTGATCTCTCCCTACATGTGCCACAGGCTCCGCGCTTTGCGTTATGGGTGGTTGGCTATGGTTCCTTGGTCACGCCGGCAACTCCTACACGTGGACAGGCTCCATGCTCGACGTTATGGATTGTGGGCTAGTCGAGGCCATGGGGCTCAGTAGCGAGCTAAGTACTCGGACGCTACTTATACTACGTATAATTGCATTATGGTTAAAACCATGAAGACTTTTTTCACCGAAATACCAACAAACTGCATACACTTGCATCTTATAACATTTATACATGTACATAAATGTTTTTTGCGCTTTCACACATTCTAACTAACCGTCTAGATGTTACATATGATAATATCTTAGCAGATCACCGAGCTTCGCCATCGCCGTCTGTCTCAGCAAATAGTTTGATATCACTAGCTAGCTTTTTCGCCGCGTCCTCCACCTCATCCTCTAGCTGCTGGGTCTTCGCCTCGCTCAGTCCTTCGGCGAATCCGGCCCCTATCGCCTGAAGATCAATGGATGGATAGTGGGACCAAAGCACCGCAAGAACATGAGTAGTGGCGGTAACAATGGTGTCGCAGTTGAAGCTCTTGAAGTTCTCCCATGCCGCCTTGCACCTTTGGATGATGGTATCTTAGCATTGCCGCCTGCCGTTGGGCTGAGGAGCTGGTTCCAGGTCAACACAGTCGAGCACCAGTTTAACTGCGGTGACTACAGTGTCGAAATTAACCCTTTGGGCCCTAGCCTCCTACACCAGCACATCAAACTGTGCCTTGGCTTTATGACGGTAGCCTACAAGCATTACAGTGTTCCATCGTACATGGAAACCACTTCAACAGTAACTCCGACCAGGAGGTATTCACCTTTCAGCTCCTCGGCCAGTTTATCTGCTCGCTCTGACTCCTTCGCCTTCTCCTCTCAGAGTTGTTTGAGGGCCTTGCATAGCTGGCTGAGCTCCACGTCTTGCTCTACAAGCACAACATTCATCACCAAAGATATAGGTACTCAGCAATACAAAGCATATTCGCCGATATGACGTACCTTTCTTCTGCTCGAAGACTTTCCGTAGCTGCTCCAACTGCTCAGAAGCACATGTCAGTTGCTCGAAGATAGTGGCCAGCTGCTTGGACTTGCTCCACAGCTACTCAAACGTGGTCACTAGCCGCTCAGATAGGATGCCCCTCCGGTACTCCAGGTCTCGCGTGTTGGACTCTACAAGGTCTCGCTCGCGCTAGGCCTTTTGGATGTTTCTCTCCATGAGGTTCACCACCACCTTGAGTTTTTCGTTCTCCTCGGTGAGGGGCTCCATCCTCTTTATCAGCTGGTGCCACTGCTCGGCAGTCCGAGTTATTCCCTACAAATGCATAATGATAATGATGAATTCCAATCTGCAACGTCAAAGACAAGCACTCCTGATGCGGTACTGACCTCGATTTGTTTCATCACCCCGCCAAGGGTGGACTTTAGTCTCCTCATCTCCCTGGTGGTGTCCTCCTCCTCGACAACCACCACCTTGTCACCGCGCTTGTGGAGGATTCGGACAGATTGAGGTCGAGGTTCTTCATGCTCGATCTCTTCCACCTTGTCCTCCTCCGCTGCAACTGGAGGCACTACCTAGGGGCTCGGTGGCTGCACCTAGGGGCTCGGTGGTCGGATAGCATGTCCGACCACGCCCTCCGACACCTCAGGCAGCGCCATCTACTTCGCCAGCACCGCATGCCCCTCCACACTAAATGATGGCGCAGCATCGGCAGCTCTAGCCTCTGCCCCTAAGGATCCGGCATTTTCCGCCATCACCTTCGACACCGTCGCTGACCCGGAAGCCAACTTCTCACCGCTGCCAAGTCCGCTAGTAGCTGTGGTTGACTCCTCCACAGGCTGCCGAGCACCCAGGGACTCTAGAATGGGGTCCACTGGCATCTCATCTGCTCCGAGACCAGCCTTCAATTGCTCGACAGTCCGAACGGGCGAGGCTAGATCCTCCGCATGCTTTGCACTACATCAGATCTTCTCGTTAGTTGCCAAAAAAATTAAGAAACGACAGCAAAGTAACTCCAAGGCAAGGATACTTACAGTTTGGTCTACCGGTACAATTTCTTGAACCGATGGTGCCTGCCCGAGCCCCCAGCCACGGCTTTAGGGTCGATGCCTATGTCTTGGGGTGGAGGTCCTACGGTCTCTGCCGTCGGCCTTTCCTCTGCCCATCGCTCTGAGGCTCCCCTCATCCGCTGCTCGGGGACTTCCTTCACCTACCGATCTGGGGCTCCCCTTGCTTGCTGCTCGAAGACTTCCATTGCCTATTGTCGGGGAACCTCCTCCCTTCCCCCGGCTGATCCTCCACACGCACGTTCCACGGAGGCAACTTTGTGCTTGGTGGAGGAGCAACCGGAACTTTATCATTGTTCGACCACTCGAACACCATGGTCCTTCATGTTTGAGTGGTCTGGTCACCACCAAGCGAGATGCCACCCGATTTGAGGGGAGCGGTGCCCGCTGTCTTTCTCTTCTTTTGGGCTAGCTCATCTTCCAAGTTTCCTTTTCCCCTAGATTTTCTCCGACACCGGGGATAGACTCTCCGACGAGATGCTGACTGCCTCCTCCTCAAGCTGCGGTGGTGGCTGGGTGTCTACTCCCTTCAGCCATTCGCTCCTCGGCATGCCCGAGAAGTACACCGCCCTATCCTAAGAGTGGATCTTCGCATAAGTGAATTAGTCCAATGCTCGGAAACGACAAAAGGAAAAAAGCATCAGGAACATACAACTGAGATATTTACCTGAGGAGGCAGATTCTTGCAATTAAAGGGCTTCGTATACCCTGATATGCTGAATGAGGCAAATGGAGCGAACAGCTCTACAGCCTGCTCTTCCACAATGTTCCTCGACAGCATCTCCGGCCTCTCCCAGGTACCATCGGTCTCCCCCTTGAATTCAAAGGCGGAGTGGGCTCTCTCTTTACAGGGTTGAACATGGCGCACTATAAAGCTCACCGCCACTAATCCGCCATTGGTCTTCACACCCTTTATTAAGTTAAAGAGCTCCCTTACTTGCTCCATGTCAACGCTGCTTGGCATCTCCGACTAGCTCTTCTAGCTCTCCGGGATATGGTCGGTGTCATAGCGGACAACCGGGTGTCTCTACCTCATATAGAACCACTAGGTGTTCTAGTTCTTCAGTGACGTGTTCAGCGGCATAGTGAGGTACTCCCTCGCCATTCCATCACTCAGCTAAAGGTACACTCCGCCGACCACCTTGGAACCACCGACGCCTCTCTTCTTCAGCTAGAATAGGTGACGGAAGAGGTTGAAGTGGGAAAGGATTCCGAGATATGCCTCACAGAAATGGATGAAGATAGAGATGTGTAAATTGGTATTTGGGTGGAGATAGCACAGACTAACCACCCAAAGATCCAGCAAATCCCTCAGGAATGGATGAACAGGAAATCCTAACCCACGCAAGAAATAATCCTCGAATGCCACCACTTCATTGGTATGAGGTGTTGGAAAGGGCTCACCGAGGGCCGGCCACCATCTGGCGGTAGCACGGTCAGGAAGAACGCCAGCTTCCACCAATCTGTTGAGCTCTGCTTCTCCCGTTCGCGATGGCACCCACTCTTCATCATGTCGGGCTTCGGTGCTCGCCTTCTTGGGGCTCGTCTTCTTCGATTTGGCAGATCCCTTCTTTGGTGCCATCTCTTAGATCTGATTAGGGTTTGGTGGTGGAAGCAAGTGTGGATGCGGATCTAGAAGTGTGAGGGTTGAGGAGGAAGATGAAATGGCAAAGTGGCAAAGGTGGGAACACGGGATGCGGCGGCGTAGTTATAAAGCACTTTCCCCACCTTTTCGCATTCGAGGGTTTTTGGGGAACCATTCCCGTGATTTCCGCCACCCCGAATTCTCCGCAACAGCAAGGTGGGCCATTACCTGGGCTTTTGTGCAGCCCCAGCCCGTATTGCTAATTTATCTCTACAATTTGTTGCGGCTCGCCGAATGCTCGCCGACATGTCCGCCAACCGTTACGGCTTAGTAATTACTAATGTACAGCCGTTACTCCGGTGTTTTTCTCTGCGGTTCTGTTTTCTCCAAGTTGACTGTTGTTTCTGACCCTGGCACCACATGACCACGTCACCTACTATTAGGCTTGGGGATGAAGTGGGCACACTTTACCTTGCGGTGAATGTGCTTTTTGGGGCTATGCCCGGGGATTGGCTGCCTGCTCGGCTGGTCTTTTATTTTTCTTCTACTTTGGACCCTGGCACCACATGACTACGTCATCTACTGTTCGACTCAGGGACTAAGTGGGCACACTTCACCTCGCGGTGAATGTGCTTGCTTTATTCTGGAAGACTCCGCGCCTCTTGAAGCTAAAGAAGGTTATCTCCTTTTCTCATGGTCGGACTCTAAGTGGGCACACTTGGTCCACTGCGAAGAAATTTTTGATTCTGAACTTGAGCTCCTTACACCCTTATGGCAAGCCATATTTGGTTTGCACTGCTCGGCGATAGTTCACGCTGCTTGACAACTGCTCAACAACTCATCACGGTGGTCAGACCATGAGTTTGACTGCTCGACCGTGTTCGCACCAGCTCGGTCATGCTCAAAACGACATTGCACAATGAGTACAAGGCACTTGGGGACTAGCTGTGGGGGGTACGACCCCGGATATCCACAGCAGACCACATGGGCTACGCCCTCAGGGGTGGCCTAGCCCACAAGACGAAGCCTTGTAGGGCACGACTCTGCTCGGCGTCCCCCGCAAGACATCTGGATGATATCCTAAAGATACTACGAGATCTGTTAGGATATGTATGATCTCAAGATTCCTGTAATCAGTTATTACTTTCTGGTTATCTCTCAGATCTAACCGACTTGTAACCCTGCTCCCCGGACTATATAAGGCGGGCAGGGACCCCTCCAAACTCACGCAATATCATACGATAGCTAATACAAACCAACAGACCATAGGAGTAGGGTATTACGTCATACTGACGACCTAAATCTGTCTAACTCATGTGTCTTTGTTGCCTTCTTGTTCTTGATCACATGTTTATCTACTGATCAATCTACCTTCGTGGGACACCCCTCGGAGGACTATCGATGATATTCTGTCGACACCAAGAAACCAAGCAAAGTCCAAGCATAAAGATAGAAACCAAGCTGGATGAAAGATTGTGAAGAAATGAGCTTGACAGAGGTGACTGGACGTGACCCTTATGAGGACCAGACGCATCTGATGTGTTGCTCGGCAACAACAGGCATCAGCAGCAGCGACCGGATGCTGAGCGGGGCAGTGATTGGATGCATGGACTTCACTGTTCATCATCGCGACAACAACTCAGTGAGGACCGGACACATCAACTGTGGATGACTGGACGCGCTAGGTAGTGGTGACCGATTGAGTCCAAAGAGATTCTAGAACGACGAAATGTCGACCGGACGCGTCAGATGGTAAGTGACTGGACTTGCCAGAGAGTCTGATCAACTGTGAGTGCCAACGGTCGGGACGACCGGAGGAGTCTGATCAGGATGACCTACATGTTCGGTCAATGGTAGAAAGCTAGGTTTCGTCCCCAATGGCTACTTTCTCCATGGGACTTATAAATAGACCCCCCAACTGGCCATTTTAGGAGTGGAGAGATGAGAAAACATACCAAGGGTGTTGCTACACCATTTTAGTAATCTTCACTTGCATAGTACTTAGTGTTTTATTAGGTAATTAGCATAGGTGCTTTGCAAAGTGCTTAGGTGAATTAGACCACTGCTTATGCGCTTGCTCTAGGTTTAGGCCTAGTGTTTAATGAGGTTTGCACACTTCTCATCTCTCAGTGCTTGCGTGCAGCATTGTTGTACTCGGTGGGGCTTGTAGTCTTGCGTTATCACACCAACCGCGTTTGTGGTGTGGCCGCCACCATGTACCGAAGGGAACAAGGCCCACGGTGGTTTGGCCAGAAGCTTGATAGTGAAGACGGCGGGGAGCGGTCCGAGAGAGGCTTGCCAGAAGGCACACCGGAGACCCATTTGTGTGTGGGAAAGGCCTGAGGCTATCCACAGAGTTACCCGATCGGGAGCTTGGCCCTTGCGAGGGATTCCTTCTGCATTTACATTGCTACCTTGGTTGTGTACTTTACTTCTCTAGCTTAGTTGATAGACAAATTAATAGGATTGGAACCTAGGTTGCATAACTCTTTTGCGGTAGAGATAGCAACACACCTAGCAAAGCCATAGTTGCACATTTAGATAGATTACTTTCTTGCATAGGTTTTGACTACATAAAATTAGAGGCCTTAGTTAGAAGTAGAATTTTAAGTTGCCTAATTCACCCCCTCTTAGGTGTCACGGTCTCTTATAAGTGGTATCAGAGCTAGGTTGGCTCAGTTTGGACCTATGGCTTCACCGTCGTTGAGCCGACGCTATTTAGAGTGGTTGGGATGGATATCTCTAGGCCTCCACACTTTGATGGCACTAACTTCCCCTACTATAAAGCTAGAATGGCTTGTCACGTTGAGGTGGTAGATTTGGGTGTTTGGAGAGTCACTCGTGATAGGATGAAACCCATTAAGAATCCCGATAAACCCACTAAGTGTGAAGAAAAGGAAATTCATTTCAATGCTAGAGCTAAAAATTGCTTGTTTGAATCTTTTAGCATGGATGTGTTTAACCAAGTGTTCACTTTAAATACGACACATGAAATTTGGTTAAAATTACAAGAGCTCCATGACGGCACAAGTAATGTCTATGAGCAAAAACATTGCCTAGCTCAACAAAGTTATGATTCCTTTGAAATGAATGATGATGAGCTCGTTCGTGATACGTATTCTTGTTTGAATCTAATTATCAATGAGCTCAATTCTATAGGATTAACAAAGCTAGGTGATGCAAACATTGTGAGGAAGATCATCTCCGTGCTACCACAAAAGAAATATGCAATCATCATCACCATTCTTTACAACATGGAGGACTTGAGCACCATGAATCCGGCCATAGTCATTGGCAAGATAGTGGCATTTGAGATGTCATGTAAGATTGGTCAAGAAGAAGCCTCTTCATCAAGCAAAGACAAAGCTTTCGCTTGTAGTGAGCACAAGAAGATGAAGGGCAAGCAAGTTGAGACAAGCTCAAGCTAAAGCTCCTCAAGTGAAGAAGAAGAAGAAGATGAGGATGATGATGATGAAGAAGAATCAAGTGATGATGATCAATCTTCCTCCTCCACGCCCGACCTTGATGAAGAATCAATCAAACTTATCAACAAGGTAGAAAAGATGATCCAAAGGCTCAATGTCAAGGGTGTTCCCATCCAAATTCAAGATTTCATCTTCACCAATCAAAGAAATGAGCAAAGAAAGAAGGGATGCTATGGATGCTTTGAGTTAGAGCACTTTGTGGAAGTTTGTCCAAACAAGCCCACACCCAAGACAAAAAAGAAGGCAAGCAAGGACAAAGCCCTCACATTAATAAGGTCATGGGATGATTCTTCAAGTGAACAAGAAGACCATCACAAGAGGCGAGGGCACAAGCATTCATCATTAAGCACTTCATGAGTGTGCCTTATGGCACGAGGTAACAAAAAGTCTATCCCTAGTGATAGTGACAATAATAGTGATAGTGATGATGAGCTACCTTCTTATGAGCAACTTGTGCAAGAAAATCTTAAATATGCTAAAAGTTGTACTAGCCAACAAAAGAAGCTAAAAATGTTGCAAGAAAAGCTAGATAGTTCATGAGAAGCATATAAAATCTTGCTTGAACAATATGAGACATTTGCTAATCTCAATATTGAACTATCTACTAAAATTGAGCAACTTGAGGCTAGTGCAACAACAAATGCATGCACAATCAATGATGAGCAACTTGTAAAGAAAAATGAAAAATTAAAATAAAAGTTAGCTAGCTCACAAGATGCCTATAAAAATTTGCTTGCTAAAATGGAAACCATGTGCAAAGATTGTGATGAGCTAACTAATAAAGTTGCTAATCTTGAAGCCATCGGTACAATCCCCACCGAAGCACCTAAAAAGAAAAGTTCAATCTTTGACATGCCTAAAAAGGATGCATCTACTTCTTGCAATGATCTATGTTTAGACTCACCCTTGTGCAACCAAGTTTGTGTTGAGAAAGTTGTTGTAGAAACATGCACACAAGAGGTCACAATGGAGAATGAGAACTCAAGCAAGAAGTGGCTCGCCTTACCAAGGACTTGACTCAAGTAATAGGCAAGACAGTGCAAACCCAACTTCATCAAGGTAAGACCATCAAGGGAGTGAAGAAGCTTGATGAAGGACAAATTGTGGTTTTCTACATATGCCAGAAGAAAGGCCACAAGTCCTATAAGTGTAAGGTGAAGAATGGGGGAGGAGCAAAGAAGAAAGAGAAAAACAAAAAGCAAACAAGCAAGCTCTCCAATACCTACACCAACAAGGTGGACAAGAAGGCCTCCATACCCTATCTCTTGAAGAAGAAGAAAAATGATGAGGTGGTGGCCATTAAGGTGAACAAACAAGCCAATAATGGGTCCAAACACATTTGGGTGCCAAAGGAGATCATTTCCAACATGAAGAGCACCAAGAAAGTTTGGATCCCGAAGGGGAAGTGAGAAGTCTGATAAACTACGGGGAATTTGGAGACTTGGCAAAGTTTGGGTGCATTTCATGGGGTGCATGGCATCAGATCATGTAATTGCCAAGTGGGTTAGTGAATACTGTGGACCCAAATTCCCCTTCCCATGTTAGGTAACTAGATTCAATTTCTTGCAATCTCAATTAGCATGTAGTTCCTTTTCATGCCTAGGTTTGTATTTGCATGTTTAATCTTTTGTCTTGCATACACTAGGTATACCTATGGTAGGCTTGCTCGGTATCATTCTTACCCTTGGAGCAAACCTATATGGTTTAAATTGCTTAGGAGCATGACACATAGCTTGTTTTACAATTGTTTATCTAATATCTACCAAAGTCCAAATTGTAGATAATTTCTCCCAAATATCACTTTTGAAAATGATTATCACATTCATGTGATGTCATCTTTCAAGTGGTATTTTTAATTCTAAAATCAATGTGCATGTCTCCTACAAGTATTCCATGCTTGTATGCACAAATTTAGGGGGAGGTTACTCTACAAGTTAGATGCTTTGAGACTAACACTATTTCAAGCTTATCATGTGTGTAGTAGTCTCATTGCAATGAAAATGGAGTGCCCGGAGTTAAGCATCATACTTCAAATATCCACCACCTATTGCAAGTGGTATAAATCAAATTGGTTTCCACATGTGGTATTTCTAAACCGATATCATCATGTTGATTTTACTTTGGTATTTACATGCTTTCTCCATGTATTATATAGATTAAACTCCTTTGAGCATTAATTTGCCAATTATGCATAAACTACATCCTCCATCATATGTATGCATATATTTAGGGGGAGCTTAGTCTATGTAATGTGAGAGTCAAATTTTGTGACCTATTCCACTCCACATACAAAGGATCACATAGTTTGACCCTCGTGCTACTAATGTCTTCCTTTTCAGTGTTTGATTCCAAAGGGGGAGAATTTGTAGGACCAAAAGCAAGCACAATCATAATAATTTACAAGTGATAATGGTCTGAGAAAGGGAGAATAGTGAATTATGGAGTTAGGGGGAGGCCTAAGTCCATAATGCCACTTGGGGACATTTATAAGGGCAAGATAAGTTTCCAAAGTTTTTCACAAGTGATATCTTTTTGCATCAAATAAAATTGCCTTTGCATTGTATCCTAGCAAGTAGGTAGTTTTTATAATTTCGCATCTATTATTATTTGCTTGCTTTGGTCATGTTGTCATCAATCACCAAAAAGGGGGAGATTGTAAGGAAAATGGACCCTTGGCCCATTTACTTTGGATTTTGGTGTTTGATGATCAACAAGACTAAATTGGACTAATGTGTTTACGAGTGTTAGTTTTGTAGTCCAATAGGTTGCAAATGTGACTTGAACGAAGGCGACGTGATGATCCCATGATCAACACCTCAAGCAAGACCCTAGAAGCACAATAGAAGACCCAAGAAACCAAGCAAAGTCCAAGCACGAAGATAGGAACCAAGTCGGATGCAAGACCGTGAAGAAACGAGCTCGATAGAGGTGACCGGATACGGCCCTTAGGAGAACCGAACGCGTCTGATCTGTTGCTCGGCAATAGCAGGCATCAGCAACAGCGACTGAATGATGAGTGAGGCAGTGACCGGATGCACGGACTTCACTGTTCATCATCGCGGCAACAACTCAGTGTGCACCAGACACAACAGCTATGGACGACCGGACGCACTAGGCAGTGGCAACCGATCAAGTCCAAAGAGGTTCCAAAATGATGAAACATCGACCGCCAGAGAGTTTGATCAACAGTCAGCGCCAACGATCGGCTTCAATGGTCGAGATGACCGGACGAGTCTGATCAGGACGACCCGTGCGTCCGGTCAATGGCAGAAAGCTTGGTTTTGTCCCTAATGGCTACTTTCTCCATGGGACTTATAAATTGACCCCCAAGCAGCCATTTGAGGAGTGGAGAGCTGAAGAAACATACAAAGGGTGTTGCTACACCATTTTAGTAATCTTCACTTGCATAGTGCTTAGTGTTTTATTAGGTGATTAGCATAGGTGCTTTGCGAAGTGCTTAGGTTAATTAGACCACCGCTTATGCGCTTGCTTTAGATTTAGACCTAGTGTTTAGTGAGGTTTGCACACCTCTCATCTATCGGTGCTTGCGTGTACCATTATTGTACTCAGTGGGGCTTGTAGTCTTGCGTGATCACACCAACCGCGTTTGTGATGTGGCCACCACCATGTATCGAAGGGAACAAGGCCTGTGGCGGTTTGGCCAGAAGCTTGATTGTGAAGACGGTGCAGAGCGGTCTAGGAGAGGCTTGCCGGAAG
Source organism: Miscanthus floridulus (assembly GCF_019320115.1). Classification (NCBI taxonomy): domain Eukaryota; kingdom Viridiplantae; phylum Streptophyta; class Magnoliopsida; order Poales; family Poaceae; genus Miscanthus; species Miscanthus floridulus. The sequence goes on from NC_089589.1 coordinate 37,861,415, forward strand.
GCACACCGGAGACCCACTTGCGCATGGGGAAGCCCTAGGGCTATCCACGGAGTTACCTGACCGGGAGCTTGGCCCTTGCGAGGGGCTCCAACGAGGACTAGGGGGAAGCTTGAGCGCTTCTCGATACCTCGGTAAAAATACCGGAGTCATCAACGGGAGTTTGCATCTCTACCTCATCTTTACCTTCTGCATTTACAGTGCTACCTTGGTTGTGTGCTTTACTTCCCTAGCTTAGTTGATAGGAAAATTGATAGGATTGGAACCTAGGTTGCATAACTCTTTTGCGGTAGAGATAGCAACACACCTAGCAAAACGATAGTTGCACATTTAGATAGATTACTTTCTTGCATAGGTTTTGACAAGGTAAAATTAGAGGCCTTAGTTAGAAGTAGAATTTTAAGTTGCCTAATTCACCCCCCCCCCTTGTTAGGCATCACGGTCTCTTACAGTAGATACAAAGGCCTCTTCTAGCAGGGGTTCCTTAGGAAGAGGAAATATTAACAGGGAAGGCCATGAAAAATGAAAGAGGAAGTTGCTATTGTGGACTCCACACTAATGTGGACCCATGCATGTGAACATGATAGCTTGACTATGGCCTACACACATCTAGTGTCCCACATAATTCTTGACTTATAGAGGTGTTGTGATGGTTTATGGTTATTATGTCACACTTAAGGATGTTTGCAGGATTGAGATGTCAAAATGTTTCACTGAAACAATTAGATTTTTGGCACTTCTGTTTGATTTAGCTCAAAAGTGTAGTACTCAAAACAATTGTAGTGACCATATTATGTACTCTAAAATGCATGTATGGACTTTTAACCAGTTGAAAAATGGTTGCCTGTATGTAATAGGAGAGATATCCTAGGACTATCACCGAGAGGTAGAAGAATTGGGATATTTGTTTGGAAATTTTAGTTCATTTCAGTTCTGTCTCTTCTTTTTCTTAAACACATGGCCATAAAGGCTGATAATCACTTGAGATGAGATATTTATGATATACTAGGAGGGCTAGATTCATCGCATCATGGTGAGGGTGTATTTGGTTGGGCTCATGCTCTTTTCTACTAGGGAAAACTTTAAATGCCATGGTAAAACTAGCTATTTATTACCTTTTTGTGGAAATCAGAGAAAATTGCTTCAATCTTACAAAATCTTACCATTATCTAATATGAAACCTAAAAAATTTCGAGGAGACGGCTATGTGGCATGCGCATGCGAGCAAAAGTTGAATGCCTTTCCCAGTTTCTATCTTCAAAGGATGGCATTCGCGTCTCCATCTACATCTAGACTGTTCCCTCCTCAGATCTAGATAGTTTAGTAAAAATATTTGGAACCAAAAGTTTCCAAGTCAAAACTTATAAATTGTATTTTTGCAACAAAAATGTCTTCAACCCTTTTTTGGAGCACAAAAAGTTCACACAGATTTTTTTGGAAAAAATAAGTTCAATAGCCCTACCTTCGCTCTTATTTTGAAGCCACAGAGTGTCACAACACCAACTAATGTGGTGCCTAGCACCTAGCGCGGCCTCCTTCCACTACTACACAAAATGTTTCACACAACGTTTGGAAATGGGGCTCGGAGGCGGGTGGGCTGGTTGCCCGCCTCTGTTATTCGGTGGACGAGAAGCCAGCCTAGCGCCCACCTCGGTTAAACCTTAATAGAGGCGGGTAACCTAATTCGCCCGCCTCGGTTAAGATTATAGTAGTAGAATTCTCTGAGGGTTTCAAAGGAGGCAACGATGATAAAGATGAAGGGGTTGGGAGGTGGAGACGATCTAACTACATATTGCCCTTTTCTAGCATGGGTGATGATTAATGGGGAAGAAATAAGGAAACATGATGTTGCTATTGTGGACTCCACACAACTGTGGAATAATGCATGTGAACATCATAGTCCCTACTACACAAAATCTTTTACACAACATTTACCAAATGTGTTCCGAGGCGGTTGGCCTGGTTGCCCACCTCGATTATTCGAGGTGGGGCAGCCAGGCCAGCAATTGCCTCGGTTAATACTTAACCGAGGCGGGCACTATATCGTAACCGCCATGGTTAATGTTGATTAACCGAGGCGGTTGCCCTTAGACAACTGACTCGGTTAATGCATTAACTGAGGCGGTTGTTCTAAAGCAACCACCTCAGTTAATGTTTATTAACCAATGCAGTTGGCTTAGGGCAACCGCCTCGGTTAATCCATTAATTGAGGCGTTTGTTCTAAAGCAACTGCCTCGGTTAACAGGCGATTAACCGAGGTGGTTTCCTTATAAGGCCCGCCTCGGTTAAGTCTGGGCTATAAATGCAACCGCACCCACCCTTCTTCCCCATGGTTCCTCCTCCATTTTTTCGGTTTTTTGACCTCAAAACCCTAAAAGGTGGCCATTTTCTAGGGGGATAGGTTTTGCCCTTGGATTTGTTGAAGATGGCATCGCAAGAGGTTGATTCTCGCTCTCAAACCCTCAATCTGCTCTCTTTTCCATGATTTTGGCGCTTTTTCTCAAGATCTAGATCTAGATCTATATGGAGGAGAGAGAAATCAGATCTAGAGCTACCCAGCTGCCTTTTTTTCCATACTGCTCCACTTATATGCACCATTTTCGCTGTTTGTGTGTGCAAGGTGTTCGCGGTCATGGACAGGGAATGGATGTACAAGACATCAAGGCTGGATTAAGCTTACCTGGATCATGTGACAAAGTTTATTGCCACTGGGAAAAGGCATCGTCTAAGTCTGAAGCGGGAACACACCATCTGTCCTTGTAAGAGCTGCAAGAACCTTCTTGCCCATGGAGATGACTCGGTGAAATCTCACTTGGTCCAGTATGGTTTCGTCAAGGATTACACCATCTGGAAGTTTCACAGGGAAGCAGAGGATCCGAGTGCCGGTGCATCTGGAGGAAACTCGTCGACAACGACGATGGCAGCGGTGAATGTAGAACAACAAACCTCATCAGCAGTGGCTAGCGGACATGGCAGTGTTGCTACTGGCGACAATGCAGATCGTGATTACTTCACGATGGATGATCTACTCCAAGACACGGCTGACGACGATGGCAGTGGGGACGACGATGATGGGGATGGATGTGAGCCTGTGAGGGATCCCGAGACCATGAAGCTTTTTGAGTCAATCGCTAACCGTCTTGACCACGATGATATTCTGTTTGGGAGCCCGAGGTGGCTGGAGAATTTAAGAGAGATGAAACAGGCAACAATTGATTCCCTCTATAAGGACTGTCTGAAGCACTGAAGGCTCACCATGGTTGGTCCGACACTAGCTTCAACAACTTGTTGCGTATCCTTGCTGACACATACCTAGAGGGTAACAAGGTGCCCTCTTGGTTAAGGCCACCCGCCTCGGTTAATTGATTAACCGAGGTGGTTGGCCAACGGCCTCGGTTAAGGCCACGATTAACCGTGACCTTTATACCGAGGCGGTTGGCTTGCCCGCCTCAGTTAACCTCTTTTGCCCGCCACGGTTAAGATTCCTATAGTAGTGGTTTGTGAGAAATAGACATGTAACGTCCAAGCACTTGGCAATTCTTTTTTGTCTTTATTTTTAGGCGTGTGATATCCAAGCACAAACTAGCAATTTTGTTTTCTTTGGGGTCTTTTATTTCTCATATGCCAAAGTCCCAAAACTCTACATTCTAGTTGCTCTAATTTAAACTATCTTAAGTTTTGACCAAGTTTATTAAAGAGTTAAATGTATCAACGGCCTCTGAACTTGTCAAGGGATGCCACTTAGATCTACGAACTTTAAAAATGCATTTCTGGATCCACTTGTTAAGTGGTGCACCGCACATCCCTAAACTTGTAAAGTGGCACTATGGGTCCATTTTTGGACCATACCAACCACTGCGGTGCACTACTTAACAAATTTAAGGATCAAGAAATATGATTTTAAAGTTCATGGACTTAAATGGCACAACTTGACAGGTTCAGGGGCTGCTCATGCATTCAACTCTTTATTAAAATACCATTATTTTGTATTACCGATGACTATTATTATATTGACCATAGAGAATATTCATGTATATGAATTTGTTGTCATAAATGTCGACAGTCTTCTTTGTAAATAAATCTGTCTAAAATTTAAGATAGTTTGATTTGGACAAGACTAACTATAATAAAAAGTAGTGTTGTGTTTTTGTGCTTTCTTTCGTTTGGATAGACACTAATGGGTACAACCATCAGGTACATGTCTAAGAGGAGATGCATTCTGCAAAATTTGATTATTCGTCTGCCTTGGATCCCCGTCAATTCATATGCCCACGTGCTTTCATCTGTCCCCATGCTTCGTCCACTGCTCCGCCCCCCTTTCAGTTACTTTGTCGATATCTCCAATATATATTTCCATCCTCAAAGGGCTTTGCTGCAGTACCTCCAAATGACTGTGAGACATTCATTTGTTCGATCTGACGGGCACTAGGAAGTAATAGATGAAATGTATATTTATTTAACTTTTTATTTTATAAAATAGGATAAATAAAGAAAGTTTTAGATATAAAAATCTTTTTTTCTATATTTGATTGATGCATGCGTGATCCGACTGATATAGTAAATCTTTTTTATTTTATAACTTTGTACTTGATATATTTTGATTACCATTATTTTGTATGTAAATTTATACACTTGATTGATTTTGCATGTGGTAGGAATTGCATGTGTGTACGTGATTATTAGCGTGTCTACGTGGTTAGACTGTGTAGTGGTTAGCGTGCGTGCGTGTGTGTACGTGGTAACATGAGTAGGGGTAACGTGTTAACGTGTCACGTAACGTGTGTTAGTGCAGGTAACGTGTAGGTCTAAAGTGCAGGCAACGTGTGTTAGCCATGTGTTAGTGCAGGTAACGTGTCTATACAGGTTAGATGACTGTTGGTCACATGAGCATCTCCCGTGATTAGCCTGTGATTAGGGGCATCAGCATGCATGTCTTTAAAGGAACTTCCCTCCCGTCAATCCGTCATAAGGGGGATGCCGAGGTCTTATTTTTGTTTTCTAGGAATTTTTATTTTATTAAGTAATTTATAAAATGTGAAAAATCAATGGTTCAAACTGATTTTAGATATTACCTCCTTAGAGAGATAAAGTTTGTACCTTAGCATTGCCCATCTCCAAAACACCTCAAGGTTTGTTTTTCTACACACTAATCTATCCTAATCAACATAGATTACATTTGGAATGAAGTGCATTGGTATGCGGCGAAATAAGATGACAACATGTTCTCCTTGCATGTTGAGGGCACGTTCCTTGAGCTCCCACTACCCGCCCTCCGCTATGGCCACCATGGGCTGCATTGCCATAGCCACTGTGTGTGCTGAGGAGGTAGGAGAATTGCCATGAGACGAGATCTATCAAGCTAAGGAGCATGACACTAAGGTAGTATACGACTAACTCGAGGCCTCTTAGATCCACTAGGGCTAATAGTTAGCATCTAAAATTAGTACTAATGGATCTAAATAGTCATATCAATAGACCAACTAACTATTAGCTAGAGGCCTAATGACCTATTGATGGGTGTCACTAATAGACGAACTAACTATTCATTTCTGCCGCCTCTAGTACTTGATAAACTTTGAGAATGCATTTCTATTGGCTTCACCTTGCTCTAATTGTGCCCATTGACATAGCCAGTATGTTCCTTTGAATATAACCCACAAAAAAGTTTTTGTGCCGACACTTGTCAAAAACCTCATATTTTGTAAGTCATATTTTCCAGCAAATGACTGCACATCCTTTCAACAACAAGGATTGATTTGAAACTCCCCTTGTTTGTACCACTAGTAAAAAGTCATGTATATCTTTTGGGGGTTTCAATCCTAGTACAAAGTGTCACACCTGATTTTAAGGATAAAATTGGATACAAAATCTTATGTGCGCCCAGAGATCAGTCATACACATAAGTCGACAAATTATGAATAGTATCATCACAAGTGTTTATTACATCACGAATAATAAGACAGAGTCGTCACATAAATGTAGGGGAAGTATAAAGAAAAATCTCTCGTGGAAGCTCTATATCGCAGGGACGTCAACTGGTTGACTACAAGTCTAGTAAACCTTAGGAAAGTCGTCATTACCATAGTCATCTGTTACCCATTCGGGATTTTTATCCAAATAATGAAAATAAACAAGTGTAAGTATGTGTCGTACTCAACAAGTGTAATATAGGGTTCATAAGGCTCAAAAGGCTTGACACAGGTTTAACAGCATTCAGCTTTTATTTGTCACAATTTTAGCATAAGAGTAGCAACAAGTTATTTTAATCCCATAGTAAACACATGATCAATGTAAACATGATTAATGAATAGCATAAACAAATAATTCTTAGTGATTATCTATTCCATAAGGGTTCCAAGGCCGCTCGTGACCATGAGCACGGCTGATATACCAGTTTTACAATCTGCAGGGGTTGTACAATTTCACTGTGAGTCATGATATCCATCTGCCTGGGTTTATAACTCCCAAAACACTTCCAACGTGAGCAGACAGGGTTCACTATGAAGCCTTTCAAAGGTTCGTCTAACAAGTTAGGGCCATTAGATTCACTCGACAAACAGATGTAGAGCCCCTCCTTCCCGATGGCACATTGACGCGCAGCCTATACTCAAGGGGACCGAGGCCGCACTATACCCGATTCATCAAGCCATTCTTATGCCAATAAAGGTAACCACTAACAAGCTAGAAAATGTCCTCATACTAAGCTAAAGCCAGAGCCATGTAGCCCTCACAGTTGTACTATAAGTCCCGGATGATCACTTATAGGTAAGTCCTCACGGAGAGGAATCTAAAGCATTTAGAAAGTAGCTAAACACTCCAACCCCATGTTTCCAAGTTGGTAAAAAGTCATGTTTTAATGTTTATTGCATATACTATTAGTCAAGTTACAAGATCATGGTTTAGTTGAGCACTAGCAAAGCTACCCAATGCATATCCCATGGGAGACAAGGTATCAATTCAATTCTAGAGAATCCCTATCAATGTGACACATGCAAATATGAAATAAATGTATTAAAGTTGATAGGAAACAAGGATAATCCCATGCTATATTTGCCTTGAACAAAGTATTCCTGCTAATCCTGCTTGTCAAAGTAGTGCTCTTGATCACCCATGAATTGCTCACCGTCTATACTCGATAATCACAGCAACATACAAGCATCCAGAAGCAATCATGCATAGCAAACAAAGGCAATAGATTAGAATAGTACACCAATTAGCATAAAATCAAGGTGAAAAGTTTGTAAAATGAATCTACGTCTCACTACAAACACATAGACGTGAAGATCACAAAAATCAGAGCTAAAACGGAGAAGTTATGAATTAAACAAGATTTCCTTTAATAAAATAATAGATTAAATCTAACCTTGAATTTTAAAAGTTGAAAACATACTTAACAATAGTATGAACATGTAGATTATGCAATTACGAACCTAACGTAACTTGAACGGACCAAATCGGAGTCAAAACGAAGATTTTAGGGCTAAAACAACATTAGTGGCAAAACTGTAAATGGATGAAACTTAATTTTAGAATTTAAACTAATAAAATTAGATTTTAAACTGAGCCAGGGATGGTGGGCATGATAAAGAAAAAGTATAGGGGTTCTTTAGAAAAAGTGCAGGGACGGTGGGTTGGATAATAAGAAAAGCGGGGGCTCTTTTGCAAATCTCCCAGCCGAAGTGGTATCGTGAATTCTGGACCATTGGATTAAGATCAGACGGTCCAAAACAGATCAGGATGGGGAGAAAAACGCCGACGTGTCGGCGACGAGCTCTGATGGCGGCGCCATGGCTGGAGGCGGGCGGTGCAAGTGATTTATGGCCTACGGTCCACAAGGACACAAACCGAGGGCACCGGGAGAAAGAGGAAGGAACGGCAAACTCGGCTAGATGGCTTACCAGAGTTTGGAGCGACGGCGGGCGGCGCTAGGCGACGACAGTGGTGGTGATGCTGATGGCATGGTGTGGCGTCGATTCAACGAGGCGCTGTTGCTCAAAACATAATAGGGGAGCGGTGGGGTCAGTGGCTGCTATTTATGGGTGCGGGTGGCTTGGACCACACGGCAAGGCGGCGAGGTGTGGGTGGAGCGGAGTCGGGCGGCGGTGGCTGTGTCCAACGTGGATACGCTCGAGAGATTGAAGAACGGCACTAACAAGTGGGACCAGTTGGTCAGCGACACACGCGGGGGAGAGGGGAATGGTGCGGCTACTGCTAGGCCGGCCTCGCCCACCTGACAAGTGGCTTCTTTTTTTTTCAATTTCACTTTTAAATCCAAATTCAAATCAAACTGAAATTCTTTTGCAATTTTGATCAAACCTAAGCATCAAAAAAATAAGTATGCATCAGCATGAATGCACAAACATGTAGCTAGACCTTATATTTGATTTTAATTTTAACAAAAAATATTTTTCTAAGTTTGCATGCTCACAGAATGCATAAATAAATCATTTTAAGCTATTTTAAAAACATGCAAATTTTAGAGTGTTACACAAAGTGAACTGATCTCTTGAGAAATTTAGCATACAAGCAATCAAAGAAGAGATGTTCAATTGCTTCATTCTTAGAGCAGAAAGCACACATTTTTCTCCCATTCTAATTTCTTCTTGCTAAGTTATTTTTTGTTAGGTCAGTCTCGGTGGAAGTTTCATGTGAGTTTCATTTGCATTAATTAGGTTACCACGTAGTCTTTTTTGATGATATGGCAGTATATTTAAGAGGAGGGAGAAGAAATGAGATGAAACTCTCTTGGCACGATTACCAACTATCTATGAGACATGAAATTAAATGCCCCATGAAACTGTAGAATAAAACTTTGCATTGAGAGTGGGTGTTTTATCCAAGTTCCATTGTCTTAGAAACAACACCATGAAACTATCCACTAAGACTGGCCTAAAACCTCTTTTTAGGAACCACAAAAAAATTAATTTTAAGTGATATCTTTATTCGCCAAATTTTATAGGAAACCTTTACTCCCGTGTCAATATATCAGCCTGTTCGCTGGTTGGTTTTTGGGCTGATAAGCCCAGCTAGTGCTGGTTTATTGTGAGAGAAAAATACTGTTGGCTGGCTGATAAGCCCTAGCTGAAACAAACAAGCGAACAGGTTATATATCTATACATGGAGTTTACTGTAAATGAACCATTATTTTTTTAGCGAGTAAAAAGATATCTCTTCTTACATGTAAATCAATGTTCACAATTCTTGCTACTAGGTGTTGCCACTCTAACAATTTATTATCTACTAATGCTCTTCTAACGAAAACATTAAGTGGTATAGTGCTAAGAATTGTTGCAACAATAGCATGTTTGTTCCAACTATATTATACAAGGTAGGATATTGGAACTTAAGCATAACCATGCCAAGCCAGGTATCATCCCATAACTTGATTTGGGTTCCCTCTCCTAGTCAGAGCACGCCTAATTTTAAGAACTAGTCCTTCATCTCCATCAAGCTCATTCAAAAATAGGAATCTCCAGCATTTTTTGTGAGCTGAGATAGGGTTTTGTCTTTAACATACTTATTTCTGAATACTTGTTGCCACAAACTATCTTCATTATATAACTTAACCACTGACTTTACAAACATTTTGTCATAGTGAAAGCCCTAGTTTGGTTTTGGCTAATTGATGAAACCTAGGTACTAACATTTGTCATGAGTGTGATGTGAGCAAGGTTGGTACATACTAAGCGATGGAGCATGGTGATGAAGTCCATGGAGATGGAGATGGACATGCATTGATGATGATCAAGCTCCAACTTGAAAAGAAGAAAGAGAAAAACAAAAAAAGGTTGATCAAGGCAAATGTATCAAATAGGTTTTTCTTTTGGCACTCAAGACACCATAGAGGGTGTGAGTGTGCTTAGGATAGATAGCCATACTATAAAGAGAGGAAATCTTTGGCTAAGCGGTTATCGAGTGCCACTAGGTGACATAATTCTTGCATATGCATTAGGGACCTAGTGTGCTAACAATTAACCCTTGAAAATGCTTTTTGTGAAAATGCTAACAAACATGCACATTGGTGATACACTTGGTGGTTAGCACATGGAAGCAAGGGTGGTGAAGTTTGAGTTGAAAAGGAGGATTTCAGGTGTGATCGGACGCTGCAACTTGGATCAAACGCTAGTGCAACATGCGTTCGATGCTATTGAAACTTTGACCAGACGCTAGTGCAACATGTGACCAAACGCGCCTGTGCAACTATTCACAAATAACCAACACACGTGGTTGGATGACTAGATGCTGGGTGACTCCGATCAGTAGTGATCGGACGTGTCCAGTCACCAAAATACCTCACTAGAACCTCTCTAGATCGCACCGGACGCTGATGCAACAATGACCGAACGCTACTGCAATGAGAGGACCATTGGGCGCCAACGGTCGAATTCAAACAAGCCTGCGACTGGACGCTACTGCAACAATGACTGGACGCTACTGCAACTTCGATCGGACGCTACTACAACTTGCGTCATAGGCTATTGCAACAATGCACTTGACGCGTCTAGTCATCCCGACCAGCGAGTCCGATTGTTGCGTAGGAAGCCCTTCTTGTGCCTAACGGCTCTATTTTGTTTGGCGGTCTTTAAATAGACCATGGCTGGCCTTGGGATCTCTCTCTTGGCACTTTGACATACTTGACATCCTTGTAAGCTTAGGCAAACACCTCCTAGTCATCTCCATCATTGATTCATCATCATAGTGAGATTGAGAGTGATTCCAAGAGCATTTGCTTGAGTGATTGCACCTAGTGCATATGAGGATCATTGTGGCTGCGGATTTCTTGTTACTCTTGGTGGTTGCCGCCACCTAGATGGCTTGGAGCAATGGAGGAGCTTCGACACGTGTTGGTGATTGTTCGTGGCCGGCTCCGGTGATTTAAGGGGTCTTGTACCTTCCCTGGCGGAGAGGCAAAAGGTAACTCTAGTGGATTGCTCGTGTCATTGAGTTACCTCACTTGTGGGTAGGTTCTTGCGGTGTCCAATTGTGTGGACGAGGTTCATGCGACACCTCTTAGCTGTCGAACCGCCAAGTGTTGGTCAACACAATGGGGAGTAGCGTGCTGGCAAGCATGTGAACCTCAAGAGAAAAATTGGTTGTCTCTTGCCCTTTGGTATTCTCCTGGTGATTAAATTGGTATTCATATTGTGATTGGTTCACCCCTCTACGTGGTGGTATAATCACCTCACTCTCTCCATTACTTTCCTGCAAACAAGTTGTAGAAAGCTCTTTAGTGTAGCTAGAATTGAGAGCTTGCATTGTAGCTTAAGTTCATCTAGTGGAGCTCTTTAGTGTAGCTAGTTTGAGAGATCTTAGTGAGTCGCAACTTAGCTCATTGCGTGCCTAGTGATCATAGCAACAAGAATTGTTGAGTAGGGGATTGCAACCCCTTGTAGAGCTAGAGCAAGTTTGCATTTCGCTATTTGTCATACTAATCAAATTGCTATAGTTGGTTTGTAGATTTTTAAATAGGCTATTCACCCCCACTAGCTATATTAGGACCTTTCAAGTGGTTTTGGAGTTGTGGTCACCGTTTGATTGCAGGCTTAACAACCTCAGTGTCAAATTATGGCTCAAGTTGTGTTCAACCATGTGGGGGGCAAACCACCGTTCTTTGATGGCACATGCTATGTGTTGACACCTGTGGAGGTACATAGAGACAAAATCTGCAAGCGCATGGGTATCAAAGTAGTTTTCACCCAGAGTATTATCGAGTATCGTATCCATAGGGAAACATGTGTATGTCGTCTAAACACTAGTTTATCCAGGGATAGCAATCAAGGTTTCAGATATGAGTAGAGAGGATTCATATGGTTATGACCCTATGCAAAGCAAGGCTTATGATTCTAATGTTCACTTCGGGACGCCGCTTAGATGGTAAAGCACCACTAATAGATAAATCTACCGACGCGACAATGGTCCTACTAATTTAAGAACCTGCTCAATTTGGTCTGGACTACAAATGATAGATGGGGCTGTCACCTCCCGCTGCTACCACACAACCAAGAAGCTAGGAGCAAACACAGGAAGCCAATAGCCTAAGCACCATGCTTATTCTAATGATTACTACTCTAATCCAGAGGCCTAACAAGGACTAGAGCACTCAAAAGAACTATGAACTCATGAACAAAAGATCACAAAACTTACTTTAAACAGAAATCAATTACTAGAAGTATCTTAGATGTAGACTTAGAGAAGCCTAGATCTGCCAAAGTACAAACTGTAGAGGTAGCACCGATAGGCAGGCACTTCCTCCAAACTCTTCTCTCACTCTCTAACTCAATATTTTTATTTACAAGACCAGATCCTATAAAGGACTAATCTTCTCTTAATGCCCTGATCCTAGAATGAGGATATGAATTAGGGTTTCAGGATGGCTCCAGGGAGAGGGGCAGGGGATGCTATATATGGGGGCGCGTGGCACCCTCCCTATCTTAGTTAGCCTCATTGGTACTAAACTTTCCACCATATCTCATTTAAATGTGCATGGCCTTTATGGGACAAATTCTGAATTGGGCCCAATTAATCCTGCAGCTCATGATGTGGAGTTTTTCTTTTATTTGCGAAATTTGTATCTTTTTATTCTGAGTTCCAAATATAGCAAATAATATATCCATTTCGATTAGCTCGATGAGCTCTTCGCAATGGTGCACTCCAATTCACCATTTGGGATAATTTTGTTCTGTGAAAAAATAAATATCCTGCGAGACAAGTGAGAGCACCAAAACTCATGGAACTTGTTAGAATCAAACCCTATAACTATGTTTGGTGATGGAACTAAGTTTATATGCAGGTTATGTTGATGGTTTATAATTGGTGTTAACGACCATCATCAAGCTCCCCCAAGCTTAACCTTTGCCAGTCCCTGAGCAAAGCTAAACTTAGCAATGGATCAGGAGTTGCTACAATGTTTTCACACCTCAAAAGTACTCATGCGTTCAATCAAAAATTCTCCTCTGGATTTGAGTAAAATGATCTAACTTTCAAACTTACCCATATTACCTTCAACCATGGGGCTTCTTAGCCTTCACTTGGGTCTCGAGCAATTGAAAGATAGAACGTTCAAATCTAGCACTATGTCTCAAGTTCTTTGTTTTCACCATTGTTCTAGAGGTTTTATAAGTTTTCAAAATAAAACTCAGAGATTCCATTGTATGGCACTCTCAAGTCTCTCAATATATGTGATATTTGTGGATCCTCACCAAGGCAATAAAGATGTTATGCCTTTTTCTCTTCCTACCACAAAAGTTTATGTGGAGTTCATAGGTTGGGAGAAAGCTAGGGCATACTTGCAGTGCATATATTGTAAAGTCAAACAATGGATCCAAAGAGAGTTGAGTCATACAATCAAATCAAGATGTGCATGTGTGTGGATGTATGGTGGATATATTTTGTAGCTAACATAATTCTACTTTGCTCCTTTAAAACATATCTCTATCTTGAAACTTGGAAATATTTGCTAGAGAACAAGGGCTATCTTATTTATCTCTTTTTTTAGGCGGGCATCTGAGTACCCATTGTTTTCAATATCTCGAACACTTGTCTATTTTTTCTCAATTCTCTTTTTTAAATAAATATTGCATAGCCCCATGTCTCTTTTCTGCAATAGAACTTTGAGAGAGATATCAACAAGAACTTGGAGCATTTATTTGGTGGAAGGAAAACCTAACAAGCATGTTTTTGTGTTCACCCCAATGTAGGAGTAAAACATTTTTGAGTAGATCTAGATGGAAGGCATGTTTTTGCGCCTACCCCCAGTGTAGGAGTAGTGCATATGTGGGTGGTGTGTACGTGATCTTGATTTTAAGAACATGACAAATCTCTCATAAGGATAAACAAAGCTTGACAAAACTAAACGCAATTACAAGCAGCATATATGTGGAAGTTTTTCTAGCCTAAATAACATGTATGGCTCTAGTGGGAATTCAAGATTTGTCACACATGAACTCATCATGTAGCATTTTTGTATTTTTCAAAAGATAAATCTCCAGAACTTTAGTGTCACTTGGAACAAGATAAACAGTAGCTCAGACCTTCTCGTATCATATCCATCAATTACCTAGACTTAGCTCAAGCATATGCTACCCACGAGTTTCAAGTTCAGAGTAAATCCTTATATCAAAACAATCTTATCCAAAAGTCGGGAGAATTCAAGGCTGAAAACTAGGTACTTGAAAGGAATTACAACAGAGCAACTATTCATCGTTTCCATTTTAGGAGATTGTCCTCAGAGTCCTTATTATTTTTTTAGCTCTTAAAAGAAATTAAAGTAAACTAGACACACTCTACACATTATTAATATAAATAACTATAACTATTTATTTTGTTTTTATTTTTTTTATAATGCAAACCAAATATAATAAAACAAAGGAAGAGAAATACTTAACTGGATACACAGGGGTGCCTCTCCCCCAAGCTGGTTGTTGCCATGGTTCCTTCATCATTTGTTGATGTTGTGCTCTACTTGGGAGGTTTGCCTCCCCCACACTTAAATTATGTTACCTTGCACAAACAACATGTGGAGACAAACACCAACAAAAGACTAGGGAGATCTTGGCAATACTTTAGCAAGTAAACATTGATTTTTTAAGTTTTTTCTTAGAGTAAAGAAGAAGAGTTGAATTGAAAATATTATTTAAATTCTATAAAGTTAATCATATCCAATTCTTCTTTTGGCAATTGTGTGTCTTGGAAAACTTTTAAACGCTGACCATTTACCTTAAAAAGCGTACCTTCATCATTTTGAAGTGTGACTGCTCCATGAGGCGATGCGCTAATTACCTTGTAAGGTCCTTCCTATTTACTTTGTAGTTTCCCATGTACGAACAACTTCACTCTAGAGTTGAAAAGCAACACCTTGTCACCTGATTTGAATTCCTTCTTTTTCAATCTTTTGTCATGCCATCTTTTTGTCCTCTCCTTGTAGAGTTTTGCATTATGATATGCCTTTTCTTGCCATTCCTCTAGCTCAGAGAGTTGCATTTTTCTTTTCTTTTCGGCTGCTTCAAAGTCCATGTTCCACCATTTTGTGGCCCAATGAGCTTTGAACTCCAACTCAACAGGTACATGAGATGTCTTCCCATAGACAAGTTGGTATGGTGACATTCCAAGAGGTGTTTTGTAGGTTGTTCTGTAAGCCCATAATGCTCTGTGTAACTTATCTTTCCATGCTATCCCCATCTCATTAATGGTCTTCTATAGAATGTTCTTGATTTGCTTGTTTGATGTTTCTGCTTGTCCGCTAGTTTGAGGATGATATGGTGTCATGATGTTATGATAGACCCCATGATTAGATAAGAAGCATCGAAACTTTCTATCAATGAAGTGAGGATCTCCATCGCTTATTACCATGCGTGGAACTCTGAAGCGTAGAAAGTTGGTCTCAAAAAACATCCTCTTGGCATTATTGGAATCTGCAGCTTGACATGGTAAAGCTTCAACCCACTTTGAAACATAGTCGACTGCGACAAGAATGTATTTGCACTGCCGGGATTTTAGAAATGGCCCCATGTAGTCGATACCCTAGATATCAAATAGTTCTAACTAGAGGTTGGTGGTGAGTGGAATGTCATCTCTTGCATTGATATTTCCATGTTTTTGACACGAGATGCACCTCCGTATGAAGTCATTGGCGTCATCATACA
Source organism: Miscanthus floridulus (assembly GCF_019320115.1). Lineage (NCBI taxonomy): Eukaryota > Viridiplantae > Streptophyta > Magnoliopsida > Poales > Poaceae > Miscanthus > Miscanthus floridulus. The sequence goes on from NC_089589.1 coordinate 37,877,053, forward strand.
TGGTTGGCTAGAAGAATCCACTTTGCCAGATCTTAGCATTATTGTGGAATGCCCCATAATGTCCTCCATACGGTGATGAGTGGCATGTTTCAATGATCTTGGTTGCTTCCTCAGCCGAAACACACCTCCTGAGCTGTCATTTAGACCAGACTCGGAAGAGGTATGGTTCATCCCATAGGTGGAGGCGACTTTCATGAATGAGCTTCCGCTTATTCTCCCCTAGTGGTACATAACCTACAACCATAAAATTAACAATATTTGCATACCAGGGGTCAGATCCTATGACCTTTAGGAGCACGTCGTCCTGTAGAAAATCATTGATCTGCAACTCCTGTGGATTCCCAAACTACATTGTTGACAAGTGGTCGTCTATAGAATTTTCTATCCCTTTCTTACCTTTAATTTCTAAATCAAATTCTTAAGGAAAAAGGATCCATCTTATAAGCCAAGGCTTAGCATGTTTCTTAGTAAGGAGATATTTAAGAGCAGCATGATCAGTGTAAACAATAACTTTGGCTCCTACTAAGCAAGATCTAAACTTGTCAATAGCAAAAACAACAGCCAAGAGCTCTTTTCAGTTGTTGCATAATTAAGTTGAGGTCCTAATAGAGTTTTACTAGCATAAGAAATTGCATGATGCTTTCTATGTTTCGTTTGACCCAAAACAACCCCCACAACATAATCACTAGCATCACACAAGATTTCAAAAGGCGGCGACCAATCAGGGGGTTGAATGATTGGTGCAGAGATGAGTGCTTTCTTAAGGATTTGAAAAGCATTTAAACACCCATCATCAAAAACTCAAAGGGAGCATCCTTGGCTAACAAACTTGTAAGGGGTCTAGCAATGTGAGAAAAATCTTTTATAAAATGGCGATAGAACCCCGCATGACCAAGGAAACTTCTTACCCCTTTGACGTTTGTAGGAGGAGATAGCTATTCTATTACTTCTATCTTAGCTCAGTCTACCTTTATCCCACGTTCCGACACCAAGTGTCCAAGCACTATGCCTTCTCTAACCATGAAATGACATTTTCCCCAATTAAGGACTAAGTGCTTTTTCTCACATCTTTGCAAAACTTTGTCTAAATTTTCTAAGCAATCATTGAAAGTTTTTCCATAAACAAAAAAATCATCCATAAAAACTTCCATGATTTCTTCTATCATATCAAAAGATATAGACATCATGCACTTTTGGAACGAAGCTGGAGCGTTGCATAATCCGAAAGATATCCTACGATAAGCATATGTTCCATAGGGACAAGTAAAAGTAGTTTTGCTTTGGTCATCAGGATGGATCGGGATTTGATGATAGCCAGAATACCCATCAAGGAAACAATATAAAGAATGCTTTGCAAGCCGTTCCAACATCTCATCGATGAAGGGTAACCAAAAGTGATCTTTCTTTGTTGCCTTATTAAGTTTTTGGTAATTAATGCACATCCACCATCCTGTGACTGTTCTTTGTGGGATTAATTCATCTTTTTCATTTTTTACCACAGTCATGCCCCTTTCTCTGATACAACTTGTACCAGGCTTACCCACTCACTACATGGCATGGGATAGATTATCCCCACATGCAGAAGCTTTAAAACCTCTTTCTTCACAACTTCTCTCATCGCATTATTAAGCCTACATTAGGGCTCCATAGAAGATGGATATGCTGGATCTATGGGAATGCGATGGGTGCAAAGGGCAGGACTAATCCCCTTGAGGTCTTCAAACGAGTAACCGAAAGCAGAGCGATGCTTTTCTAAAACGGTAATGAGCCGAAGGGTCTCATCCTCAGAGAGTTTATCACTAATAATCACAGGAGACTCCCTATTATTGTTTAGAAAAAGCGTATTCCAAACCTGAAGGAAGGGGTTTGAGCACAATGGAGGGTTTTGGCGGCTCTCGAGTTTCATCCAAAGGGAAAGGATCTCGCGGTTCTTCTTTGTCTTGGATGAAATCATAAGCATCCTCTTCGAGATCTTTGTTGGACGCTTCCAGGAGAGATGATGCCATAATATCTTCCATTGGATCTTGCTCGGAGCTCAACTCCATCTTAACATGTAACGAGCGAGTTATGGGGATAGAAAGGTTTATGCTTTTCTCGAGACTTACGGTTGTACTCTCCTTTCTTCCTTCATGTAGGAGTCTCTCTATTGGATGCCCTATCAAAAGATCGAACTCCCAAATATCAAAAACATAAAAACTAAGATACACATTGGTTTCGTCTACTTTGATAGGGATGAGGTGAAAATTCCTTCACTAGGAAGGATTTGCCCTGAGAGATTTTTTAAGAGTCTGGTTGTTGGAGTTAATTGCATATTTCTAGGAAGGGTATGTGCAAAAGATTTAGACATAAGATTTACTCCTACAACCGGATTATAAAGAGCATTGAAGGAGGTTTTACAAATCTGACAACGAATGGAGGTAGAGGTAGAATCTAAATGAATGATTTTAGGAGAAACCTTGGATTCTCCCAACCACTCATTGCTTACGATCGTTATCAACTCCTTCACGGTGTTTTTAAGGAATTTCTCTTCGGTTAGGTCAGGAAGATGCTGGTTAGGTGCTGATGGTGCCAAAGATTGCCTTATTGCATAATAATTCGAGGTGTTTCCATAATTGGAGAAGGGCTCACACTCGAATTCAATCATATTTTCCAAAGGGGTAATTTCTTCCTCCTTTAGTGGTTTGGGAACTTGGAGGACAGTTGAGGCTTCAAGTGGAGTAGCTAAAGGCTCAGGCTCAACTATCAAACGTTCTTCCTCAAGAGTTTCCTCAACTACTTCTTCTGGGCCATCGTCATGAATGCTGGTGTAGGGGGTGTTTTCTAATATTTTTCTAAGGATTTTTCTCCCTTCACTTAGTAGAGCAATGTAAGAAGGCACCTCTAGAAGATGTATCAAGAAGCTGTACGGTCTCTCCACTAAGACCCATATAAAAGTATTGTAAAAGCATATGGTCTCGAATGGCAAGGTCAGGGCCAGAATTGACTAGGTCATTAAAATGTGCCCATGCCGCACTAAGAGATTCTTTTTCTTTCTGTTTGAAAGATAGAACCTCTCTTCGAAGGCTGACCACTCCAGTGATGGGAAAGAAAGATAAGCAAAAGCTAGAGCATAAGGCTTCCCAATCTCCTTGTACACTCCCTATGGTGCGGGTGTACCAGTGTTTAGCTCTTCCCATCAAAGAGAATGAAAATAGCTTCCACTTTAAGGTTTCATGTGACATGCCCGCAATATGCAAGCATGCACAAGTTTGCTCAAACTCTTGTACGTGAGAATATGGGTTCTCATCACCTTCTCCTAAGAATGATTGTTCCTGGACCATACTTATTAAACTCGAATGCAACTCATCGCTAGGTGTAAGGATGGGTTTCGATGATTCTGGTGGCTCTAGTTGTGTGCCTGTGGGAGCAGTGAATTGATTGATAGGCGTGATGTTATCCATGATTAAAGATAAATAAAATAAAAGATACAAGGACAAACCTGGTTTGACGAATCATAGCAACCGTTTCCCCGGCAATGACGCCACAAAACTTGTTGACACCTATGGTTGCACACAGAGACAATCCGCAAGCGCACGGGTACAGAAGTAGTTTTCACCCGGAGTATTATCGAGTATCGTATCCACAGGGAAACGTGTGTATGTCATCTAAACACTAGTTTGTCTAGGGATAGCAATCAAGGTTTAAGATATGAGAAGAGAGGATTCCTATGGTTATGACCCTATCCAAAGCAAGTCTTATGATTCTAATGTTCACTTCGGGACACCGCGTAGACGGTAAAGCACCACTAATAGATAACTCTACTAACACGACTATGGTCCAACTAATTTAAGAACCTGCTCAATTCAGCATGGACTATAAAGAATAGACGGGGTTGTCACCTCCCACTGCTACCACACAACCAAGAAGCAGGGAGCAAACACAGGTAGCCAATAGCCTAAGCACCACGCTTATGCTAACGATTACTACTCTAATCAATTACCAGAAGTATCTCAGTTGTAGATTTGGAGAAGCCTAGATCTGCCAAAGTACAAGCCGTAGAGGTAGCACCGATAGGCTGGCACTTCCTCCAAACTCTTCCATCACTCTCTAATTCAATATTTTTATTTACAAGACTAGATCCTATAAAGGACTAATCTTCTCTTGATGCCCTGATCCTGGTATGAGGATATGAATTATGGTTTCAGGATGGCTCCAGGGAGGGGGTAGGGGAAGCTATATATGGGGGTGCCTGGCACCCTCCCCCTCTTAATTAGCCTCATTGGTACTAAACTTTCTACCATGTCTTATTAAAATGCACATGACCTTTATGGGCCAAATTCTGAATTGGGCCCAATTAATCCCGCAGCTCAAGATGTGGAGTTTTTCTTTTATTTGCGAAATTTATATCTTTTCATTCCGAGCTCCAAATACAGCAAATAATATATCCATTTCGATCAGCTCGATGAGCTCTTCGCAATGGTACACTCCAATTCACTATTTGAGATAATTTTGTTCTATGAAAAATTAAATATCCTATGAGAAAAGTGAGAGCACCAAAACTCGTGAAACTTGTTAGAATCAAACCTTATAACTATATTTGATGATGGAATTAAGTATATATGCAAGTTATGTTGATGGTTTATAATTGGTGTTAATGATTGTCAACACTATGATTATTGGAAGAGAAAGATGAAGATGTATCTTGGTTCAATTAATGACCAAGTGTGGGATGTGACCGAGAGTGACTATGCTATCATTGATCCCAACAACCTCACCAACCAAGACAAGGCCAACAAACAATGCAATACAATGGCTCTCAACACCATCTACAATGCCATTGATTCCAAGGTGTTTGACCAAATCATGGATTGTGAGAGAGCTAATGAGGTGTGGAATAGATTAGAAGAAACATATGAGGGTACACCAGCGATGAAGAGTGCCAAGTTGTACATCCTCAAGGACAAGTTGATAAGCTTCAAGATGAAGGGTGATGAGAGCATTCTGGGGATGTTCCATCATTTGCATGTAAATGTCAATGGCTTGAAGGCTTTGGGAGAGAAGATCAATGATGATGATGTCTCTCATCAGTTCTTGATGTGCTTATCTCCAAGATTTGAGATGTTGAGATTGCTTATTATAAGAGGAGGATTGAAGGAGATCACCCCTAACCAAGTACTTGGTGATGTCATGACACAAGAGACATACCATGTGGAAAGTGAATGTAACACCCTAGGTGTTAGGCTTGCACTTTTGCACTTGCATTGTATGAGCATAAGTATCATTCATTCATATATGAGCATAAACATATGAAACATTCATGTGAAACATATGAAACATACCCTTTGTTATTCTATGTTGCAACGTGTGTATGCTTTATGGTCACGCTTGTTAATGCAAGTGGTTGATGTTGATCACTAAAACACCTTAGACACACTTAGGATGGTACATGGAACAAGTTTGGTATTCATGACTTGGACCAAAACAGTCCCCAAGTCATAGTTATTCTAGAAACTCCAATTTTCATGATCCTACTTTGACCAAACTTGAATTATAGCATAGAGTGTTTGCATGGTAGTGTACCCTTAAGCAAAGTTGTAGAACCTAACTAGAGTAACAACTTTAATTTGTGGGGCAAGACCTAATTTAGTGCCTAACCTAGTCTAAAATAGCTCCAAAGTAGCAAAGAAATACTATTTTTGGACTTGGAGAATTTGCTGTCCTAAAGCCATTTACAGTTTCAATGTGCCTCACTTGCGAGCTTTGTAATTTGCTAACCATTGAGAATTTGATGATGATTCCTAAATCAAAGTTGGAGATCTCACATAGCTCTACAACTTTCACTAATACAATTTTTGCTAATTACGCACGGTTTAGGAGTTGTGGAGGCGCAAAGTTGGCTCGTCAGAAGGCTTGAACCGGCCATTCACCGCGCGCGTTGTGGCCAAGTAGTGCAGGCCATGCACGCTGCGTGGTGGCCATATGCTAGCATTGGCCTAGCTGGTCAAGCCAAAGGGGAGTGAAGAGTGAGGCGACGTCGCTGCTCCCTCAATTTCTCGCTCTCTCACCCTCGCTCTGCTTCTCTCTCGCCCACCAAGCGAACCGGGCGTCGTTGCCGCCATGATCTTCGTCGAGCTCGCACACAACCATCACCGCTCTATTTCCAAATTGTCTGCACCAATAGCTTCGCCTTGCTCTGCTCTACCACCTCAACCCAGTAGAGCTTCCGTTCGAGCATAAGGTAAAGGCCTACGATTGTTTTCGCCGCCGCGACATCATTGGAGCGTCGCCGCGCTCTCGGCTCGTCGTGGCCAGGTTGCTCCACTACATCTCCCGCCTTCCTATCATCTGGTTCGTAGTTGCCTTAGGTCACTGCTGCTCATGGCCGGAGCTAGTGTAGACGCTACCGCACCGTCATGCGGGAATACACCGCCGCTCCCGCCATGCTCGCCATGGCTGCGAGCTTGAGCTCGCTGCGACCAGCAGCCCCTAGGTCTCGCCATCCCCCGCTCAGAGGTGTTTATGCATAGCCATGAACGCTAGCTCCTACCGTGAAGATGGAGACCCACATCTCGCCGCCGGTTCGCCGGAACGACAAGCGCTGCCGCCGTGCACTAGGCACCGCCATGCCGCAATGCATGCGGTCAGGCTTCCTCATTACTTCACCGTGGCCAAATCTTGCTCTAGAGCTATGCTAGGTCACCGTTGATATAGGACCGCCCTCGACGGAGACTGCCATGGCCGGAGATGGTCGGCGCATCACCGTGCAACCACCGCTGTCTGCCATGCTTGCCGGGGAGCCGCTGACCCAACCTGGGGTACCCCTGGGTGCGGGTTGACGTGAGGAACACGATGGTAGTAATCTCGTCGCCAGAGACCTCATCGTCGATGAGCTATCGCTGGTCAACCTCCGTCCTCTATTTCTGTTTCGCTAACGAGCGGGCCCCGTTGATCGCGGGCCTCATCTGTCAGTCTGTGTGTATTTGAATTTCTTATTTTCTTCACAGATTTGAATGCATGTTTCCAAAATTCATATCTGGAGCTAGGAGTGTCCAAATTGAGTGAACCAAATTTTTCTAGATTCATCATGAAGTGTAATATTTGATAAAAATATGAAACCTATAGTTTGGGATATTTGTTTTGGAGAATTAAATTGACCTAGATAAGTGTTTTTAAATTGTTTTCAATCTTGTAAAATGCATATCTTGAGCTAGGGAAGTGATAAAAATATGATTCCAATTTTTGTTGAGTTTGTAATAATATGCTCTAGCTAGAAAAAATGATAAACCCACAATAAATCTATTTTGAATGGGGTCTTTCTATTTAACCCTAAATAAATGGTGTTTTCTGGTGAAATTCATTAGACTAAAAATACATAACCTATGATCATGCAAATTTTTACACAGTGTTATTGTGCTAGGATGAAAGTAAGAAAAATATGAAATCTATTGTTTGACACTTTTCACTAGGCTAAACTATTTTTGCTAAAATAAGCCTATGCAACTTGTCATTTTTGTAGAGATGGCTATACTGATCCAAATGGCATGAAATTTTGACAAAAGACTTTTGGGGTCATAAATAGTCTACTGTAATTTTCTCAGAATTTACTATGCACTTTTGATATATGTTTCTTATTTCACCTTAGTGTCCAAATAAGTTAATAAAGGTATTTAAATAATTTATTTGGGCTTGACCATTATGTTTTCTAAAGTGTATATGACATCTATGAACTGTTGGTACCATTGGTTATGCCCAAATTTGATTGCTTGTATCCAATAAAATATTAATTGCTCTATAATTCAATTTTAGTGACTGTTTTGGATAGTTTCTGTTGTTAAGTAAATTGCATGGGTAAAATGACGTTTGCTCTAAATCTTGTCAATAACAAAGTTATAGATAACTTACTTATCTTGCTTGCATCAAATATTCATGGAAATAGGCTTAATGGTTTGAGAGTTATACCTATTGTAATTTAGTCTTCAGAAATGCTTATTCTCTGGAATTTCTAGGTACATTTTGGAAATTGCTTTGTTTGACCATGATAGACATAGAATCATCTTGAGATGACTATAAGAAAGTTGTAGACAATTTTATAAGCTTTCCAGAAGGTCTAAGATCATAGTATTTGGTTGAGTAGAACTCCAGATATAGCAAAAATAACTAGTTGTTATTTACAGCAGGAAATGACTAAGTCAATTGTAATTGTTTACCTTATGTGATGCTTGTGTAGATGCTTAGATGTAACACCCTAAAATGACATTCTTTTAAAATTAGTAAATACGAATTATTTATGCAAATATGTGTGCATTAAAATATAGGAAAATAATAAATTTTGTGGAATTAAAATTTAAAAATAAGGTTAGAAACTTTTTGATGCATACATGCTGCTGCATATCATTTTGTGAATGTTTGGAATTTAATAAAGATTTCAAAAAGAATTGAAATTTGAATTAAAAAATGGAATTGGAAAATTATATATAAAAAAGAAAAGAATCATTTACCTTTCCCCCCCCCCTTCTTGATTTCAGCCCGCGGGCCTACTTCTTCCCCCAGCCCAGCTCGCCTCCCCGCCTCGCTCGGCCCAGCGCTAGCAGCCCAGCCGCGCGCTGCGCGGCCCAGCGCCGCTGCCGGCCCAGCCCAGCCGAACGGCCTGGCCGCAACCGCCGCTGCTCCCTTCCCCACAGCCGCTGATCGCTCGGCCCCGCATGTCAGCGCCGTCCTCTTCCCCGCGCGGCTCGGAACCGCCCGCGCCTGGCGCTGCAGCAATCGTTGCCCACGACGTGCGTCGTGGGAGCGTTTCCCCCCCGCTCCTCGGCCTTGTTAAATAGCAGCCGAGCCCCCCCCCCCCCCACGCGCCCCTACTGTTCCCCGCTCCTTTTTCTTCACCCTCGCCTCCGTTACTGCCCAGCCGAAGGTGGCTGGGATCCGCCGACCTCACCTTCGCACGGACCGCCGCCGCCGAGCCTCCCCTTCCTCATTCTTCCCCGCGGTGAGAATCCCCTGGCCTCCCTCTATCTTCCGGTACCGCTAGTTTCTATTTTCTTGGCTTCTTGAGCCCTGGCCACGAGCTCCGCAAGCCTTGGTCGCTAGCCATGGTGGCCACCGCGCTACCCGCGTCTTCCGGCCGCCGTATCGGCATGGCCGAGACCCCCTTCTTCCCCCGCTTACCCCGGTGCTCTCGGTTTCTCATTTGGTGAACCCTAGCCCCCTAACCGCGCGCGCCTGAGACCTCTGCGCCGCCGGCCATGGTGCTTTGCCACCGGCGTTACTGTGCCGGCCGGGTCTCTCTCTCTTCTCTCCCCCGGTTCGTTTCCAGCCGTCCGTTTTCCGATCAGCGGTCGAGATTAGAAGATACCTCTTCGGAGGTCAAATAGCTAAAGAGACCCCCGATTTACATCTAATTGAACCCGCAGTCCAAGGCGTAGTTCCCCGAATGCGCATTCTCGTTTGGAAAACGTAAACTTCACGGCTTAAGTCAAAAATACGTTTTCAGTATTTACAGAAATGCCATTTGAACTGTTTCGCTTATAAAATTTTCGTTTTAGCTCCGAATTGATCCATTCAAATCGCGTTAGCTTCATAATTCCATAATCTACATGTTAGAACCACTGTTAGTCAAGTTTGGAACTTTTTAATTTCCTGGTTAGATTTAATTAAATATATTGCTATAGGAAATCCCGTTTAAATCATAACTTTCGCATTTTAGCTCCGTTTTTCGTGAACTTCGCGTTGACGTGATCGTAGCGAGACGTAGATTATTTTCACAAACATTTTATCTTGTTTTCTATACTGTTGGTGTACTATTCTAATAATAGGAATGTTTGCTTTGCATGAATGCTTTTGGAATGTTGTATGTTGCCGTGTTGGTCGCGTTCAGACGGTGAGGAGAACGTTGGAGATCAGGAATTCTTCGACGACCAGCAGGACCAGCAAGAATTTGTGAACCAAGGCAAGTATAGCATGGGCCTACCTTGATGTCCTATTTCACTTTAATCAAATACTCAATTGCATGTGTCTAATTTTGATATCCGTAAGGACATCCTAGTGATTGTTTATCCTGTTCCTTGTCTCCTATGGGTTAAATGCATATGGGTAGATTGCTAGTGCTCTAACTGAACTTGATCTACATGATGATGATTGACTCTATGGAACTAAGAGTTTAGCATGATATATAACAACTGTTCCATAGGGCGAAGGTGCAAATGACCTTTGATCATGTTGCTCCCAGCCCTCCATAAGGACTTGTCTGTTGGCAAAAGCTGGGACTGACAGTGCAACCAGAAGAGTCATATGGCTCTGACTTTAGCTCAGTAATAGGATCTTTTCTAGCTAGTTAGAGGTTACCTTTTTGGCGCAAATGGGGCTTGCCACGTTGGATATAGGGCTGCCTCTGTTCCTATGAGTATAGCCACGATGGATATGTGCCATAGGAAAGGGGGGTTCCTACATCTGCCTGCCAAGGAAACCTAGCGGCCCTAACTTGTTAGGGAAACCTATGAAGTGGCTTCATAGTGTACCCTGCCCGCTCACCTTGGTAGTGACATAGGAGTAATTAACCCGGGCATATGGGGATCATGACTCACGGTGAATGTGCACCACCTCTGTAGAGGGTAACAAACTGTTATAACAACCGTGCTCACGGTCACGAGCGGCCCAGAAAACTCACAGAATAACTGGTTACTTGTTGATGATCATTTAAGTTGTTCTATGATGATATATGGTACTCTTGACCCTTATATATGTTCTTATGGGATTAAATGGGAGTTTAAGCATAATTTGATAATATCTGATAATAAAAGTTTGTCGTACTAAAAATGCTAACTGCAGTAAACTAGAGTCAACCCTTTTTGAGCTTCATGACCCCATGTTAGCTTGTTAAGTACGGGATGTACTTACGCTTGTTTATTTTTCTTTATTTGGATAAAAATCTCGGATGGGTAACAGATGACAACGGGTATGAGGATTTCCCAGAGGATTTTTAGGCTTGTGGTCAACCAGTTGACCTTCCCTATGATGAAGCCCACGAGAGTTTATTATCTTTTATTTTCTGCTGTGTGATGTAAGACTAAGTTGTATTATGGATGTGATGTAAGGGACACCGTGATGATACTTTATATGATTTGTCGACTTGTGTGTGTGACTGATTCCTGGGCACATATGAGTATTGTGCATTCAATTTTATCCTTAAAATTGGGTGTGACAAATTGGTATCAGAGCCGTGTTGACTGTAGGACGCAAGCCTAGTTAGAAAACGGTCGTTTTAGCATCTTTGCTCCTCTAGTTTCTTGCTTACTGTCTTATTCTTGTTATTTTATTAAAACATTTATGCTTTTCATACCTTAATCTATTATTTAAAATTGTTGATTCTAATTCTATCTCACTTTAAATCTATAGATGTCTCATAATCCGAAGACTGCTCGCCTCAGCACCGCCGGCTATCGTGCCATGTTCACCCCACGTGCCCCACAGGCGGAGAGGGAGATTGTGATCATCTCCAACGACGAGGAGATGGCTACACCGATGCCTACACCTGCTCCTACACCAGTCGCCGTGCCAGTCTATCCTGTTGTAGCTACACCTGAGGAGTCGACGGCTACTTCCCCTACACCTGCACCATCCCCAGCTGTTCCCGTGGTGGGGGAGGAGATTGGCTGGAAGTGCAAGTACTACTTCAAGCCAGCCCCAGAGACAGCCTACTACCACACCCTCCTCACTCACGTGCTGGACGACTACTACCCCGACTTGCACGCCTCCATCAGCTACCACTGCGCCGAGTACCAGCATCCATTAGAGGCTACCTTCTGGAAGGTAGAGCTGGTGGTCACCGCTTGGAATGATATCAAGAATGGACATGAGGTGGAGACTGTCCACTGTGCCCCTGCCAGGAGAGCCCATGCTTTGGATGGCATGGAGGATGCAGCACAGAACGCCTACATCCACTACCATGGTCGTCGCTTTGAGGCCATGAGGGAGGATCGCTTCAGGTTCCTTCCTCGAAATGATCATGAGGGTGTTTGGCAGGTTTTGGCTCCACCAGAGAATGACCCAACTCTAGAAGCAATGGTGCAGCATGTCCACGCTATGCAGGGAGTGGATGAGGAAGTCAAAGGAGAACTGCATGCATCTCAGAGGGCTCAGAGACGTCTTCAGAAGCAAGTGGATGAACTTCGAGCACAACTTGGGCAGCCTTCGATCTACAAGAAGAAGCGCTGGTCCTTCACCATGATTGACACCGCTCCATAGGTGTTAGGTGCCTTGATCTAGATTACCACGTTGTTAGTTCGTGTTTCTTATTTAGTCTTGTTGGTCTTGTGAACTTGGTTGATCAGATGTTTAATTTGTGAACTTGGTTGATTTGGTATTTTGCTTGATTGCTGGAAGTTTGTGGGCATGTCCACAACTTCCTTAGATTGGAACTTTAAGTTTAGAATGAAATCTTAATGCAGATGTCTCGCTTTATCTTATCTCTGCTGTGCTGATTTCTAGAGTAGCCTATGTTCTTTATCTGGTATCTCGAAATCTGTGTTGTCAAAAATTCTGAAATTTTTGTGGAGATAACTAGACCTCTGTTTCTTTCAAATGTCTCTGGAATCACATCAATAGCTGTTCAGGTTTGTGAGATCTAGCTGACACAAGTTGATGTTCCTGCGCTGTCTGGAACCCAGAACAGTTTCGGTTTAGCTCTACTTTTGACCATGTGCGTGTCAGAATTTGTAAAAGTGATCTAAATAAAAGTTGTAGCTGATCTCCTAAGATTTCTAACAAATCTTGGTGCACCTATGTTGGATCTCTGAAACTCGAGTTATAACAGTTTTACTGAACTGCTGAATTTGAATCTTGTCCAGAAAATTCTCAGCATTGTTTCTTATCTTTTGTAAGCACTCTATAATTGGAAAAATCTCTAAATTTTGCACATTTGTTGGAAAACAGATTGCCACAAGAGGAGGAAGAGGCAAAGGCCATGGTTGTGGGCGTGATGCTCTCATAAATCCACCACCGCCACCTGTGACCATGGAACAAATATTGGGGATGCAAGCGCAGCTGATGCAAGCTATGATGCAACGCTTGGACAATGAACCTGCAAGAGGTCCACCGCCTGTTCAGGTCAGAGATAAGCATGGAGAGTTCATGAAAGGTCGACCACCGGTGTTCACCCATGCCTCAGACCCTATGGAGGCAGATGATTGGTTGCGTGCTGTGGAGAAACAACTAAACATAGCACAATGCAACGACCTTGAGAAGGTGTTGTACGCTTCAGGGCAACTCCAAGGAGCTGCTCAGGATTGGTGGGAATCATTCCAGTTTGGACGTCCCAACAATGCTCCTGCAATCACTTGGCAGGAATTCAAGGACAATTTCCGGTCATACCATATTCCTGATGGACTAGTGGAACTGAAGCAGGAAGAATTCCGATCCCTCAAGCAAGGATCAATGACTGTGGCGGAGTTTCGGGACAAGTTCGCACAACTTTCACGCTATGCTCCAAATGACGTAGCGGATGACAAGGATAAGCAACACCGTTTCCTCAAGGGACTCTATGATGGACTACAGCTCCAGCTGATGTCTAATACTTACCCTAACTTCCAGTCTTTGGTGAATCACGCTATCGTGATTGCCGATAAGCGCAAGGAGATGGAAGCTAAGAAGAGAAGGCTCCAAGGGCAAGCTTCTAGAAGCAACACTCGCCCACGTGCTTATCCCTAGGAAGGTTTCCAGCAGCGGAATCAAGGACCAACTCACCAGGGAAACCGTGGTCAGTATCCTCAGCGGAACCAGTTCCAGCAATGCCCTTAGTACCAGCAACAGTTTGGGAATCAGCGCCCCCCGCAATAGACCAGCAATCCTGCAACACGCCAAGGAGTGCCCAACAATGCTCCTATGAAGAGTGGTGCACCCAATAATCCCAATGCCTGCTACCGATGTGGAGAAGTAGGTCACTATGCTCATCGGTGTCCTAAGAAGCAGAACCAACAAGCACCTCAGAACCAGACCAGCAGTCAGAAGTTCAACGCCCGACCACCTCACACTGCGAAGGTGAACTATGTGTCATCTGATGCAGCTTAGGAGATGCCTGAGGTCATGCTGGGTACGTTCAGCGTCAACTCTATCTCTGCTACCGTACTTTTTGATTCTGGTGCTTCGCATTCTTTTATCTCCCAAGCTTTTGTTAGAATGCATAGCATACCTTTGTGTGCCATGAAAAACCCCATACTAGTAAATTCCCCGGGAGGTAGTATGCCCGCTTCTTATTGGAGCCCCTCAACTAGCATTTCCTTAAGGGGGGTAGACTTCAAAGTGAAGCCTATTGTATTGAGAACAGCGGGAATTGATCTTATTCTGGGAATGGATTGGATAAAACAACACCGGGCAGTGATTTAGTGTCAGGAGAAATCTGTGGTTATGACATCACTCAATGGAGATAGAATCTGTGTAGAAGTGGTAGTGCAAGCTCAGCCTACAGCCACAGTGAATCAGCTAGATGGTGAAGTCAATGAACAAGATCGTGTCGTGGAGGAGTTCCCGGATGTCTTCCCCGATGACTTGCCAGGTATGCCACCTGACCGAGACATTGAATTCATTATCAAATTATTACCTGGAACTGTACCAATAGCTAAATGTCCATATAGAATGGGAGTTAATGAATTAGAAGAGCTTAAGAAACAACTAAAAGAGTTGCAAGAAAAAGGTTTCATACGCCCCAGTTCTTCCCCATGGGGGGCACCTGTGATATTTGTGGATAAGAAAGATGGTAGTCAACGGATGTGTGTGGATTACCGCTCACTTAATGAGGTTACAATCAAGAATAAATACCCGTTGCCTAGGATTGATGATTTGTTTGATCAGTTGAGAGGAGCACATGTGTTCTCCAAGATTGATCTCCGCTCAGGGTATCATCAGCTTAAGATTCGAAACTCGGACATACCCAAGACAGCATTCACTACACGGTATGGATTATATGAGTACACCGTTATGTCTTTTGGATTGACCAATGCACCTGCATACTTCATGTATCTGATGAATTGTTCATGGAGTTTCTGGATAAATTTGTGGTAGTATTCATAGATGACATACTAATATTCTCCAAGATAGAAGAAGAACATGCTGAACACATAAGGTTGGTCTTGCAAAAGCTTAGAGAACATAAGTTGTACGCTAAGCGGAGCAAGTGTGAGTTTTGGTTAAAGGAAGTCTCTTTTCTGGGTCATGTAGTCTCCAATGGTGGAATAGCAGTGGATCCAGGCAAAGTGCAAGATATACTGAATTGGAAACCACCAACAACTGTAAGTGAGATTCGTAGCTTTTTGGGATTAGCTGGATATTACCGAAGGTTCATTGAAGGTTTTTCCAAGCTAGCCAAGCCTATGACAGCTCTGTTGGAAAAGAATGCTAAGTATGTATGGTCGGATAAATGCCAGGCAAACTTTGAAGAGCTAAAGAAGAGATTGACTACAGCTCCAGTATTAATCTTGCCTGATTTAAGCAAGAACTTCTCTATATATTGTGATGCATCCCGTTTGGGTCTTGGATGTGTGCTTATGCAAGAAGGAAGAGTGGTGGCATATGCATCTAGACAATTGACGAAGCATGAGTTGAATTATCCTACTCATGACTTGGAATTGGCAGCTGTGGTTCATGCTTTGAAGATCTGGAGACATTATCTAATTGGACATAAGAGTGATATCTATACTGATCATAAGAGTTTGAAGTATATCTTTACCCAATCAAATCTGAATCTGAGACAACATCGTTGGTTGGAATTGATCAAAGACTATGATTTGGAAGTGCATTATCACCCGGGAAAGGCAAACGTCGTAGCTGATGCACTTAGCAGAAAGAGCTATGCCAATGGACTTCAGATAACATCTATGTCAGCAGAGTTGTGTGTTGAAATGGAGTATCTCAATTTGAGCCTGGTCACTAATGCAATGGAATTGGTGATAGAGCCTACTTTGGAACAAGAGATACGCAAAGGTCAATTGGAGGATGAAAAACTTAAAGAGATAGCAGAGAATGTAGTGCTTGGAAAGGCACCCGAATTCAGAATGGATGAGAATGGTACTCTTTGGTTCGGGAAAAGGATATGTGTACCTGAAGTGAAAGCTATCCGAGATGCAATTCTGCAAGAGGCCCATGAGTCCGCTTACTCTATACATCCCGGAAGTACCAAGATGTACTTGGATCTCAAGGAGAAGTATTGGTGGTATGGTTTGAAGAGAGATGTGGTAGAATATGTGGCTTTGTGTGACACTTGTCAAAGAGTGAAAGCTGAGCATCAAAGACCTGCAGGGTTACTACAACCAATGAAGATTCCTGAATGGAAATGGGAAGAAGTTGGTATGGATTTTATTGTAGGACTGCCCCGCACTCAAAAAGGTTATGATTCAATATGGGTAATAGTGGATCGACTCACGAAGGTTGCTCACTTTTTACCAGTCAAGACTACCTATAATGGTGCAAGATTAGCAGAGTTGTACATGGAAAGAATAGTGTGCTTACATGGTGTTCCCAAGAAAATTGTGTCAGATAGAGGCACCCAATTTACATCGCAATTCTGGCATAAAGTACATAGATCTTTGGGAACAAAGTTGAATTTCAGTTCTACTTACCACCCGCAAACTGATGGACAGACTGAAAGGATCAACCAGATTTTGGAAGATATGTTGAGAGCTTGTGCACTTCAGTATGGTGATAGTTGGGATAAGAGTCTGCCTTACGTAGAATTCTCGTACAACAACAGTTATCAGAAGAGTCTCAAGATGGCACCTTTCGAGGCGTTGTATGGGCGTAAGTGTAGAACGCCTTTGTTCAGGAATCAGACTAGAGAAACTCAAGTGTTTGGACCCGATGTCCTTAGAGACGCGGAAGAACAAGTGAGAATGATTAGAGACAATTTGAGGGTAGCTCAGTCCCGACAGAAGAGTTACGCTGATACTCGCAGAAGAGAGCTGACTTTCGAGATTGGTGATTATGTGTACTTGAAGGTGTCACCAATGAGAAGTGTGAGAAGATTGAATATGAAGGGAAAGTTAGCACCAAGGTATATAGGACCTTTTAAGATCCTAGAGAGACATGGAGAAGTAGCTTATCAGTTGGAACTGCCTGAGAGTTTGTCAGGTGTGCATGACGTGTTCCATGTTTCCCAATTGAAGAAGTGTTTGAGGGTACCAGAAGAGCAAATTCCATTGGAAGAACTTGCTGTTAAGGAGGATCTTACTTATGAAGAGTATCCGATAAAGATCTTGGAAACTACCGAAAGAGTTACAAGAAGCCAAATCATAAAGATGTGCAAGGTGCAGTGGAATACAGAGGATGAAGCTACTTGGGAAAGAGAAGAGGATCTGAGAAAGACTTATCCCCAACTGTTTGAGTAAGCAATCACCCGAATCTCGAGGACGAGATTCATCTTAAGGGGGGGTAGAATTGTAACACCCTAAAAATGACATTCTTTTAAAATTAGTAAATATGATTTATTTATGCAAATATGTGTGCATTAAAATATAGGAAAATAATAAATTTTGTGGAATTAAAATTTAAAAATAAGGTTAGAAACTTTTTGATGCATACATGCTGCTGCATATCATTTTGTGAATGTTTGGAATTTAATAAAGATTTCAAAAAGAATTGAAATTTGAATTTAAAAATGGAATTGGAAAATTATAAAAAAGAAAAGAAAAGAATCATTTTCCTTCCCCCCCTTCTTGATTTCGGCCCGTAGGCCTAGTTCTTCCCCTAGCCCAGCTCGCCTCCCCGCCTCGCTCGGCCCAGCGCCAGCAGCCCAACCGCGCGCTGCGCGGCCTAGCACCGCTGCCGGCCCAGCCCAGCCGAACGGCCTGGCCGCAACCGCCGCCGCTCCCTTCCCCGTAGCCGCTGACCGCTCGGCCCCGCATGTCAGCGCCGTCCTCTTCCCCACGCGGCTCGGAACCACCCGCGCCCAGCGCTGCAGCAACCGTCGCCCACGACGTGCGTCGTGGGAGCGTTCCCCCCCCCCCCCCGCTCCTCGGCCTTGTTAAATAGCAACCGAGCCCCCCCCCCCCCGCCCCGCGCGCGCCCCTGCTATTCTCCGCTCCTTTTTCTTCGCCCTCGCCACCGTTACTGCCGAGCCGAAGGTGGCCGGGATCCACCGACCTCACCTTCGCACGGATCGCCGCCGCCGAGCCTCCCCTTCCTCGTTTTTCCCTGCGGTGAGAATCCCCTGGCCTCCCTCTATCTTCCGGTACCGCTAGTTTCTATTTTCTTGGCTTCTTGAGCCCTGGCCGCGAGCTCTGCAAGCCTTGGTCGCCGGCCATGGCGGCCACCGCGCTACCCGCATCTTCCGGCCGCCGTATCAGCATGGCCGAGACCCCCTTCTTCCCCCGCTTACCCCAGTGCTCTCGGTTTCTCATTTAGTGAACCCTAGCCCCCTAACCACGCGCGCCTAAGACCTTCGCGCCACCGGCCATGGTGCTTTGCCGCTGGTGTTACTATGCCGGCCGGGTCTCTCTCTCTTCTCTCCCCCGGTTCGTTTCCAGCCGTCCGTTTTCCAATCAGCGGTCGAGATTAGAAGATACCTCTTCGGAGGTCAAATAGCTAAAGAGACCCCCGATTTACATCTAATTGAACCCGCAGTCCAAGGCGTAGTTCCCCGAATGCGCATTCTCATTTGGAAAACGTAAACTTCACGGCTTAAGTCAAAAATACGTTTTCAGTATTTACAGAAATGCCATTTGAACTGTTTCGCTTATAAAATTTTCGTTTTAGCTCTGAATTGGTCCATTCAAATCGCGTTAGCTTCATAATTCCATAATCTACATGTTAGAACCACTGTTAGTCAAGTTTGGAACTTTTTAATTTCCTGGTTAGATTTAATTAAATATATTGCTATAGGAAATCCCATTTAAATCATAACTTTCGCATTTTAGCTCCGTTTTTCGTGAACTTCGCGTTGACGTGATCATAGCGAGACGTAGATTATTTTCACAAACATTTTATCTTGTTTTCTATACTGTTTGTGTACTGTTCTAATAATAGGAATGTTTGCTTTGCATGAATGCTTTTGGAATGTTGTATGTTGCCGTGTTGGTCGCGTTCAGACGGTGAGGAGAACGTTGGAGATCAGGAATTCTTCGACGACTAGTAGGACCAGCAAGAATTTGTGAACCAAGGCAAGTATAGCATGGGCCTACCTTGATGTCCTATTTCACTTTAATCAAATACTCATTTGCATGTGTCTAATTTTGATACCCGTAAGGACATCCTAGTGATTGTTTATCCTGTTCCTTGTCTCCTATGGGTTAAATGCATATGGGTAGATTGCTAGTGCTCTAACTGAACTTGATCTACATGATGATGATTGACTCTATGGAACTAAGAGTTTAGCATGATATATAACAACTGTTCCATAGGGCGAAGGTGCAAATGACCTTTGATCATGTTGCTCCCAGCCCTCCATAAGGACTTGTCTGTTGGCAAAAGCTGGGACTGACAGTGCAACCGGGAGAGTCATATGGCTCTAACTTTAGCTCAGTAATAGGATCTTTTCTAGCTAGTTAGAGGTTACCTTTTTGGCGCAAATGGGGCTTGCCACGTTGGATATAGGGCTGCCTCTGTTCCTATGAGTATAGCCACGATGGATATGTGCCATAGGAAAGGGGGGTTCCTACATCTGCCTGCCAAGGAAACCTAGCGGCCCTAACTTGTTAGGGAAACCTATGAAATGGCTTCATAGTGTACCCTGCCCGCTCACCTTGGTAGTGACATGGGAGTAATTAACCCGGGCATATGGGGATCATGACTCGCGGTGAATGTGCACCACCTCTGCAGAGGGTAACAAACTGTTATAACAGCCGTGCTCACGGTCATGAGCGGCTCGGAAAACTCACAGAATAACTGGTTACTTGTTGATGATCATTTAAGTTGTTCTATGATGATATATGGTACTCTTGACCCTTATATATGTTCTTATGGGATTAAATGGGAGTTTAAGCATAATTTGATAATATCTGATAATAAAAGTTTGTCGTACTAAAAATGCTAACTGCAGTAAACCAGAGTCAACCCTTTTTGAGCTTCATGACCCCATGTTAGCTTGTTAAGTACGGGATGTACTTACGCTTGTTTATTTTTCTTTATTTGGATAAAAATCCCGGATGGGTAACAGATGACAATGGGTATGAGGATTTTTAGGCTTATGGAAAACCAGTTGACCTTCCCTGTGATGAAGCCCACGAGAGTTTATTATCTTTTATTTTCCGCTGTGTGATGTAAGACTAAGTTGTATTATGGATGTGATGTAAGGGACTCCGTGATGATACTTTATATGATTTGTCGACTTGTGTGTGTGACTGATTCCTAGGCACACATGAGTATTGTGCATTCAATTTTATCCTTAAAATTGGGTGTGACATTAGACTAATTGAGATTAGTTGTTAGCTGCAGGTTCTAAGCCTCTTACCGATGATGAGAAACTTTACCTCAGGTTACTAGAACTTGGTGAGTGTATGTTTCTTATACTATAGAAGAGATATGCACCTACTCAGTAAAGATCAACTAGAAGAAAGTTATACATCTACTTGGTCAACGAATATTAAACTTATCATACATCTTGCAGATAACCATGCTCATGTGTATACAATTTATCATATCATCTCATATCTTATGCATTCATGATACTCATTTGTGCATATGCATGCAATAGGTTCCCTGAAAGGAGTGACTCTACTCGAGTTCGAATCCGAGCATCAGGAGGAGCAACAGGTAGCCCAGGAGCAGGAGGTTTAGACAGAAGGAGGAGTCAATGTGGAAGATCTTCCTGAGTGTCCTAACCACCAACCTTCCTTGTTCTTCAAAGGCAAGTCCCAGAGTATTATAAGCCTCCTATGTTTTTACAAATATCACTTGCGTCCTTTATGTTTAATGCATTAGGTTATAGGAGTTGATTGAAAACACTTGCTGCATATATTTTCCTTGTCCAGACAAATATATCTTGAATCCTTTGTAGGTCCAGGATCGAATATATGCTTAGCCATCCTTAGTTCGATAGAAATCAGGTGATTTCCTATCACCTGCAAGATATAGGTAGATATTTGATCACGGTTGGCTATAATTGCTATCGTGGAAATAGCCATGTGTTGATGAATAAAAAGGAGACCGGGCAGGATTGTGATAGAGAAGCAACAAGGCATGGATGTCTTGGTTCCTATTTATCCCTGTCTATGTCGGTTAAGGACCGATTCGCTATATGTCCTCATGTCATGTTGAACGCATGCCTAGCACTTAGTTGGCCGGATAAGTCATTCCGACTGCGAAGTCGAGTAGCTCAACTTAGGCCAGGACCTGCTAAGTGAAAGTGCACACACTAGAGGTAGTAAGGATGTGTAGGGAGCTAGTGGCATGAGTCCAAGGGTAGGCTAGGCCTGAACTTCCTGGCAAACTGGTAGTATCCCTGAGGGTGCGGCGCTGATCGGACCCATGACTGTACCTAAATTATACCAAAGGTGACCTGACATGACCCTGATGGGGGGAGTATAGGTTTGTGTTAGGAATAACTCCCTAGCTGGTTGGAATCAATTCGAGTCACCATCTCTCCTAAATAGTGAGAACTTGACTGAGCAGTGGCAACGTAGCATTAATTGATGGAACTTGATGGTTATGATGATGCCCAAATTATTACACCGGATATGGTTACTAATGCTTGTTAGCTTAATCAAGTGATTGCTCTAGTATAGGTGCTAATCTAGAGGTGCTTAATTGAATAGGTATTCAATTTGATGTTAAAGATATTAAATCTCCAAGTTATGTTACTTAAGCTTTTATGCAAAATGTTGTCAAGCTAGCTCCACCGATAAAGCCTTTCATACTCCTTGGTGTCGTATTATTTCTAGTTTATGATGGGTAAGTCTAGCTGAGTACATTCTCGTACTCAGGGTTTATTCCCTCTTGTTGTAGAAGACATGATGTTTCATGGGTACTGTAAGAACTGCATTTATCCTATTGTGGATGAGGACTAAACCATGGGTCATGGTAGTCCTAAGATATCCTCTATGTTCTGCTTTTGCTCGAAATGACCATGGTACTAGCATGTATTTGAACTAAGTGTGATGATGATGTCAAACTACTTTGCTTCCGCTATTTAAACTTGGCTTGTAATAACTAGGGGAACTCCATTGTATGTGAGATACTTGTGAACTATTTGTGATCGGTGATATAACATGTGACTGGTTATGTTGAATCATGTATGATCTTGGTTTGTATGTTGGTTTGTTTGAGATCCTTTGTGATTTTATCGGACTACCGGGTTTATATGGGCTCAAGTATGATAGTTTGATCGCTTCGGTGATTGCTATTGTACTTGTGCTCTTATAAATTGGACGGTTCTGTTATAGGGATGGGGTTGGCAAGGCTAACAAGAAGGAACATGAAGACAAGAAGAAGAAGAGTGTAGCATTCAAGGCTAGCTCATCATCAAAGAACAAGGGCAAGTCCAAGAAAGAATCAGGTGATAATGGAGATCTTAGTGACATTGATGATGAGGCCATGACTCTATTTGTGCACAAGATGGGCAAATTTATGAAGAAGAAGGTTTATGGTGCAAGAAAGAGAAGAGATCACAACAAGGACTATGTGAGGAGATGTTACAAGTGCAAGAGCCCCAATCACGTTGTAGCGGATTGTCCCTACAATAGTGACAATGATGAGGATGAGAAGAAGAAGCATAAGAAGAAGAAGAAAAAGAAGGAGAAGAAGAAGAAGGGTGGAGGCTATGTGGTCACTTAGGATAGTGATGGATCTTCGGATAGTCATGACTCTAGTGATGATGGCAAGAAATCTATCAAGAAAGCACGACACTCCATCAACATGCCTCATGGTAAAGCCTACCAAGGTAAAATATGATGTGAGTGATGATGATGAATGTGAAAGTGATGATTGTAGGAGTGATGATGATGATGAGGAGTACACCAAGGAGGAGCTCATGGACATGTGTGAGCAAGTGCATACTTGCTTTGAGATGAAGAGAAAGGAGTGCAAAGAATTGCGCAAGTGGATCAAATCTCTTGAGCAATCCTTTGATGAGCACAATGCTACTCATGAGAGTCTAAGGGAAGACCATCAGAAGCTTGACAAAGCTCATTCTAAGCTTGAAAAGGCTCACTACTCTCTCCTCGAGCAAGCCAAGAAGGAGTAAGCTAATAAGGAGCAAGTGATTATGTCATGTGATGTGGGACTAACATGTGGTATTCTTGATGAATCTTTTTATAAGCCAATTGTTGTTGCTCCCACTAACACCTCTTGTAGCACTTCCACTTTTACTTCACCTTTCAGTGATGGTTTCACTTGTGATGCCTCACTAATGGTGGAAAATGAGACCCTCAAGAAGGAGGTGAATGAGCTCACTTGTGCCTTATGAAATGCCTATGGTGCAGATGCCTGCTTGCTAAAGTGCTTAGGTAGCCAAAGGTTTTCTCTCAACAAAGAGGGATTACGCTATACACCAAGAAAGGCAAGGTGGCCTTTGTCACTCCCAAAGCTAGCCTTGTGAAGGGCAATGGTTAGTTTTGCAATAGATGCAAGCAAGTTAGGCATATAGAGCAATATTGCAAGACTAACAAGAATAAGCTACCTAATGTATTCTCAATTAGATTTTATTCTTGTTACATGGTTGTTAAGGGTGCCAATGGTGTGAAGGCTAAGTTCATTGGTGCACCTCATGAGAGCTCATAGAAGAAAGCTATTTGGGTGCCCAAGACCTTAGTAACTAACCTTCAAGGATCCAAGAAAGTTTGGGTACCTAAAAAGAATTGATCTTCTTTTGTAGGTCAACTATAAAGCCGGAGGAAGGCATTAGGTGCTTGATAGTGGGTGCACACAATGCAAGACTGGTGATTCAAGGATGTTCAATTCAATCAATGAAAATGAGAGCAATGGGATTGATAGTATCACATTTGGTGACAATGGCAAAGGCAAGGTCAAGGGTCTTGGTAAGATTGCAATATCCAATGACTTGAGCATTTCCAATGTGCTACTAGTAGAGAGCTTGAACTTCAACCTATTATTGGTAGCTCAATTTTGTGATCTTGGTTTCAAGTGCATATTTGGTGTGGATGATGTAGAGATCATAAGTGTAGATGGCTCTAACTTGATATTCAAAGGATTTAGATATGAGAATCTATACTTGGTTGATTTTAATGCTAGAGAAGCTCAATTGTCAACATGTTTGCTCACTAAGTCTAGCATGGGTTGGTTATGGCATAGAAGGCTTGGTCATGTTGGAATAAAACAATTAAACAAGTTGATCAAGTATGATTTAGTTAGAGGCTTGAAAGATGTCACATTTGAGAAGGATAAGCTTTGTAGTGCATGTCAAGAGGGAAAGCAAGTTGGTAACACACATCCTAAGAAGAGCATGATGAGCACATCAAAGGCATTTGAGTTGTTGCATATGGACTTGTTTGGACCAACCACACACCTAGCATTGGTGGAAACAAATATGGATTTGTGATTGTGGATGATTACACTAGATACACTTGGGTGTTCTTTCTTGTTGACAAGAGTGATGTGTTTGCAACCTTCAGGACATTCATAAAGAGAATTCACAATGAGTTTGAGACCACAATCAAGAAAGTGAGAAGTGAAAATGGAAGTGAATTCAAGAACACAAGAGTTGATGATTTGTGTGATGAGTTTGGGATTAGGCATTAATTTTTGGCCAAGTACACTCCACAATCAAATGGTAGTTGAAAGGAAGAATAGAACTTTGATTGACATGGAAAGATCAATATCCAGTGTGTACAATGTGAGTAATTCATTTTGGGCCAAAGCAATCAACACGGCTTGCTACTATACCAACCCACTCTATTGCCATCCATTGAAGGAGAAGACACCATATGAGCTCTTAAATGATAGAAAGCCTAATATTGCATATTTTTAGGTTTTTGGTTGCAATTGCTACATATTAAAGAAAGGCACAAAATTGAGCAAGTTTGAGAAGAAATGTGATGAAGGTTTCTTGCTTGGTTACTCAACTACTAGCAAGGCTTATAGAGTTTGGAATTTGGCTAGTGGTACTCTTGAGGAGGTTTATGATGTGGAATTTGATGAAACCAATGGTTTCCAAGAGGAAGATGAGAATCTAGATGATGTGAGAGGCACTCAATTGGTCAATGCAATGAAGAACATGGACATTGGCGACATAAGGCCTAGAGAGGTGATTGATGTTGAAGATGACAAGAATCAAGTGCTCTCTAACTCAAATGTGCAAGCTAGTGGTTCTCACGATCAAGTTCAAGCAAGTGCTAGTGATGACAAAGTGCAATATCAACAAGTGGCTAGTTCATCATCTCAACCAAGTGATCCATCAAATGTAAGAAATCAAGTGCAAGTGCTCCAACCAACAAATGTTGCATGAGATCATCCATTGGATTCTATAATTGGTGATATCTCAAGAGGTGTGCAAACAAGATCAAGATCGGCATCATTTTGTGAACACTTCTCATTTGTATCATCCATTGAACCAAATAATATATATGAAGCTTTGAAGGATGTTGATTGGGTGAATGCTATGCATGAAGAGCTAAACAACTTCAAGAGAAATCAAGTATGGGAGTTAGTTGAGAGGCCTAAGGATCATAATGTGATTGGAACCAAGTGGGTCTTTCGGAACAAGCAAGATCAAGATGGGATAGTTTTAAGGAACAAAGCAAGATTAGTGACTCAAGGTTACACTCAAGTTGAAGGTCTTGATTTTGGAGAAACATATGCCCCGGTTGTAAGATTGGAAGCAATTAGGATCTTGTTAGCCTATGCTTGTGCCCACAACATCAAGTTGTACCGAATAGATGTGAAGAGTGCATTTCTTAATGGGTACATCAATGAGCTTGTGTATGTTGAGCAACCTCGTAGTTTTGAAGATGAGAAGAAGCCCAACCATGTTTACAAGTTGAGAAAGGCTTTGTATGGTTTGAAGCAAGCACTAAGAGCATGGTATGAGAGATTGAGGTATTTCCTACTCTCTAAGGGATTTAAGATGGGAAAGGATGACACCACTCGCTTCACCAAGAAGCTAGGCAATGACTTATTTGTGTTGCAAATCTATGTTGACAATATTATATCTGGATCAATAAATCAAGATTTTTGTGAGGAGTTTGGAAAGATGATGGCAAGTGAGTTTGAGATGTCCATGATTGGTGAGCATAGTTACTTCCTTGGTCTTCAAATCAAGCAAACGAAGAATGACATATTTGTGAGTCAAGGCAAGTACATCAAAGACATGCTCAAGAAGTTTGGAATGGATGATGCTAAAGCTATTAGTACACCAATAGGGACAAATCGAAACTTGGATAGTGATGCTAGTGGCAATAGGGTGGATCAAAAGATGTCTCGGTCTATGATTGGAAGCCTACTCTATGTGGCCACATCAGGGCTGGATGAGATGTTTAGTGTATGCATGCATGCTAGATTTCAAGCCTCATCAAGAGAAAGTCATTTGAAGGTAATAAAGAGAATTTTGAGGTACTTGAAGCATACATAAAATGTTGGATTGTGGTATCCTAAAGGAGCAAGATTTGAGTTAATTAGACATTTGGACTCCGATTATGCGGGATGCAAAGTTGAGAGAAAGAAAACATCAGGCACATGTCAACTATTGGGAACATCACTTGTGTCTTGGTCATCAAAGAAGCAAAATAGTGTAGCACTTTCAACCACCGAAGCGAAGTACATTTCAGCCGGTAGTTGTTGTGCTCAATTACTTTGGATGAAGGCAACTTTGAGTGACTTTGGATGAAGGCAACTTTGAGTGAATTTGAGTGCCATTGCTATGTGACAATGAGAGTGCCGTGAAGCTCACCAACAACCCAGTTCAACATTCATGAACAAAGCACATAGATGTCCGCCATCATTTCATAAGAGATCACCAACAAAAAGGGGACATTTGCATTGAGAGTGTGAGCACCGATGATCAACTTGCTAATATTTTCACCAAGCCACTTGATGAGAAAAGGTTTTCCAAGCTAAGGAATGAATTGAACATACTTGACTTCTCAAATATGTGTTGATGCACCCCCATTATATGGCATGCCTCTCCTTCGAGCAAAGCAAGGTAAAGTTGGTTGACATGTCATTCATCTATTGCTAAGGACTTGTTTAGTGCATCTAGTCATTCCTATCACGTCTTAGGCTCATTCATGAAAATCAAATGAATTTGATGCTTGTATGGTACCACTATTGCTTGTATGCTTGAAATGATCTAGTGGTAGCATATGACATGTTTGTGGGCTTGTGAACCTAATGTTTAATCTAGAAAATGAGATATAAGTGTTTAACTCAACATGGTGCATGATAACACTTATTTGGAGGTGTGAAGAAGCTTGCCCTTGGATCAAATTGAGTTCAATATCTTTCGCAAGTGATCTAGATTGAACCAAATTGGGAAAATGATCCTCGCTTCACATGGTTTCACCCCAAGCTATCTAAAATTTGAGCTCACCTTTTGTGCTGATTGTTGACAAAGGGGAGAGAAATTCACAAAGATAGTAAGAGATAGGGGGAGCAAACAATTGAAATGACATTGTAAGGGGATCAATTAAAAATTGAAGCACACAAGTAGGGGGAGCAAGCTCATAAACTTGTATGTTGCATTTGAATGTGCATTACATATGTTTGCTTGCATGGCACAAGTTCTTTAATTCCATATCCATGCTTGTGTGGTGTATGCTAGATCATAGAAATGTTTGATGAAATGAAAACTAGCATGCATAGGATAGCTAGACACTTGAATTGCTTTTATAAGTGGTACTAGAGCCTTGTTTCTAATGTTGATCTCATGAGGTATCTAGTTTGCCTTTGTTTTCAAGTGGTATCTAGAAAATCATGGTGCTAAGGATGGTGTTCAAATGGCAACTCCGATTGCTATCATGCATCAAAGGTCCATTCTTTACACCTTAGCATCATTTGGTAGTCATTACTTCCCCACACTTTCTAACTATGCATATGTGCAAGCTCTCAAATCCAAACTCTTAGCACATATGTATGGGGAGCTAATGCTACCAATTTGGGTTTATGAAACTTGTCCATATCCTTTACACATGGTAAAATGCTTGGGCAAGCAACATGAATCCAAAAAGACTTTATTGAATATCTTTGTGAAAAGGTTGTCATCAATTACCAAAAAGGGGCGATTGAAAGCCCTAGTTTGGTTTTGGCTAATTGATGAAACCTAGGTACTAACCTTTGTCATGAGTGTCATGTGAGCAAGGTTGGTACATACCAAGCGATGGAGCATGGTGATGGTGTCCATGGAGATGGAGATGGACATGCGTTGATGATGATCAAGCTCCAACTTGAAAAGAAGAAAGAGAAAAAGAAAAACAAGGTTGATTAAGGCAAATGTATCAAATAGGTTTTTGTTTTGGCACTCAAGGCACCATAGAGGGTGTGAGTGTGCTTAGGATAGATAGCCATATTATAAAGAGAGGAAATCTTTGGCTAAGTGGTTATCGAGTGCCACTAGGTGACATGACTCTTGCATATGCATTAGGGACCTAGTGTGCTAACAATTAACCCTTGAAAATGCTTTGTGAAAATGCTAACACACATGCACATTGGTGATACACTTGGTGGTTAGCACATGGAAGCAAGGGTGGTGAAGTTTGAGTTGAAAAGGAGGATTTTAGGCATGACCGGATGTTGCAACTTGGATCGGACGCTAGTGCAACATGCGTCCGATGATATTGAAACTTTGACCGGACGCTAATGCAACATGCGACCAGACACGCCTATGCAACTATTCATAGATGGGCAACACACGTGGTTGGATGACCTGACACTGGGTGAGTCCTGTTAGTAGTGACTAGACGCGTTAGGTCATCAAAATACCTCATTGGAACCTCTCTAGATTGCATCGGACGCTGATGCAACAATGACCGGATGCTACTACAACAATGACCGGATGCTACTGCAATGAGAGGATCATTGGGTGCCAACGGTCGAATTCAAACAAGTCTACGACCGGACGCTAATACAATAATGACCGGATGCTACTGCAACTTCGATCGAACGCTACTGCAACTTGCATCACAGGCTATTGCAACAATGCACCTGATGCGTCCAGTCATCCTGACCAGCGAGTCCATACATTGCGTAGGGAGCCCCTCTTGTGCCTAATGGCTCTATTTCGTTTGGGGGTCTTTAAATAGACCATGGCCGGCCTTGGGATCTCTCTCTTGCACTTTGACATACTTGACATCCTTGTGAGCCTAGGCAAACACCTCCCACTCATCTCCATCATTGATTCATCATCATAGTGAGATTGGGAGTGATTCCAAATGCATTTGCTTGAGTGATTGCATCTAGTGGCACTTGGGGATTGTTGTGGCTGTGGATTTCTTGTTATTCTTGGTAGTTGCCGCCACCTAGACGGCTTGGGGCAGTGGTGGAGCTTCGACACGTGTTGGCGATTGTTCGTGGCCGGCTCTGGTGATTGTGAGGGGTCTTGTACCTTCCCCGGTGGAGAGTCAAAAGATAACTCTAGTGGATTGCTCATGTCATTAAGTTACCTCACTTGTGGGTAGGTTCTTGCAGTGTCCAACTGTGTGGACGAGGTTCGTGCAACACATCTTAGCCACCAAACCACCAAGTGTTGGTCGACACAATGAGGACTAGCGTGCCGGCAAGCACGTGAACCTCGAAAGAAAAATTGGTTGTCTCAAACTTTGGTGTTCGCCTAGTGATTGAATTGGTATTCATATTGTGATTGGTTCACCCCTCTACGCGGCGGTATGATCACTCCGCAAACTAGTTGTAGCAAGCTTTTTAGTGTAGCAAGAATTGAGAGCTTGCATTGTAGCTTAAGTTCACCCAGTGGAGCCCTTTAGTGTAGCTAGATTGAGAGATCTAAGTGAGTAGCAACTTAGCTCATTGTGTGCCTAGTGATCATAGCAACTAGAATTGTTGAGTAGGTGGCTTGCAACCCCTTATAGAGATAGAGCAAGTTTGCATTTCGCTATTTGTCATACTAATCAAATTCCTATAGTTGGTTTGCAAATTTTTAAATAGGCTATTCACCCCCCTCTAGCCATATTAGGACCTTTCAAGTGGTTTTGGAGCCTTGATCAGCGTTTGATTGAACGCTTAACAACCTCGGTGTTAAATTATGGCTCAAGTTGTGTTCAACCATGTGGGGGGCAAACTACCGTTCTTTGATGGCACATGCTATGTGTTGACACCTATGGTGGCACATAGAAACAAAATCCGCAAGCGCATGGGTATCGAAGTAGTTTTTACCTAGAGTATTATCGAGTATTGTTTGCACAGGGAAACAAGTGTGTGTCGTCTAAACACTAGTTTGTCTAGGGATAGCAATCAAGGTTTAAGATATGAGTAGATAGGATTCCTATGGTTTATGACCCTATGCAAAGCAAGGCTTATGATTCTAATGTTCACTTCGGGACGCCGCTTAGACGGTAAAGCACCACTAATAGATAACTCTACCGACGCGACTATGGTCCTACTAATTTAAGAACCTGCTCAATTTGGTGTGGACTACAAATGATAGATGGGGCCATCACCTCCCGCTACTACCACACAACCAAGAAGCAGGAAGCAAACACAGGTAGCCAATAGCCTAAGCACCACGCTTATGCTAATGATTACTACTCTAATCTAGAGGCCTAACAAGAACTAGAGCACTCAAAAGAATTGGGAACCCGTGAACAAAAGATCACAAAATTTACTTTAAACATAAATCAATTAGTAGAAGTATCTTAGATGTAGACTTGGAGAAGCCTAGATCTACCAAAGTACAAGCCATAGAGGTAGCACCAATAGGCTGGCACTTCCTCCAAACTTGTCCCTCACTCTCTAACTCAATATTTTTATTTACAAGACTAGATCCTATAAAGGACTAATCTTCTCTTGATGCCCTGATCCCGGAATCAGGATATGAATTAGGGTTTCAGGATGGCTCCAGGGAGGGGGTAGGGGCTGCTATATATGGGGGCGCCTGGCACCCTCCCACTCTTAGTTAGCCTCATTGGTACTAAACTTTCCACCATATTTCATTAAAATGCACATGGCCTTTATGTGCCAAATTCTGAATTGGACCCAATTAATCCAGCAGCTCATGATGTGGAGTTTTTCATTTATTTGCGAAATTTATATCTTTTCATTCTGAGCTCCAAATATGGCAAATAATATATCCGTTTCGATCAGCTCGATGAGATCTTCGCAATGGTGTGCTCCAATTCACCATTTGAGATAATTTTGTTCTGTGAAAAAATAAATATCCTGCTAGAGAAGTAAGAGCACCAAAACTCGTGGAACTTGTTAGAATCAAGCCCTATAACTATGTTTGGTGATGGAATTAAGTATATATGCAGGTTATGTTGATAGTTTATAATTGATGTTAACGATCGTCAACAAGCTCCCCCAATCTTAACCTTTGTCAGTCCCTTAGCAAAGCTAAACTCCGCAATGGATCAGGAGTTGCTATAATATTTTCACACCTCAAAAGTACTCATGCGTTCAATAAAAAATTCTCCTCCGGATTTGAGTAAACTGATCTGACTTTCAAACTTACCCATATTATCTTCAACCATGGGGCTTCTTAGCCTTCACTTGGGTCTCGAGCAATTGAAAGACAGAACATTCAAATCAAGCACTATGTCTCAAGTTCTTTGTTTTCACCATTGTTCCAGAGGTTTTATAAGTTTTCAAAATAAAACTCAAAGATTCCATTGTATGATAATCTCAAGAGTCTCAATATATGTGATATTTGTGGATCCTCACCAAGGCAACAAAGATGTTATGCCTTTTTCTCTTCCTACCACTAAGGTTTATGTGGAGTTCAAATGTAGGGAGAAAGCTAGGGCATACTTGCAGTGCATATATTGTAAAGTCAAACAATGGATCCAAAGAGAGTTGAGTCATATAATCAAATCAAGATGTGCATGTGTGTGGATGTATGGTGGATATATTTGGTGGCTAACCTAATTCTACTTTGCTCCTTGAAAACATATCTCTCTCTTGAAACTTAGAAATATTTGCTAGAGAATAGGGGCTATCTTATTCATCTCTTTTTTTAGGCGGGCATCTAAGTACCCATTGTTTTCAATATCTCGGAAACTTATCCATTTTTTCTCAATTCTCCTTTTTTAAATAACTTTTGCATAGCCCCATGTCTCTTTTCTGCAATAGAACTTTGAGAGAGATATCAACAAGAACTTGGAGCATTTATTTGATGGATGGAAAACCTAACAAGCATGTTTTTGTGTTCACCCCAGTGTAGGAATAAAACATTTTTGAGAGGATCTAGATGGAAGGCATGTTTTAGCACTTACCCCCAGTGTAGGAGTAGTGCATATGTGGGTGGTGTGTACGTGATCTTGATTTTAAGAGCATGACAAACCTCTCATAAGGGTCAACAAAGCTTGACAAAACTCAACGCAATTACAAGCAGCATATATGTGGAAGTTTTTCTAGCCTAAATAACATGTATGACTCTGGTAGGAATTCAAGCTTTGTCATACATGAATTCATCATGTAGCATTTTTGTATTTTTCAAAAGATAAATCTCCAGAACTTTAGTGTCACTTGGAATAAGATAAACAATAGCTCAGACCTTCTCGTATCATATCTGTCAATTACCTAGACTTAGCTCAAGCATATGCTACCCACGAGTTTCAAGTTTAGAGTAAATCCTTATATCAAAACAATCTTATCCAAAAGTCAGAAGAATTCAAGGCTGAAAACTAGGTACTTGAAAGGAATTACAACATAGCAACTATTCATCATTTCCATTTTAGGAGATTGTCCTCAGAGTCCTTATTATTTATTTAGCTCTTAAAAGAAATTAAAGTAAACTAGACACAGTCTACACATTATTAATATAAATAACTATAACTATTTATTTTGTTTTTTAGTTTTTTTATAAAGCAAACCAAATATAATAAAACAAAGAAAGAGAAATACTTAGTTGGATACATAGGGGTGCCTCTCCCCCAAGCTGGTTGTTGCCATGGTTCCTTCATCATTTGTTGATATTGTGCTCTGCTTGGGAGGTTTGCCTCCCCTACACGTAAATTATGTAACCTTACACAAACAACATGTGGAGACAAACACCAACAAAAGACTAGGGAGATCTTGGCAATACTTTAGCACGTAAACATTATTTTTAAGGTTTTTCATAGAGTAAAGAAGAAGAGTTGAATTGAAAATATTATTTAAATTCTATAAAGTTAATTATACCCAATTCTTCTTCTGGCAATTGTGTGTCATGGAAAACTTTTAAACGCTGACCATTTACCTCGAAAAGCATACCTTTGTCATTTTGAAGTGTGACTGCTCCATGAGACGATGCGCTAATTACCTTGTAAGGTCCTTCCCATTTGCTTCGTAGTTTCCCATGTCCGAACAACTTCACTCTAGAGTTGAAAAGCAACACCTTGTCACCTGGTTTGAATTCCTTCTTTTTCAATCTTTTGTCGTGCCATCTTTTTGTCTTCTCCTTGTAGAGTTTTGCATTATGATATGCCTTTTCTCGCCATTCCTGTAGCTCAGAGAGTTGCATTTTTCTTTTCTTTTTGGCTGCTTCAAAGTCCATGTTCCACCTTTTTGTGGCCCAATGAGCTTTGAACTCCAACTCGACAAGTAGGTGAGATGTCTTCCTGTAGACAAGTTGGTATGGTGACATTCCAAGAGGTGTTTTGTAGGGTGTTCCGTAAGCCCATAATGCTCCATGTAACTTATCTTTCCATGTTGTCCCCATCTCATTAACAGTCTTCTACAGAATGTTCTTGATTTGCTTGTTTGACGTTTCTTTTTGTCCGCTAGTTTGAGGATGATATGGTGTCATAATGTTATGATAGACCCCATGATCGGATAAGAAGTGTCAGAACTTTCTATCAATGAAGTGAGGACTTCCGTCGCTTATTACCATGCGTGGAACTCTGAAGCGTGGAAAGTTGGTCTCAAAAAACATCCTCTTGGCGTTATTGGAATCTACAGCTTGACATGGTAAAGCTTCAACCCACTTTGAAACATAGTCGACTGCGATGAAAATGTATTCACACTGCCGGGATTTTGGAAATGGCTCCATGTAGTCGATCCCCTAGATATCAAAGAGTTCTAACTGGAGGTTGGTGGTGAGTGGCATGGCATCTCTTGCATTGATATTTCCATGTTTTTGACATGGGATGCACCTCCGTATGAAGTCTTTGGTGTCATCGTACATGGTTGGCTAGAAGAATCCACTTTGCCAGATCCTAGCATTAGTGTGGAATGCCCCATAATGTCCTCCATACGATGATGAGTGGCATGTTTCAATGATCTTGGTTGCTTCCTCAGCCGGAACACACCTCCTAAGCAGTCCATCAGACCAGACTCAGAAGAGGTATAGTTCATCCCATAGGTGGAGGCGACTTTCATGAATGAGCTTCCGCTTATTCTCCCCTAGTGGTACATAACCTACAACCATAAAATTAACAATATTTGCATACCAGGGGTCAGATCCTATGAACTTTAGGAGCACGTCATCCCATAGAAAATCATTGATGGGCAACTCCTATGGATTCTCAAACTGCATTCTTGACAAGTGATCGGCTATAGAATTTTCTATCCCTTTCTTATCTTTAATTTCTAAATCAAATTCTTAAAGCAAAAGGATCCAACTTATAAGCCAAGGCTTAGCATGTTTCTTAGTAAGGAGATATTTAAGAGCAGCATGATCAGTGTAAATAATAACTTTGGCTCCTACTAAGTAAGATCTAAACTTGTCAATAGCAAAAACAACAGCCAAGAGCTCTTTTTCAGTTGTTGCAGAATTAAGTTGAGGTCCTAATAGAGTTTTACTAGCATAAGAAATTGCATGATGCTTTCTATCTTTTGTTTGACCCAAAACTACCCCCACAACATAATCACTAGCATCACACATGATTTCAAAAGGCAGCGACCAATTAGGGGTTGAATGATTGGTGCAGAGATGAGTGCTTTCTTAAGGATTTGAAAAGCATTTAAACACTCATCATCAAACTCAAAGGGAGCATCCTTGGCTAACAAACTTGTAAGGGGTCTAGCAATGTGAGAAAAATCTTTTATAAAATGGCAATAGAACCCCGCATGACCAAGGAAACTTCATACCCCTTTGATGTTTGTAGGAGGAGGTAGTTGTTCTATTACTTCTATCTTAGCTCGGTCTACCTGTATCCCACGTTCGGACACCAAGTGTCCAAGCACTATGCCTTCTCTAACCATGAAATGACATTTTCCCAATTAAGGACTAAGTGCTTTTCCTCACATCTTTGCAAAACTTTGTCTAAATTTTCTAAGCAATCATTGAAAGTTTTTCCATAAACAGAAAAATCATCCATAAAAACTTCCATGATTTCTTCTATACAATCAAAAAATATAAACATCATGCACCTTTGGAACGAAGCTGGAGCGTTGTATAATCCGAAAGACATCCTACGATAAGCATATGTTCTATAAGGACAAGTAAAGGTAGTTTTTCTTTGGTCATCAGGATGGATTGGGATTTGATGATAGCTAGAATACCCATCAAGGAAACAATAGAAAGAATGCTTTGCAAGCCATTCCAACATCTCATCGATGAAGTGTAACGGGAAGTGATCTATCTTTGTTGCCTTCTTAAGTTTTCTGTAATCAATGCACATCCACAATCCTGTGACTGTTCATTGTGTGATTAATTCATCTTTTTTTAGCACAGTCATGCCCCCTTTCTTCGGTACAACTTGTACCAGGCTTACCCACTCACTACATGGCACGGGATAGATTATCCTTGCGTGCAGAAGCTTTAAAACCTCTTTCTTCACAACTTCTCTCATTGCTTTATTAAGCCTACGTTGGGGTTCCCTAGAAGGTGGATATGCTGGATCTATGGGAATGCGATGGGCGCAGAGTGCAGGACTAATCCCCTTGAGGTCTTTGAGAGAGTAACCAAAAGTAGAGCGATGATTTTCTAAAATGGTAAGGAGCCGAAGGGTCTCATCCTCAGAGAGTTTGTCACTAATAATCACAGGAGACTCCCTATCATTGTTTAGAACAGCGTATTTCAAACCTAAAGGAAGGGATTTGAGCACAATGGAGGGTTTTGGCGGCTCTCGAGTTTCATCCTCTTCGAGATCTTTGTTGGAGGCTTCCAGGAGAGATGCTACCATAATCTCTTCCATTAGATCTTGCTCGGGGCTCAACTCTGTCTTAACATGTAATGAGCGAGTGATGGGGATAGAAAGGTTTATGCTTTTCTCGAGACTTACATTTATACTCCCCTTTCTTCCTTCATGTAGGAGTCTCTCTATTGGATGCCCTATCAAAAGATCGAACTCCCAAATATTGAAAACATAAAAACTAAGATACACCTTGGTTTCGTCTACTTTGATAGGGAAGAGGTGAAAAATTCCTTCACTAGGAAGGATTTGCCCTGAGAGACTTTTTAAGAGTTTGGTTGTTGGAGTTAATTACATATTTCCAGGAAGGGTATGCGCAAAAGATTTAGACATAAGATTTAGTCCTACAATTGGATTATAAAGAGCATTGAAGGAGGTTTTATGAATCTGACAACGAATGGAGGTAGAGGGAGAATCTAAACGAATGATTTTAGGAGAAAGCTTGGATTCTCCCAACCACTCATTGCTTACGATCGTTATCAACTCCTTCATGGTGTTTTTAAGGAATTTCTCTTCGGTTGGGTTAGGAAGATGCTGGTTAGGTGCTGATGGTGCCGAAGATTTCCTTGTTGCATAATAATTCGAGGTGTTTCCAAAATCGGAGAAGGGCTCATTCTCGAATTCAATCATATTTTCCAAAGTGGGAATTTCTTCCTCCTTCAGCGGTTTGGGAACTTGGAGGACAGTTGAGGCTTCAAGTGGAGTAGCTAAAGGCTCAGGCTCAACTATCAAAGGCTCTTCCTCAGGAGTTTCCTCAACTACATCTTCTGGGCCATCGTCATGAATGCTGGTGTAGGGGGTGTGTTCTAGGATTTTTCTCCCTTCACTTAGCAGAGCAATGTAAGAAGGCACCTCTAGAAGATGTATCAAGAAGCTATGTGGTCTACCCACTAAGACCCATATAAAAGTGTTGTAAAAGCATATGGTCTTGAATGGCAAGGTCATGGCTAGAATTGACTAGGTCATTAAAATGTGCCCATGCCACACAAAGAGATTCTTTTTCTTTCTGTTTGAAAGATAGAACCTCTCTTCGAAGGCTAACCACTCCAGAGATGGGAAAGAAAGATAAGCAAAAGCTAGAGCATAAGGCTTCCCAGTCTCCTTGTACACTCCCTATGGCACGGGTATACTAGTGTTTAGCTCTTCCCATCAAAGAGAACAGAAATAGCTTCCACTTTAAGGTTTCATGTGACATGCCCACAATATGCAAGCATGCACAAGTTTACTCAAACTCTCGTAGGTGAGTATATGGGTTTTCATCACCTTCTCCTAAGAATGATTCTTCCTGGACCATACTTATTAAACTTAGACGCAACTCATAGCCAAGTGTAAGGATGGGTTTCGATGATTCCAGTGGCTCTAGTTGTGCACCTATGGGAGCAGCGAATTGATTGATAGGCGTGATGTTATCCATGCTTAAAGATAAATAAAATAAAAGATACAAGGACAAACCTGGTTCAATGAATCATAGCAACTGTTTCCCCAGCAATGATGCCAGAAAACTTGTTGACACCTGTGGTTGCACACAGAGACAAAATCTGCAAGCGCACGGGTATCAAAGTAGTTTCCACCCGGAGTATTATCGAGTATCGTATCCATAGGGAAATGTGTGTATGTCATCTAAACACTAGTTTGTCTAGGGATAGCAATCAAGGTTTAAGATATGAGTAAAGAGGATTCCTATGGTTATGACCCTATGCAAAGCAAGGCTTATGATTCTAATGTTCACTTTGGGACGCCGCGTAGACGGTAAAGCACCACTAATAGATAACTCTACTGACGCGACTATGGTCCTACTAATTTAAGAACCTACTCAATTCGGCATGGACTACAAAGGATAGATGGGGCTATCACCTCCCGTTGCTACCACACAACCAAGAAGCAAGGAGCAAACATAGGTAGCCAATAGCCTAAGCACCATGCTTATTCTAACGATTACTACTCTAATCCAGAGGCCTAACAAGGACTAGAGCACTCAAAAGAACTGTGAACCCATGAACTAAAGATCATAAAACTTACTTTAAACAGAAATTAATTACTAGAAGTATCTCAGATGTAGACTTAGAGAAGCCTAGATCCACCAAAGTACAAACCGTAGAGGTAGCACCAATAGGCTGGCACTTCCTCCAAACTCTTCCCTCACTCTCTAACTCAATATTTTTATTTACAATACTAGATCCTATAAAGGACTAATCTTCTCTTGATGCCCTGATCCTGGAATGAGGATATGAATTAGGGTTTTAGGATGGCTCTAGGGAGGGGGGTAGGGGATGCTATATATGGGGGCGCCTGGCACCCACCCTCTCTTAGTTAGCCTCATTGGTACTAAACTTTCCACCATATCTTATTAAAATGCACATGGCCTTTATAGGCCAAATTCTGAATTGGTCCTAATTAATCCTGCAGCTCATGACATGGAGTTTTTCTTTTATTTGTGAAATTTATATCTTTTCATTCAGAGCTCTAAATATAGTAAATTATATATACATTTCGATCAGCTCGATGAGCTCTTCGCGATGGTACACTCCAATTCACTATTTGAGATAATTTTGTTCTGTGAAAAAATAAATATCCTACGAGACAAGTAAGAGCACCAAAACTCATGAAACTTGTTAGAATCAAACCCTAGAACTATGTTTGGTGATGGAATTAAGTATATATGTAGGTTATGTTGACAGTTTATAATTGGTGTTAACGACCGTCAACACTATGATTATTGGAAGAGAAAGATGAAGATGTATCTTGGTTCAATCAATGACCAAGTGTGGGATGTGACCGAGAGTGACTATGCTATCATTGATCTCGACAACCTCACCAACCAAGACAAGACCAACAAACAATGCAATACAATGGCTCTCCACACCATCTACAATGCCATTGATTCCAAAGTGTTTGAGAAAATCATGGATTGAGAGAGAG
The DNA here is from genome assembly GCF_019320115.1 of Miscanthus floridulus. Lineage (NCBI taxonomy): Eukaryota > Viridiplantae > Streptophyta > Magnoliopsida > Poales > Poaceae > Miscanthus > Miscanthus floridulus. The sequence goes on from NC_089589.1 coordinate 37,916,100, forward strand.
CTAATGAGGTGTGGAAGAGATTAGAAGAAACATATGAGGGCACACCGGCGGTGAAGAGTGCCAAGTTGTACATCCTCAAGGAAAAGTTGACAAGCTTTAAGATGAAGGATGATGAGAGCATTCCGGGGATGTTCCATCATTTGCAAGTGATTGTCAATGACTTGAAAGCTCTGGGATAGAAGATCAATGATGATGATGTCTCTCATCGGTTCTTGATGTGCTTACCTCCAAGATTTGAGATGTTGAGATTGCTTATTATAAGAGGAGGATTGAAGGAGATCACCCCTAACCAAGTACTAGGTGATGTCATGACACAAGAGACATACCATGTGGAAAGGGAAGGGGTTGACAAGGATGACAAGAAGGAATATGAAGACAAGAAGAAGAAGAGTGTAGCATTCAAGGCTAGCTCGTCATCAAAGAACAATGGCAAGTCCAAGAATCAAGTGATGATGAAGATCTTAGTGACATTGATGATGGGGCCATGACTCTATTTGTGCGCAAGATGGGTAAATTTATGAAGAAGAAGGGGTATGGTGCAAAAAAGAGAAGACATCACAACAAGGAGTATGTGAGGAGATGCTACAAGTGCAAGAGCCCCAATCACGTTGTAGCGGATTGTCCCTATAATAGTGACAATGATGAGGATGAGAAGAAGAAGCATAAGAAGGAGAAGAAGGAAAAGAAGGAGAAGACGGAGAAGAAGATGACCTTCCAAAATAAGAAGAAGGGTGGAGGCTATGTGGTCACTTAAGATAGTGATGGGTCTTCGGATAGTGATGACTCTAGTGATGATGGCAAGAAATCTATCAAGAAAGCACTAGCAAGCATTGCCATCAACAACAAGTCCTCCATCTTCACTACAAGGATTTGACCCTTATAGCACCACTTGTTTTCGCAACACCACACATTTGGTTGCAATATTTGGTTCTATGGCAACAAACGTCATAATTGGTAGCAATATATGGGCCTTATGGCCACCAAAATTGTGTGTTGCGTTAGTCATAAACTCTGTTGTAAGAGGTAGGCGCTAATGCCATGGTGGAAAAGGTGGTTGCGGGTATGGGTGCCTATTACCACAGCTAGTGTTGAGTTGTGATAACATTGATGTTGTGTTGCGATAGCTAGGTGTTGTTGCCACCATTGTAAAGTTGGTTGGAAGTAGTTGAACATATGGTAATAAAGTAATTACGTTGTCTTAATTTTGACCTGCATTGCAATAGATCAGATCTATATTGCATCCAAAAAATGATTAGTTGCAAGTAGTTGCGAATATAGCCACGATGAAACTTTGTTGCCTTAGCTTGCCCTACGTTGCAAAAGATCTTATTATATTGCAACCAAAAAGGCATTCGTTGCATCTGTTGAGGTTCTATTGCCACCAACTTTACATGTGGCTATATTGAGTATATGTCATTGCAAGAAGAGGGATATTGCCATTAAAATTTGTACATAGGCATTACTTATCATGCATCTGAGCCAAAAACAAAGGGGTCAGACCAGCCTACCATCCTAAAGTTAAAAGCTAGTAAATAAAAAACAAGAAAAAAATCACAGCACACGCAGAAGGTGGTGGCCCAGCCAACCTAGCGCAACACTTGGTGGCACCAGGCTTTAGTAGCATTGGGACATGATCAGCTCTTGGCCCATACAACAAGTATATCTTGGTTCATGAGCTGCGCAATTTTTTGTTTGATTTAAGGTGTGGTTCATGAGCTGCGCAATATTGTTATGGACAGAGCAACGCCTCATCCATTGGCACCGTTTTGCATTCATAGTGCTTGCTCACATCCATAGTCTTCACATGTTGCATTTACCTTATAGATTCTAATTTAAAACTAGAGAAATGCTACTTAACTCCGCCTATGTTGTCTCAACATAGCAAGTCCCAAGCCCTGGTAAAGGAGGAGGGTTGTGTTAGGCGTGGCGAGCCAACGTTAAATCTAGCCATTCTAATGGAGATGAAACCCGAAAGAAAATCGTTGGGGTGTAACCCTCTTAGCGACGCGCCATATCGGAACCTGGGTATGGTGTTAAATGAGCAAGGGCTGGGTCGTCACCCCCATGACGCGCCTTGTCACGATCTAGGCATGGTGTCAAGTGATCAAGGATCGGGTCATCGCATCCTTAGTGGCACGCTACATCGGCGCCCGGGTGTAGTGAAAAATGAGCAATGATCTTCATAGCTGATTCGACGGGTGCGAAGGGTAAGGAAGCTAGTCGAACCAACTAGGATCTGTTTAGGCAGTTGGAATGTAGGGTCGCTTACAGATAAGTTAAGAGAATTAGTTGATACCACGACTAGGAGGCGTGTAAATATATTATGCGTTCAAGAGACTAAATGGAAGGGTCAAAAGGCGAAGGAGGTGGACAATACAGGTTTCAAGCTTTGGTACACAGGGACAGTTGCTAATAGAAATGGAGTAGGAGTTTTGATTGATAAGAGCCTCAAGAATAGTGTGGTGGGAGTGAGAAGGCAAGGAGATAGGATTATCTTAGTCAAGCTTGTCATTGGTGATATGGTCTTGAACGTAATTAGTGCGTATGCCCCCAAGTAGGCCTCGACGAGAGTGCTAAGAGATAGTTCTGGGAAGACTTAGATGGCCTGATTAGAGTTGTACCCAGTAGTGAGAAGCTTTTTATAGGAGGAGATCTTAATGGGTATGTAGGTACTACAAGCGTAGGTTTTGAGGCAGTTCATGGAGGTTTTGGGTATGGTAGTAGGAATCAGGAGGGGGAGGAAGTTCTAGACTTCACGGTAGCTTTTGACCTGATGATAGCCAACACTTTCTTCAGAAAGAGAGAATCTCATCTAGTGACCTTCAGTAGCGGACAACACTCTAGCCAAATTGACTTTGTCCTCACAAGAAGAAAGGACAAACGAGCATGCTTGGGTTGCAAGGTGATACCAGGGGAGTGTGTTGTTTCTCAACATAATCTTTTGGTGGCATACTTTCGTTTTCAGGTGTGTGCCCATAGGGATAAACAAGCTAAGATTGAAAGAACAAAGTGGTGGAAACTGAAAGGGGAGACGTCAGAGGTATTCAGGGAAAGGGTTATCAAAGAGGGCTCTTGGAAGGAAAAAGAGGACATAAACAACATGTGGGAGAAGATGACAACCAACATTCGAAAGGTGGCCTCAGAGGTGTGTGGAGTAACCAAAGGAAGTGGAGGCGAGGCTAAAGATACTTGGTGGTGGAATGAGGAAGTCCAAAGGGCTATTAAGGAGAAGAAAGAGTGCTATAGACGCTTGTACCATGACAGGAGTGTGGACAACATAGAGAAGTACAAGGTGGCAAAGAAGACTGCAAAGCGAGCTGTAAGTGTGGCAAAGGGTAGAGCTTACGAGGATCTTTACCAACGTTTGAGTACGAAGGAAGGAGAGAAGGACATTTATAGGATGGCTAGGGTTCGTGAGAGAAAGACAAGGGACTTCAACCAAGTTAAGGGTCCGTTTGGTTGGGCTTTTGGCTTTAGCTTTTGGCCCCAAAAGCCAAAAGCCCAACCAAAGGGGCTGCTTTTTCAGGCGGCTTTTTCAGAAGCGGCTGCTTTTCTGTAGTACAGTTTTGAAAGCTGGTTTGACCCTGCTTTTGGCTTTTGGCTTTCTGTTTTTCGAAATTGGTGGAATAAAAAGCTCTTCCATAGTTGTTTCAAGAGAGATAAAGATAAAAGGTATATTTTATACTTGTTTAACCAAACAGCTTTCAGCTTTTCTACAGCTCACAGCCCATAGCAGCTTTCTCACAGCTCACAGCCCACAACAGCTTTTTCCCACAGCCACAGCTCAACCAAACACACCCTAAGTGCATTAAGGATGAAAGGGAGCATCTCTTGGTGAAGGAGGATGAGATCCGACATCGATGGCAAGAGTATTTTGACAAATTGTTTAATGGTGAGAATACGGACACAACCTTTCAGTTGGATGACTCTTTTGATGACACCAATAGGTGCTTTGTGCGGAGAATCCAAGAATCTGAGGTCAGAGAGGCGTTGAAAAGGATGAAAGGAGGTAAGGCGATGGGACCGGATGGTATCCCAATCGAGGTGTGGAGATGCCTCGGGGACATAGCTATAGTATGGCTAACCAAGCTGTTCAACCATATTTTTCGATCGAACAAGATGCCTGATGAGTGGAGGAGAAGTATATTGGTACCGATCTATAAGAATAAAGGGGATATTCAAAGTTTTACTAATTACCGGGGAATTAAGTTGATGAGTCATACTATGAAGCTATGGGAGAGAGTTATCGAACATCGCTTGAGAGCAATAACACGGGTCTCTATGAATCAATTTGGTTTCATGCCCGAAAGGTCAACCATGGAAGCCATTTACTTAATAAGACAAGTTATGGAGCGGTATAGGGAGAAGAAGGACCTACACATGGTTTTTATTGACTTGGAGAAGGCTTATGATAAAATACCAAGGAATGTTATGTGGTGGGCTTTGGACAAACATAAAGTCCCAACGAAGTATGTCGGTCTCATTAAGGACATGTACAACAATGTTGTGACTAGAGTTTGAACAAGTGATGGAGACACGGATGACTTCCCGATTAGGATAGGACTACATCAAGGGTCAGCTTTGAGCCCTTATTTGTTTGCCTTAGTGATGGATGAGGTCACAAGGGACATACAAGGGGACATCCCTTGGTGTATGCTTTTCGCGGACGATGTAGTGCTAGTTGATAAAAGCCGAACAGGAGCGAATCAGAAACTAGAGTTATGGCGGGAGACTTTGGAGTCCAAAGGTTTTAGACTTAGTAGAACTAAAACTGAGTATATGAGATGTGACTTCGGCACTACTATTCGGGAGGAGGAAGATATTAGTTTGGAAGGTCAAGTAGTGCCTAGGAAGGATACCTTTCGATATTTAGGATCAATGCTACAGAGAGACGGGGATATTGATGAAGATGTTAGCCATAGAATCAAAGTAGGGTGGATGAAGTGGCGGCAAGCATCTGGTGTCCTATGTGACAAAAGGGTACCACAGAAGCTAAAAGGCAAGTTTTATAGGATGGCGATTAGACCTACTATGTTGTATGGTGCAGAATGTTGGCCTACGAAAAGACGACATGTTCAACAGATAAGTGTCGTGGAAATGCGTATGTTGCGTTGGATTTGCGGTCATACAAGAAGGGATCGAGTTCGGAACGATGATATACGTGATAGATTAGGGGTAGCACCAATTGAAGAAAAGCTTGTCCAACACCGGTTGAGATGGTTTGGACATGTCCAACGGAGACCTCCAGAGGCACCGGTGCGTAGTGGAATCCTAAGCCAGGATAGTAACGTAAAGAGAGGCAGAGGAAGACCGAAGTTGACTTGGGTAGAGGCAATAAAAGGAGACTTGAAAGGATGGAATATACCCAAAGACTTAGCCTTAGATAGGAGTGCTTGGAAGACAACTATTCACGTGCCTGAACCTTGATTGCTTCTGCTGGGTTTCAACTCTAGCCTACCTCAACTTGTTTGGGATTTAAAGGCTTTGTTGTTGTTGTAGAAATGCTACTCTATTTGTGTCAATCTCATCTCGCTAATCAGTGTGACACAGGTTTAATAGAAGATTAGCTTTGTTGTGTTTATGCCATAGATGTGCTTAACTATTATCAAACAGTGACAAGATATTTACATTTATTTCCAATTTTCAACATTTTTTTCTGCTACTATTTTTTAATTGTTCACAATAAGAATAACAAGTTCTTATATAATGTCATCAGTATATCTTGATCCAGTAAGAATCAGGCTATATAGCTGATAACACGAACTTGAATATACACATAGATGTAAGTACCAGCTAGGTCCTCATAGATAGATATAAATGTACATAATAGATAGATACATGTACTGCATTTACAATATAGATGTCCATACTTAGATATTGCCAAAGTGCTTACATGATAACCTGCATAAGAACCAGCTAGGACCTAGTTAACCTACTAGGAATTTAGTTATTCTGGGGCTTGATCATTTCTCCATGTCCTCAAACCTGTCAGCAATGGCCACCATGAACTCTTTCATAGTCATGTCTATGTCCTCCCCCATGTCTTCAAGCTTTAGGTCTAGTTCTCGATCTCCTCTCGCATATCATCCATGTGCGATCTAAGTTGTTAAACCCTTTTGCTTAGGGGCTTGGTGACTTTCTACACCAACCAACAAAATTTCAGTTAGTAACGTTAAATGCCTTAGAGCGGAACTAGCCAAGGCAGCCAAACAACCGCAGGTTGCACTAACCTTCTCCTTGGCTGATGCCGATGATTTGGTCCTTGCCCTTCCTTTCTTTGTCAGCTTCGCCTTCAGAATCAGAAGGATTGGTGGTCACAACCTAAAAACGGTTGATAGACATGGGTAATGTAGAGTGCAGAAAACATTTGATACACATGGCTAATGTAGAGTGCTGAAAATTTCAGGCAATGTGTGCTGAAAACATTTGAAAGGGTTACATGATCCAAACAATACTAGGTTGGACTAGCCTTCTTTTTTGTTGATGCCGATCCAAATAGTTGGTCTTTGCACTTCCTTTCTATTTCATATTCGCCTTCCAAATCGGAAATGACAATCAACCTAAAAAGTTTACAGATTAGGTATGTGAATGAAAATAAAATGTGTGTCATGTGAGCTGCATTTGTTTAGTTATGTGGATTATCTGTCATAGGAAACAACAAAATTCAGAGGTAGAAGACTTTTAACAATATTTCATGTCTTGCTTCATTGTTCTGCTAAAATTACCAATGCACAGTAAGGTGCAGCCAAGCATGCTTAAGTTGTGGTGCTCAAGCAAAACAAATTGATCCAGATTTGAGCCTTGTCTGAAAGAATGTAGTGACTGATTTATATTAGCAATTGCACTAGGCTCCTGATTTGATTAGAAATGTGTCAATGGTTGTTAGGCAAAATTGCCTTCGCTTAAGGACTTAAGGTTTAGTATTGTAGTCCAAAACTAACTTTTATCAGTGCTAACCCACTGCTAATTTTCTAGATCGCCCACTGCAGCCATGGGAGGCTGAGGGGGAGCAGGGAAATGAGGAACAAAAATCCACATGGAAAATAACCAATTACATGCCTCTGACAAAAAGAAGCAACTCTGGTCATGACAACGGCAATGGCTGAAAAAAATAAATAAGAATAGAAGCACCAACAGAACTAAATTAAAGGACCATTGAACTAGGTCAATGGCCAGACTGAACACTAGCAATGTTACTAAACTGAATAGACAAGTAGACCATTCCAAACATCTGAGTTATCTTTCAGTTATTTTATTTTCAGATTGATAGGAGTTCCTTCCTTGAAACTGATATGAGTTCCATAATTTTCTGCAACATAGATTAGTAGTTTTTCACATTTTAGCTTTTAGGACATTCAGAACTCATACAGGAGCATGGAGCAAACTAAAATAAAACATTTATACTAATGTCGATTCACCTCATAAGTCATCATCAGCATAAGCTTTTCTAAGAACCTTACAGACACTCCATATATAACTAGCAGAGTTGCTGAATCGCCCTGCATCCCACATTGCATCTATACAGTAGCAGCATTCATGCTTCATGCCTACATAGCAACATGCAGTCATCAAAACAATTGTCTCACATGTCAATCAAAAGCAACATTCAGTTATTTTCATATGATTGTTAGACTCTATTAGTCTGATAATAAAGAACTGAAAGCCTCTGTTAGCCTGCATAGATGGAAAGATAAATATTGCACATGTGGCTGCAGGTAGAAAAGGAATGGTGAGAATTGAAAATGGAAGTGGGAGTTCACTGACTGTCAAAGAAAAAATAGAAGAGTTACAGCCGTGAAAGCAAAAGCAACATTTAGTCATCCAAAATATATCTGAGGAAATTTTTACCTCTGTCAACATGCAACCACGGAGGAAGCAGTCCCCGTCGGGAATTGGATGGGTGCTGTCGTTGCCACGACTGAAGGGGTGGGTGGCGGCCGCCCTGCAGTTGCTGCCATGTCCGACTGCGGGGGATGCCGTCGCCGCCGATGCGCCCTTGGTCTTCCTTGCCGCAGCTGCTTGGATCTATCCATCCCCAGGCAGATCGGGACACCGGGCCACGGATCCGGCCGCCTCCACCCCGCCCGAAGAGGAGGCAGCGTTGTGGAGGCAGAGGGAAGGGGAGGGGAGCGGCTATGTTTGGGGTGGACGAGGTGAACACGGGGCAGGCGGCGGATTTTGGAGGGAGGAATGTGTGTGGCATGGTGCTGAGATGACGCCGCGGCGGCGGCGGCGGTGGGAGGAGGATCGGCGAAGTCCTCCTTGTTCTCCCCCGGCTTGCCCTAATTCTGGATGGTCCAGGGCCTCGTGGGTTTGTTTCCCGCTAGGAGCCTCGAGACGAGTTTCGTGACCCAGAATTTCCATAGATCGAAATAGTCAATTTTAAAAATAGTATAGACTATACAAATCATAGTTAAAAGGATTGTTTTTTTTAAAAAAAAACTGCACGTATGTAGATAATGGCATATTGAATATCCACAAAATGAAAAAAAATTACCAACTCATTTAGATTTTCGTGATGAAAGTTTTTGAGAATGTTAAAAGGGTGTGGTTTGGTCCCTCGAAATTTTGAATTACACAGGTTTACAAACCACATATACTAGTTTTTTTTTTCTTTTTGGGTCTCACAGTACTGACACATATGCCTACAAATGTTGCTCCAATACCAAGTAACTCTAAGAAGTGGGTAGAAATCAGGATATATTAACTTATTAAGTTTCCATTAAAAAGGTATTCCCTCCATTCCAATATCATTAATGATATGAATATGAATCCGATAATTTTTTTAAATTAATATCATTAGATAGATTGTTAAATCTATTTTTTAATAAACTTATTTAGAGATTCAAATGTTGCAAATATTTTTCTATAAACCTAGTTAAACTCAAGAAAGTTTCATCGGTACAAATACCATATCAATACTTAAAAATGGACAGAGAGAGCACATACTACAAAAAAAAATATTTTTGGATTTTTGATATATTGATATTTTTAATCCCTAATTCTTATTTACATTATAAATTTTACCATCTTTTTTTGTTACTTATTGTTTAAATTTTTTACCTATTTTGTATTTATATTTACAATTTCTATTCTATTTGTTACTTATATATTTTCCCTTTGGCCCAATAACACAAATATTATGTGCTTTACTAAACTAGGGGCCACATAATCATCTAAGAGGCACGACATCATCGTCCACATTTGAACTGTGTTTTTTAACCTTAACTGAACTAGGCTAGGGGCCATGATTGTTCACGAACATGACAGTACCGAATCATAGGATGAGGTCGTAGTATCGGGATACTATCACATTTGTACTATATTGGAAAGATTAAATGCTACCATTTTAATTTTAAAAAAAAATAATTGAGTTTTGTATATGTAAGATCACTTGTAGACATTATGTTCCATGCAACTAGCTTTAGACAATATTTTAGTACATTTGAATTAAAAAAACTTATTTATATCAATTATTATGTACTATCATAGTACAGTTGTACCATGATACTATATATTCTTTGTAGGATCGTATGGAAACAATAGAAGACTCATTTAGAATCGCAATACGATATAGTTCATTTAGGATTGGTCCGTGACGAACGGGACCATTCCACACCGCAGTACGAACGAATTCGTAGGCTCGGTTTTAGGTTTGGATGGTTCCAGGACCATCTCGTGACGCTATCCAAACACACTGATAGTTTCCCTGATATGATCATAGAGATAAGATTGTAGGAAAATGCATCGGGATCTTGACAAGCTTGGCTATATATGCTCTCAAATTACTTGCTACGTCATCAAATCATCTTGTCCATGTAATTTTCCCAGGAAGCGCCACGTCATTTTTAAGGGTTCGACAAGAATTGAGAAAGCCCAGTCCTCAAGAATTTGATATTTAGCGTGTGTTTGGATTAGAAACCATGTGGAATGGGTTGGCTCTATCCCTATTTTTTAGGTAGGATTGGACCCATTCTTTGTTTGGTTAGAGGGATAGGGTTGCACCATGTTTTATGTTTGGTTCAAGAGGAGTTGAGATCGATCCCTAACAAATGGGCCCCACGTATCAGCCTCTACCACCTTCTCTCCCCATCTTTCTTTGATCAGTCACCCTCCACAGCTCCGCCCGCACCCGATCTTCGATGCTGCACAGCTCCCCCTGCTCCCGCCTCCACTCCCACCGCTCCCAAATCCGCCACCTCCCACTCAATAGCTGCCGAGGAGAAAGGATATTGAAAGGGGAGGAACACCCATTCGATCGTCAGCCATGGCCAGGGGAGAGAACCAGGAGTCGTAGACCGGGCTGCTCGGTTAGATCACCTAGTGGCGTGCCGCTGCTCGGTTACCATGGCCTCGGCTACACATCCGCCGCACATGCGCCACTGCTCAGGCCAGTTGCTCCCTCCGTACGGCAGGCTTCATCTGGGTCTACGTTGTTCGCCTAATTTGGTGGAGTCGGTCGAACCCGATATTCCCTACGGGAACAAACCCAACCCACTTGACCCCCAAACCAAACACTATCAAATCCGGGTCCAATCCATCCAACCCAGGTGAACCCTCAATCCAAACACACGGTTAGACATGCTAGAAGGATTTGATATAAAAAATTGCTAATACCTAATAAGTATCATTAGATTAGTTCTAGAATATATTTTCATAATAAGCTTAGTTAGAGATACAAATATTGATATTATTTTGTCTATAATTAGTCAAATCTTAAAAACTTATTTTAGGACCGAGGGAGTATAGTTTATCATTTTCTTTATTTCTGATGAGTACTCATTTAAAATCGATATGATTAGCTATATTTTGTGCTATTTTTGTAAACAAAATAATACGTACTTTTACCTTGCATTAGAAAAGTAGATAATTATTTTATTTGCCTATTTAGTATATTTTATTTTTATTAGGCTCTGATGATTATAACATTTTTTTCCACCACGCACGGTTTCCCTCCTTTAATTTTCGCAAGTAGCCCGCCAAAACAGCCACCGGTAGGATTAGATCCAATAATCACGCCTTTAATTTTCGGAATAGCCCGCCAAAATACCCACCGGTAGGATTAGATCCAATAATCACGGCACATAACTCCACCCACCACGCCTTTCGCGTGCCCCTTTCCTGAAACCGTGGGGCTGTCATTTTTTCACGCTAGGTAAAGCGACGGGGGCGACCACGGAAACCACGATGGTAGCTTGATGGACACACACCCACGGCGGCTGCCTCCTCCGACGCCATACGCAAGCGCGCCATGATGCCACCTCCTTCGTCCGCGCCTCCATCTTCCGCACCTCAATCTTCAGAAGAGAGGCGCCGTTCTCCTAATGAGGATCACGTCCAGGAAGAAGATGACAGCCACGACATTGATGGCTCAGGGACACTACGTTTTCTCTACAGCAGGTACGTGCTACTGTTGTTGTTAGTTGGCGTACGTGATGGGTGTCGGCCGATCGATCAAAGCTGTTTGGGCGCATGCGTGCGTGTTTTAGTGTTGCAGGCGCGTGCGTGCGTCGAGGAAGAGATCATTCAATCTGCATTTATCTATCAAAGCTGTTGTATAAAGTATGCCTTGACGAATAACTTTCCTACTTAGCATAAAGAGATCTATAATATTTATATTTGGATTAGTATCTGATATTATTTTAGTTCATTCTATCATCACCGCTGGCACAATATTTTGCCTCTGCTAATTGCTGAACCTGCATTGTGTATGAACAAAAAGCAAATTGCTGAATCTGCTGACAACCAGGCATATTTAAATTTCAGTGCTATTTTCTATGCATCAATAAGCAGTCCTGATGCATATTGCTTAACCTGCTGACATACTGTTATGCCCGCACTATTTATATTCGCTACCTGATGCATATAATTTATATTGCCAACAATTTATACTGAAATGGCTGAACCTGCTTGATTGCCTGATTGCCAATAGTGATTGTCAATAATTTATGCCCTCACTATTTATATTGCCTGATTGCCGAACCTGTTGATACATATATTTTATATTGTTCCAATAATTTATATTTGGTTTTTTTAAGTTTGATAGATGAGTGCCCGCGTTGCAACGGGTGCAACATAAATTGATTCCGTGATTATAGCATTTACTTGCCTTCCAGTGTCTCCATGCGGTGATTATTTGCCTATCGGATGGATCACATGAGATGCGGTGATTATTTGTCTGCCGGATATGGATCGCATGAGTGTTTTAGTCCCGTCGGGTAGATGTTGACAATACGAATGTTTTAGTTGTAGAGATGAGTCCATGCTAATAGAGAAATTATTAATCAAAGCCTCATTATAATGAGAAAAATATTGCCTCTTGTATTGCAATCACATTTTGCTAATTTTGTTGAATTCAAGTCTAAGTAATATCTTACACCACACAATGATGTTTTTCTGCTCTATATGCATACAGTGAACCATTGACGGGTGAGATGTGGACAATTTATTTCCAATGCAAGGGGAATCCTGAGGACGGCGAATTCGTCGACACTGATGTAGACAGAGCTCATATCCCATTTCATAACCTGGTATATTTTAAAGAACAGTTTGGTTATGGAGCCAGGAACTTCTTATACTACAAGAAGCGTGGATACATGGCAAAATATTCAACACGAAGTGCTCTACTGAAACACAAAGAAGAAGATGCAGCCCACAGTGAAGTTTTAGCCCAACAAGAAAGAATGCAGCACCAACAAGAGGTTGAAGAATTAAAACAGAAGCTTGCAAATGAAGTTTTAGCAAGGGAAATAGATAAGGAAGAAAGTATGAAACAAATTGAAGAAATTAGGGAAAAATTTCGGTCAACACTACAACTACAAATACAATTGGCACTGCAGCAGGTACCAACTTTGGAACACAGTTGTCCTTTTTTGGCTCCTCTATTTTAGCTAATGTTCCTTGTCTTTTGCATTGCACATGCTATCCTAGGAACCATCAACACTACACAGGTTCCAAATGGCCCAAGTGTCGACAACAACTTCATCACACCACCACGCATAGACGATGCAGCTGTACATGTAATGAAAATGCAACAAGGTTACTTACAAAACATGCAACATGTGTACACATAAAATGCAACTTGTTTACATCAGCGTTCATTTTGGCAGAATAATAGACCATCAAGCGTGTTGACCACAAAAAAGGTATTTGATGAAGGTACTACCGTGACGACAAAGATTAGTGCAACCATGCCTCTTTTCCAGAAAAATAATGGTGCGAATGGGTCATTGAATTATGTTTCTTCCCAACAACTATTGAGGACTTGTAATCAAAAGAGAAAACATCAGGTATGAATAACAATGTGATTTGTCTTTGGAATGGTGGCAAATATGCTATGTATGAATGTCAGTAAAGTTCATCAAACTGGTGGGGATCTTATCATCTCAAATGTTATATTATATTCTTGCTAGGTGTTCCTTAATTTACTTTATATCTTTGATATGTCACTATGATCATTAAATTTACACGTGCTTAGTTATACGATGCACTTAATCATCAAGGTTCCTATATTAAATTAATAATAAATTCTATATGTGTTCATGAATTGCAGGAATGCCAGGACAGCCAAAATATTTAGAGAAAGCTTTATGCCTATATGCTGGTGATGGACAGCTAGAAGAATGAAGTGCCCATGGGCGATGGAGCATGAAGAGATCAATAAGCGAACTCATATTTAGTTATATTTTAAAATGCCAAACATAGTTGCAAACTTGTAGACTGAGATGATGTGGTCATGTTTATATTTTAGTAGTACTCCCGGTCATTGTGTTATTACTTTGGTTGAGACATATTTGAAGTTAATGAAGGTTTGAGTTCTTATATGTGATGATGAAATCTATACTAATAGCACAATTATTTTGTAACAACAATTAAATTTATAGTAACGAAAAGAAATTAAAAAGACGTTGGCCAAAATGCCCTCGTTGCAACAAACTACGACGCAACCATTGTTTGTTGTTGCAATATACATTATTGCCACAAACTTTATGTGTTGCTACAGGACATGTCTACCACCAACAAAGATTCATTTCATTTTCCATCAATTACCACCAACAATGATTCGTTGCATTTTTCATCTCTTACCACCAACAATGTTTTGTTACATTTTCCATCTCTTACCACCAACAATGTTTGGTTGCGCTTTCCATTTGCTACCACCAACAATGATTCATTGCATTTTTCATCTATTACCACAAACAATGATTCATAGCATTACCTTTTATTGCCACCAACAAATGAATGTGGCAATTCTAACTTTAGCCACCAAATTTGTTACGTTGCAAGATTTCTTTGATGCAATGGAGTACATTGCATGACAATATGGCCATATTCCCGCGTAACTATGGAGTGGCAATAAAGCTATTTTGCGACAAGTTCGTTCATGGCAATAAAATCATAATGCATCCACATGTTTCATCGCAATAGTAATTCACGCAACCATTCTGCTGGTTGCAATATCTATGCTTTGCAACAAGAACCCGGTTGCGTTAGTTTTTTATGTTCATTGCAAAACCACCATATTGCAACACCACATCCAAAAGGATGCAAGAACCTATTGCACCGTTCCAAATGCAACCACCTACCAATGACCATAAATAGATGCAATTGATCTGTATTGCAACCAAAATAGCCTTATTGCAACACAATATAGGCATCACAACAGGGCCGACATGCCTCATGGCAAAGCCTACCAAGGTAAAATATGATGTGAGTGATGATGATGAATGTGAAAGTGATGATTGTAGGAGTGATAATGATGATGAGGAGTACACCAAGGAGGAGCTCATGGACATATATGAGCAAGTGCATACTTGCTTTGAGATGAAGACAAAGGAGTGCAAAGAATTGCGCAAGAGGATCAAATCTCTTGAGCAATCCTTTGATGAGCTCAATGGTACTCATGAGAGTCTAAGGGAAGACCATGAGAACCTTGGAAAAGCTCACTCTAAGCTTGAAAAGGCTCACTCCTCTCTCCTCGAGCAAGTCAAGAAGGAGGAAACCAATAAGGAGCAAGTGATTGTGTCATGTGATGTGGGACAAACATGTGATATTCTTGATGAATCTTTTTATAAGCCCATTGTTTTTGCTCCCACTAACACCTCTTGTAGCACTTCCACTTCTACTTTACCTTTGAGTGCTGGTTTCACTTGTCATGCCTCACTAATGGTGGAAAATGAGACCCTCAAGAAGGAGGTGAATGAGCTCACTCGTGCCTTAGGCAATGCCTATGGTGGAGATGCCCGCTTGCTAAAGTGCTTGGGTAGCCAAAGGTTTTCTCTCAACAAAGAGGGATTAGGCTATACCCCAAGAAAGGCAAGGCGGCCTTTGTCACTCCCAAAGCTAGCTTTGTGAAGGGCAATGGTCAGTTTTGCAATAGATGCAAGCAAGTTGGGCATATAGAGCAATATTTCAAGACTAACAAGAACAAGCTACCTAATGTATCCTCAATTAGATTTGATTCTTGTTACATGCTTGTTAAGGGTGCCAATGGTGTGAAGGCTAAGTTCATTGGTGCACCTCATGAGAGCTCAAAGAAGAAAGCTATTTGGGTGCCCAAGACCTTAGTAACTAACCTTCAAGGACCCAAGCAAGTTTGGGTACCTAAAAAGAATTGATCTTCTTTTGTAGGTCAATTATAAAGCCGGAGGAAGGCATTAGGTGCTTGATAGTGGGTGCACACAACACATGACCGGTGATTCAAGGATGTTCAATTCAATCAATGAAAATGAGAGCAATGGGATTGATAGTATCACATTTGGTGACAATGGCAAAGGCAAGGTCAAGGGTCTTGGTAAGATTGCAATATCCAATGACTTGAGCATTTCCAATGTGCTACTAGTAGAGAGCTTAAACTTCAACCTATTATTGGTAGCTCAATTATGTGATCTTGGTTTCAAGTGCATATTTGGTGTGGATGATGTAGGGATCATAAGTGTAGATGGCTCTAACTTGATATTCAAAGGATTTAGATATGAGAATCTATACTTGGTTGATTTTAATGCTAGAGAAGCTCAATTGTCACCATGTTTGCTCACTAAGTCTAGCATGGGTTGGTTATGGTATAGAAGGCTTGGTCATGTTGGAATGAAACAATTGAACAAGTTGATCAAGTATGATTTAGTTAGAGGCTTGAAAGATGTCACATTTGAGAAGGATAAGCTTTGTAGTGCATGTCAAGCCAGAAAGCAAGTTGGTAACACACATCCTAAGAAGAGCATGATAAGCACATCTAAGACATTTGAGTTGTTGCACATAGACTTGTTTGGACCAACCACATACACTAGCATTGGTGGAAATAAATATGGATTTGTGATTGTGAATGATCACACTAGATATACTTGGGCGTTCTTTCTTGTTGACAAGAGTGATGTGTTTGCAACCTTCAAGACATTCATAAAGAGAATTCACAATAAGTTTGAGACCACCATCAAGAAAGTGAGAAGTGAAAATGGAAGTGAATTCAAGAACACAAGAGTTGATGATTTGTGTGATGAGTTTGGGATTAGGCGTCAATTTTCGGCCAAGTACACTCCATAATCAAATGGCCTAGTTGAGAGGAAGAATATAACTTTGATTGACATGGCAGGATCAATGTCGAGTGAGTACAATGTGAGTCATTCATTTTGGGCTAAAGCAATCAACACGACTTGCTACTATAGCAATGGACTCTATTGCCATCCATTTGAGAAGACACCATATGCGCTCTTAAATGATAGAAAGCCCAATATTGCGTATTGTCGGGTTTTTGGTTGCAAATGCTACATATTGAAGAAATGCACAAAATTAAGCAAGTTTGAGAAGAAATCTGATGATGGTTTCTTGCTTGGTTACTCAACTACTAACAAGGCTTATAGAGTTTGGAATTTGGCTAGTGGTACTCTTGAGGAGGTTCATGATGTGGAATTTGATGAAACCAACGGTTCCCAAGAGGAAGATGAGAATCTAGATGATGTGAGAGGCACTCAATTGGTCAATGCAATGAAGAACATGGACATTGGTGACATAAGGCCTAGAGAGGTGATTGATGTTGAAGATGACAAGAATCAAGTGCTCTCTAACTCAAATGTGCAAGCTAGTGGTTCTCACGATCAAGTTCAAGCAAGTGCTAGTGATGACAAAGTGCAAGATCAACAATAAGTGGCTAGTTCATCATCTCAACCAAGTGATCAATCAAAATGCAAGCAATCAAGTGCAAGTGCTCCAACCAACAAATGTTGCAAGAGATCATCCACTGGATTCTATAATTGGTGATATATCAAGATTGACATCATTTTATGAACACTTCTCATTTATGTCATCCATTGAACCAAAGAAGATAGATGAAGCTTTGAAGGATATTGATTGGGTGAATGCTATGCATGAAGAGCTAAACAACTTCAAGAGAAATCAAGTTTGGGAGTTAGTTCAGAGGCCTAAGGATCATATTGAAACTTTGACCGGACGCTAGTGCAACATGCGACCGGACGCGCCTATGCAACTATTCACAGATAGGCAACACACGTGGTTGGAGGACCTAACGCTGGGTGAGTCGGTCAGTAGTGACCAGACACATCTGATCACCAAAATACCTCACTGGAACCTCTCTGGATTGCATCGAACGCTGATGCAACAATGACCGGACACAACTGCAACAATGACCAGACGCTACTGCAACAGGAGGACCGTTGGGCGCCAATGGTTGAATTCAAACAAGTCTACAACCAGATGCTACTGCAACAATGACTGGACGCTACTGCAACTTTGATTGGACGCTACTACAACTTGCATCGTAGGCTATTGCAACAATGCACCTAACGCGTCTAGTCGTTGCGCAGGGAGCCCCCACTTGTGCCTAACTGCTCTATTTCATTTGGGGGTCTTTAAATAGGGCAACGTATCAGGTGCAAACCAACCAACCTATGCAAACTTGGAAACTACCAATTAGGACCACTAGATGTTGATCCAATGGATAGGGTGAGAGGTGGTATTTTTTTGTGCTTAAGCCCCCAACCCATGGGCCTTTTTTTTGCGCCTAAGCCCCCTCATCCCATCCATTGGATCAGCATCTGTAACACCCTAAAATTTGCAATCTTTTAAAATAGTAAATTTGATTTATTTATGTTATTTTGTGTGCATTCAAATATAGGAAAAACAATATTTTGGTGAAATTAAAATAAATAATAAGGAATAGATACAAGTTGAGGCATTCATGCTGCTGCACATTGTTTTTGTAGTGATTAGCTTTGACTAAAATTTGAATTGAATTCAAATTTACCTTGAAAATGAGATTTGAAAATTTTATTTATAAAAAGAAAAAGGAAATTCTTTCTCTCCACTCCCTTCCTCGGTTTCGGCCTGCAGGCCCTTTCTTCCGCGGCCCGCTCACTCTCCTCTCCCTCTTCCCCGCTTGGCCCGCCAGCCGCCGGCCCAGCCGCGCGCCCCAGCTGCTCGGCCCAGCAGCCGCGCCAGCCCAGCAAGCCGCGCCGGGCAACCGCCCACGCCTCCGCGCCCAGCCGCTAACTGCCCGGGCCCACCTGTCGGTGCCGCCCCCAACCTCCCGCGTCCGCGCCCGGTCAGCCGCAACCGCCGCCGAACTGCGCCCGCTCCTCGCGCATCGTGGGCGCGTCGCCAGCTCCTCGGCCTCGTTTTAAGGGAGCCGGACCCCCGCGCGCACCTGGCTGCCCTCCCCGCTCTCGTTTTCACGCTCGCCAAGCAACGAGGAACCCGCAACCGCCGCTGCCATGATCTCCGAGCTCCGCCGTCCGCCGTCCGCCTCCACGCGAAACTCTGTCACCGAGCCGCCTCCGCTCCGATTTTCACCGCGGTGAGACTCGCCGTACTCTCCCCTCTCCTCCCATGCTCTTCTTTTCTCGTTTTGTTGGCTTCCCGAGCCTTGGCCACGAGCTCCGCGGGCCATGGTCGCCAGCCATGGCGGCCACTGCGCTAGCCCCCATTTCTGGCCGCCGCAACGGCATGGCCGCGACCCCCTTCTCCCCCCCCAAGCTCACGGGTGCCCTCGGTGGTCAATTTGGTGAACCGTAGGCCCTAAACCGCGCGCTCCGGCGAGTCCATGCCGCCGGCCATGGCTGAGCCTCGCCGGAGCCACTGTTCCGGCCGCCAAACCTTCTCTCTCCCCCCCCCCCCCCCCACGTCTAATCCGAACCGTCCATCGCGAGATCAACGGCCACCAGTGAAAGATACCCCTTCGCGGGTGATTTTGCATAAGAGCCCCTGGACTTTTATAAGTCCTAACCCGCAGTCCAAAATGTATTTCCCCGAATGCGCAATCTCGATTAGAAAGCGTAAACTCCACGGCTTAAGTCAAAAGTACGCTTTCAGTATTTACAGAAATGCCATTCGAACTGTTTCGCTTATAAAATTGTCGTTTTAGCTCCGAATTGGTCCATTCAAATCGCGTTAGCTTCGTAATTTCATAAGCTACATGTTGGAGCTACTGTTAGTCAAGTTTGGAACTTTTTAATTTCATGATTAGATTTAATTAAATATAGGGCTATAGGAAAACCCGTTTTAATCATAACTTTCGCATTTTAGCTCCGTTTTTTGTGAACTTCACGTTGACGTGATCGTAGCGAAACGTAGATAGTTTTACAAACATTTTATCTTGATTTCAATACTGTTGGTGTACTGTTCTAATGATAGGAATGTTTGCTTTGCATGAATGCTTTTGGAATGTTGTATGTTGCCGTGTTGGTCGCGTTCAGACGGTGAGGAAAACGTTGGAGACCAAGAACTCTTCGACGACCAGCAGGACCAGCACGAGTTTGTGAACCAAGGCAAGTATAACATGGGCCTTCCTTGATGTCCTATTTCACTTTAATCAATTACTCATTTGCATGTGTCTAATTTTGATACCCGTAAGGACATCCTAGTGATTGTTATCCTGTTCCTTGTCTCCTATGGGTTAAATGCATATGGGTAGATTGCTAGTGCTCTAACTATACTTGATATATATGTTGATGAATGATACTATGGAACAAAGTGAGTAACATGATTTATAACAACTGTTCTATAGGGCGTAAGTGCAAATGACCTTTGTTCATGTTGCTCCCGGCCCTCCATAAGGACTTATCTATCGGCAAAAGCTGGGACTGACAGTGCAACCGGGAGAGTCATATGGCTCTGACTTTAGCTCAGTAATAGGATCTTTCCTAGCTGGTTAGAGGTTACCTTTTTGGCGCAAATGGGGCTTGCCACTTTGGGTATAGGGCTGCCTCTGTTCCTATGAGTATAGCCGCGATGGATTTGTGCCATAGGAAAGGGGGGTCCCTACATCTGCCTGCCAAGGAAACCTAGCGGCCCTAACTTGTTAGGGAAACCTATGAAATGGCTTCATAGTGTACCCTGCCCGCTCACCTTGGTAGTGACATGGGAGTAATTAACCCGGGCATATGGGGATCACGACTCGCGGTGAATGTGCACCACCTCTGCAGAGGGTAACAAACTGTTATAACAGCCGTGCTCATGGTTACGAGCGGCCCGGAAAACTCACAGAATAACCGGTTAATTGTTGATGATCATTTAAAGTTGTTCAGTGATGACATATGGCACACCTGACCCCGATATTGTTCTTATGGGAATTAAATGGGAGCTTAAGCATAACTTGATAATAATTGAGAATAAAAGTTTGACCTATTAAAAATGCTAACTGCAGTAAACCAGAGTCTATCCTTTTTGAGCTTCATAACCCCATGTTATCTTGCTAAGTACGGAATGTACTTACACTTGTTTATTTTCTTTACTTGGATAAAAATCCCGGATGGGTAACAGATGACAACGGGTATGAGGATTTCCCGAAGGATTTTTAGGCTTGTGGTCAACCAGTTGACCTTCCCTGTGATGACGGCCACGAGAGTTTATTATCTTTTTATTATTCCGCTGTGATGTATAAGACTAAGTTTTATTATAACTCTGATGTATGAGACACCGTGATGATACTATTTGTAATTTGTCAGCTTGTGTGTGTGATTGATTCCTGGGCACACACGAGTTTTGTGCATTCAATTTTATCCTTAAAATTGGGTGTGACAAATTGGTATCAAAGCCGTGTTAACTCTAGGACGCAAGCCTAGTTAGAAACTGGTCGTTTTAAGGTTTAGATGTTGCTACAAAAACCCTTGGTCTTTGTACCTTGATATTTTCTTCTCTACTATATCCTTGCTATTCATCTCTACCTTGCTGCTTATTTTGAAGTTCTTGTTCTCATCTTTACTCCTTGATTTGATATGCTTTTAGAACTGTTCTTCATTACCTTCTTACATAATCTGAATATAAGTCTTAGGATTGTTATCCCTGGTGCAATGAGAACGGTAGTATCACAAGTTGAGTCAATGATTGAGTTGTGCATCTTTATTGATTATTGAATTGTCATTATGCTTAAGATTGATTTGAATCTTTGTAATGATTGCAATGATCTTGTTGGGTGTTCCCACAATTTCATTTAGTTATAGGCCTAAGGCATAAGGATTAATGAAATAAATAGTCGGGTTTTGGTTTTCTTCTGTTTTCCCTATCTTGTCTTTTCGGAGCAGTCTGCACTCTTCGGCTTATATCTCTGATGTTGGATGACCAAAAATCATGAGCAAATTCTGGACAATAGTAGACTTCAATATCTTTCTCTGAGCGTAAGAATCACCTTGATAGCTATTTTGGTTATGGAGATACGAAAATCAGAAGGTGATGCATCTGTGCTGTTTGGAATCTGGAATAGTTTCTGTTGTGCACTGTTTTCGACCAAGAAAACTGAGGAATTTGGAAAAGTGCTCTATAAGAAAGTTGTGGAGAATTTTATAAGCTTTCCAACGGTATAAGCTACAACTTCATTGGATTAACATAAAGGGAGTTACAGCTATTTTACTGCACTGCTGTTTTTCATCTCGTGAGGAACTTCAGATTTCTTGTTCTTGCCCTTACATGAGAGTATCAATTGGATGACAGAATGTCTTGATACTAGTTAGCTCATCTATAAGAATGTGCAAGCTATACTTTGGTGTCCCCTAGTCTATCTTTTCTTAAGGGGGTAGCCAAGTTGAAGAATTTGGAAGCTGAAGTGTCCTACGTTCTTGTTTGCGCAGCGAAAGCGTGGTGGTACCCAAAGATGTGAGAGAAACTCAGAGTCTCAATGAGGTTGGGTTAAAGGTTCAACGAAGGTTTATTCAAGACCATCAAGATTTTGGTAGAGCTACTGGAGAAGCTTTTAAGTTAGTTTGGATCAAGAATCTACATGACATCTTCACTAAGTTGGTCTTGAATTGGTGATATCCTCGTTGGAATGAAAATTGATTATGACTTGGAAAAGTGCTATCACTTGGAGAAGCAAAAGTCATGACCGATGCCCTTAGCAATGGGAGTTGTGCTAAGAAGGTTCGGGTGACACAAAGGATCAAGTATTGTATTCCAAGTTCAAGAAACTGACCGGGATCGCTAATGTTTTTAAGATTGGTGGTCGAAATTTCCTTATGACCAAGATATTCGTCAGGCTTCGTTGGAAGGTGGATATTTTGAAGAGAATTGGTATTATAGGAAAGGTGGCTTAGTGATTGGAGTTACCTAAGGGTTGTTCAAGGTACCTATTAGAATCTTGAAATCAATTGGGCAAGTTACCTGGAGTAAGGTCAACATGTATGCAAAGTAAAGTGGGATCCCTATCAAGACGATGGAACTACACGATGAAGTAAAGAAGAATCCAAAGGCGGAGAATCTGCATCTCTTTTGTCGACGTCTTCCGAATCTCGAGGACGAGATTCATCTTAAGGGGGGTAGAATTGTAACACCCTAAAATTTGCAATCTTTTAAAATAGTAAATTTGATTTATTTATGTTATTTTGTGTGCATTCAAATATAGGAAAAACAATATTTTGGTGAAATTAAAATAAATAATAAGGAATAGATACAAGTTGAGGCATTCATGCTGCTGCACATTGTTTTTGTAGTGATTAGCTTTGACTAAAATTTGAATTGAATTCAAATTTACCTTGAAAATGAGATTTGAAAAATTTATTTATAAAAAGAAAAAGGAAATTCTTTCTCTCCACTCCCTTCCTCGGTTTCGGCCTGCAGGACCTTTCTTCCGCGGCCCGCTCACTCTCCTCTCCCTCTTCCCCGCTCGGCCCGCCAGCCGCCGGCCCAGCCGCACACCCCAGCTGCTCGGCCCAGCAGCCGCGCCAGCCCAGCAAGCCGCGCCGGGCAACCGCCCACGCCTCCGCGCCCAGCCGCTGACTGCCCGGGCCCGCCTGTCGGTGCCGCCCCCAACCTCCCGTGTCCGCGCCCGGTCAGCCGCAACCGCCGCCGAACTGCGCCCGCTCCTCGCGCATCGTGGGCGCGTCGCCAGCTCCTCGGCCTCGTTTTAAAGGGAGCCGGACCCCCGCGCGCACCCGACTGCCCTCCCCGCTCTCGTTTTCACGCTCACCAAGCACCGAGGAACCCGCAACCGCCGCTGCCGTGATCTCCGAGCTCCGCCGTCCGCCGTCCGCCTCCGCGCGAAACTCCATCACCGAGCCACCTCCGCTCCGGTTTTCACCGCGGTGAGACTCGCCGTACTCTCCCCTCTCCTCCCATGCTCTTCTTTTCTCGTTTTGTTGGCTTCCCGAGCCTTGGCCGCGAGCTCCGCGGGCCATGGTCGCCAGCCATGGCGGCCACCGCGCTAGCCCCCGTTTCCGGCTGCCGCAACGGCATGGCCGCGACCCCCTTCTCCCCCCGAGCTCACGGGTGCCCTCGGTGGTCAATTTGGTGAACCGTAGGCCCTAAACCGCGCTCTCCGGCGAGTCCATGCCGCCGGCCATGGCTGAGCCTCGCCGGAGCCACTGTTCCGGCCGCCAAACCTTCTCTCTCCCCCCCCCCCCACGTCTAATCCGAACCGTCCATCGCGAGATCAACGGCCACCAGTGAAAGATACCCCTTCGCGGGTGATTTTGCATAAGAGCCCCTGGACTTTTCTAAGTCCTAACCCGCAGTCCAAAACGTATTTCCCCGAATGCGCAATCTCGATTAGAAAGCGTAAACTCCACGGCTTAAGTCAAAAGTACGCTTTCAGTATTTACAGAAATGCCATTCGAACTATTTCGCTTATAAAATTGTCGTTTTAGCTCCGAATTGGTCCATTCAAATCGCGTTAGCTTCGTAATTTCATAAGCTACATGTTGGAGCTACTGTTAGTCAAGTTTGGAACTTTTTAATTTCATGATTAGATTTAATTAAATATAGGGCTATAGGAAAACCTGTTTTAATCATAACTTTCGCATTTTAGCTCTGTTTTTCGTGAACTTCGCGTTGACGTGATCGTAGCGAAACGTAGATAGTTTTACAAACATTTTATCTTGATTTCAATACTGTTGGTGTACTGTTCTAATGATAGGAATGTTTGCTTTGCATGAATGCTTTTGGAATGTTGTATGTTGCCGTGTTGGTCGCGTTCAGACGGTGAGGAAAACGTTGGAGACCAAGAACTCTTCGACGACCAGCAGGACCAGCACGAGTTTGTGAACCAAGGCAAGTATAACATGGGCCTTCCTTGATGTCCTATTTCACTTTAATCAATTACTCATTTGCATGTGTCTAATTTTGATACCCGTAAGGACATCCTAGTGATTGTTATCCTGGTCCTTGTCTCCTATGGGTTAAATGCATATGGGTAGATTGCTAGTGCTCTAACTGTACTTGATATATATGTTGATGAATGATACTATGGAACAAAGTGAGTAACATGATTTATAACAACTGTTCTATAGGGCGTAAGTGCAAATGACCTTTGTTCATGTTGCTCCCAGCCCTCCATAAGGACTTATCTGTCGGCAAAAGCTGGGACTGACAGTACAACCGGGAGAGTCATATGGCTCTGACTTTAGCTCAGTAATAGGATCTTTCCTAGCTGGTTAGAGGTTACCTTTTTGGCGCAAATGGGGCTTGCCACTTTGGGTATAGGGCTGCCTCTGTTCCTATGAGTATAGCCGCGATGGATTTGTGCCATAGGAAAGGGGGTCCCTACATCTACCTGCCAAGGAAACCTAGCGGCCCTAACTTGTTAGGGAAACCTATGAAATGGCTTCATAGTGTACCCTGCCCGCTCACCTAGGTAGTGACATGGGAGTAATTAACCCGGGCATATGGGGATCACGACTCACGGTGAATGTGCACCACCTCTGCAGAGGGTAATAAACTGTTATAACAGCCGTGCTCACGGTTACAAGCGGCCC
Source organism: Miscanthus floridulus (assembly GCF_019320115.1). Classification (NCBI taxonomy): domain Eukaryota; kingdom Viridiplantae; phylum Streptophyta; class Magnoliopsida; order Poales; family Poaceae; genus Miscanthus; species Miscanthus floridulus. The sequence continues at coordinate 37,941,290 of NC_089589.1, forward strand.
GGAAAACTCACAGAATAACCGGTTAATTGTTGATGATCATTTAAAGTTGTTCAGTGATGACATATGGCACACTTGACCCCGATATTGTTCTTATGGGAATTAAATGGGAGCTTAAGCATAACTTGATAATAATTGAGAATAAAAGTTTGACCTATTAAAAATGCTAACTGCAGTAAACCAGAGTCTATCCTTTTTGAGCTTCATAACCCCATGTTAGCTTGCTAAGTACGGAATGTACTTACACTTGTTTATTTTCTTTACTTGGATAAAAATCCCGGATGGGTAACAGATGACAACGGGTATGAGGATTTCCCGGAGGATTTTTAGGCTTGTGGTCAACCAGTTGACCTTCCCTGTGATGACGGCCACGAGAGTTTATTATCTTTTTATTATTCCGCTGTGATGTATAAGACTAAGTTTTATTATAACTCTGATGTATGAGACACCGTGATGATACTATTTGTAATTTGTCAGCTTGTGTGTGTGATTGATTCCTGGGCACACACGAGTTTTGTGCATTCAATTTTATCCTTAAAATTGGGTGTGACAACATCTAGTGGTCCAGATTGGTAGTTTCCAAGTTTGCACAGGTTGATTGGTTTGCACATGATATGTTGCCTTTAAATAGACCATGGCACCATGGCCGGCCTTGGGATCTCTCTCTTGGCACTTTGACATACTTGACATCCTTGTGAGCCTAGGCAAACACCTCCCACTCATCTCCATCATTGATTCATCATCATAGTGAGATTGGGAGTGATTCCAAATGCATTTGCTTGAGTGATTCCATCTAGTGGCACTTGGGGATTGTTGTGGCTATGGATTTCTTGTTACTCTTGGTGGTTGTCGCCACCTAGATGGCTTGGAGCAGCGGTGGAGCTTCGACACGTGTTGGCGATTGTTCGTGGCTGGCTTCGGTGATTGTGAGGGGTCTTGTACCTTCCCCGGCGGAGAGCCGAAAGGTAACTCTAGTGGATTGCTTGTGTCATTTAGTTACCTCACTTGTGGGTAGGTTCTTGCGGTGTCCAACTGTGTGGACAATGTTCATGCAACACCTCTTAGCCGTCAAACCACCAAGTGTTGGTCGACGAGGAGGCAATGGCATCTTATAGTGGCGAACGGAGGTGGTGGTGCAGCACACCGAGAAGTGTAGATAGAGTGGAAGGGAAACACTAATGGCTTAAGAAGTGAGGAAAAGGTTGGCCATGGTACGCTCCCTGCGTGAGCTTGAGCAGAGGGAGGATAAGGAGAGGAGAGGAGGACCGCTCGATGAGGAGGCATGCGAGCGGCCGGGTCCCCAAAAGAAGAAAATAGGTTGGGGGGTCCGATACGGGGATGAGGGCGATGATCAAGAGTCGACAGGATGCCCGGAAAAGGGGAAGCGCACAGTGCATGATTACGGTGGATGCGGCATAATGCTGTGGTTACGCGAGGACAGGGTGCTAGTGGACCCTGACACTAACAATGTCCGCAGGGCACTGAACAATAGTGACCAATGTGCACAACGTGATCGAGCAGGACATAGGCTTGGGATATGATATCCACTCAGGCTTTTCCAATTACTCCCTACCACCCGAGGCTAGCTTTTCCTTGTTGCTCTTCGTTTCCTTCCCTTCCTTGTCCACCATATGCGCCAACCTGTTGTATGAACTAAGATCGTGAAATACTTGCTTCCTCCAAAACCACATTCTCTTGTTTACTTTGAGGGAACACTATTTCATCAACCCATTATGGATTTCCCGTTCGAACACCCTAATATTTCCTTGAAGAATATTTTGTATCAAGAGCGGTACGGTGGTATAACTGGGTAAAGGTACTTGGTCAACAACCTTGATACCAGCGCGTGCCGAGCATCATCACCATGTGGCAGCTGTTCCACAGGGGCCCTTGGTTTCATCGTGGCACCGCAAGCTATTAACCAGGCAACTATTGCCAACCTACATGCAATGAAGGCGGTGGAGTCATAGACCACAGAGGCAAAAGAGTATTGCAAGGGAAGATTCAGACAACAAGGGTTTCTTTTGCAACAAGGGATATGGAATTCAAATCCCATAATGGATTTGATTGAAAGAGATTCGAGTGCTCTATTGGGACATCCACAATTAGTCGATATAGTGTCCTATGTATCGCCTCATGGCTGGTCTGCTGGCATCTGAATGGTTGCTCTCTTGTAACCCACTTAACATCGCCCTTGAAAACCCTAAGCATGTCTAACGAGACCTAAGGATAGATGGACACAATAAACACAATGAAATAAACAAAATGCACATTCCAAACGTCCTTATGTTGTTACAACATATAGGCACTCACTCTCCCATTGTCGACACATCTTCGCCTTCCTTACGACCAGACAATCTCAACAACTATGGACGAAATACAACGGCAAGATTACAATACTAGAGGACAATGACAAAAGACACCACTAACTACGGGTACATCTTCCCAAGGCAACTAATATACTTTGTCGGACCACACATCTTCATTCCTAGGCTCGACAGATTCTTTTACTGTCCTGTTTATGGATCTACCTCCTCCCTTGGCAGTGGCTGAGTGAGGTGAAGCCAAAGCTCTACTTCTTACACTTCCGAGGGTGGGGTTGCTGGCGGTACTGCAACACCAGTTCTCCTTCTTTCCGGTGGGTGGATAGGGATTCCCTCCAAGATCAAGGGATCCTGCCTTTCAGCGGCCAACGTCCTACGCTTGGCCCTAGTGACAAGGTAGGCCTCTCCTAGCTGATGGGCATGCCTATCTTTGGCCTCCTTTAGGGCTTCTGACATGGCAGTCTCATGACTCTCTACGGCTGCCATGCTGGCATGCACTTCAGCAAGCTGCACCTGGAGCATCCTGGAGAAGATCTCGGCTTCCTCGGCTCGCCGGAGGCACTTCCTCAGCTTCGAGGCTTGTCGGTCATACTGCTCATCCAAAGCAAGTAGGTATGTGGTCAAGTGCACCACAGTTGGACTGTCTTCTTGTGCATCCCCCTTCCAAAGCCTCCATGCGAGCCCTCCATACCCATCGATTCTTTTCCAAAGGTGGAAAGAACCTCATAGGGGTATGAGCAATGGGCTCTTCATAGATCTGGCACAGGTGCCGCAAGGCTTTGCGAGCCACAACTTGGCAGGTGTTGATGAAGCGAAACCCGATTGTGGTCACATTCTAGGCTTCAGTGATGTCGGGACACTCCTCACTCTTTCCAATATAGACAGTAACTTCACACCGCTCAGTGCCATGCTTTTCATACTCACAACCATCATACTCAAGACGATCCTTGACCCTGAGTCTTTACAGGGTGGCATACAGAATTTTGGGAAAACCCTCAGTGTTCAGGCAATAACTGCTAACCTAGGCTCCTGCCATTCCTGGTGGGTGGTTACAAGGAATGATTGAGCGAAAAGCTTGCTCATAAGGAAAAGTTAGGCGAGCTGGAGTGCACTGGGTGGTGGCACCAATGGCTAGGCCAGACCCTGCTTATAATGGCAGAGCGGTCAGTGGTCCTGGCACAGTCCACCAAGGTTCCTGCGTGGGATCACTACAAATGAATCGACCGAATTTTTTGCACATTCGAGGCAAGTGACGTCGAAGGCCATTAATGACCAGTACGACTATAGGGCAAGGGCCCGACAAGAGCGCAGAAAAGAGTACGGGGAGACGTGGGTCATGCCAGGCGAACACGGAGCACAAAGTCATAGTGCAGCAATAACTCCGGAACAAGGATGGGTTAGTCGTGCACAATACGACACGCATGACATCTATGAAGGGCGCACCTACCAGCAATACGATCACGACGACTAAGGCATCACTAATGCGACTGACTTAAAGATCGTATACTACGCGAGAGTCAGCCCACCGAAGAAAGCCTAGTTAAACCTATTCCAAATACTTAACCATAACAATAGGGCTACTTATATATTTTGTAGTTAAATGCCCTAACTTTTTGCAAAAATAGGTTGTCAAAGTTTAGTTTAGAAAAGGATTTTGAAGCTTTATTTCTTCATCTATGCTCTGATACCACCTATGGGAGAACCGCCTAATCTAATGCCTCCTAGAAGTACTTGTCTTCCATTAGACACTAAGTACCCAAGAGATGACACTAAACTACACCCCAAGGGAGACCTAAAAAATCCATATTTTTTATCAAGATCATAAATGAGAGAATAAAGCTTACAACATTCTTAATCATTTCTTATATCACTTTATTACAACATTAGGGTACTTAAACAAGTTGAATGCAACAGCGGGATTAAAACAGTTTACATGTAAACGAGTTTATACATTTCAAGTTCACAAGTTTTATCTTGCAGCAAAAAATAAACATATGATCAGAGTTACAGCAGAAACAAAGATTAATTTAATGACATGGTGAAGTATTAACATAGTGGACATTTATATACAAGAGATGCTAGCAGATTTTATATCTTTTCTTATAAAAACCTCTAGTGAGGGTTATAAATCAACACTATGATCGCAGCTTGAAAGGAATCATTTCTGAGCCCACCAAAAGGTTTCCACATACAAGAGTCAGCTCTAGCATCCATCTGTCACCTGCAATAGGGGAGATAAACCATGAGTACTCGATTGTACTCAGCAAAGAAAAAAATCGCGGGCTGTCAAATTTAGCGTGAAGCTGTTCTGGGCACTATTGACGTTATTGCGGGCGCTACAGCGCCGCTATGGCTCCACTATAGCGGCAGCTAAATGCAGTAGCGTCAGCTGCCTGTACCCGCTATAGCGCGCTATTTTTTTACAAACACAAGAAACATGATATTCTGAATATCTGATAACAACCAACATAATCCCATGAGTTTTCATACACACAAACAGCCATAAAGGCATTAACTCATAACATAGGTAGTAACTATTAAGTCCTGAACTCCTGATAAAGTAATAAGCTAATAAGTTCACAGCAAACAGCCATAAAAGGCATCAAGTCATCCACATTCACAACAAACAGGCAGAGCAAAAGAGCAATGATCATTCAGCCTCAGAATCAGAACTAGATAGCATATCATTGTCATCTTCTCCATCAGAAGATGAGGGAGATGACTCCTCATCCTCAACTGTAGGGATCAACCTCTTTCTCTTCCTGCTCCTAGCTCTCTTAGTTTGCTCTTGTCCTTGTGGTGCAGCTCCTTGTGATGATGCTCCAGTTTCTCCTTCCTGTTCTGGATCTCCTTTTGTTGGCTCAATGCCAGTGATCCACTCATTGTCTTCATCTTCTAAAGCATCAAGAACAGGTTTTTCAATGGGATCTTTATCCTTGTTGTCCTTCTTTTGCCTCAGTTTTGAGTTGAACTTGATAAACACAAGATCCCTCATTCTGTCACGAAGGAGCCTGTTGCGTCTCTTTGTGTGGACCTACATAGGTTTGATTTCATTATTTCAATAATTCAATTCAATAAAAAAAGAGGATTGAAGAATTGCATAAATGAACCCAAAAATTAGTAAGTTAGATTCATACTTGTTCATATGAACTCCAGCATCTCTCACAAACTGATGAACTACATGTCAAACTTAGAATTCTCGCAGCTAACTTTCTGAGGTTTGGTGCACTACTTCCATGATTCAGCCACCACTTAGCTAAATTACAAAAAACAGAGGACAATGTAACATATTAGGTACCAAGGCCAAGAGAAAACTCAAAAGTTTTCTGTTTTAAATTAATAAATTTTCATTTTTTCATACCTAGATCAAAATTGATATTTTTGCACTGCCTTTTAGCAATTTCTTTGCCAAAGGATCCTTCAGCATCCTAAAACAGCTGAAACTCTTTAATAATCTTGTCCTGAGTGTCTTCATTTGGAACAAGCTTCATAATGCAAGTTATTACACCGTCTCTAAATGATACATTCTCCTCTATAGCCAACTTGTTTTGATAATAATAGAAAGGGTTCAAGTAGTAACCAGCCCTATGTAAAGGTGTCTTCAGCTTACTGTCCCACCTTTTGTCAATGATGTGAAAAACTTCCTCAAACTTGTTTCTGTCATTGTTAAACCTCCTATAGATCTCATTCTTAGCCTCTAGCAGATACAAGAACCCCATTGCTGGCACATCACTGTCCATTCTCCTCAACACATTACCTAATGGCTCAAAGTAATTAACAGCAGTCTCAACTCCTTTCCAGAAAGTTTTAGACCTCACAATCTTATTTGCTTTCTTCCCTTTGACACTATTTTGGTAGCCTAGTTCATTGAGCTCATCTTCCCTAAAAAGCCTCTGCAATTGCTTCTTGTTTTCTAGCAAGCTATTCAAGTTGAGATAAGCTATAACAAACCTTGTAACACCACACCTCACCAAATCTCTAGAAAGAAACTTTCTCATCAGGCTCAAAACTCTAGTATGGGCATACAGAAAAATAGTCAAGCACTTTGCTTTGCTAATTGTTGCTGCAACTCTTGGCATCTTTCCTATATCTTCCAGCATTAGATCAATGGTATGGGCAGCACAACCATTCTAGAAAATAGAGGGGTGCTTTGCCTTCAATAAACTTGCTGCTACCTCATTGGGTCTTGCATTGTCAGTCACAACTTGAACTACATTTTGCACCCCTATTTCCTCAATACATCTATCAACCAGTTCAAAAATGTATATGCCATCTTTCTTCACAGCTGAGCAATCCACTGAATCAAGAAAACAAACACCATATGCACTATGAACTACCAAATTCATCACACCTCTACCTCTCTTGTCTGTCCAAGCATCTGTCATAACTGTGCATCCATTTAGCTCCCAAGACTCTTGGTGAGACTTCAATGACTCCTACACTTTCCTCTTCCTTTTTTGTAAGAATTTCCCACTCATCTCATATGGAGTTGGCCCTCTCAAGTTCCTACCAAAGTCTCCAATAGCCTCAAGCATAAGATCAAAGCTAGGAAGTGTAACAGTGTTGTGTGGGATACCTGCTTCATAAAAAAAATTGGCAGATGTACTCACATGCTATGTCCCTTTTCTCTTCCCTTTTTTCAGTTGACAGCTTGGATTGAACCTTATCAGCAACAACAGATTTGCCCTTCCTTGCAGCCACTATTTCTTCTGGTGTCAGTTTATAGAACTTATCCATTGGACCACCTGAAGAAGCACCTTTGCCTGTCACCTTCTTCAGCACAATAACTGAATTGCTGCCATCTGCATCACTGTGTTCCCCTCCTTTAGAATGGCTCAAATCAACTTCAGCTCTATCCTCTTCTTTCTCCCTATTCTTCCTTTGCTTGTTATCCAACTTCTTTGATAGCAACTTAATCATTTCTTCTTCCACATCAGATGGAACTTTAGTACACTTTGCAACACCACATTTAGGAACTTTACCAAGGTGGTATTTGATTCTAGTTATTCCACCATGATAAGTTTTGTCACAGTAGTTGCACTTGAGAGAATTTTTCTTGTTCACATCTGGCATTGTGCAGTGCTTCCAAGCTGGGTCAGATGGTTCAGCAATAGTAACATTTGATTGCTAGCCTATGGACGTAGTGCTAGATAAGCCTACAAAGTATATAGTACATACACATAGGTCCAAATCACTAACTAATATGAAATTGAAATCAAATCACTACCCCCATTGGCTAGAAATTAGAATTCTAGAAATCAAATCTCATCTCAATGTCTCATAGTCATATACTACTCTCTACTCATAATCTCATATTCAAAGAAGACCAACATATCTATGGCATTGTGGAGAAGAACAGGGGAGAAGAACTTGCCTATTGTTGGCGCAGTGGCAGCAGGACTTCGAGTGCTTTCGCTTGGGTCAGACATTGTTGGGCGTTGGCGGCCTGCAGCTGTAGCAACTGTAGCCTGTTCTAGCAACTGCAGGAGCTCATTGGCAGCCTCAAGTGAGGTACCTCCCCCTGGCCGCCGTGGTCGCCCAGCCAACGCCGTCGCCTAGCTGCTGCCATCGCCCAGCCGCCGCCGTCTCCCAACCTCCCGCCCATGCCGCCGTGGTCGCCCAGCTCAGCCGGTGCCATCAATAAGCCGTCGCCGTCGCCTAGCCTCCCGCTCGTGACGCCGCCACCGTCGCCCAGCCTCTCGCCCGTCACGCCGCCGCCGCTAGAATCGAGTGGCACGCACGCACACACTAGGTTTCCAGGCAAAAAATGACTCTGCTAATGTATGTCTCCCATATTCAGGCCATTAGTGGGCCAAATTCGACCGGGCCGCGCTTTAGTTTTGGGCCAGCCAGCAAACCAGACAATAGTGGGCATTTAGCGGCGCTATGGCGCTAAATCAGTATAGCGGTGCGATAGCGTGCTATAGCGGCAATAGCGCACATAGTGCAAAAACGAACAATATCATCGCGGCAAGTGCTGTGGGCCGCTATAGCGACGCTATTGCGGCAAAATAGCGCGCTATTTTTTCGTTGGTACTCAGCAAGACTTACTTGATAGGAGGAAAATAAAAGACTTCAAGGATATGCAAGGCTATCTGACTCGTGGGTTATTGCATCTACGGAAGCATTACTAAACGTGCATCTTATATTCACTTTTATTAGTAGTCATCATTAGTTCATTAACAAACCATTATATGTAAGCACCTATGCTACTTTCAAGAAGGTGGTAAGCAATCAGAACCATTTTACCATCTTTCATATTCCTGTTCTTACTACGGTGCTAGACCATAGCCAAGTCAGTACCATCTCACAGAAACGGCGATTTGCGAATCAATGTATCCTAGCTGGGTACCCCGAAGCACACGCCTCGTTTGTCCCCCAGGCACAAACAAGACCAACCCATTCCACTCCTGTCACGGGGTCTAGGTCCCCGTCCAAAGTTGGACTCTAAGCACCCACACTTGAGACCTGGTCTTAATATGGTGCTTAGACCTCCACCTTTCCATGCCTCTAATCAGTCGGTCCAGAAAGAGATGAAACCCGCGACAAGAGCCTAACGAGCCTTCCCACTCCCATAAGCAAGTATGTGCTTAGGATAATAAGTCTGTGACCTAACTACCATCCACATCAATGGACGGTTGTCAATCGACACAGGTAGAACAAGGGCAATCCGAGCCTCGCTCGAATGCCTAACCAAGACTAGATCCAAAGTACCATTCCGCCTGGTCTCCAATTATCATCCATATATATATTCCATGCGATAGTAATATAATAACAACAATAATATCTTTCCTATCTCTCGCGAGTGACAGGCAATCACTTGACTCCTACCGGATCCTATAGCATAGCAATCTATAGGATCCTGATCTACTAGTAGGACTCATAGGGTAAAGATGTATATATGCAAGTGGTTTTCATCCAACTCCTTAAAACTTAATGCACAAGCATAGAATAAAGTGTAGAATAATAGGGGTTATGCACCGGGGCTTGCCTGGGTAAGATTAACCAAAAGTTAGCATTCCATCGTGGTGACATGATCATCTGGCACCATCTTTTCTGCTACTTTGATCATCTCCATGATCCATCGTTGTTCCTATAATGATATACGTGGATGCAACGCGGAGACGCAATTAATCAATGGTAACTGCAATGCTAAAATACGATTACGCACCGTAAGTAAATGAGCTAGATTTAATGAGTAACGTACTGGTCTACGTATCCACATCGAATAAGGTGTTGTTTCCCAATAAGTGTTTTAGTTCTACAATCCCAAGGTGTTTTGGCATTTTATTGATTAAATATATTTTTTGAACTAGGGCTCATATAGCTACCATAACAAACTAATTATTATGGAGCTACAAATTACAGTGAGCACATAATATACCATGAAGCTACCATAAAAAATTTAGGACTAAAGCTATCGCCAATTTACCACAAAATTTCCTATAATATTTAACCTAATAATATTAAACACTCTCAAATGATTTAATAGATCCTAGTATCAACATGTATATATATGAACTAAATACACTAAATGTGGTCGTAGCTCCATTAATGGTGGAGCATCGCTCATGGCAATAGGGAAGGAGAGGCAAGCCCACATGCGCAACGCGACGGGGCAAGGGTCACAGCAGCACAGCAGTGCGAGGCAGAGGTAGCGCAGAGCTAGGCAAGAAAGTAGCATGCAGGGCGGTAGCGGTAGCGTAGAGCTAGGTAGGGGAGCAGTATGCAGGGCAGCAGTGGCAGTAGGGCATCGTGGCACATGGCTGACCGGCAATAGGCGCTGTGGCCAGAGCAGCCAAGGCACAACCGAGACATGGCTCGGCCGAGATGGCCTCGGCCGACCAACATGTGGTAGTATGCGTGCACGTGGTGCACCCAAGCACGACGACGCCGAGTTCCCGCATGAGGTGACCGTGCACACAGGGATAGCCAGCCCGAGACATGCGACGTGCATGAATTTTATAGCACCTAAAACGACTAAACAGTTGCTCTAGGAGCCAAACATCTTCACCACGCTCCAGATGGCATATGAGACTACCAAATTGAGCTATAACACTAGACCACCCCTTAACCCAATCTCTCAAAATAATTTACTAAACATAGCAATGTCTAGTTGTTGACAGACTTGGAAATTTTCTAAGTTTTTGAGCTGAACTCTATTTCCAATTGCATTTCTAAGCTATTGAAAATATTACTAAGCAATATTATTTTTCAACATCAAGCACTTCATTGCCATCTACAAAGCTCATATTTCAAAGTTTATTTAAGTGTCACATGTGTGTTCTATAGTGTTTTTGTTCAATAAAAATTAGTTTACACACTTACTTGTTAATTGCATAAATTGTGGAGCAACTTTCGTTTCGCATTTTTGTTGATCGTTTTACTTGCAATGCATTATCTACTCACTTCACCACATGCATTAACACACAAGTATGATTCTCATGATATGTTTTAGTAGATGATTAACAGTGTAACACTGAGGGTATTACAGCTCTACCCCTCTTAAACAAAATCTTGTCCTGAGATTCGAAACAAGAATCAAAGGGGAAAATACGATTACACTTCGCTGATCTGAAATTACAAGAAAGATCATACTATGTCGAACACTAAACCATACGGAGATTTAGAGATACATGGTTAAAAGCAACCTAATACAACAAAGGCTAAATGTAGAAGTCAAGATAGACGAGGACAATGGAGAAATAACAAGAAAATGATTATACAAAACATAGCGTATGTCCAACAGATCCAGAAACAGGAGACCGAGAACTCACACCAGAAGTATCTCAGATATAGACTTGGAGAAGCCTAGATCCACCAAAGTACAAGCTATAGAGGTTGCACCAATAGGCTGGCATTTCCTCCAAACTCTTCCCTCACTCTCTACCTCAATATTTTTATTTATAAGACTAAATCCTATAAAGGACTAATCTTCTCTTGATGCCTTGATCCTAGAATGAGGATATGAATTAGGGTTTCAAGATGGCACCAGGTAGGGGGTAGGGGCTGCTATATATGGGGCACCTGGCACCCTCCCCCTCTTAGCTAGCCTCATTGGTACTAAACTTTCCACCATATCTCATTAAAATGCACATGGTCTTTATGGACCAAATTCTGAAGTGGGCCCAATTAATACCACTACTCATGATGTGGAGTTTTTCTTTTATTTGTGAAATTTATATCTTTTCATTTGAAGCTCTAAATATAGCAAATAATATATCCATTTTGATCAGCTCGACGAGTGTTGGTATTTATAAACGCAAATAGAATATGAAGGATTCCGCAAGCGCACAGAATACCATTGTAGCATCCTACTTCTCATCAAAACCCTAGCTTGAGTCTTGGGAGGGCTCAATGCTAGGTTGTCTTTGATGTTGCTCATAGCCTGTCAATTTGTTTGTCCACTTCTTCTGAGTGAGTGTTTTTTATGGCACTCATCTTTTTTTTCTTTGTTCCATAGCTAAAGTGGTAGTTTGGTTTGGGTTCGCATGTTCATACCAAACCATGGACAGGCATAGCTTATATTCATTCTTTTCTGTAAAATATTAATGGACACATACCAGAGGGAATACAACAAGTTTGAAATATGGGTTGTTATCCATAATCTGTATGATTTTCATCTATGCTAATGAAAGGATGGTTTTTAGAATTACCTTAGCTTAGATCATGTTCTATAGCAAGTTTTATGTGTTTTCTGCATTCTAGCATGGTTCAAGGCAAAGATAACTTGCAACAAGAGATAAGTGGATAAACCTTGATACTCACAGTTCTTCCTTCCATGAAGAATGAACTGGGCCTTCTTTTACATAAAGTTGTTGGAGTTCATCGCATGCCTTGATTCATTTCTTATGTGAATTCATCTCTTGACTTACCCAGATTGGATTTGAGAGTTTCCTGCAGGGGTTAGTCCAACAAAATATCCAGTGTCTATACAAGCAATTTTTAGTTCAATAACCAAACTAGACTCCATGTCTAATTTGATTAAGGAAGGCTATTTAACCTAAGCACCATGCTTAATTTAAACGCCTATGGAAGTATGTGCAGTACTTTCAAACCAAAACTTACTATGGCAGACAAAGGTAGCATAAAAGTTCTATAGATATTTATTCAAATAGGGATGAAAAAGCATGATCATGGTTAGAGATATTTTTATTTATTTAGATAATTGATGCAAGTGGCATGGATGTATGCAAAGAACTAAATATGATGTGGATTTGATATGAGAAAATTCAAACTAAACGGAATGGATGCATGGATTATTCAAAGTAAACATGCAATGGAATGCAATAAGTTAAAGGATAACTACTCATCAAATTTAAAGTCCATGAGTAAGACTATCTCACATTTCTTGATCAAACTCACCATGACCCACAAGATAGAATTTGTGAGTAGTGCAACATTTGTTTCCGTCACTTGAGATGTGATTTGAATTCTTGTGACGTTGACCTTCTTCTCCAATCTACACATGGTTAGAGAATATATATATTTCTATACAAACCTATGAGATTGCAGGGTTCCAGTGTTGATGGATCTTGAATGTTCAGGCATCCTGGCTTCTTCAATGTCTTTCTTGTGGAAGCTCGTTGGAAGGTCAAAACGGCATTTGTTGTCCTATCTTATTCCACAATTCAACAAAATAGGGGTAATCCTACTAAAGATAGCGGTATGTTAATGATCTAAACCTTTACGCCAATTGTTTCCCCGGCAACAGCGCCAAAAATGCTTGTTTGTATTTATAAACGCAAATAGAATATGAATGATTCCGCAAGCGCACAGAATACCATTGTAGCATTTTACCGGGAGTATTCTAGGTATCGTTATTTATATTTTACCACAAGGAAACAATGGAGTAAAGACTTATTGAGTAATTAAGGAATATCTATCAATCAACATGCCAACATAGGTAGAGCAAGGGGTAGAGGTAATGATAGGAACTTACATATAATGACACTTAGGGGATAGATCATTAAGATAATGTAAACTAGTTAACTCAGGAGAACAAAGGGTGAGGTAGATTCCCATGATATTCTTATTATAGAATCAAAGTATATATAAACCCAACTATAGTTAGGACTCACTCTACTCTTGTGTGCTTTAGGACGCTGCTTAGATGGTAGAGCACCCACAATAGATAACTCTACTAACACGACTACGGTCCTACAATTTAAGAACCTGCTCAATTCGGTATGGACTACAAAGGATAGATGGAGCTATCACCTCCCGCTGCTACCATACAACTAGAGAACAGGGTGTACTCACAGGCAGAGCATCATAGAAGCACAATGTTACACGTGGCTCAGCTACTTAACCCAACCATGGTAAACTAGCAGGCTAAGTGCTCTATGAACCCGCACACAAAAGTGATGATAACCTCAACTAAGCAAGATACATATTAAAAGTAAGCATAGCCATGTAGATAGGAATGTAATGAATTGATAATGAGTCTTACAAGATGTAGAAGTGAAGATACAAGGCTTTGTCGAGCCTCCAAGACTAGATCCGGAACTTGATCATGAGCTCAACTCGGCCCTCACTCCTGAGCTACTAATCTACTACATTAGGGAGTCTAAACCTACTCCTCCTAGTGTATCTTGATCTCTGAAGGAGAGATATGAATTAGGGTTTTAGGGATAGCCTGAGGGAGGGGGTGGGGGCTAGTATATATAGGCCAGAGCATCCATCGTAAGCCCTTAGATCAAATTGACTTAAAGGACGGCGTAGTGCATCCTAGGAGGTAGTGGAGAACTGACATTGTGACGCGGAGGCTGACAGTTTGCCCTAGGGGCCAGACGGCCTGTAGGTGGGGGCGACTGGACCCACATGGTAGATATCTGCCCTCCGCTTTGGTGGTTTGCCTTTTGGAGTCTTCTAGAGTATTCCCACGTTAGTTTTGCTGCAGATAAATGTGATTTGCTTTGATGAATAGAACCTCCTTGATGCTCTTCTCAGTAAATCCTCCTATAAACACAGATTCATCAAAACTTGTGGAATTTATTAGTTTAAACCTCTAGACCTATGTTGGTGATCCTTTTTATGCATTTATATATGTTATATTGACGGTTTATGATGAACGTTAACTACCATCAACAACGAGCTCTTCGCAATGGTGCACTCCAATTCACTATTTGAGATAATTTTGTTCTATGAAAAATTAAATATCCTACGAGACAAGTAAGAGCACCAAAACTTCTGAAACTTGTTAGAATCAAACCCTATAACTATGTATGGTGATGGAATTAAGTATATATGCATGTTATGTTGACGGTTTATAATTGGTGTTAACGACCGTCAACACTATGATTATTGGAAGAGAAAGATGAAGATGTATCTTGGTTCAATCAATGACCAAGTGTGGGATGTGACCGAGAGTGACTATGCTAGCATTGATCCCGACAATCTCACCAACCAATACAAGGCCAACAAACAATCCAATACAATGGCTCTCAACACCATCTACAATGCCATTGATTCTAAGGTGTTTGAGCAAATCAAGGATTATGAGAGAGCTAATGAGGTGTGGAAGAGATTGAAAGAGACATATGAGGGCACACCAGTGGTGAAGAGTGCCAAGTTGTACATCCTCAAGGATAAGTCGACAAGCTTCAAGATGAAGGATGATGAGAGCATTCCGGAGATGTTCCATCGTTTGCTAGTGATTGTCAATGACTTGAAGGCTTTGGGAGAGCAGATCAATAATGATGATGTCTCTCATCGGTTGTTGATGTGCTTACCTCCAAGATTTGAAATGTTGAGATTGCTTATCATAAGAGGAGGATTGAAGGAGAGCACCCCTAACCAAGTACTAGGTGATGTCATGACACAAGAGACAAACCATGTCAAAAGGGAAGGGGTTGACAAGGATGACAAGAAGAAAGATAAAGACAAGAAGAAGAAGAAGAAGAAGAAGAGTGTAGCATTCAAGGCTAGCTCATCATCAAAGAAAAAGGGCAAGTCCAAGAAAGAATCAAGTGATGATGAAGATCTTAGTGACATTGATGATGAGGCCATGGCTCTATTTTGTGCGCAAGATGGGAAAATTCATGAAGAAGAAAGGCTATGGTGCAAGAAAGAGAAGAGATCACAACAAGGAGTATGTGAGGAGATGCTACAAGTGCAAGAGCCCCAATCATGTTGTAGCGGATTATCCCTACAATAGTGACAATGATGAGGATGTGAAAAAGCATAAGAAGGAGAAAAAGGAAAAGAAGGAGAAGAAGACGACCTTCCAAAAGAAGAAGAATGGTGGAGGCTATATGGTCACTTAGGATAGTGATGGGTCTTAGGATAGTTATGACTCTAGTGATGATGGCAAGAAATCTATGAAGAAAGAACTAGCAAGCATCGTCATCAACAACAAGCCCTCCACCTTTGACACTCCATCGACATGCCTCATGGCAAAGCCTGCCAAGGTAAAATATGATGTGAGTGATGATGATGAATGTGAAAGTGATGATTGTAGGAGTGATGATTAGGAGGAGGAGTACACCAAGGAGGAGCTCATAGACATGTGTGAGCAAGTGCATGCTTGCTTTGAGATGAAGAGAAAGGAGTGCAAAGAATTGCACAAGAGGATCAAATCTCTTGAGCAATCTTTGATGAGCTCAATGCTACTCATAAGAGTCTAAGAGAAGACCATGAGAACCTTGGCAAAGATCACTCTAAGCTTGAAAAGGCTCACTCCTCTCTCCTCGAGCAAGTCAAGAAGGAGGAAACCAATAAGGAGCAAGTGATTGTGTCATGTGATGTGGGACTAACATGTGATATTCCTGATGAATGTTTTTAAGCCCATTGTTGTTGCTCCCACTAACACCTCTTGTGGCACTTCCACTTCTACTTCACCTTTGAGTGATGGTTTCACTTGTGATGCCTCACTAATGGTGGAAACTGAGACCCTCAAGAAGGAGGTGAATGAGCTCACTCGCGCCGTAGGCAATGCCTATGGTGGAGATGCCCTCTTGCTAAAGTGCTTGGGTAGCCAAAGGTTTTCTATCAGCAAACAGGGATTAGGCTATACCCTAAGAAAGGCAAGGCAGCCTTTGTCACTCCCAAAGCTAGCTTTGTGAAGGGCAATGGTCGGTTTTACAATAGATGCAAGCAAGTTGGGCATATAGAGCAATATTGCAAGACTAACAAGAACAAGCTACCTAATGTATCCTCAATTAGATTTGATTCTTGTTACATGCTTGTTAAGGGTGCCAATGGTGTGAAGGCTAAGTTCATTGGTGCACCCCATGAGAGCTCAAAGAAGAAAGCTATTTGGGTACCCAAGACCTTAGTAACTAACCTTAAAGGACCCAAGCAAGTTTGGGGACCTAAAAAGAATTGATCTTCTTTTGTAGGTCAATTATAAAGCCGGAGGAAGGCATTGGGTGCTTAATAGTGGGTGCACACAACACTTGATCGGTGATTCAAGGATGTTCAATTCAATCAATGAAGATGACAGCAACGGGATTGATAGTATCACATTTGGTGATAATGGCAAAGGCAAGGTTAAGGGTCTTGATAAGATTGCAATATCCAATGACTTGAGCATTTTCAATGTGCTACTAGTAGAGAGCTTGAACTTCAACCTATTATCGGTAGCTCAATTATGTGATATTGGTTTCAAGTGCATATTTGGTGTGGATGATGTAGAGATCATAAGTGTAGATGGCTCTAACTTGATATTCAAATGATTTAGATATGAGAATCTATACTTGGTTGATTTCAATGCTATAGAAGATCAATTGTCAACATGTTTGCTCACTAAGTCTAGCATGGGTTGGTTATGTCATAGAAGGCTTGGTCATATTGGAATAAAACAATTAAACAAGTTGATCAAGTATAATTTAGTTAGAGGCTTGAAAGATGTCACATTTAAGAAGGATAAGCTTTGTAGTGCATGTCAAGTTGGAAAGCAAGTTGGTAACACACATCCTAAGAAGAGCATTATGAGCACATCAAAGGCATTTGAGTTGTTGCATATGGACTTTTTTGGACCAACCACATACACTAGCATTGGTGGAAACAAATATGGATTTGTGATTGTGGATCATTACAGTAGATACACTTGGGTGTTCTTTCTTGTTGACAAGAGTGATGTGTTTGCAACCTTCAAGACATTCATAAAGAGAATTCACAATGAGTTTGAGACCACCATCAAGAAAGTGAGAAGTGAAAATAGAATCGAATTCAAGAACACAAGAGTTGATGATTTGTGTGATGATTTTGGGATTAGGCATTAATTTTCGGCCAAGTACACTCCACAATCAAATGGCCTAGTTGAAAGGAAGAATAGAATTTTGATTGACATGGCAAGATCAATGTCGAGTGTGTACAATGTGAGTCATTCATTTTGGGCCGAAGCAATCAATATGTCTTGCTACTATACCAACCGACTCTATTGCCATCCATTGAAGGAGAAGACACCATATGAGCTCTTAAATGATAGAAAGCCTAATATTGCATATTTTTAGGTTTTTGGTTACAAATGCTACATATTAAAGAAAGGCACAAAATTGAGCAAGTTTGAGAAGAAATGTGATGAAGGTTTCTTGCTTGGTTACTCAACTACTAGCAAGGCTTATAGAGTTTGGAATTTGGCTAGTGGTACTCTTGAGGAGGTTTATGATGTGGAATTTGATGAAACCAATGGTTTCCAAGAGGAAGATGAGAATCTAGATGATGTGAGAGGCACTCAATTGGTCAATGCACTGAAGAACATGGACATTGGTGACATAAGGCCTAGAGAGGTGATTGATGTTGAAGATGACAAGAATCAAGTGCTCTCTAACTCAAATGTGCAAGCTAGTGGTTCTCATGATCAAGTTCAAGCAAGTGCTAGTGATGACAAAGTGCAAGATCAACAACAAGTGGCTAGTTCATCATCTCAACCAAGTGATCAATCAAATGCAAGCAATCAAGTGCAAGTGCTCCAACCAACAAATATTGCAAGAGATCATCCATTGGATTCTATGATTGATGATATCTCAAGAGGTGATCAAACAAGATCAAGATTGGCATCATTTTGTGAACACTTCTCATTTGTGTCATCCATTGAACCAAAGAAGATAGATGAAGCTTTGAAGGATGTTGATTGGGTGAATGTTATGCATGAAGAGCTAAACAACTTCAAGGGAAATCAAGTATGGGAGTTAGTTGAGAGGCCTAAGGATCATAATGTGATTGGAACAACTTGGGTCTTTCAGAACAAGCAAGATCAAGATGGGATAGTTGTAAGGAACAAAGCAAGATTAGTGGCTCAAGATTACACTCAAGTTGAAGGTCTTGACTTTGGAGAAACACATGCCCTAGTTGCATGATTGGAAGAAATTAGGATCTTGTTAGCCTATGCTTGTGCCCACAACATCAAGTTGTACCAAATGGATGTGAAGAGTGCATTTCTTAATGGATACATCAATGAGCTTGTGTACGTTGAGCAACCTCCCGGTTTTGAAGATGAGAAGAAGCCCAACCATGTTTATAAGTTGAGAAAGGCTTTGTATTGTTTGAAGCAAGCACCAAGAGCATGGTATGAGAGATACCCCCTTGTATGTTCCTTGTAACCTCATCCATTACCAAGGAAAGAGATACAGGCTCAAGGTTGACCCTTGGTGTAGTCCTATTTTAATCGGGAAGTAATCTATGTTACCATCATTTGTTCGAACACTAGTCACAGCATTGTTGTACATGTCCTTGATGAGGGTAACATACTTTGTTGGGACTTTATGTTTGTCCAAAGCCCACCATATAACATTCCTTGGTATCTTGGCATAAGCCTTCTCTAGGTCAATGAAAACCATGTGTAGGTCCTTCTTCTGCTCCCTAAACTGCTCCATAACTTGTCTTATTAAGAAAATTGCTTCTGTGGTTGACCTTTCGGGCATGAAACCAAATTGGTTCATAGATATTTGTGTCATTCCTCGCAAACGATGCTCGATGACTCTCTCCCATAGCTTCATAGTGTGGCTAATCAACTTAATTCCCTATAATTAGTACAACTTTAGATGTCTCCCTTGTTCTTATAGATCGGTACCAATATGCTTCTTCTCCACTCCTTAGGCATCTTGTTCAATCAATAGATATTGTTGAACAACTTGGTTATCCATACTATAGCTATATCCCTAAGACATCTCCACACCTTGATTGGAATACCATCATGGCCCATCTCTTTACCCCCTTTCATCCTTTTCAAAGCTTCTCTGACCTCTAATTCTTTAATCCTCCGTGCAAAGCGCCTATTGGTGTCATCAAACGAGTCGTCCAACTGAACGGTAGTGTTCTCATTCTCACCATTGAACAATTTATCAAAATACTCTTGCCATCTATGTCTGATCTCATCCTCCTTCACCAAGAGTTGCTCCCTCTCATCCTTAATGCACTTGACTTGGTTGAAGTCCCTCGTCTTCCTATCATGAGCCCTAGCCATCCTATAGATGTCCTTCTCTCCTTCCTTCGTACTCAGACATTGGTAAAGATCCTTGTAAACCCACCCCTTTGCCTCACTCACTGCTTGTTTTGCAGTCTTCTTTGCCACCTTGTACTTCTCTATGTTGTCTCCACACCTGTTATGGTATAAGCACTTATATCATTCCTTCTTTTCCTTAATAGCCTTTTGCACCTCTTCATTCCACCACCAGGTGTCTTTCAGATCGCATCCACTCTCTTTGGTCACTCCAAGCACCTCTAAAGCAACCTTCCAAACGCATGTTGCCATTTTCTCCCACATGTTGTTTGCATCGCCTTCATCCTACCAAGTGCCCTCTTCAACAACTCTTTCCTTGAAGACATTTGATGCCTCCCCTTCCAATTTTCACCACTTTGTTCTTGCAATCTTGGCTTGTTTATCCCTATGAGCTTGCACCAAAAAGCGGAAGTCATCCACCACCAGCTTGTGTTGAGAAACCACACATTCTCCAGGTATCACCTTACAATCCACACATGCTCGTTTATCCCCCCTTCTTGTAAGGACAAAGTCAATCAGACTATAGTATTGGCCGCTACTAAAGGTTACTAAATGGGACTATCTCTTTCTAAAGAAAGTGTTGGCTATCATCAGATCAAAAGTTGTAGCAAAGTCTAAGACTTCCTCTCCCTCCTAGTTCCTACTACTATATCCGAAACCTCCATGTGCCGCCTCAAAACCTGCACTTTTGTACCTGCATGGCCATTAACATCCCCTCCTATAATGATCTTCTCACTACTAGGTACAACTCTAACCAAGCCGTCTTCACAGAAATGCCTCTTAGCACTCTCATCATAGCCTACTTGGGGGGCGGCATACGCATTAATTATGTTTAAGACCATATCACTAATGACAAGTTTAACTAAGATGATTATATCCTCTTGCCTTTTCACATTAGACATTATTAATACTAAAAAGTAAAGAAACTATCCGAATACTTAACTGATATCTTAACTTTTTTATTGAAAAAATCATTCATCTAGTATTCCTTGAAATGAAATTTCCGATTATATATCTTCATAATTAATATTCTCTAAAGCATAATTTTCAAAGGCTACCGTCCCAACCATGCTCAGGGAAAAATATTAAAGAATGCTTTGCAAACGTTGAGTTAGACAAGAAAACCTTGAGTAGTTGACCTGAAGTGTAGAACACTACTTTTGAGTCTAGCCACGAACTGACAGTGATACTAAAAAAAAGAGAAAAATATGTGTTTCCAGGAATTGAACCGACCACCTCAAGTTTCTAACTGAAGTATCCATACCATCTCAGCTACACAACATTTGTGGCTATGCAACTGATGCTATTCTTTTAACTTAACACTTACGAATATTTTACTGCATATTTGACACTCTAAACGATTTCAAATGTAAAAGTTGCTAACTGCAAAGTTGTAGATCTCATCGAGTAATACAATTTTGACGTAGATCTTGTCTCCATCGGAGATTATTTAATAGGTTTGAGAACTTATATTAAATATTTAAATATCTAAACTATCTCATCAAGTAATATTTGGCGTAGATCTTGTCTCCATCATAGATTGTTTAATAGGTCATGAGAACTTATATTAAATATTTGGATATCTAAACTATCTCAAATGAAAAAGTGGTCAACTATAAAATTTTAGATCTATTTAGCTCTATAATTTTGATATAACGCTTATCTTCATTGACATAATACGAACAAGTTAATAATTTTTTGGTGCGTACCGGTGGGTTTTCACCGCCGGTTATAGCCACGAATTAGCGGTGATCTATCATTGTCGGTTAGTGCTATCACTGCTGGTTGTAGCCATGAACCGGCAGTGATACACTATCACTGTCAACCGGTAGTGATAGTGGCGGCAGTGATATATATTTATGTACTAGTGGAAATCCTAACTGATTGCATATCAATCATTGTAGCATAGCAGCCCCAAACCAAGCCTACAAAGAAATAAGAGCATGGCTAATAATATAGTCAGTTGTTGTCTATATACAGTTGCCATGTCATCTAGAGCTAATGAAATAGCTAGCTTATATAATAGGTTGGCTATTAGGTTTGCTAAGAGGTTGGTTGCATTAAAGATTTAAGTATATAATATTGGCGTGTACATATGATCAACTGTGATCTACATCTCTATTGCCATTTCAACAAACATCGTATGAAAACCATGTGGGACATACCAAATAGATTGAAGTTCAAGCTCATGACATCGTATTGCAATACACCATCAGGATATACCAAAATGGATTAACAACATAGAGGTGTTTTGCAATGGTTGGAAAAGTACCATGGTACTTTCAGGTACTTTCATTTTTTTCATTTATCTAGCATTTAATTGAGTAAGCTTATTTATAAAATTTAAATTTTATTCTTGAGGTTATATTAGTCTATGAGCTATTGTTGGGAGAGGAAGAAGTGCCAACCCCAAGCCGCGCCGCCATCTAGAGGTTTCTCGTGGCGGAGAGAGGGAGAAGAGTAGGTGCGCTGCAGGCCCATGGCGCAGGGCGCTGTAGGCCCATGTATTGCGAGGCCGAAGATGAGGCTAGGAAGGAGTGGCTCACGGCAGCTATCTGGAGGTGGTGAGCGTTGCAGCCAAGAACGATGGCGACAGCGTCCATGCCACAAGCTCCACGGATAGTGCATCGAGGTTGCTCGTCATCTACAGGATGCTCGTGGTAGCGTGCACTGAGCTCAGCGTTCTCTGCTATAGTGTTACAGCCACCGACGATAGTAGCTCCTGACATAGCGAGTTCTTTGAGAGGCAGGTGTGGCTGTACATGTTCAACAAGCACGGCGGTACCCTCTCCAACCTCGCCGCGATGGCCTTCCACTGCTCGCCGAAGCCGGTCTTTGTTGCATAAGCATCCTGTAATCATGTCAAATATGTATCTTGCATGTAGTTGCATTAGCTAGTTGTTTTGGTTTTGTTACAAAACATTTTGTAATTGCGTAGAATCACGGGTGGGACGGAGACTGCACGTCGCCACGCCGTGACCGCGTCTTCAGGGCTGACTCCCGCCATGGCGTGCACGCCGTGCATGTCGCACGGGCAACCGAGGAAAATGGGGCACTTTGCAGCCACACATTGTGGCGGGGGATGCGGTTTGAGCCCAAGATATAGTCCAAGCAATGAATCAAAGAAGCTATGCTAGTTGCAGTGGAAAACTCTCTCTCTCTCTCTCTCGTGTGTGTGTGTGTGTGTGTGTGTGTGTGTTCATCGTTCTCGCCATCGTGTTCACGGTTACCACGCTCTGAGCACCACGGAACGCCGGTGGGTTCCTAGAATCAGCGGTGATCGCCGACCCTAACAATCTGGTATCAGAGCTAGTTAATGTTCTATAGCGGTTCCATTAGCCCACCGAGATCACCTGCATTGAAGAAGTTCAAGCCAAATCCAAGGAGGCAGCCGGAGAAGAAGATGGCCGATGGTGCGTCATCGAGTGCGCTCCCCAGTGACATGAGGGAGAGCTCGTTGATGTGGCTGATGCTAACGCGCACCAACTACTCCGAGTGGGCAATGTTGATGCAGGTGAATTATGAAGCGATGGAGATATGGGAGACGATTGATCCAGGCACCAACGTCAAGCAATCTCAAGATCAACAGGCGATGGGGGTGCTCTTGCGTTCTATCCCAAAGGAGATGTGGGCGACGCTGGGGGGCACAAGACCATCAAGGAGGTGTGGGAGGTGGTTGAAAGCTCTAGTTTGGTTTTGGTGAATTGATGAAACCCTAAGTGCTAACCTAGTTTATCAAGTGATCATGAAATAGGTAGCACATTCCAAGTGGTGAAGCAAATGAAGATCATAACATGATGATGATACCATGATGATGATCAAGTGCTTGGACTTGGAAAGAAGAAAGAGAAAAACAAAAAGCTCAAGGCAAAGGTATAAACAATAGGAGCTATTTTGTTTTGGTGACCAAGACACTTAGAGAGTGTGATCACATTTAGGTTTGATAACCGTACTATTAAGAGGGGTGAAACTCGTATCGTAATACGGTTATCAAAGTGCCACTAGATGCTCTAACTCATTGCATATGCATTTAGGATCTAGTGGAATGCTAACACCCTAGAAAATGTTTGTGAAAATATGCTAACACATGTGCACAAGGTGATACACTTGGTGGTTGGCACATTTGAGCAAGGGTGGAGAAGTTAGAAGTGAAATGGAGTTGGTCGCAATGATGCTGGCGTCGGTCAACTGACCGGATGCTGGGTCGCTCTGCGACTGGACGCTGAAGGGCTGCGTCCGGTTGTGTTGTCGGTCGGCACAGTGATTAGGGTTAAGCACCGGATGCTGGGCTGTGTCCGGTCAAGCTTGACCGGACGCGTCTGGTCGGCAAAAACTCATTTTGGACCCTTACTGTAAACGACCGGACGCTGAGGGTCCAGCATCCGGTCAGCTCTGTCGGAGCGTTCGGTCAACATGTCGACCGTTGAGATCGAACGTTCACTATTGAACGCAGGAGACACGTGGCCGCCATCGGGCGACCGGACGCTGAGGAGCAGCGTCCGGACAGTTGGACCGGAGCGTCCGGTCAGCCTGTGTTATGCCCAGTGAAGGGGTATAACGGCTCTATTTCATGGGGGCTTCTATTTAAGCCCCATGGCCGGCTGTAGCAACCTTGTGAACTTAGCCAAAGCCCTCCCACTCATCTCCATCATTGATTCATCATCTTTGTGAGATTGGGAGAGAATCCAAGTGCATTGTTTGAGTGTTTGCATCTAGAGGCACTTGGTGTTCGTGTTTCGCTATGGATTTTGCTTGTTACTCTTGGTGGTTGCCGCCACCTAGATGGCTTGGAGCAGCAAGGATCGTTGAGCGGAGGGTGGTGATTGTCTCCGGCTCCGATCATGGTGATTGTGAGGGGTTCTTGACCTTTCCCTGGCGGAGAGCCAAAAGGTACTCTAGTGGATTGCTCGTGGCTTGTGTGATCCTCATCTTGTGTTGGTTGTGCGGCACCCTATCGAGGGTTTGGCGTGTGAAGCCAATTAGCACGTGAACCTCCAAGTGAGTGAATCGCCACAATGAGGAGTAGCTTGCCGGCAAGCAAGTGAACCTCGGTAAAAAATCATTGTGTTCATCCTTTGATTCCGAGGTGATTGGTCTTTCATTGATATTGATTCTTGTGATTGATTGGTTCACTCCTCGACACGGTGGTATAACTATCTTGATCACTCTTCTTACATTACAGCAAACTAGTTGTCAAGCTCTTTAGTGTAGCTAGTTGTGAGAGCTTGCTTGCTTGGTTGGTGTGGCTCTTTAGTTAGCCTTTGAGAGCACACTAACATAGGATAGTGTCATAGCTTTTGTGTGGATCGACACTATCTAAATTAGAATTGTGGTAGGTGGCTTGCATTTTGAGTAGGCTAGCGCAACACTTGCTTCGCCTCAAAATTGTCTAACTATTCTGTTAAGTGTTGTTGTAGAAATTTTATTAGGCAATTCACCCCCCCCCCCCTCTAGCCATTAGGACCTTTCAGTGGTGCAGACGATGCGTCTTGGTGCCAATCACGTGAAGGACATCAATGCCCAGAAGTTGTTGAAGGAATTCAAGAATATCGGGTTCAAGGAGGGCGAGTCGATCGACGACATCGGCATGTGAATCACCAACCACATCGCCAACCTCTAGATGTTTGGGGAGATGGTGGATGACACCTGCGTTGTTAAGAAATTTCTCCGCGTGGTGCCGCCTCGTTTCACCCAGGTGGTTGTCTCCATCGAGATATTCTGCGATCTGAAGAAGATGACGGTGGAGGAGCTAGTGGGGCACCTGTGTACGGCGGAGGACCGAGTCAACGACAAGGTCGAGCAGATCATCGACAAAACGGGGCATCTCCTACTCACCGAAGAGGACTAGCTTGAGAAACACAAGCATCGTTTCCAAGCTGGTTCCAAGGAGGGAGGCGATGGTGCTAGTGGAAGCCATTCGAAGGGCAAGACGGTGGCGCGCTCAGATGGCGGCGGCTCGGGAGCAATCAAACTGACCTCCAAGGGCACACCAAGGTGAAAGGGGCACTGTCGTAACTGTGGCATATACGGCCATTGGGCACAGGATTGTAAGCGCCCAAAGAAGGAGAAGAAGGAAGCCAAGCAGCCGGAGATGAACGTGGCTGTGGGCGGCGCGGAGCAGCCAGCATTGATGCTAGCGATGTGTGATGCCGACGTCGTGCATGGGCCAACACAGATCGTCCACCTGGTAGAGAAGGTGATCCTGGTGGATGTTCCCGATAGCGTGTGGGTGCTCGACACCGGCGCAAGTAACCACATGACTGGAACAAGGTCGGCGCTGACACAGCTCAATGACGGTGTGTGGGGTACGGTGCATTTCAGTGACAGGTCCCATGTCGAGATCCATGGCATTGGCTCCGTGGTGATGCAAGATCGCCATCATGAACACAAGGTATTAACTGACGTCTACTACATTCCAAAACTGAGAAGCAATATTATTAGTTTGGGTCAGTTAGAAGAGAAGGGTTTTGAGGTTTCTCTAAAGAATGGAAAATTGTGTGTGTTTGATCAAGAGCATTCTCTTTTAATCTCTGCTCCAAGAAATGCTAATAGGCTATACACTGTTAAGTTTGGATTGGTTCCCCTAGTTTGCTTACTTGCACAGTCTGATGATGAGTCATGGCGTTGGCATGCTAGATTTGGGCATCTGAATTTTAGAGCTTTGCATGATCTCAGTGCCAAGAACATGGTAGAAGGTATGCCAACTGTTAAAAGAGTGGAGAAAGTTTGTGATGGGTGTGCTCTTGGGAAATAGCATAGAACACCTTTTCCACAAGTGTCAAGTTATAGAGCAGAGAAGGGATTAGAACTTGTGCATGCAGACTTGTGTGGGCATATTACTCCCAAGACTCTAGGGGGTGCCTCATACTTCTTGCTGGTGGTGGATGATCACAACAGATATATGTGGGTGGAAATGCTCAAGACAAAAGATCAGGCTCTAGATTGTTTCAAGAAAATCAAACTAAGGGCTAAAATGGAATCTGGTGGCAAGTTGAAGGCCCTGGGAACATATAGAGGGGGAGAGTTTACTTCTAATCCTTTCTCAACTTTCTGCAATGAAGGTGGGATTAAGCACTACACCACAACCCCTTATTCTCCCCAGCAGAATGGAGTGGTAGAATGTTGAAATCAAACAGTTGTTGAAATGGCTAGGTGTATGCTGAAAACAATGAAGGTCCATCTGTTTTTTGGGGTGAGGCAGTCTGTACTGCTGTTTATGTGCTGAACAACTCATCTACCAAGAGCCTGAACAGCAAGACCCCATTTGAAGCTTGGCATGGAAGAAAACCAAGAGTTAGCCACCTAAAAACTTTTGGTTGTGTTGCTCATGTGAAATTGGTTGGTCCAGGTCTGAGTAAACTATCTGACAGATCCACTATGTTCAGCACATATGTATCATGCAATATAGTTGCATTAGCTAGTTGTTTTGGTTTTGTTACAAAACATTTTGTAATTGCGTAGAATCGCGGGTGGGACGGAGACTGCACATCGCCACGCCGTGACCGAGTCTTCAGGGCTAACTCCCGCCATGGCGTGCATGCCGTGCATGTCGCACGGGCACCCAAGGAAAATGGGGCACTGTGTAGCTGCACGTTGTGGCGGGGGATGCGGATCGAGCCTGTGATATAGTCCAAGCAATGCATCAAAGAAGTTGCGCTAGTTGCAGTGGAAAACTCTCTCTCTCTCATGTGTGTGTGTTCGTCGTTCTCGCTATCGTGTTCGCGGTTATCGCGCTCTGAGCATCGCGGAGCGCCGGTGGGTTCCTAGCGTCGGCGGTGATCGCCAGCCCTAACAATCTGGTATCAGAGCTAGTTAATGTTCTATAGCGGTTTCATTAGCCCACCGAGATCACCTGCATTGAAGAAGTTCAAGCCAAATCCAAGGAGGCAGCCAGATAAGAAGATGGGTGACGGCACGTCATCGAGTGCACTCCCCGGTGGCGTGAGGGAGAGGAAGGGCCGGGGTGGGCGCCACGCCCACCGGATCTGCGCCGCCGTCGATTGGGTGGGAGGGAGACGACGCCCCTCCGTGGATCCGTGCCATCGCGGTGGGTTGGGGCCGCCCCTCCGTGGATCCATGCCGTTGCGGCAGGTTGGCGCCGCCCCGCCGTGGATCCGCGCCGGACGGGTCACGCCGCTGCTCGCCACCGTGCGCGGAGGAGCACCCGTCGCCGCTGCTCGCCACCGTCGTCGGGGATCTGCAAGGGTGCGAGTGTGAGAGGGACAAGATCCACCATTGATCTGAGAGAGAAGAAAGAGGGCTCCACACCTTGCGCCGGATCCGCCGCCGCCGCCGGGGCCTCCATGCCGGCGTCGGGGCCTCCACGCCGGCCGGAGGAGGGAGAGGAAGGGGCGCCGTCGGGGCCTCCACCGCCGGCCGAAGGAGGGAGAGGAAGGGGTGCCGTCGGGGCCTCCACCGCCGCCGTCGGGGCGGCCTGACCTGGAGCGCGTGGGGAGGAAGAGAGGGAGGAGGAAGAGAGTGGGGCGGCCTGACCTGGACCTAAGTATACCTATATATACGTGTAGACGAATATCGGGCCAGCTTGGGCCTGATGGGCCTAGGCCTTTTCCGTGGCGGGCTTTTAACGTTGTCCGCCATGGTAAATCGATTTACCGTGGCGGACACCTTACGATGTCCGCCACGGTAAATACCCTATTTACCGTGGTGGACATCATAATATGTCCGCCACGGTAAATCGATTTACCGTGGCGGGCAAAAGTGCCCGCTGCGGTAAATAAAAAATGCCCGCCGCGGTAAATCGTGGGATTTACCGCAGCGGGCAAAAATAGGTGCCCGCCACGGAGTGCAAAAGTGCAACGCTACGCATATTCGTATGTGTAGTAGTGGGAGACGATTGATCCATGCACCAACGTCAAGCGATCTCAAGATCGACAGGCGATGGGGGTGCTCCTGCGTTCTATCCCGAAGGAGATGTGGGCGACGCCGGGGGCCCACAAGACCGTCAAGGATGCATGGGATGTGGCGCAGACGATGCGTCTTGGTGCCGATCGCGTGAAGGATGTCAATGCCCAGAAGCTGTTGAAGGAATTCGAGAATATCGGGTTCAAGGAGGGCGAGTCGATCGACGACTTCGGCATGTGAATCACCAACGTCGCCGCCAACCTCTAGACGCCCGGGGAGACGGTGGATGACACCTGCGTGGTCAACAAATTTCTCCACGTGGTGCCTCCTCGTTTCACCCAGGTGGTGGTCTCCATCGAGTTGTTCTGCGATCTGAAGAAGATGACACAAAGCATATTCAGCAACAAGTTCTATGCCACATGAATTACAGAATTAGGAACCTATTCTGTCACAGCATGAACAGTCAAACTACAAGCCTACGTGCTTTTAATTGAAAGGATCTAAATCAATCCCTAAGGGATCACTAATTTAGAAAAAAAAAACACCTCACCAAAAATCAATTCAAGAAGTTTAAACTATAGATACACTACTACAACCACTATTTGTAGAGACGGCTGTAGAGGGTTTGTAGAGACAACTGGCCTTTACCTATACGTCTCTAGAAATCAATGATTTTTATATTTGTAGAGACGGTTTCTAGAGGGTTTGTAACCTATAGGTCTCCAGAAATCAATGATTTTTACATGCGGCTATTCAGCCGCCTCCGCCCCCAAGAAATTGATATTTAGAGGTAGCTGGGAACTGAGCCGCCCCTATAGATCAATTTCTAGGGGTGGCTAGAAACCCAGCCGCCTCTAAAGATGGTTTTCCAGAATTTATAATCTAGCTCTAAAAATAGCATTTTTTAATCCCGGCTAAGCACCCCTAGGCTACCCGCACGTCCCAAGTCACAAGTCAAGCATTTTTCGCGCGAAATACGCACGTGTGTGGCCGTGGGGGACCGAACCCACGACCTATGGCCTCACGCGAGCCAACCCACGACCTGTGGCCTCGCGCGAGCCTTCTCTAACCACTCCACCCCAAAGTCACTGATGACTAAGTAGATGATACTTTCGTTTTGTATTAATTTTGCTAGATATTGTAATAAATATTTGAGACTCTAAACGAATTTAAATGAAAAAAGTTCCAACTACAAAATTGTATATTGTTTTGGTCATTTCTCCATCCGAGGTCGTTTGAAAATTTCAAAAAAAATTGAATTTTAAAGTATGAAATTCAAATTAAACTTGCGGGCATTGAATGATTTTAAATGAAAAAGTCATCAATTATCGAGAGCTACAACTTTGATATAAAATTTTATCTTTATCCGCCTTCGTTTGAAAAGGTTATAAATTTTACTGTGATGCACCTATTTTTAGAGGCGGACCAAATTACCAACCGTCTGTAAAAATCGATTTTTAGAGATGACTGGTATTTCCTACCGCCTCTAAAATACCTCTGTTTTTAGAGGCGGCAAGGGTCTAGAAATATGATTTTTAGAGACGGGTGGGCTTTCTAGTCGCCTCTAAAAATAAAGGGCATTTCTAGAGCCGTCTCTCAAAATTAATTTTCAGAGATGGGTTAGTTCGGAATCCATTTTTGGAGGCGATTTTATAGAGCCACCTCTACTAAAAAATGGAGACGTGGCTAAAAATTGTTTGTGTAGCAGTGATAGGTCCCTGTATTATTGGGACAATGTCGTTAACACGCAGAGATTACAAACCAAAATAAATAACACAGAGAGAAGAAGCGGATCGTCAATGCAAGGCTCCGAGTACGACGAAGAACCTGCTGGTCGTGCCAGTCAGGGGCGGATCTACAGTAGTAGCATGGGGCTACAGCTGTCCCCCCAAAATTTCTGAAAAAAAATCAAGTATATATATTTTTAATATCTTGTATATGTATAATACTCTTTCTAGGCCCAGCTGCATCCCATTTTCAAACGTACAGCAGCCCATTTCCAAACATATTGACGTATAATAAGCACTTTGCCGATCTGCCGAATACGAAACGACGCGTCACAGCGATACAACTCCTTCCTCAACCCCGCCCGCCACCGCTGCAAAGACGGAAACCCTCGTCGTCGTCGTTCGGTCGTTGTCTGACGGCCGGCCGGCTGGTTGAGGCGCTGCTTGCCTGCTTCCGATTTCCGACCTTTCCTCCGGCCGTCTGCCCGTCCTACACGCTACGCCAATATGCCCAGGAACTGCCAAACTGACAAGTTGCAAAGGGTAAAAATTCAATCTTGTTCTATTGCGATCACTGATCAATCATTTTTTACCGGAATATTCCCATCAATAATGAGTTCTAGTTTGCGGAATCCCTCTTTCAATTTGACCGATTATTGCAGACTGCAGAACATCAAGGATCAAGTAGCATGAAGAGGAATAACAATCTTGCATCTCTATGGAATGCTCATGCTCAGAAACAGAAAGCACAAAAGGTGTCTTCTTCCACTCCAAATCAACTAATTATTCATGATCAGCAAGTAGGACCTGAAATTCCTTGTGAGGAAGAAATACATGAGACACAGGAGATGGAAGATCAAGAAGCAAGACCTGAAAATCCTAGTGACGAAGAAATACATGAGGAACAAGAGACAGAAGAGGGAATTTATGATGTTGATCGTCTTCCCCATCTTATTCCGAAGCTTGGTCTTCACATAGTTCATTCCTGAAAAGACTCTCTCAACACTTGCAGTAGCTGCGGGAAGGATGAGGACCAATTTCAGCAATAAATAAACCTGTTTAAAGCGATCATGCTTCTTTGTCTCAACTAGTTTGATAGATAGCTCATTAAGATTCTTCACTTGTTGAAACCTTGTGTCGTTTCGCACATCAACAATAAACATATTAAGCTGCGAAGAAAGTTGGACCAAATCTGTACTTGTAAAATCTTGAGGATAAAACTTTGCAAGTTTCATAAGTTTATCTTTATCAAAAGCAGCAAATGAATTAGCTGGATTTAGAGCAGCCATGCAAACAAGAAGCTCTGTATTAACTTCATCAAACCTGCCCCAGTAAGGAGAAAATAAATTATTATGAAAGGAAAAAACAAAAAAGCTGAACAATAATAAAATAATAAGTAAGATATATTATCAAACCTGCTATTGAGCTCTTGGAGTTGCATATCAATGACACTTAGAAACATTTCAACATGGAACCGATGAAGATTCTTTACTTTCACAAAGTAACGTTTTGGTCTCCCCACATGCACATAAAAACCATCCATATCAGGAACCTTGACTCGATGTTTAACACAAAAAGATGTGACATCCTTCAGAAAGGTTTCCCATTCATTGTCCTCTCGCAGCACTTGCAAATGGAACTTAGTCATCTCAACAAGTTCAATAGCATTAATAATGTCTTGATCCCTTTTTTGCAAAGCCTTGCATAACTCATCAGTATATCCAAATATGGTCAGCAATAAGTGTGCCATGAATATAAAGTCAAATGACTCAATTACTGTCAAGCAATTTTGAGCTTTTATACGCTCAGATTGAGATTTATCTTTTGAGATCTTCCCAAGAACTTTCCGGAGTGTGGGATACATAGCAATAATACGAGAAATAGTCTTGTAGTGAGTTCCCCATCGAGTATCTCCTGGCCTACCCAGACCCATCTCTTGATTTAAACCTTGTCCTGTTTCAATTTCACCCTGTTCTAAAGCTTCCAAAACCTCCTGTGCCTGGGCTTCTCTAAGCATGTGATGCTTTCTACAAGAAATCCCAACAACATTCAAAATATTTGTGACACAATCAAAAAATGTGACACAGTCATCATTTTGTTTGGCAACAGCAACAAGAGTCAATTGGAGTTGGTGCGCAAAGCAACGAATATAGTATATTGAAGGAGATTCGTCCATGATTTTTGTTTTCAGCCCATTGATTTCCCCCTTCATGTTACTAGCTCCATCATATCCTTGACCACGACATTTAGATAATGTCAATTTGTGCTCCATAAGAAGAGACACTATTGCATCTTTTAGTGTTGAAGAAGTAGTATCCTGAACATGAACAATACCAAGGAATCTTTCTGTAACCCTCCCTTTTTTGTCAACATACCTTATGCAAAGAACTAACTGTTCCTTTTGGTAAACATCACTAGATTCATCAGCAAGTATAGAAAAGTAGTCATCTCTAAGATCTTCAATAATAAATTTGCTAGTTTCTTTGGCACAACAGTTAATGATATCTATTTGTATGGAATGCGCAGTCATCTAACAATTCTTGGGAGCATTCTGTCCTGTAACCTTTCTAACATCTTCAAACATTTCACCCAACCATTTTTGGAGTTCCTTAAAATTCCCCATATTGCTAGATGTGTCACTTTCATCATGTCCCCGACAAGACAGCCCTTGACGCAAAAGAAACCTCAGACAACCAATTGAGTACGCCTTATATTTAACTTTTTCTTCTGTGGTGTGCTTAATGTAAGTACTTGCTATTGATGCTCTTGGCCTAATGAAATTAGTAAATTTCTCAAGAGCTTCATTGTGGGTGCTTGTAATGCTTCCAACATGCAAGTCAAGTTTTGCAGGCTGGTTCCATTTTCTAAACCCACTATTCACAAAAGCATCACCACCAACATAATTAGCTGTATCCGCAAACAAATAACAAACAAAGCAGAAGGCAGCATCCTTTTCCACACTGTACTCAAGCCAATCATACTTGTCAAACCATCTAACCGGAAAGCGACGCTTACCACCAATTTGTCGCTGTGGAAAATTATATGTCCTTGGCTGGCATGGCCCTTTTGCAATATATCCTCTTCTCACTGCATCTTGCTCAATGGCAGAATATTGGATGATGGGGATCCTCTTTCCAGGATCATGGGGAAGACGATCAACATCATAAATTCCCTCTTCTGTCACTTGTTCCTCATATATTTCTTCGTCACTAGGATTTTCAGGTCTTGCTTCTTGATCTTCCATCTCCTGTGTCTCATGTATTTCTTCCTCACAAGGAATTTCAGGTCCTACTTGCTGATCATGAATAATTAGTTGATTTGGAGTGGAAGAAGACACCTTTTGTGCTTTCTGTTTCTGAGCATGAGCATTCCATAGAGATGCAAGATTGTTATTCCTCTTCATGCTACTTGATCCTTGATGTTCTGCAGTCTGCAATAATCGGTCAAATTAGAAGAGGGATTCCGCAAACTAGAACTCATTATTAATGGGAATATTCCGGTAAAAAAATGATTGATCAGTGATCGCAATAGAACAAGATTGAATTTTTACCCTTTGCAACTTGTCAGTTTGGCAGTTCCTGGGCATATTGGCGTAGCGTGTAGGACGGGCAGACGGCCGGAGGAAAGGTCGGAAATCGGAAGCAGGCAAGCAGCGCCTCAACCAGCCAGCCGGCCATTAGACAACGACCGAACGACGACGACGAGGGTTTCCGTCTTTGCAGCGGCGGCGGGCGGGGTTGAGGAAGGAGTTGTATCGCTGTGACGCGTCGTTTCGTATTCGGCAGATCGGCAAAGTGCTTATTATACGTCAATATGTTTGGAAATGGGCTGCTGTACGTTTGAAAATGGGATGCAGCTGGGCCTAGAAAGAGTATTATACATATACAAGATATTAAAGAATATATATACTTGATTTTTTTTCAGAAATTTTGGGGGGACAGCTGTACCCCCATGCTACTACTGTAGATCCGCCCCTGCTGTCGAGAAAGTGGAACACCCTTCTATTCATACCCCTTCATCTCCACCGCCTTGACATGCAATGGTGTATATGAGCTTCTGGAGTCAATTTACAGTTGGGCCAGCTGAGGTAGTTGCAATGCGAGAGCTGAGGCGGGGCCGACACCGCATTCAATCTTCCATTGCTTGGATTGCTCCCCATTGGCGGCTATTCATTGTTATCCACGAAATGGTAGGGTATGGAATCCTTATAACCGCAAGATCAAACCTTCCATTCAACCAACTTGCAAATTGACATATAGGATTCCATTTAGAATTACATGTTGTATTAGCTTTGTCCTAAGTCAAATATTTTTATCTTTGACCATCAATTTCAAAAAAAATCCATGTAGTTTCACAACATGCGAATTATACATTATGAAAATATTTCTCATAGTGAATATAATAATATTTTTTAGAAATGACGGCAAAAACTTTGCCGTAATTTTTATTAGACAAAGAAAAAAAAAGGTAAGTGTCAGCTCAATTTTTTAATACAAACTGGGCCGAAAAACCATACAACTGAGGAGAGAGCCCCACTCATCCTGCACAACTTTGGTACAACGACCGAACAACTGACAAAATTCATGCCACTACTTGTTCCAACTTGGTCGAATCGACCCAACTAACACCACAACTTGGTCGAAAAGACCCAACTGGCAACTCAACATGGTCAGAAGAAACACGACGATCTGTCCGGCAACACCAACAACACAGCTTGGAGCACCGCCATGGCTAGACGGCAAGAGGCAACAGCGGAACTAGAAAGCCTAGCAATGCCTCTAAGATGGAAACAACGCCAAAAGCACCGACAAGCTAGCCGGTCAAGGAAGGGTTTTCACCTGCAAATCCAGCATGGTACGAGAAGAAGTCGAAAGAGGACGCCTCCAAGAAGGGTGTGGCGTCCGCAGACGTCGCCGTCCATGCTTTTGCCCCGACCTCATGCAACCTACCCATCGCTGCCCGTCGGAGCCTCCACAGAGGTAGCCATTCCGGAAGAAAAGCGCCGGAGATACACGCGGGCGTCCCTGCCGACCCCGAATGCCACCGCGCGCACAGTGGGCGTCCCCGCCGCACGTGCAGCCACAAGAAGACGCCCTCGACCCTATCAAGGAGGCAAGATGCGGTGAGAGACTAGCAACAGCCCCGCCCGGCCGCCGCCCCGAGGAACGCCGACCAGGAGAAGCGCCGCAAGAAGCCTGATAGAGAGGCTGCCCACCACCGGAACCAACAAAGTCGCCCAGCAGCAAGCAGATCCGGCTAGCTCCACTATGGAAACCAGCCTGAGAAAGGGGGAAGGAAGATGGTGGGGAGGAGAGGTCCAAAGATAGAAGAAGCCGCAGCCGCCCAGCTAGCCAACGCCCCTACCCCTACTGAGCAGTCCCAGCAGCAGCCCAAGTGTGCGGATCTAGCGCCGTCGTCACAGATCAAGCACTGGTCAGAGCAGATCCGGCCACCCGGCGTAGAGACTGCGACCCCCCAGCGGGATCCGACCGAGACTGGCCAGTAGCGAGCCCCGCCAACCAAGGCCGGCCAGAGCAAGGGAGGGGACAGCAGGAGAGGGCCCGGGCAGCCCTCGACCACCGACGGAAACTGACGAGCAGCACCGCCACCAAGGAGGACAGCCACATGAGGAAGCTCGCCGGAGAAGACCTCCCACCACCGGATCTGGCAAGGACTGGCCAGCAGCGAGTAGATCCAGCCAACCCCGCGCCGCGCCTTCAACCAGCATCGCCGCCAGTCCGCTCGCCCGAAAGGCGAGCAGCCCAGCAGATCCGGCTACTGGCCTAGTGGATCCGGCCTCCCCCACGCGGAACTGGCCATCCACATGTAGATCCAGCCCATCGCGCGCAGAACGGCCGCCAGCCAAGCAGAACCGGCTCCCCGAGAGCCGAACCACTAGATCACGAGAGATGAGAGGGAGGAAGTGAGGGATGGCCTTGCCGCCGCCCTCCTCGCTACTCACCGGAGATCCGGCAACCAGCTCCGGCGGCGGCGGAGGCCGCAGGCGCTCCTTGTGGGGACGTTGAGGCGAGGGGCAGGGAGCCACCCGTCTCAAACAACGCGGGGCGAGCTTTTGGGTTCGTGTTAATAACATAAATCTTATGTTATTAACCTATACAAACTTTTTATATTTGATGGTTAAAGATAGAGATGTTTGACTTAGGACAAAGCTATTGCGACGTGAAATTTAAAATGGAGGGAGTATAATCCATTGGGTACCTGTAGGCACAACTCATCCAAAAATAGAAAACAGACGGTTCGGCTTAATTGTCAAGCCAAATTAGCAACATGGTCCATTGCTAGCTGCTCAAGAACTACAACTGCAATTTGAGGCTAAAGAATCGACGACTATGGAATACATTTATAGGTCAGTTCCGAATTATGAACTACTTTATAGAAATGATATGACTTTCACGATAGGTTTGTAAGTGAACCAAATGTGCAAATATATATCCTTTCGAAAGTCTGTTTTTCTTCTGACCCGACTGTGCCTAATGCTGACATGTGGGGCTGAAGCACCTGATTTGAAGTGTCGCCCAACCCACCAAAATTCCTTTCCTTGCGCCAAACAAAACCCAGCCTGCTCATCTCTTCTCCTTCCTAGGACCAAAAGAGGAAAACAACAACAACTGCTTAGCTCCTCCCAGTCGCTTGGGGGACTTCCCCCGTCGTTGTCTATTATTTTTCACATGAAGCTCAAAATAAGAGGTCCTAGTAAAGTATATGTACTAATAGTTATCCTTTGTATGCATAGAAATGACCTTCTTGTTATGTTACAGGATGATTCTATCACTGATAAAGATAAGTCCATAAAACTGCACAACATTTCCAGGAATTATAAGTGTGATGATATTTTTTTATTAATTGATAACTTCCATTCTCTTGCATTTGTTACCTGGACTATATCAATGAGGACCAGAAATTACAAGTAAGTAGCACTGATGAACTTCGATGTGGATTTTCCTTTATCTACTCTAGAAGTATGCTTTCTACGTGGATGGTACCTCAATTACTTAAGGCCCTGCCCCTATGCTTCTCTCTATCTTGACATGCCTTCTTTGTATCTTCATTGAAGCTTCAATGCTAGTTAAGGCGGTGTTGATCTTTGTGCTTCAATAGAGGCTTAGTCTGCTATCGCCATCAGCCTCCAACACGGTGGTGCATGGTCTTAGGTGGCACCACATTGTGTATTCTAGGGAAACCTATCCAATTCATTCCATCTCAAGTCCAGTTCCACAATTTCATTGGCTTCTATGAGACTAAGACCTTACATACTAGGAAACATTATTAGTCCCATTGATTATATTGACATTAAACACCAAAAGCATATGTGCCCTAAGCTAGGGTCATTGAGTTTGCACAATGTTTTTTATGGTTTTGTCAGTGCTAGGCAATTTTTCTACTATAATTTGTATCATTTCCGTTGTTTTTTTTTATTTGCAATGGTGCTCTTACCCCTACTTTGGAGGTCAACTGTGATTTTTCCCTTACATTTCAACTTTTGTGATTTTGCCCCGCTTTTCGAAATCGAAGGTTGAGTTTAGCCTATTCCGTAATGAGCACTTAATTGTATCACTTTAGTTGTAAGAAGATATGTATGCCCTTGCAGATTTGCTTTTATGAGAACTTTTTTATTTTACTTCTGTTTTGACATCAACCGTTTTGACATATTTCAAAAGTATTTTGACAAAAAAACTTTGACAGAATTTGCGTATATTACAAATATGACTGAACTTTGACAAATTTTGATAGCATTTTCACACAACTTGCATATATATTCAAGCAGAAATCATGTATGGCAGCAATCACCACTAGTACAGAGACGGGCTTTACTCCCGGTGGGGAACCCCCTCTAGTCCCGGTTATTACCAACCGGGACTAAAGGTTATTTTACCTTTTTTTGTTTCTATTTCTATTTTCCTTTTTTTCTATTTTCACGCTGCTACCAGGTTTTTTTTTGTTTCTATTTCTATTTTCTTTTTTTTCCTATTTTTAATTGATGATTCGTTTTGTTTTTTGAATACGCATTCTACGCTGCTAGAATATATGTACGTTTATAATGTTCAACATTTTGTATAAATTATAGTACGAAGGACCTTTAGTCAAGGATCAGCGGTACAATCCTATAGAGCAGATCATGTTCAAGTTCGTGCTGCATGGTTCGAGAGCTGAGCTTTTAAGTTAGCTTTCACTCTTCTGAGCAAGCGAGGTGGTGCTAATAGGTGGGACTGACCAGCAATTCTAGCATATTGCGTACTGGGCCGGCCCATTGAGGCCCTATAAACGTCCGGGACTAAAGGTATACCTTTAGTCTCGGCTCGTAATACCAGCCGGGACTAATTGATTTGGTCTAGGCTGCTGTGCCGGTGGGGGCTGTGCTAGGCTGCTGTACGGTTGCAAACTGGAGTACGCAATATGCTTCAGTAGTTTGGCTGTTGTATGGTTGCAAACTGGAGCACCGGGACTAAATTTGAATAGGGTACCACACGTGAGGTAGCAAACTGGAGTACGGTTGCAGGCACTCTTCAGTAGTTTGGCTGCTGTAGTATATTCAGATACACCGCGACCACACACACGACACACATAAAGACTGCCGGTTACAGTTGGAAGTTTTAGTCCCGGTTGAAGACAGCAACCGGGACTAAAGGTCCTTCTAGTTCTGGATGGAGCCTCCAGCCGAGAGTAGACTTTTACTCCCGGTTGGAGGGACCAACCGGAAGTAAAAGTTAACCTTTAGTCCCGGTTGGTAGCTTCAACCGGGACTAAAGGTCCCTGCAGCAAAAGTCTGCTGCAGTAGCCGTTGGGCAGGGACCTTTAGTCCCGGTTGGAGCTACAAACCGGGACTAAAGGTCTCTCTAGTCCCGGACGCGAAATATACCGGGACTAAAGCCAAATTTCGAGCTGGATCAAAGGTCGTTTCTCTAGTAGTGCACATAGAGCTACATATAAGACATCGTTCTTCATATACTTGGAAAAAGGAGCGCAAAATCACAACTGAGGTCTAGAGGCGGGATAAGAACACTATTGCC
The DNA here is from genome assembly GCF_019320115.1 of Miscanthus floridulus. Classification (NCBI taxonomy): domain Eukaryota; kingdom Viridiplantae; phylum Streptophyta; class Magnoliopsida; order Poales; family Poaceae; genus Miscanthus; species Miscanthus floridulus. Next base: position 37,980,675 of record NC_089589.1, read on the forward strand.
CAGTGTTATCCTAAAAGTTAAATGGTGAACAGTTGGTCATCTATCCTTTAGCCATGATTTGGCCTAATCGGCCACTTAAACGGGCTAAACGGCCGATTAAACGGAAACGGTGTATCACTGTGTAGTGTTTAAACGGTGTGTAAAAGGGCTCTATTTACCATATTTATCGTAGATACTTAACCAAAATAACTAAAAAGTATTGTGACTTGCTCTGGTTTTGATAGTTGAGAGGGGGCTGCTCTGGTTTTGACAGTTGAGAGGGGGCTTTTATAAGTAAATAAAGGGTGTAGAAGTCACGATGAAAATGAGAAAGTGAAGAGTTTAGAGGATTTCAATGCATGATTGAACTGAACCTTGGATCCTCCTAGATTTCTCGGAGTCACAAGGCATAAAAGTTGCTCAGTTAGCCATTGCAGGAGAATCGAATTGTGTGGACGATAAAGACACGACAGCCTTGTGCTCCACTACTTAAATCTTTAATCTTTAATTACCTTTACAAAAGTATGCAGTGACTAACTAGCTGCAAGCAAAGAACCATTCTGACGACCACAGACACAAAGAGACATACTAGTACTGGTTGCCACATTTGCCAGAAAACCAAAGTCTCTCTTTGTGGCACCGGCCGCTTTGCTTCGATCTAGCTACATTCTCTCTTAGACATCTCAGTGTCTCTCTCTCCTGTTCATCAATCGTTATTGATTCGATCTACATTTGTCTATTGTCATATCCTGCTAGTGCCAATTGAACTTAACTGAGGTATGCAACTTAACTGCTCCTTTCCATTATTGTAGATATAGCATATAAGTCCATTTTCAATGTATATATATGTAGCTTTCATGCACAAAAAAACTATATATAGTTCACGCAACTCTGGATAATATATATGTTAATTGTTCCTTCATGGATGCCTGTGTGTTGGCCAGACCAGCCGAGAGGCCAAGCGATGGGTTAGATCAAATGGACATTGTTCCAGTTGAAATAATGGATATAAGCAGCAGCATTATTTCTGAAGATCCACTGATCCAGTAGCTTCGAGCCGGCCGGTTGATCCAATCCATCATGCGTACTGAGGTATAATCAGCCAGCATCAACTAATGCGTCATGCTCTGTTTTTGTTAGTTGCACTAGTGATATCACTGTATGTTTTGCAACTGTATAACTCTCTTTATAAAACAACTGATGATTATATATGCACATGCAGCTTATTGAGGCGGACACCATCGATGAAGCTACCAAACGAATTCTCAAAGAATTGAAGGAGGACGCTGCTGGTACTGCTAGCAGCAGCAGCAGCAGGCGCAATGTCATCTACTTTGACGGCTGGGATGGGCTGGGGGCATCCGCCGTCCTCCGAGAAGTAGGCCGACGCCTCACCGCAGCTGCTTCAGAAGAGGAACCGGAACCGGCACCGGCTGGAAGGAGGAGAGTCCCTACTGCCGCCGTTCTGGAGTTCGCGCATATCTTCCACATCGACTGCTCCAAATGGGAGAGCAGGAGAGCGATGCAGAGGATAATCGCAGAGCAGGTTGAGCTTCCCGCTCCGGTGATGGACAAGCTCGATACTGAAGATGAGGCAGACGATTTCCAAGGCTTGGCCAATGGCTCCCGCGCCGAGATACAGGGGGTGTCTGAGGCGATATCTCAACACATACGGAAGCTGAACCGCAGGTTCGTGGTGATTTTTCACAACGGGAGCAACGAGGAGATAGATCTTGACAGCTTCGGCATTCCTGTATCCGCCCGATACTCGAGGAACAAGGTATTGTGGTCATTCCAAGGGAGGTTCCGGCTCTACCCAAGGATGAAGGTCGATATGGCCCTCAAGGGCAGTAGCACGACGACAGATGTTGTTCTCTCAGCCTCAGCAGCAGCAGCCGCCTCCAAAGGTGACTTGTCTGACATCTTGAGCCATGAGGCTGCAGAAGTTGCATCGCAGATCAATATTGGTGGCATCGACTGGTCTGCGGCAGCCACCAATTGCTTCTTGTACACCATGAACCTTTGTGGCATCGGTAGTCGCTTGGTCGACTATGACTTGGTGAACCATGGCTGCAACTACTGGACATGTGATGGCATCATACAGCTACAGCAGGGAGATGTTGGCACTGATGGTGATGAATCATTGTGGCTATATTCGGATGCTCTGCAGCGCGAGATGAGACTAGATACGGACTACCAAAATCCATACGTGCCATCTCCGGTGGTAAAGCATTTTCCGGAGCGCATATCATACTGGTCTTCGCCAATCTACGGGTTCACCCTGATTCCGGACCATCACCAGTATAGATGCATTCCTAAAGGCATGTTCCAACAACTCGACAAGCTTCATGTCCTCAAGATATCAGCATGCGAGTTCAGCTTCACATCGCCACCGTTCCTCTACTGCAACAATCTTAGGTTTCTGTGGCTTGACCACTGCAAGCAGGGAAGCAGCAGCACAGACGAAGTAGCGGACGAGGAGGACCTCCGCCGTTGCTTCCAAAGGATGTGGGTGCTGGACGTGCGCTACCCACCAACTTCTGACTTCTTGCCCGCAAGGATGATGGATTTCATGACTCAACTCAGGGAGCTGAACGTGGTGGGAGACAGCTATCTGGGATTGGATCGTCTGTTGGATGGGCGGCGACTGCGCAACATCCGGAAGCTCCGAGTAACAGATTCTAGTATCCATTGCCGCATAGACCGGCCGACAGACTTGTTCTCGGGTATGGACAAGTTGGAGCTTCTTGAGTTCTCCAGAAACCGTGCCATATTCATGATGGATAGTTTGTCTGTGGAAAGCAGCTGCAGCAGCCTTGAGACTGTCATTATTGACGGATCCTTTGGTTTACACGGTATCTCCTTGACGGGATGTGCTAAACTGAAGAATCTATTCTTGAGTGGGTCCTTCCCGGACCTATGGAGTCTTGATATCACCGGCGCAGCAGTGAAAACACTAGATCTCAGTGCAGTTACGGCCCCACAGTTTGATAGGCTGGTTTTAATTGGCTGTGGGAAGCTTTGTGCAATCCTATGGCCACCGGCTTCTATAGCCAGGAGGGAAAGATACATGGGTCATCTACGCATCGACACCACCCAAAAGGTGGGCACTACTGCAGGTGGAAGATCAGCACCTGCTGAATTTGACTGGCATATTTCTGTAAGGGATACAAGGCTCCTTGGCTCGCTTGAGCCCATCAAAGATTATTTCGATTCCAATTGTGCACATGTGGAGATTTCAACAGTTTCATCCCCTGCTCATCCTGGCGTTCCTGCTGCTACCGCAATTGCTACCAACAAAGGTGGAACTGAGAACGGCAGGCAGCAAGTGGAAGTAAACCTGCAGCACCAGCAACTGCTTAAAGATAATGCACTAAACCCAGATGTCGCCGTCACCCTTAAGTACACCAGCATGCAGCAGCAGGATAAAGAAGGCGACTCCGATGTTTGGGAGGAGACCATGTGTGCATGTCCTCCTCCCCCATGTGTGCCATCCCAAGGTTGCTACGTGCACATAGAAGACCAGATGGGGACCACATTACAAAATGCAAGCATAACAATACCAGGATTTATATGTGAGAGTGCTAAGATCTTGCATGTGCACGATAGCTTGTTCATCACCAGTACCCTTGCTTCACCATTAGGTTCAACGACATGGAATCAGTTGGAGTGGTGCAGAGTCGAGCGGTGTCCCAAGTTGGAGTGTGTCTTCATTTCTAAAAAATTTAGAGGAGGTAGTGAAATCGGTGTGGATGTGTTTAAGAAGCTGAGGACACTCTGGGCGTCGCATCTCCTCAATGCACGCTACATCTGGAACTGGAGTGCTGTATTTGGATTCGAAGATAGAGCGTTTACGGACCTGACATTGTTGCACCTCAGCCACTGCCCAAGGATGACATATGTTGTATCCTTGCATGATGCCATGAGGGCCTTGGAAAGTTTGGAGACCATCGAGATCATGTGGTGTGGTGACCTCAGTGTGGTCTTCCATTTCTATGAGATCGGCGATTATTGGTCACATCGAGGTCGATGGCACTTCCCTAAACTGAAGCGTATCCACTTGCACGAGCTCCCCAAGCTGCAGCGCATCTGCAGTATTGGCTCAAATATGTACGCACCCAATCTCGAAACCATCAAGATCAGGGGCTGCTGGAGCTTCAAGAGGCTGCCAATCATTGGCGACAACAAGGTGGTGGAGTGCGACTGCGAGAAGGAACTGTGGGACAGGATGGAGTGGGACTCCTTTGTGCAGCCCAAACACTACAAGCCGCTCCACTCGCGGTACTACAAGAAGACCATGCTCAGAACCTCAGTCCTCAGGTGATCCCTCTTGCTTCCGACCATGCTACCTTTGTATGTGCGATGTGATCCAATCCAGTTGGAGTTAGTTAGCTGCCGACTACAGACGTCCTTCATTGGTTCGTCCATCCATTCACTTTGGTTTCATTCTCATATATGCGATGTTATACACACACACACACACACACAAGGTGTACACAGCACACGTATTTCAACATCTAAGGAAGTATATTTACATGCACTTTTATGTAGTTGTTCATTTACTACTAGTCCATCAACCCGTGCTGCCGCATGGGGAAAAATCTTATGAGACATAAGCATTAGATGTTCATGCTTAATACCTACAACTAATAAAAGTTACTTATATTAATTTGTATGCTTTTCTACTCTTTGTTCATTTTCAAACACAATAAGTATATAGATACGTACTCTGTAATCCCTATTAGATTGTGATAAAATTTTTTTTGATCCATATACATAGTTTTTTCCCTCTACATGGCACCTCAGTATATCTTCAATATGCATTTACTTGAAACCTTAGCTTGAGATATAGTGACTCTTGTTGCAGCTTATGTCTCATGACAACATGAATCTAACTTTTGATTTTCAAATTTTGTACTTAATAGTTGCTACAAATTTTTTTATCCTCAAGTTAAGTTTTGAAACTATTGTGTTTATTGTATCTTTTATTAACTCTCATTTTGTTAAGGATTTTACGCCATAGACTGCACTCTTAAGTATTACAATGGTATAAATAGTCCTTTAAACCTGCACTACATTGCTCAAAATCGTTAGAAGAGCTTGAAGTGAGATCTAGTATGGGGTTGCGGTGCTACACTCAAGAGGATATTAATATTTAAGCTTCATAATTATTGTTTACTCTAAAGGAATCTCAAAGACCATGAAGGTCAAATCCACCTTTCTCCTATACTAACCTCCCCCACCTCTTAAGATGTTTTAATTTTCTTATCAAAGAATTTTATGTGTAGTAGTATTGCTTTATTATAAGAAATAGAGGGTTTACCACCTCTTATATAGTGTAGTTGTAAACCCTCTATTTCTTATAATAAAGCAATACTACTACATGGGGATATTACATATTTACCATGACATTACGATAGTTGTGTTACTATAACACATGGGGATAGTTGTGTTACTATATATATATATTACATATTTACGATAGTTGTGTTACTATAACACATGGGGATATTTACCATGACATTACAGCAAATCACTCAGTAAGGAGTTACTATAATCTCATAAATTAGCATAGTAATTATCGTAACTCAAAATGGCCACAAAATAAGTTATTCTATGGCCAGCCACAGAGTAGTAGTTCTATTATAAATATAAATATATCTAAACTAACAAATTTACATAAATCATATGTCATGGATATTAATATAATGTTAAATAACTTGTTAGTATCATTTTTCAAAAACATAACATATATATGTGTATTTGATTTGCATAATGTTGCACAACATGTATGCTTACTTTTGTCTGCTTTTAATATATAAATATATATATATATGGTGCATTTTTTCTACTGCCGGGAGTAGTTACTCCCATCTTCAATAAATCATATTGTGTATGTGTGCATACTAATTTATCAGTTTGAGTATGTTTAGATCTATATCTAAAATATCCACCTATGCCATTGTGAAATTTTGTTTATATCTCTAGATTTAGGGCGTCTATGGCCCGACGAAGTGTACGTAGACGGAGTATGTATCATACTCCGTCTACGTACAACATACTCCGTCTACGTACACTTCGTCGGGCCATAGACGCCCTAAATCTAGAGATATAAACAAAATTTCACAATGGCATAGGTGGATATTTTAGATATAGATTTAGGGGTCACCTTATGTTGTTTTTCATGGTGGTAGCTCTTTAGAAAACAAAATAGATCTAATGGCTATTATTATCAATAGTGATTAGAATCTATTGAATTGGCTAGATCATTCTATTTTTTGTTAAAATTTATCTTTTTCTTTCTAGTGCATCTCATGAGGATTAATGTGGAGGCTCCGCTAGAGACCTCTAGTTAGTAATATTAAGATATATGTTGTTATCATTTGCACTGCCCCACTGTTGGTCTTCGATACGTGTTTAGTTGAAACCTAAGATTAAGTAATATAAGCTCTTCTTGCATCTGTTTATGTGACATCATGAATAATCTATATTTGGCTTTTAACTTTTGGTCTTTCTTGTTGTTGCTATTTTTTGCCCATGTGTTAAGTTGAAACTCTAGAGCTTATTGTATTTTTTTGTTCAAAATTTTCCTTTTATATTTTGTTAAAAAAGATTCTAGATTATAGACTACACTCTTAGTTACTACAAAGGCAAAAAAAAAATGGTCGTTTCAGCCTACACTGCAGAACTCAAGATGTTGAATTTGCTATATCAAAGAATTATATGTGTAGTAGTATTTTTTTTATAAAAACATAGAGCACTTAAGATTAAATTACTAGTATTGAGTCAGTATAAAGTTATTTAAAGTGATAACTTACAAAATTTACTATCATGGAGTATTAATATAATTTAACATGAAATGTCAGTGTTATTGGTCCGTGGTTCGTTAAGGGACATTTTTTCCATGCTTGATAAACTATTAAAATAAATATTAACTTGGTGTACAGGTTGGCATATAGCATTATGCTTACTTTTAATTTAACAGTGGTGTGTAATATAGAAACATATATAGCGTACTTTATACTTTATGGTTGATAAATTATTTTCCATAATAGCTTATATTAGTATTTATATGTAGTTTGAGGGTATTTTAGTTTATTTTTAATAACGGTAGAGATGGATAATTTATATACAAATTAAAGGTGTTTATTTATATTATCTTTTATAATGACATATGTGGACGATTTAGATGTAAACTTAGGTGTTACTTTGCATTATCATTCATAATGACAGATATGAGTAATTTGGATATAAATTTAAGGGATTGTTTTAAATTATCTTTTATATTGATAGAGGTGAGTAATTTATATGCAGTTTTAGGGTGTTATTTAAATTATATTTTATAATGGCAGACGTGAGTAATTTAGATGCAATGTATTTTTCATAAATGGCAGAGGTGGGTAATTGTTTAGAAAGTAGAATAGATCCAATGGCTATTATTGGAGGTGGTGATTAAAGTCTACTAAACTAAATGTCAGATGTTTCTGATTATTGTAAGAATTTTTTAGCATTTATCTTTTTTTCTAGCATGTCTTTTGAGAACTAACGTGGATACTTCTTAGACCTCTAATTAGTAACAGTAAGATTGATTAATCGTTTCTCCTCTCATGTCCTTCGGTCTCCTGCAGGTAAGGTGGCTCTACCTTGAGTGCAGTAGCTACGTCACTTGATGTTGCTGTCTCTGCTTCTCACCATACATGTGTTTGCTCCTGCGTTCGCTTCGGCTTGAATGTTCTGTGTGCGCGCGCGCGGGGTCCCATGCGCCCTTCCTCGTCTACCGGTTTCATCTTGGTTTGCCCTGCTCGGCTGCTTCGGTTTGGCCGAGCCGACTCGCCCGTCCAAAATCCAGAGGTAGTCAATTACATACATACTGCCGTGCCAAGCAGTTGAGAAATTTAATGTAATAAAAAACGCGTGAGCATTCAGCAGTTGAATTTCCTTCAGCTTATGCAGCAGCAGCAGCGGCGGCTACATTATGAGCCTCATGCATGCTAGCTGCTGCTAATTGCTAGTATGCTCTAGTCTGCCTCGCGTGCTATGGTGTGCGCTTACTCTGGTGTGTGATTTGTCATGCGTGCGTCTTAAATGATTATTGTTATTCTGTCTGTGTGGGACTGATTTTTGTCTTAAGAAGATTGTGCCATGACTCGAACCCGAACTGGCTCAGCGAACCGCTTCGTTGGCGTGTTGTGCTGACCAGTTGCACCGTGAGCGTGTTGGGGGGATTTGCCACTATTATTGTTACTGTCTTATAAGACTATTATTGTTACTATCTTACATTTTAATGTGAAATAATGATGATGGCTATGTACGTGGTTTATTTGTGATTGTGCAACAGTTGTGGACACACACATAAATAAATACAGTACTTATAATACTATAAAAGAGCAAATAAATTGGAAAGTACAATCCACCCTCAGGCTCTCTACTGACTTTTAATGTCCTCTCCTGGATGTATTATGAAAAATCCATCTAACACATCAAATAAATCCCACCTAATGGATGGACCCAACGGCTTCGCGGCTTGGGTCTAAAACACGTGTTCCTGCTTGTCCTATTCGACGGGCGACGCCTTCCTAGCCTGATTTTTTTTTTAAAATCGAGCTGCACCCATACCCGCCCATGTACCCTCCCCCGCGCCCATCTGTTCCCTTCAATCACGTCCGTGGATCCAGGCGCCTTGGCGATCTCCTTCCTGTCCAGGGGCGGATCTACACGGGGGCAGGGGGGCTCCAGCCCTCCCCCACCCCTACAGCTGGTGCATCAATGGAAATATGTGGAAGGTGAGGGAGAAGAAGAGGTAGAGGAAAGAAGAAAAATGGAGAGAGAGATGAAGAAGAAGAGATCGGCCCCCTTTCAGTCCCGTTCTGCATCCGCCACTGTTCCTGTCCCATATCTTTCCCTTGCGCCACCCCTCTCCTCCCAGCAACCGCATCCATCGTCCTCCGCCCTCACCATCATGCCGGATCCGGATGCCTACGCTGATCCACTTGCAAGTGGTCTGTCAAATGATACTCCTATATCTGTTAACGGACCACTTGCAGAGGCAGTTGGACCACCTACCTCCGTATGATTTTCAGAAAACACAAGAAGGTTTGGTGCCTGGCGCAGGTCGATTGGGCAGCAAGCAAGGGAGGGGTTTGCGATTCCCATTAGGTAATTAAACAATTCGCTTATCTTGCTTTCAGTTCTGACTAGCGCAGGCTCGTGCAGCATGGGGGTTAGATTCCATCAGGCTATAGAATGCAGAGATCGTTTTCTTTTTAAAGGTCTTTTAATTAGGCTGTATCGCATTGATGAGGAACCATGAAGTCTTAGTACGTTCTTTTTATCTTTATGCAGGGTTCTAAACACTAGGTCCAGTTAAGTAAAGGGCTATGATTAAATAGTAGAAGGCCGAATTAATTTTTGTGTTGAATACCAAGGTTGTAGGAAATTTTATATAGATACTTTTACTGCACACAATCATAGAATTTTCTGTTGTAGAAAATAGTTATGAAAATAACAATTTGACTGCTCTAAAATAGACATGTGGCTGTCTTGCCGTGTGTATACTTATTTGTAAGGGTTTCTTTTGCAACTAAAAAATGTGGGGAGTATAATCGACTAAACTAGGAACGTGTATTTATTCTTTATATGATGTGCATGGTTTAATTGAGTAGTTCGATATATTTATCTTTACCAGGAAGTGCGGCTCATAACTGTTCTTAGACGTGCTCGTCGAGACGTGCTCGTCGAGGCCATTTTCTTCGATCGGTAAAGGCAAGTAACGTAGGGGTGTGGCCAATGCTATGCTTGTATTTCCTATCTTGCATCTCTTTTTGGATTAAAAGAGAGTAATCTATGTCAAGAGCAATAAAACAGATTGTCGTTGTGCTTTCCTAAGTATACTTTGCTTATGCCTTTATTTATCAAAGTCGATGTTCTTTTTGCTTTGAGATGATGATTGTCTAGTGATGCACTATTTGTGCAATATGGAGTTCTGCATTTATGAACATTTCATATGCATTCTGTGCATTTCATATGGAGAAATAAACCAGTCATTGACATCGTGACGTGACTAGTACCGGTACATGGAGTTGCATGAGAGGTTGGCACCGTCCAGCATGAAACTCTCAATGGAGTTGCATCATAGCATGCATACATCATTTATTTAATGTTTGGAGATTATAAATACTTAGATAATGCGGTACACTGGTCTTGTGATATAAGACTAGAAGTCGCTATAATATGGAGTTGCGTTTTCTTTTATTATCCATTTATGTTCACATCATTGCAAATGTCGCATGCTTTCAAATTTTATAACTCAACATGTGTGAGATGTGTCTACATTCATAGCCGTTGCTTGCTGAGTTTATCTCAGCCCTTTAATTCTTTACAGGTGTTCGATTGCTTGTCAAGCATGAAGGGCCTGGGGACTTAGATGCATGCACGTGTCACTCCACCACCATAATATTGTGTTCATGTTTTAAAATTCAATTTTGCAGTGTGGCTTTGTTTATGTTAAAGTACTATTGAAGGTTACATTGTTTATGCCAATTGAATAGTTGTAACGTAGGAGTTAATATTTTATTATCTATATGAGTTAGTGTTTTTATATGCTTGAACCATGTATGGCTTTTTTTTCTGCGCTTTACAAATGAGGTGCTGCCAAATCTTGTAGTTTTGCTATAATATTAGTTTGTAGAAGTAGGGTGTTACACCATTATTGACTTAATTTAATTTACCTTTGCAAAACACACGTTAGTCACAATAATCTTGTGTAGTCATTAATTATCGAAACCCACTAGGGGCCTAGATGCTTTCAATTCCCCCTTTTCGGTGATCGATGACAACACAACCTCGAGTATGTCTGTGTTGGGACATGCCATATTCATATGGGCCAAGTCCCCTAGAAGAGTCCCAATTAGCGTCATTGGAATGGAATGTAAAACCCGCCCCCACCGAGGGGTCGCTTGTAAACTTCCGCTTGCCTATATAATACCAAGATCATGAGGGCAAGGGGGGCTCTCTCCTCACCCACTATTTTTTCGCAAACCCTAGCCGCCGCCTCACTCTCCCCCCTCACGTATTGGAGCCTTCGACAGTGGACCTTCTCCATCGAACCTCCGCACTAGACCATCGTTGTAGAGCCTTCTCCGCAGAGCCTCCATCATAGAGCCTTCTCCGCAGAGTTCTTATACAAAACAATCAGCAGGCATTCGTCCGAGACCTTCTCTCCGGGAGCCTTCTCCCGCCAGCCTCTGCCGAGAGCCTTCTCCCGCCGGCCACCTTTGCCAGCCTTCTCCGGCCAGGCCCCGCACCGAGGAGCCTTCACCTCTCCAATCTGTTTAGGACGCCTGTCCCAACATTGGCGTCCACCGTGAGGCCCAAAATTTTTCTGGAGGGCTGGAAGTTGAAGTCTTCATCAACAGGTCTTCTCCGGTCGGGCCTTCATTGGGGGACCTTCGCTCTGCCTTCGGTATTTTTTCTAAGCCTTCGCGAAGGCACCACAAGCAAAGTGATTCAGGAGATAGCATCACCTTTGGCATGCATACTGAGCTCTGCGACGCAACCAGCCTGACAAGCACCATCGGCCGCGGAGCCCCTCTCGAACTCCACGAAGGCCAAGTCGCACCACCTGCACCTTCGGCCAGCAAGCATCAAACAAAGGCCTAGATAAGTCACAAATACATACCATCTCGTTGTTTTAACTTTTGTGCTTTTGATGCAACAACTGGTTAGTAAGACTGAACCAGAAATCAAAAACAGCCGCTGCAAAACCAGTAAAGCTCCACTTGCCAACTTGCATCTGCGAGTCCCACGGCAACCCCGATCCGGCCTGCCAAGGCAAGTTCACTATTTACACGCCTTCGAACGTGTAGGTAAGTTTTCAGCTAGCTACTTGCCACCTAGCATGTTAACATATATCTTCTTTTACCAAAGCTACTGACAAGCCTTCGCTGATGCTAACATTTTTCGAAAAAGAAAGAAAGAAAGAAAGAAGGCCTCCAAACCTGCCATGCCTTCGGCCTTAAAGAAAAAAAATTAATACACGTATATGCCTTCGGCACCGATATACACACATCGTTTGAGTTAACTTTTCTGCTGAAAAGTTTGCATCGTCTGACCTTGAGCTCTAGACCTTCTATTAAAATATAACCTCCGACTAACCGAAAGCACGCAGAGTGTTCCTACTATTGCCTGCAGGTAATTAAGTGACCACTTCAGCACCATAGCAAGCATACGAAACTCAAGTAGCAATAGTCAACTTTCAGAAGACCAAGGACAAAATCAATTGGTCTCCTCTGTTCTTTTCGTTGCACTTAGCAAGTTCAGCTATTATGCCATCTACTCACGTATATGAAACAAGGCAAAGAAAATAGCTAGCTCGGACGTCCATCAGCATGTGCTCCTTCAGAGACAAACCTTCGCAGTTGTCTGCCGAGGCTACTTCTGGTGCTTTCGGAAGTCTGGAGAATTTGTCTTTGGGAAATCTGTCGCCATGAGCCTTCGGCAATCTCTTGGTATCTCCGGAAGCCTTCGGGAATTTTCAATGGAATTTTTCTAGGCCTTTGGAAATCAAAGCCTGGAATGGAATTCTTTTTCAGGCTGAAGCCTTCGGAATTTTCTCTCCGAACGTTGAAAGTTCGGAGTCGGATTTCTAGTATCCGCATCAACAGTATACAAGATAAGTATCTCTCGTTTCTCCATTCCTAGACTATAATGCTCTATACATCAAACACTAACCTTTTATATAGATGTCAAAAGTGCTATCTTACATGAACTTGTCCCTCGAATAAGGTAAATAGCATCTTAGCCTAAGGCATTTGCACCTTGCACATATCTAACTTGTGCTGCCTTCGTTTACACAATTATACGACTGTTATTGCGCATATATCAATCACTAACCATCTCCCACATGCTAAAAGTATCCTCGTGCAGGAACTAAACTAGAACAAGTGAGTATTTCTCATCGATCCATAAATTCTCAACAACTTATTGTGCCGAATGATTTTTTGCTCTTATGATTTACTTCGTCACAATTTCGATCTAACCTTCGTCTCTCGAGGCAATTTTTTAAAAAATTAACCTTTGCATACAACTTGTCATCAATGTGACCAAAAAAGTTGATGCGACCTTCGCCACACTAAAAGCATTGCCTGAGGGGCTACACATGCCTAGCCTTAACTGGCTAACTCAAAAACCTATCTTTTTTTATGTCGAATCCAGTTTTTACTAACATGCAGATCACCACCACTGTAAGTATCTCTTTCCCTCCCCAAGCTAACCCTCCCATAGAGTATATTTTCTTTGTTGTATGCACATTTCAGTGGCTTTCGTCAGTCAGTAAGTTAGTGGCCTTCATCTATCAATGGTGCTCAGCAGCCTTCGTCACTTATTAGTCTTCGTCAGTCAGTAACCTTTGTCAGTCAGTGGCTTCGCCTTCATCAATCAGTAGTCTTCATCAGATTATTGGCATTCCTCAGGTAGTGGTCTTGGTCAATCATTTGCCTTCGTCAGTCAGTACTCTCCATCAATCCACGGTTCTCATGAAATATTCAACCTTCGCCAGATATCTTAGTGATCCTCTATCAGTGACTGATTTTCATCAGTCAAAAGCCTTTGTCATTCAGTGGCCTTCGTCAGTTATTAGCCTTCATCATCAGTTAGTGGTTTTCATCTAACATTGGTCCTCGGCAACCTTAGTCAGTTACTGGCCTTCATCAGTCAACAGCTTTCATCAGTCAATGACCTTCATCTATATTTGGTCATCATAATGACAACAGTCTTCATCAGTTATTGGCCTTCATCATCTGTCAATGGACTTGATCCATTATTGGTTCTCAGCAGCCTTTGTCACTTATTGGCCGTCGTCAGCAACCTTCGTCTGTCAGCAGCCTTCGTCTATCAGCAGCCTTCGTCTATCAGCAGCCTTCGTTATTCAGCAGTCTTCATCAGTTAGCAGCCTTCGTCGTCTGTCAGCAGCCTTCTAGTTAGCGACCTCCATCAGAAATCGACATTCGATAGCCACCCAACCTTCGACCCCTCTAACGCTAACACTTCTCCTCTTTTTTGCAGGTTGTATTGTTCAATTTTTCTTTCTTAGGTCTTATAAATGTTATTTGAGCTAACCTTCGCAGGGAGCTAATACTTTTTACATTCAATACTACAAGTCATATCTATGCCCTTGCAGGTTCTTAAATGGCAGCCTTCGCTAGACATCTAAAACTGTGTCCCTCATCCAAGGGCATCATTCTTCGTGTGTAGAGCATAACTTTTGCTCAAGCTCAACCATCATTTTTGCAGGGCACATGATATGTTTACCCCTTCTAATATTTTTGCGCAAATGCATTCATTTGCAGCATCTCATATATACATACATTACATAAATGCATTGCATTGCATGGCCCGGGCCACCTGGAAGAAGTCCCGAAAATACACGGGCACCAGGACTCTATGCATCAAAATCCTAGAAGAAGTCCTGAACCTACACAGGCACCAGGTCACGAAGCTGAGGCTTTCGTGCTACCCTCATGTATCATACAAATGACTAATCATATTTAGCAGCAAGTAGAAAGCCAGTGTCTTTCTGAGTGTCGAAAGACTTACAAGCAAGTCGATATTCGACGAAGCTATAACGCACAACCTAAGTCCCTAAAAATGTAGGAGATCAACTCAGGTGCATTTTCATGTGACTCCTCTGGCCTTCGGCATGTGGCATCGGTGTCTACATCGGCATTGCCTTCGCCACCATCTTCGGTGACTTCACCAACATGCCTCTGCCAAAAAAAACTTTTTTTAGGAGGGCCTTCACCAAACAACTTTGCAGGAGGGTCTTCGGCAAAACCATGATGACTCGCCTCCGCCAACACATCGGCATGAGGGGGCTTCACCGACACCTTCGGTGTCTACACCAGCATCGCCTCAGCCAAACACCTTTTAGAGGAGAGCCTTCGCAGACATCTTCGGTGAACCACAATGACATGCCTCCACCAACTCTTCGGTAGGTGGGCTTCGCCAACATCTTCAACAAGCTCCGACGACACACCTTCGTCAACCACTTTGGCAAGAGGGGCTTTGCCATCATCTTCACCCACTACAATAGCTCGAAAGCCTTCGTCGACACCTTCGACATCAATGCTATAACAACTTGCCTACATCACCAAGTTTGAAGGGCCACATCAACTCCTTCGCCACCAAGTTCTACAACACTTTCGTCAGCGTCTACATTGGCAACTCTAGTCCGAACATCTACTTCCACTACTACGACTACATCGACTACACCTTCGTCACGAGCACTGGCCAAAAGGGGCTAGGGGAGCATATCGGAGGACCAGCAACTCCGGAACACGAAGTCTTTTTGTCCGGCGCTCGTGAGAAGGCCTTAAAAACGAAGGCCTCCATGCTAAGAAGGCTCGCAGATGAAAACCTCCGCGCTGAGAAGGCCTTGAAGATGAAGACCTCTGTGCCAAAAAGACCTCAGAGCGGAAGACCTTCATGTCGAGAAGATATTGGAGGAGAAGGCCTCGAAGATGAAGGCCTGTGCACCAAGCGAAGCTAACGAACCATGTCATAAAAGTGTAGAAAGAAGCCGATGCCCAAAGCTGAAAACATCCGGAAGAACAAGGCACTCAGAGGTAGATGCCTCAGGACTTAGAACATGTATAGGTTAGAGTCATGCACGTGCTCTTTTCTCCATGCCCTTTTTCCCATAGGGTTTTTTGGATGGAGTTTTTAGTAAGGCGTGCACGTGTGGTTTGCGAAGGACAGTCCTTGCAACCAAGGTTCGAGTTGTATTGTGCCTCTTCTAGTATGAGCATCTACTAGGTCATGTAGTACCAGCTATAACCTAGTAGATGAGGGGCTACTGTTGGGACATGCCATATTCATATGGGCCAAGTCCCCTAGAAGAGGCCCAACTAGCGCTATTGGAGTGGCATGTAAAACCCGCCTCCACTAAGGGGTCGCCTGTAAATTTTTGCTTGTCTATATAATGCCAAGATCGTAAGGGCAAGGGGGGCTCTCTCCTCTCCCACTATTTTTTCGCAAACCCTAGCCGCCGCCTCACTCTTCCTCTTCACGTATTGGAGCCTTCGTCAGCGGACCTTCTCCGTCGAACCTCCGCACTAGGCCATCATTGTAGAGCCTTCTCCGCGGAGCCTCCGTCATGGAGCCTTCTCCGTAGAGTTCTTATACAAAACAATCATCAGGCATTCGTCCGAGATCTTCTCTCCAGAAGCCTTCTCCCGCCGGCCTCCGCCGAGAGCCTTCTCCCGCTAGCCTCCATCGTATGCCTTCTCCCGTCGGACTCTGCCGGGAGCCTCCTCCCGTCGGCCACCTTTGCCAGCCTTTTCCAGCCAGGCCTTCGTCGGAGCCTCCTCTGGCCGGGCCTTCGTCGAAGCCTTCTCTAGCTAGGCCTTCGTTGGAGCCTCCTTTGGCCAGGCCTTCGTCGCCAGCCTCCTCTGGCCAAGCCTTCGTCGGAGCCTCCTCTAGCCGGGCCTTCGTCGTCAGCCTCCTCCGGCCAAGCCTTCGTCGGTAAACCTTCCCCGCACCAAGGAGACTTTACCTCTCCAACCTATTTGGGACGCCTGTCCCAACAGTCTGAAATTGAGATGGGTGAGGTTTTCAACGTACTTGGTTCATATAAGCACGTGTCAATAAGGACAAGGAATTAGGAATGCTTATACGAACCAAGCCCACATATGTACTCAAAAGATATGAATTAAGCACGAGTATAAAACATAAAGCTTATTTAACATGAAATAAAACATGGAAGCAAATGAGCATAGGATAAGTGACATGATAAATTATATATATATTCTATATCGTACCTGGTTACTGAATAATAATCAGTACCCGAGCCAGACCGACCCAACCCACAGGCGCTCCCCCGCGCCCGCATCCTCCAGTCTAGTAAATCATAGTATATCTAGTTTTTTTTCGTTCTATTCTAATTTCGAGATCGTGGGGAGGAGTCAAGGAGACGCCGGTTTCGCCCAGCTCCACCCCGCCACACGAGCCCAGCTCGCCGCCACCTCCGCCACACGAGCCTACCTTCTGCGCCGCCGTCACCTCTGAGGATAGCCACAGTCAACAAGCGGCGATGGCTGTGGCTCCGGGCATCTCGCGTGGCCACGCGGCAGGCTCCCAGGCGGTCGAGCGAGCGGCAGCGCCGGCTCGTTCTCCCATCGTCGGAGATCGGGAAGGCCACCTTGCTCTCGACGTTAAGGAGCGCCGGCGGCACCTCATCCATGACGCGTTGTTGTGGCCTCGAGCAGCGAACTGAGTAGGCGGCGTAGATCCGGTCGGGAGCAGGCAAGGTGACCGGCCCGGCAGCAGGCAGGAGGCCGAGCCCCCTCAGATCCCGTCGGCAGCAGGCAGAAGGCCGAGCCCCCTCAGATCCCGTCGGCAGCAGGAGCGAGCAAATGGACAAGGTGCGCCCTTTCCTCCTCCCTAGCTCGATCCCTTCCTACCTCCATCCATCCCTTGCTCAATCAAATGCCTGCCTACCCACGGCTATTCGTCTCGATGCCATCTTTTGAACGACCTGAACCTGTTTGCATTTGCGTTGGATGCATGTGTGTAGAAAAGCAGGGGAATTCATTACAGACGCCACATCTAGAGTAGGGCACGGGATTTGAAAAACAGAAGATGATTTCGATCTAATTGGGATCCACTGCCTCTAGGAGTTTGAAGTGGCAGGGCGCTGCGTTGGGAGTGCTGGTGTCCAAGGCAGCACTAGCATAAGCAAGAGAATGCATTAATGAAATGTGTAATTCAGGTATAATAGAGGGAAACCCGTCCTACTATTTTGATTTTGTGATGTATTAGTTCATTCCCAAGCTTAACTTTCTAGATTGTAGACCTTGGAACTACTGCTGTGTTCCTGCTTGACGAGGTGCAGCAATTTTGGTTGCATGCTAGGTGCTCGAAAAAATTTCCATTCAAATTATTTATGAGATTTATTTTTGGGGATGCAGGCTTGATTTGTGTTGGTATTTGACTCTTAGTTTGACAGTATCATCCCATTTTGTTTCATATTTCCTGGGATTGATGGTCATATTGTTTACAAACTCTTTATCAACTAGACATTTCATCCTTTTTATCTGCATATATATCTTATAATGCTTAGCTCTATTGCAGATTGCAAAATACATCTTGGTCGGTTGCATTTGGAAGATGACATGCCCCATGTTATTTAAATGAAATAATTTTGATTTCATCTATCTTGAAATCGTTCCAAGCTTAGCAATGGGACTGCTTGTTAGGCAAAGCAGTGATGTTTTTGGTTTTGTTTGGGAAGCATGATTGCCTGTTTGGCATGGTTGGCCTATGGTGGTGTTTGGTCCAACTTTCTCTTCTTGGAGAATATGGAGTAGTTCGTGTGCAGTACTGCCGAATTCAGAATGTGGATGCCTGGTGTTCTAGTTCTTTACCTGGCTTGGATCTTGTATTTGTTGGTTTTTACTTGCATAACAAAAATTGGTCCATTTTTTTCAAAATAGGGCCTGCAAGCTGGAAGTACCTAGTGTATACAATAGAAATACTGATATATACAAACACTGAGATTAGAAGTTTGTTTGTCTTATCTCCTCTGCTATCATTCAAGTTCAAGGTGAGATTGATGTCTAGAGTTTAAGAACAAGCAGGCTCCTTATCTCCATCTTTGATCAACCCATGAACTATCCATATTTGGATTTATTCTCTGAATTTTCATGAGTTCTAGCTTATGTGTCAATTTGATTTCTGCATCGCATGACTTACTTGACCTTTTGCTGGTACAGTTTTCTTGAACTGGTTTGTGATTTTGTTTCACTGAAACTATTTGTAAAAGAACCTACGATATGAGACTGCCTGCCAATAGTAGCAGCTGATCCCCATCAAGTCCGGTTGTATCGGCGGCTTCTCCCACCACCAAACTACCAAAGATGCATCTAGTCCTCCAAGTTGTCTTCCCTTTTGTTTTCTTTGCTTGGCTTGTTTGGACATGCTGTTGATTCATATTTTTGTTCAGTTAGAGAATGTAGCATCAAATCCACTACTTTTTGTGTAGTCAGTTAGTCACATCTATGAATTCTACACATGCCTGTGATTTTATGGTCAGCGTATGGACAGCGAGCCCATGATAATTTTTTTTTGTGCATTATTTTGAATGCAACTTTTGTCAATTCAATTTCTCAACAGGATAAACTTTATACTTAGATTTATTTTAATCACTACCAACTTTTTTTTTGTTTTAAGGATCTGCAATCGCATTTTTCTGATGCAATTTTTGTGACCTTAAATGTATGTATGTGCTATCTGCTATCCTATTCCAACAAACTACAATGTTTCACCAGCTTTTGGTATGAACTGATGTTTTGCCAAATGACAGAGATCTCCATACTATTTTTAAAATCCACTTTACTCTGAATGTTATTGGTCATGCTTCCTCTGGTTAGAACTAATATTTTCATCATTGTTATTTATCCTCTTTTCTTTCTCTTTGTTTTTTGTGCGGATCCCACTTGGGCACTAGCGCAACCACTTGTGGTGCAATATCTTTCACTTGCTGACCATCAATCCATCTATCAGATATAGATTTCTTTGGCTGATCTCGATAGGGCAGTGCCAAGAGAAGCCACAATCCTGCCACCTTGGTATGTTCTATTCCTCGTCTAGTCGTGTACTCTATTCCTAGTTAGACCTTACGCCAATTATTGCTCATTGCGGTTTAGTACTAAAAATACTGCACTCGTGTGAACAGTTCTAATGCCACCTATTTACTGAATTGGCCTTAGTCCACTCCATGCCAATGTATATTCTTGGCTTCCCTCTGTCATGTTTTCTGTAGCATGTCTGATTGGATCAGGATCTTTTGCTTGTGCTCATATTCATTGCTCCATGCTATTCTGTCTCAGTTTTCTCTGCTTGCCTATATTTTCTTCTTTTCCTCTTGATAATTGTACTTCTCATTTTTCCTTTTGCTATGCAAGATATGAACATGGTAAACAGAGCTAGGTTCCTCTCTAGAACACTCGAAGGCTAGTATTGTTGAAGATGACAACATCACTGTGCTGGTGTTCCTAGTTGCCATGTTATCATTCTTATTTACCTAATGTCCATATGGTTTACGTGATATTTTAAGCATCTTATTAAATGTGTCCTTCCTCCCATTTGGGGACACTGTAGGAGAACCTTCAATGCGTACTGCTACAACTAATTGCAAGGGCAGCGGAGAATACAAGGTAATCCATTGATAGTTGCAATGGATTGATCTTACTGGTTCTTAATTTGAACACATTCACTGTCTTAGCTTAATTTTCTAGAAATTGTGCTTTTGGGTTCACGAAAAGCTTAGGATTGATATTGGTTCTACAGATAATAGTACATTGCCTAATTGAAATTTGTTCTGTAGAGAATGCCACATGCTCCCTTTTGTTTGTGTAAACATCACTCATGGAGGATAGTAGGTAATTGCTTTTTCATCTAGAATAAGAGCCTTTGGCTTCAAATTGTAGTAACCTAAACTTGCTTAGTTGATTAGTTTGGGTGTTGTGTCGATTGTCACTTTCTAATATTACAACAGAAGTAGAAGAAATAGACGGGAATTTCTAGCCTAATGGATCTCTTCTTTCGACTGTCCTCCTCGGATGTGTGGTCTCTTTTCTTCCCTATTAGCACATCTGTATTCTTTTTCTCCATGATGTGTACAGTTAAAACTTAAAGTTGTGTGTAACACTCTGATTACCAGGGAACTATCTATGAAGAATAAAATATTATTTGGTCGTCTATGTTTACAGACTAGAACCAATACATAGAATGGATTGATTGTCTAGCTGCACTACAGAACTCTCATTACTGTGTTGAAATTAATTGATTACTCTATCACTCTTCTTTTGTTTGGGGTTAGAGAAAATTCATGCTCCAGCATTTGGAAAACAAGACGATTGTGAGGTTGTTTAGCTTACTAGATATAGCTTATTTGTTTCTATCATTTACAGATTAGAGATTACTGTAAGGGACCTTTTTGCCTGATATTTTTCATAACAGTTCGCTTATGCATCTTACTCGTTTTTTATTTTCAGTCAACATTTATGAGACCTGTTCACCTGTCCAGTTCTCTAATCTTTTTTTGTTTGTTTAATCTAACGAGCTGCCAGTCTGCTATCTGCTATTCATATTGTTGTTATCTCCTTCCTATCCTCCTTTTTTTTTTCTGGCGCTTTCCTTTTTAGAATAAAGTACCGTAGATACAATAGTTATTTGCTCTTTAATCTGTAATCCAGTTCACTAATCTTTCTTAAATAAGTAAACATCTCAGAGCCGTGGATATATAATAATATCTCCCACAGCATAAAATAGAAAATATTTTCTCCCTTCTTGTTCACTTCTTTCACTTTACATGTACATAGAAAAATAAAAATAATAATAAGACTCGCATCCAAATTGAGTATAAGAAAATTTAGAAAATTAGTCGAACCAACTAGGATCCGTTTAGGTAGTTGGAATGTAGGGTCACTTACAGGTAAGTTAAGAGAATTAGTTGATACCGCGAGTAGGAGCGTGTAAATATATTATGCGTTCAAGAGACTAAATGTAAGGGTCAGAAAGCGAAGGAGGTGGACAATACAGGTTTCAAGCTTTGGTACACAGGGACAGCCGCGAATAGAAATGGAGTAGGAGTTTTGATTGATAAGAGCCTCAAGAATAGTGTGGTGGGAGTGAGAAGGCAAGGAGATAGGATTATCTTAGTCAAGCTTGTCGTTGGTGATATGGTCTTGAACGTAATTAGTGCGTATGCCCCCCAAGTAGGCCTTGACGAGAGTGCTAAGAGACAGTTCTGGGAAGACTTAGATGGCCTGGTTAGAGCTATACCTAGTAGTGAGAAGCTTTTTATAGGAGGAGATCTTAATGAGCATATAGGTACTACAAGCGTAGGTTTCGAGGTAGTTCATGGAGGTTTTGGGTATGGTAGTAGGAATCAGGAGGGGGAGGAAGTTCTGGACTTCGCGGTAGCTTTTGACCTGATGATAGCCAACACTTTCTTTAGAAAGAGAGAATCTCATCTAGTGACCTTCAGTAGCGGACAACACTTTAGCCAGATTGACTTTGTCCTCGCGAGAAGAAAGGACAAACGAGCATGCTTGGATTGCAAGGTGATACCAGGGGAGTGTGTTGTTTCTCAACATAAGCTTTTGGTGGCAGACTTTCGTTTTCAGGTGCGTGCCCATAGGGATAAACAAGCTAAGATTGAAAGAACAAAGTGGTGGAAACTGAAAGGGGAGACGTCAGAGGTATTCAAGGAAAGGGTTATCAAAGAGAGCTCTTGGAAGGAAGAAGAGGACATAAACAACATGTGGGAGAAGATGGCAACCAACATTCGGAAGGTGGCCTCAGAGGTGTGTGGAGTAACCAAAGGAAGTGGAGGCGAGGCTAAAGATACTTGGTGGTGGAACGAGGAAGTCTAAAGGGCTATTAAGGAGAAGAAAGAATGCTATAGACGCGTGTACCATGACAGGAGTGTGGACAACATAGAGAAGTATAAGGTGGCAAAGAAGACTGCAAAGCGAGCTGTAAGTGTGGCAAAGGGTAGAGCGTACGAGGATCTTTACCAACATTTGAGTACGAAAGGAGAGAAGGACATTTATAGGATGGCTAGGGTTCGTGAGAGAAAGATAAGGGACTTCAACCAAGTTAAGTGCATTAAGGATGAAATGGAGCATCTCTTGGTGAAGGAGGATGAGATCCGACATCGATGGCAAGAGTATTTTGACAAATTGTTCAACGGTGAGAATATGGACACAACCTTTCAGTTGGATGACTCTTTTGATGACACCAATAGGCGCTTTGTGCGGAGAATCCAAGAATCTGAGGTCAGAGAGGCGTTAAAGAGGATGAAAGGAGGTAAAGCGATGGGACCGGATGGTATCCCAATCGAGGTGTAGAGATGCCTCGGGGACATAGCTATAGTATGGCTAACCAAGCTGTTCAACCATATTTTTCGATCGAACAAGATGCCTGACGAGTGGAGGAGAAGTATATTGGTACCGATCTACAAGAATAAAGGAGATATTCAAAGTTGTACTAATTACCGAGGAATTAAGTTGATGAGCCATACTATGAAGCTATGGGAGAGAGTTATCGAGCATCGCTTGAGAGCAATAACGCGGGTCTCTATCAACCAATTTGGTTTCATGCCCGGAAGGTCAACCATGGAGGCCATTTTCTTAATAAGACAAGTTATGGAGCGGTATAGGGAGAAGAAGAAGGACCTACACATGGTTTTTATTGACTTGGAGAAGGCTTATGATAAAATACCAAGGAATGTTATGTGGTGGGCTTTGGACAAACATAAAGTCCCAACGAAGTACGTCGGGCTCATTAAGGACATGTACAACAATGTTGTGACTAGAGTTCGCACAAGTGATGGAGACACGGATGACTTTCCGATTAGGATAGGACTACATCAAGGGTCAGCTTTGAGCCCTTATTTGTTTGCCTTAGTGATGGATGAGGTCACAAGGGACATACAAGGGGACATCCCTTGGTGTATGCTTTTCGCGGACGATGTAGTACTAGTTGATGAAAGTCGGATAGGAGTGAATCAGAAACTGGAGTTATGGCGGGAGACTTTGGAGTCCAAAAGTTTTAGACTCAGTAGAACTAAAACTGAGTATATGAGATGTGACTTTGGCACTACTACTCGGGAGGAGGAAGATATTAGTTTGGAAGGTCAAGTAGTGCCTAGGAAGGATACCTTTCGATATTTAGGATCAATGCTACAGAGAGACGGGGATATTGATGAAGATGTTAGCCATAGAATCAAAGCAGGGTGGATGAAGTGGCGGCAAGCATCTGGTGTCCTATGTGACAAAAGGGTACCACAGAAGCTAAAAGGCAAGTTTTATAGGACGGCGATTAGACCTGCTATGTTGTATGGTGCAGAATGTTGGCCTACGAAAAGACGACATGTTCAACAGTTAAGTGTCGCGGAAATGCGTATGTTGCGTTGGATTTGCGGTCATACAAGAAGGGATCGAGTTCGGAACGATGATATACATGATAGGTTAGGGGTAGCACCAATTGAAGAAAAGCTTGTCCAACACCGGTTGAGATGGTTTGGACATGTGCAACAGAGACCTCCAGAGGCACCGGTGCGTAGAGGCACCGGTGCGTAGTGGAATCCTAAGCCAGGATAGTAACGTAAAGAGAGGCAGAGGAAGACCGAAATTGACTTGGGTAGAGGCAATAAAAGGTGATTTGAAAGGATGGGATATACCCAAAGACTTAGCCTTAGATAGGAGTGCTTGGAAGATAGCTATTCACGTGCCTGAACCTTGATTGCTTCTGCTGGGTTTCAACTCTAGCCTACCCCAACTTGTTTGGGACTTAAGGCTTTGTTGTTGTTGTTGTTGATAGCAATATGAATCTTGCTAACTAAGCATTTGCATCGATTTTCAGCTTAGCAGAAATAGGATGATTCGTACAAGATGTCACTTTATATGAATATATACATTTTTTGAGCTAAAACCTTATATTAATATACATAAAAGATTTAACCTTCACATATATCAAATGTAAATAAAATATCTCCATGTCCATGCTTATCCAATATACATCTTAATCTTCAGAAATACTAGTACACCTTAGCATCCAGAGCACCACATGGAGCTGCCTGCTTGGATAGGCTGCAGCCCCTGCTAAGTAGCCACTAAGCATGCACTATTTAGAACTAAACGAAGTCAAGAGGAAAGTAGTTCTTATCCTTGTCTTCTACACAGTCGTTATTATCCCTTGCATGTGCACCTGCGCTGTTTTCATGCCTGCAAGCCAAGAGTTGAGGTGATAGTGAATTTGTTCTGATAGTACTCCTTTCATTTAGCTAAATGCTTTTCGGTCAAATATGGCTTTGGTAGTTGGCCTAGTCTTACCTTTTTTTTATGATGCTTGTAAAATTCTGCAGCTAATCACGGGCATTGCAGGTTCATCATATAATACTCATTGGTCGAGGTACAGTTTTAGTTGGCAATTAGCATGTATGTCTTTGCCACTTTTTCATAAACCATTTACTGTCTTGTATCCTCACAGCCTAGCGCTTAGGTAGGATCCAAATGACGTGATTATGATGTATCTCAGTTCACAGTTTAACAATACGAGCCATGTTGAACTGCCTAGTGCTTATCAAATGAACTTTAATGATCACTGAGCACTGTGATATGCAGCTACTAAGAATTGCAGGCCTAAAACTAGTAGTATAATACTGTCATGCTCAATTTGGAGACGTCATTCTTGAAGTGATTATAACCCTACAAAGTATAATGAGCTTACAGACACTGAGTGAAATTTTGTGGTGATCATGGCATTAACAATCTGTCCCAACACTTAAAGCTTATGGCATTGGATTTATTTGTATGTGATTCAAAGGATTTTATGATGCAATGGCAATGTTGCACCCATAAAAGCTCATTCTTTATGATTGATGTGCACAATATTTTATGGAAGCCAAGTATTACTGGAACATACAACAGCTGGTCTGCATACAATGCCTTTTTCCTTGGAAGCATCATGTTTACTGCCTTCTCACTTCTTTGCAACAATAATCTGTTCAGTTGTTTGTGCTCTCTATTTTGATTTCTACATAGGTACAATTTCCATTTTGAATTGAACAACTAAACTACCTGCATTAGTAATGAAACATAGTCATATAGTGCACTCGAAAAAAAAGACCGCACCTGTATTCTACTTTTGAAAACAGCTCCACTTTCCATAGCAGATTACTGGCTCTTTTTCCTTATGAAAATTGAGTCATTTCATTTCTACCTAGGTAACAATTTCCCTTTTGAATTGAATTTGCACTATTTGTGTTATTTACCTAGTGAATATCTTGTAGGACTTATCTCCTTTATTTTAATGGTTTCTGTATAGTATTGCCAATTTCTTCTATTATTTTCTCCATCTTGCAGGTATGTGTCTGTCGGAACAAGCTGGCTGAATGGTGATTTTATCAAGGTTGCCAAGGATGATCATGCTGCTAACTCAAGAACCATAGAGAAGTTCCAGTTAGCTACGTCGAATCTAAAAGCCAAAGTAAGTGATAATTGATATTAAGATTGTTGCTTTTGACTCAGTAATAGATATATTATAGCAAAGCATGCTGAATAGCTTCTGATTGCAGAGCGTATGTTGCTTTGGTAGCTAAGCATCATCCTCACTCGTGGATGATGTAGCACAATTTATTCCATTAGAGCCTAGAGGATACTAACTTTGTCAAAACATGATCCGCTGAACAACATATTTGCACGTACATATTATACAGTAGACCTGGTCCTGATTCTTGATCACAGTCATGAAAGCATTGACAGGTCATTGTCTCTTAATAAGTTAAATAAAATTGTGACATTGAGAACAAGCAATTAAGTCAAAATGCAAGTAACATGATCTAGAGTGCTGGAATAGTTTGTTGGTTAGTTTTGGATATGCATGCTGCCATATGGACATCAATGTTTTCAAGGCGGTAAGGCGAGGCGTGGCGAGTGACTACCGCCTTACGCTTAGGCGAGTAAGGCGTAAGGCGAGGCGACGCCTTACCAACTAAAGGAAATTTTAAAACAGCAGCTCAGAGCAGTATATAGATTTTTTTGAGCAAACTCGGAGCAGTATATAGATGATAAAGAAAAAAGGAAAGGAAAAAAAGAAAAAGAAAGGAGTAAGAAGCCCAGCCCACGTGCACCAAGCAGCCCATGTGGCCCTCACCCTAGTAGCCCGTGTCTTCATCTCTCTCGGTCTCTCCTGCACTGCGCCGCCGCCGCAGCTTCCACCTCCGCCCATCTCTCTGTCTCTTCCCTCCCGTTCCCTCCGCCTCCGCCCACCTCTCTCTCTCTCTCTCTCTCCTCTCTCTCTCTCTCTCTCTCTCGATAGTGGAAGAGGAACAGAGGAGGCGGGGAAACAGCAGCCTGTCGCGCGGATGGGGAAGAGGGTAGGGGGAGGCGGAGCGGCTCGTGTCCTGCTCGATGGAGGACCAGAGGAGGCGGCGGGGAAACAGCAGCCCGCCGGCGGCTGCTCCTCGCGCGGATGGGGAAGAGGGGAGGGGGAGGAGGAGCCTATTCTTGAGGCGGAGGCTCGCCGGCAGCAGCTTCTCCCGGCGGCGCGGGCGAACGCGTTCACGCGGGCGAGCAGGTAGGTCCGTCTTCCCCGCGAGCGCTCCTCTCTCTGCTCTCTGATTTCTCCCGCGCTCCTCTCTCCACGCGCGCCTAATCTCTGCGCGCGGGACTGCTCTTTTCCCCCATCCTTTCTCCCGCGCTCCCGCGTTTTCCCGCCGCGAGCATCCCGTATGGCGCCCGCCTTGCTCGATCTGGGAAGAATCGGACGCCAAAGCGACGTTTTCCGGACGCCACAGGCCTAAGGCGGACGCCATACGAATTTGAGGCGAGTCGTCTGCCAAATCGTCTGGCCTGGAGCGCCTTGGCGATTAGGCGACGCCAAAGCGACGCCACGCCTTAAAAACATTGATGGACATGTATGCTTCAAGAGACATTTTACAAATTATGAAGTTGCAATTTGGTGCTTTTGACTAAACTCATGGTAGGATTACCACAAATCCATATAAATAAAACTCTCTAGGAACAAATTCCTTTGTGCATAGCCCTTCCAAAACCATTTGATATGCATCCCTCTAGGAATATTTTGAACTAGGAGCTCCATTTATGAAGCTTACTGAGTCACAATTTTATATATGGTGCGATTACTTCTAAAATATATTTTGTCTTTTCCCTGTTGTGGTTGCTTGTGCTTGTGCTGATTATATATGCAAGCAGGAAGCTCTTCTTCCTGACGAACATCTATTGGAAGCGCTTGTGTTTCACTGTGGGGGCAGGTTTTTTGGTATTTTTTTAAGGCTTAATACATAGATGAGCTTAGATTTTGGTACTTCAGAACCACCATTCTTTGAGTGTTAATGTTAAATTGATTATAGGTGACAGTAAAATTCTACTGACTTGATTTGTGTGGATTCCTTCGTTTGAAAGTTGGCCAATCTTCTCTTGGATTTTGGACGTGTACCAATGGAGTGCAATTTTCTTCTGCTGTTTGTTTTTTTCCTTCCCCTCTGCTAAACATTGTCCTGCAAATGTATAAAAGGCTTTCATGGGATTGTCATGACTGCCCGGTGTCAATCTGAACAATCAAATTATCTTGTAAAATGATATCTTAAGGGTTTTGTGATAGGTTGGTGATGAAACTTCGTCATTCGGGAAGAACAATGCCATGTTAATGCAATATGAGCGATTAAGATTGTTGTTAGATTGACCAAGGCTTTGCTTTGTAAGGCTGAGAAATTGACATCTTTACTTGGCTATATATGGAAGTTCTATTTATTATTGTCATGGTATATTATATCATTGGACATATATTTTAATTTTGACTGGTTTAGGGATCTGTGTTTCAAAACTCTAATAGTTTAATCATTATTCTAAAGTTCGTTGGGATGGGATGATAGGGAACATAGAGCCAGATGGATGGCTGAGAGAGGGACATGCGATGGAGAGTCAACCAGAGGTGATAAGGGGAAAGATAGAAATGCGCATATGTTGTAGATATAAAATGAGCATGATTCATTTGCTTTTGCATTCAACGAAAATTTCAGCATGAGTTCAGTCAAGCTGCAGCTCAATTTTTTTTCTCGACACACACGTCATTGTCTTAAACGAAAGAAGTGGTCCTAAATCACGTGGAATTCATGGATGAGTTAGTCTTTTAATACATTCGTCTGCAGTTCAGATTCAAATTATGCAGTAACATCTGGTTTAGAGAATCCTAGTGTCCATTCCATGGGCTGTTGGTGGTGCCTCCCAGAGTTGCTTTTCTTTGCTAGATTTCATACTTTCTTTTTGCCCATTCAAAAATGTTGATTCAGTGATGTTTATCCAGTTATTTGAGAAAGAACAAATTAGTACCTGAGTTTGTAGGAAAACGTCTCTTTTTTTGTCCACTATGGACTACTGCAGAACTGGATGTTAAGTCTAGGGAGCAACTGTTCTTGTTTATTCGGTTTGATTATCTGCATCTAGCATTCTAATTTCCCTTTCAAGCCAATTTTAAGTTTTTCTTTTTTACCAGGCAAAGAACCCTTCTTATGTGGCTGCATGCTTTCAATTGATTACCACAAACATAGGTCTCCCCATGGACTACCTCTAATAAACTATTGGAATCCTAATATCCTCCATTACATGTGCTATAATAGATTGATTTGGAATTATTCGATCCTCTACTCATAATCATGGTTTCAAAGGCGACTAGGCATCCAGGCAAGAGTTGTGTCTGCACCAAGACGCGTAGGTGACGCCTTTGAAACAGGGCTCATAATACTTGGCCTTTTTTTTTGTTTTGTTTCGAGTTTTTGCCAGTCACTAATGATGGTTCCAGACTTCTAGTTGATCCATTTATATAAGTATAATACCTTAATTCAGTGACTATGTTTATTTTTCACCATTTTCTAGAGCATCTATAGTGTATCCTGGTTTACTGAATTATTTTTGCATATGTATTTCCCATTTATGTTAGCCTGAAGGTCCTATAGTCATATCATATTCGAATGATTAGTGGATGTTGTCCCCTTCGTGTGCTATGTATTCAGCAATGCATTATAAGTCAGGAAAAGTGCAGAGACCTCTGTTATTAATCATGAAAGTTCCTTTTTAATGTTTTCTTATGTTCGGCTTCTTTTGACAGGTGAAGCAATTGGTGTAGAGAGGGGCGAGAGAAGAGAGGGATGTATTAGTTTTGTTTTTGTTTCTTTCATAAGTAATATAATTTGGCGTGAGTTGTTGGAACCCCAATATTTATGGGTTATTTAGCTGCCATAAATTGTACTGTGATTTTGTGGTATGACTTAGACAGATCTACAAAACTATGTGTATTCAAACCGCAAAGTGTATTGTAATCTTTCACGATTCATTTAGTTGAAAAAAAATATGTTTTTGGCAAAAAAATAGTTTATGGTTTCAAATATGCTTTGTATGGTTCATTTATTGTTGGAGACTTTTTTTTGTTACATCACCTATGTCAATATAAAATCTATCATCCAAAAATATAGGTAAATAATACACGTTCAAGCTATGTTGAAAAATTGGCCGCACTAGATTCTTGGACGTTCACCCATCCGAAAATAGACTCAAAACAAAACCAACCACCAGTCCGCGAGACAAAGGGAAAAAAAATCGGCCACAAAAGAAAAAGAAAGAAAAAAAAATCGGCCGCAACCACACGAGACAGAAAAAGGGTAAAAAATGGGCCTCCAGAAAAAGGAAAAAAAATCGGCCACAAGCAAAATGGAAAAAAAAAATCGGCCACAAGAAAATAGACAAATAAACGTCCGGAAGAAAAAAAAAAGAGAAAAATCTCTTACGAGAGCTGGGGTCCCAGGCGCGGGTCGTGGGAATCGTCGGGCTTTGGATTCGGCCAGGGTACTTATTATTATTCAGTACCCAGGTATCAACTTAGCACAGTCATATATATATATATATATATATACGCGCGCGCGCGCGCGAGTTTTTCTTGCTCTCGTTAGTAGCTACTCTCACCTGAGGCTTAGTTTAGAAGCATGCGTATCTTCAATTCAAATATGTTGAAATGGATTGGTAACGGGAGACGTCGGGGGTGCGGGAGACGTCGTGCGTGCTTCCCGTTAGCAACTCTCTCCCGTTAGCAACTCTCTCGGTCCCTCTTTTCTCAAATCTTATCGGGTATAACAAAAATCCATTAGGGAGGATGACTGTTTCGCAGCTGGATTCTCGGCTGGTGTGACGAAGCCAACGTTTGACAGCCACCAACCAACAAAAACGGTATAGCAGATCGGATCTGAGTACGTACGTGTGCATACTTTAAAAATGTGTTCATAACTAGTACAGGCTACACATATGCTTAATTAGGAATAAGTATGCATTCATACATGCGTGTGAATGATTGTACCGAGTATGTTCATATACAGATATACAGAGTATCTATAGGTACTTCGTAATTATATGAGATCCTACGCATATTCAGGCAGTATACCGAAGGAGTATGTGATGAGGAATGCTTGGAGAACCATATGGAGACTAAGGAGATCAGCGAGGGTGTCCAAGTCAAGAAGGAGGTCCGAGGCTAATCGGTTCGAGTCCCCGAGGTGGAGGTCCAAAGCAACTCAAGTTCGAGTCTGTCTCGGGTTCCAGGGCTAGTCTGTCTTAAATTGGTCACCCAGGACGCATCCAGACTCCGTTTTCGATGATCCACATATGGATGGAAAGCTAATTGGATAAGGAAGCCAACCCAATTGGTTTCACGTCAAAAGACCTTCGGAATCAACGGAAATCGTCGAAACAAGTTAGCGTCCAGAATATGTCAGGGTGCTGCGACACTGTCTTTTGGTCCGTTGGACCGTGTATCGTGTTTGGACCCATTAGAGGCGCGTCCAGGGGGGTGACGCCCAAGACTCTATAAATAGCAGCCGTCGCTCTCCTTAGGGTTTGGGTTTTGTTTAGTTCTTGATTTCCTCGTCAAACAGACGTCGTTTTGCTGCAACTGTCGCCGCCAAGGCCGCTTGCTATGAACCAGGGCCCCAGTTCTTGATCTTGTTCGCCTGTGGCGATTAGTCATTTCGAATAAAGACTTGAACTCCTTCTTGTTATCATAAGCCTCATATTTATTTGCAATTTCAGATTGCGTTTATCTCGTTCTTGCTTGTGTTCTCGATTTACTTGCAGGAAAGCCTTCTCGGTGAGGTCAATCGCGTTCGCGTGGTTGATAACTAACGGAGCAGTGGTGTAACGGTTGCAGGGGTCCGAATCAGTCTTGGTTCGAAGCCTAGATCGTGAACGTCGATTCTCCACCAATCGACGCTATCATACCTTTCGAAAGATCGGGCCTTGTCTACATCAAGTGGTATCAGAGACCTTGTTGCCCGTTAGATATAACTTTGTTTTCCTGTCACACCCCAAAATTTCTAATTTTGGGTTGTGCATAGAAAACACTAATTAAAATAAATGTTTTGATATTTGCATAAAATTTACCAATCTTAGTTTGAACTAGCGTAAATTTAGTTATAGGAAAAATGTGAATTTTCAAGTTTTTCTAAATTAATTTGACGAGCTATTGCTTGATGTGATGCTTGGTTGTTGATTTATTTCATGTTGTGAGAAAAGATTTTAAAAATGCGTTTAGTAAGTCGATCTTCTTTCTCCAGCAATTCTTAGTCTTTCTCACCGATCAAATTCCTTGTTTTCCGACTTAATATTTGCTTGAGAAGTATCCTAAAATCTTTTCCATGAAATCCAAATCACTCCTTCCTGCTCACTATTCATCAACCTATCTCCATGGATACCTCGAGAATTTCTTTGGTTTTTTTCGGAACTTGTTCTCACTTGTTTGTGAGCATAATCTAATTTTTAAATGCTCCAAAATATCTTTTCATGAGCTCCAAATACTTTATTTGGGTTCGTCTTGTTCTAAAATATCTCTGAGAATTTTCCCTGAATTTTCGGAGCCTTCAGAGTATTTTTCGTGGCTTAAAATTCAATTATGGACTTTTCTATAATTATTTTATCTATGAAATTAATTAATTCCGAAAAAAATAAAATATCTCAGATTTCCTCATGCCCAAAGGCCCATGTCTTTATTTACTAATGGGCTTTAATAATTAATTAGGCCTATTAGTAAAGGTGGAGGGTGCAACATCAATTAGTACCATATTGCTAGTTGATGTATATGTGGGGAGTTTTTCTTCCTATATATATCTACCAACCCCTTGGGCAAAGCACACCAAAACTACTGTATGGGGAGCCCCTAGTTTGGGAAATCCCTCGTGTAGTAAATTATATTTTTCTCCTCTTTCTCTCGCCGTCGCCGTCGCCGTTGCCGTCGCCGTCGCCGCCGTCGCTGGTTTGTTTTAAAAGAGCCCCTCCAGTTTTCTATTTTCAAACCTGCAGCCCATATCACTTTTTCAGAATCTGTTTTCTTCTTTTAAAAGCGTAGTTTCATCGGTTTAGATCTCCAAAATACGTTTTTAGCTATTTACAGAATTGCCACTGATTTTGTTTTAGCCATAACTTCTCCGTTTTAACTCCGATTTGATCCGTTCAACTTACGTTAGGTTCGTAATTTCATAATCCACGTGTTCATACTACTGTTCAATACGTTTTTAACTTTTAAAATTCATGATTAGATTTAATCTAATATTCAACTAAAAGAAATCTTGTTTAAATCATATCTTCTGCGTCTTAGATCCGTTTTAGTCCATTCTCGTTGCGTTAGTTTCGTGTCGAAGCGCTCTACGCAGTAGCGCTAATGGTTTTCATGTCACATGATTTTTCATATATAGCTAAATATTAAATTGATTAACATGCTTATAATTAGTTTTATAACTAGAAACAATATAGGTTTTATATCTCGGTGATTATACATAACCTGTTAATTTGATTAATCAGTAACTTCAGTATAGTCTTAGATTATAATTAGTTGAATGTTGCATATATGTTAAGTATGAATAGATGCCCTCACATGATTTATGTTTTTAATTTATAGATGTTTAAATGACTAAAAGTATATATATATATATATATATATATATATATATATATAATCTTTTATAATTATAAAATATGACGTATGCCAACATTAATGCCTTTTTAATTATGACTTGCTTAGATCAATTATGAGACATAATATAATTGTTCTATTAGTTGCTCTCACATGTTCTGTATTTCTAAAGTAAAGTTTAAATACTTTATATAATATGAGATATGTTGATTAATAAAATATGATTAATTAGTGACATAAACATGTGTGCCTTTAAATTGTAATTTGCCAAGTTTAAATGTGACATATATACTTTGAATATATATACTCTCATTTGTTATTATATTTCAATTTAATTTGCATAAATGATATCAAAATATTTATAATTAAGATATGATTAATTTATCTTAGTTTTCTAAATCTAATAACTCAAGTATAAAATGACTTAACTCAAATTTTAGATATTCCCCTAAGATATCTTATACATGTTTTATGATCATTAAAATAGATAAAGCATATAGTTTTCTTTCCAACGTAAATCCTTCGATAGATGTTTCTGTTTTACCATAGCTCCGATTAGTGTGCCTTTCGCGTGTGTGTGATCGTAGCAATGCGTAGATTAGATTTCGAATCTTTTCATTAATTGGTGTATTGTTCTAATCTAGTATGTTTGCTATGCATGCTGGTTCGGATGCTTGTGTGGTGCTTTTCGGTCTTGTCCAGTCGGTGAGTTTTGCGTTGGTGATCTATAAGTTGGAGATCAAGAAGAAGTTTACTGAAGGTTTTGGCTACAAGAAAAGAAGATAAGAGTTTAAGGCAAGTATAGCTTGGGTTTTCTTTCTGTGACCATGATCTAGAAACTTGATTAATAAATATGCTATAAACATAAACAAGATGACTTTTTAGCAATATAAGGACTTGTCTTGTAATTGATTATCTGGGATTTAACGTACAGCTGTGAGGGCTATATGGCTCTGGCTCTAGTTGCTTAAGAAACCCTTTTCTAGCTGGTTAGAGGTCTACGAGTTGGATATAGGACAGCCTCTGTCCTATTGAGCCTAGATTTGGAAGCGGCCTTTTACTTTATTTTTGGAAGGGGGGTTCCTATATCTGATGACCCTGCGGCCCTGGCCGGTTAGACGAGCTCTTGGGTGGCTTTATATGGTTCTCTGTGTTTTGGGCCTAGCTAACCCGGGCATATAAGAATCATGACTCACAGTGAAAGTGTACACCTCTGCGTAGAGTTTAATAAACTGGTATACTAGCCGTGCTCACGGATACGAGCGGCCTTAGAACACTTACATAAGGGATGATGACTTTTACTTGTTAAGATGATCATTTATGTTAATTGTTTAAGATATTGATTATTCATGTTCATTGATCATGTGGTTATGGAATACACTACCTTGTTGTTATATTTGCTGAGTTCGACATGGACTCACCCTTGCAATTTCCCCCACACCTCAGGCTGGATATCAGTTTGCTAGAGTCTGAAGGAGTTAGGCTTGTGATCAACCAGTCAGTTGGATCCAGTGGAGTGAAGTCTGCACCCAGAGATCAGAGTTGTCTATCCGGTGATTGTTTTCTAAGGTTATCTCTTTTGCTAAGTTCGCTATATATTAAGCATTCTGAATTGATACTGCCCCTTCATTTGTAGCTATATGTGAGATTTGATTTCTAGAGCTCACATATGGTGTGCATTCGGCTTTGTCCTTGAAACTGGGTGTTACAAGTGGTATCAGAGCAATGCTGACTGTAGGATGCAAGCCTAGTTAGCACTGGTCGATTTGTAAAGCTTACTTTTCTATAAAACTATTTTTCTATCTCCTTGGATCATTGATTTGCTATTTCTCATCCTTGTCTTATTGTCTCCCCCTTGATAGCTTCCTTTGAGCTAATGCTTCTTATCCCCTTTTGGTTTATTCTTTTTTTTTGGTTTACTAAAAATTTCTGATAGACATCATGTTCAAATTGACGATGGCCTTTCATCATCTATAATCCACATTTTAGGATGACCACCATAGTTGAAGAATGCACGAGTAGTCTCGGTGTTGTGCTACGTGTTTGTTTACTTGTTTTGTTTGGTGTGCTGCTTGTGTGTCATCGGTGTTCTCCAAAAAAGACCCCAAAAGTAAAGTTTTGAAGCCAAGCAAAATCCTTGTTAAGTGGGGTAGCGTCTCCTATCAACAACAACAAGTCTTGAGTATCTCAAGCAACAAGGCATGAAGAATTGAAGATTAAACTTTATCTTTCTTTTCATCTTTTGTATATCCTCAATCCATGTCATATATCACACTAATCTCAAATCATTGGAGCATGAAGACTCGAAGATTAGTCTTACCTGTCTCTCTAGTCTTTAAATCTCGTTTCTACCTTATTCTGTCTTTTTGGAGCAGTATGTCTTTCTCAGCTTATACCTCTATTTTTGGGTTACCAAAAACCATGGAAAACTTCTAGACAATAGTAGACTTCAATATCTTTCTCTGGCCGTAAGAATCACTCTCATAGCTATTATATATTTGGAGTTATGAAAATCACAAGATGATGCATCTGTGCTGTCAGAAATCTGGAGCAGTCTGTGGTATTCTGGTCATAACACGATTTTGGTTCATGCAAAGTATATGAATTTTTTTTGGGAATAACTAGACTTTCGTATCTTTCATATGCCTCTGGAATCACTATCATAGCTGTTTTCTTTTGGGAGATATGATCATCTCAATTGGAAGTTTCTGCGCAGTCTGAATCATGGAACAGTTTCTGTTGTGCACTGTTTTCGACCAAGTTAACTATAGAATCTGGAAAAGTGTTCTATAAGAAATCTGTATAGGACTTGATAAGCTTTCCAACGGTGTAAAGTACGACATTATTGTATTTTTAGAATAGGAGTTATAGCTGTTTTTTTCTGGACTGCCGTTTTTCATCTCACGAGAAAATTTCAGATTACTTGATTTTACCCCGACACGGAAGTTCTTTGGAGTGACAGGAGGACATGGTGATAATTATCTCACTTAGAAGAAGATGCAAGCTAACCTTTGGTGCGCCTAGTTGATCTTTTCTTAAGGAGGGTAGCTAAGATAAAGAAGTTATAAGACGAAGGTTTCATGCATTCAAGCATTTTCACTTGGAGCTCGGGTATTCATGAGGATTGGTCTTTACTTTGAGCTATCATCCTTTTGGTGTTCAGGCTTGAACTGAAGAACTATCTCTATCCATCTTGTCATCGCTTGTGTATCCCTGATCCTTGTTTTTACATCTCATGAGTCGCTAATCAAAGGAGTGTGGAGGCATGAAGATCCGTCCTATCTTTCTCTCTAGTCTCTTCGAATCTCGGGACGAGATTCCTGTTAAGTGGGGTAGAATTGTCACACCCCAAAATTTCTAATTTTGGGTTGTGCATAGAAAACACTAATTAAAATAAATGTTTTGATATTTGGATAAAATTTACCAATCTTAGTTTGAACTAGCGTAAATTTAGTTATAGGAAAAATGTGAATTTTCAAGTTTTTCCAAATTAATTTGACGAGCTATTGCTTGATGTGATGCTTGGTTGTTGATTTATTTCATGTTGTGAGAAAGGATTTTAAAAGTGCGTTTAGTAAGTCGATCTTCTTTCTCCAGCAATTCTTAGTCTTTCTCACCGATCAAATTCCTTGTTTTCCGACTTAATATTTGCTTGAGAAGTATCCTAAAATCTTTTCCATGAAATCCAAATCACTCCTTCCTGCTCACTATTCATCAACCTATCTCCATGGATACCTCGGGAATTTCTTTGGTTTTTTTCGGAACTTGTTCTCACTTGTTTGTGAGCATAATCTAATTTTTAAATGCTCCAAAATATCTTTTCATGAGCTCCAAATACTTTATTTGGGTTCGTCTTGTTTTAAAATATCTCTGAGAATTTTTCCTGAATTTTCGGAGCCTTCGGAGTATTTTTCGTGGCTTAAAATTTAATTCTGGACTTTTCTAAAATTATTTTATCCATGAAATTAATTAATTCTGAAAATAATAAAATATCTCAGATTTCCTCATGCCCAAAGGCCCATGTCTTTATTTACTAATGGGCTTTAATAATTAATTAAGCCTATTAGTAAAGGTGGAGGGTGCAACATCAATTAGTACCATATTGCTAGTTGATGTAGATGTGGGGAGTTTTTCTTCCTATATATATCTACTAACCCCTTGAGCAAAGCACACCAAAACTACTGTATGGGGAGCCCCTAGTTTGGGAAATCCCTCGTGTAGTAAATTATATTTTTCTCCTCTTTCTCTCGCCGTCGCCGTCGCCGTCGTCGCCGTCGCTGGTTTGTTTTAAAAGAGCCCCTCCAGTTTTCTATTTTCAAACCCACAGCCCATAACACTTTTTCAGAATCTGTTTTCTTCTTTTAAAAGCGTAGTTTCATCGGTTTAGATCCAAAATACGTTTTTAGCTATTTACAGAATTGCCACTGATTTTGTTTTAGCCATAACTTCTCCGTTTTAACTCTGATTTGATCCGTTCAACTTGCGTTAGGTTCGTAATTTCATAATCCACGTGTTCATACTACTGTTCAGTACGTTTTTAACTTTTAAAATTCGTGATTAGATTTAATCTAATATTCAACTAAAAGAAATCTTGTTTAAATCATATCTTCTGCGTCTTAGATCCGTTTTAGTCCATTCTCGTTACGTTAGTTTCGTGTCGAAGCGCTCTACGCAGTAGCGCTAATGGTTTTCATGTCACATGATTTTTCATATATAGCTAAATATTAAATTGATTAACATGCTTATAATTAGTTTTATAACTAGAAACAATATATGTTTTATATCTCGGTGATTTTACATAACCTGTTAATTTGATTAATCAGTAACTTCAGTATAGTCTTAGATTATAATTAGTTGAATGTTGCATATGTGTTAAGTATGAATAGATGCCCTCACATGATTTATGTTTTTAATTTATAGATGTTTAAATGACTAAAAGTATATATATATATATAATCTTTTATAATTATAAAATATGACGTATGCCAACATTAATGCCTTTTTAATTATGACATGCTTAGATCAATTATGAGACATAATATAATTGTTCTATTAGTTGCTCTCACATGTTCTGTATTTCTAAAGTAAAGTTTAAATACTTTATATAATATGAGATATGTTGATTAATAAAATATGATTAATTAGTGACATAAACATGTGTGTCTTTAAATTGTAATTTGCCAAGTTTAAATGTGACATATATACTTTGAATATATATACTCTCATTTGTTATTATATTTCAATTTAATTTGCATAAATGATATCAAAATATTTATAATTAAGATATGATTAATTTGTCTTAGTTTTCTAAATCTAATAACTCAAGTATAAAATGACTTAACTCAAATTTTAGATATTCCTCTGAGATATCTTATACATGTTTTATGATCATTAAAATAGATAAAGCATATAGTTTTCTTTCCAACGTAAATCCTTCGATAGATGTTTCTGTTTTACCGTAGCTCCAATTAGTGTGCCTTTCGCGTGTGTGTGATCGTAGCAATGCGTAGATTAGATTTCGAATCTTTTCATTAATTGGTGTATTGTTCTAATCTAGTATGTTTGCTATGCATGCTGGTTCGGATGCTTGTGTGGTGCTTTTCGGTCTTGCCCAGTCGGTGAGTTTTGCGTTGGTGATCTATAAGTTGGAGATCAAGAAGAAGTTTACTGAAGGTTTTGGCTACAAGAAAAGAAGATAAGAGTTTAAGGCAAGTATAGCTTGGGTTTTCTTTCTGTGACCATGATCTTGAAACTTGATTAATGAATATGCTATAAACATAAACAAGATGACTTTTTAGCAATATAAGGACTTGTCTTGTAACTGATTATCTAGGATTTAACGTACAGCTGTGAGGGCTATATGGCTCTGGCTCTAGTCGCTTGAGAAACCCTTTTCTAGCTGGTTAGAGGTCTACGAGTTGGGTATAGGACAGCCTCTGTCCTGTTGAGCCTAGCTTTGGAAGCGGTCTTTTACTTTATTTTTGGAAGGGGGGTTCCTATATCTGATGACCCTGCGGCCCTGACCGGTTAGACGAGCTCTTGGGTGGCTTTATATGGTTCTCTGTGTTTTGGGCCTAGCTAACCTGGGCATATGAGAATCATGACTCACAGTGAAAGTGTACACCTCTGCACAAAGTTTAATAAACTGGTATACTAGCCGTGCTCACAGATACGAGCGGCCTTGGAACACTTACATAAGG
The DNA here is from genome assembly GCF_019320115.1 of Miscanthus floridulus. Classification (NCBI taxonomy): domain Eukaryota; kingdom Viridiplantae; phylum Streptophyta; class Magnoliopsida; order Poales; family Poaceae; genus Miscanthus; species Miscanthus floridulus. The sequence continues at coordinate 38,020,388 of NC_089589.1, forward strand.
GATGATGACTTTTACTTGTTAAGATGATCATTTATGTTAATTGTTTAAGATATTGATTATTCATGTTCATTGATCATGTGGTTATGGAATACACTACCTTGTTGTTATATTTGCTGAGTTCGACATGGACTCACCCTTGCAATTTCCCCCACACCTCAGGCTGGATATCAGTTTGCTAGAGTCTGAAGGAGTTAGGCTTATGATCAACCAGTCAGTTGGATCCAGTGGAGTGAAGTCTGCACCCGAAGATCAGAGTTGTCTATCCGGTGATTGTTTTCTAAGGTTATCTCTTTTGCTAAGTTCGCTATATATTAAGCATTCTGAATTGATATTGCCCCTTCATTTGTAGCTATATGTGAGATTTGATTTCCAGGGATCACATATGGTATGCATTCGGCTTTGTCCTTGAAACCGGGTATTACATTTCCCCTTTAGATTGTTACTGTTTTTGCATTACCTATAGTCCACAAAAAGCCAAAAAAATATACACTATCACATATCTCTAGTCCTATAGCCCCGCTGTGCCTTTGCAATTTTTTTAATTTCAGTTTACTTTATTGAACTATCGTCCCTTGCCGCGTCTTAGTGTTCGTTGTGTTCTGATCTTATTCTTGGTCTAGTGTCAAGTCTTGTTTCCTAGTGTGGCTTGCATCAGATTGATCTCTAGTTTTTCTTTGGATCTGAAAGAGTCACGGAGTGGGTTGCGTGATTGAGTTTGTTTTGTCTAGCAATTCCTTCTACGGCTTCCTCGGCTAAGTATTTTTCTTCCACAGTGGAAATATCTAAAGTCTAATCTCTTATGTGCGGCATTTTTGTGAGATAAAAAACATAAAACAAAGAAAAAGGCAAAGAGGTGCAAAAACCAAAAGAAGGAAAAAAAGCCGCACCTAAAAAAAGAGAGAAAAAAATAAAGAAGGAAAGAAAAAAAAAGTAAAAAAAAGTTCAGAAGTGCTTGCATCCTTTTGAGTCCTTGTGCTGAGTTGTATTGTATTGCTTGATTGAACTAGGTTCAGGACTAGTTTGGGCCAGCGACATAGACTAGCTTGGGACTACTTTTCAATCTTGTAATTTCTGAATTAAATTATTGCTATTCCTTGCTACTATATTGTGCCTGTCTAAGCTCCACTTTCTTCTAACCAAGTACAGGTTCACCTTGCAACTGTTACACTCAAGCTACAACGGTATCATAGTCACCGATCGATTACACCGCCTGTTGCTTTGGTAAGAACACTTGTAAGACCGTGATAGGACGCTTGAGAGTTGAGTGCCTTATTTTTTTTCCTTGTCCACAATCTAAGTAGTTGATAGGGATAATACTTTTGTGTTGTCTTTTGCTGTCTTCTAACAATGACAGGTTGTTCATATCCACCGACTTATGATGGTATAGGTGCTGATGAGTACACGGGAAATTGCCATCGATAACATATTTGCTACTCGCTTTATGTGTCCAAGAAGGAAGGTAAAAAATACAGCTAGTGTTTTGCGACATTCTGCTTTATCTTGGTGGGAGTCTTTAGATCCTTCTGATAAACCTCAAACTTGGAATGATATGAAACATCTTATGAGAGAAAAATTTGTTAATCCATCTCTTGTAATTAATTCAAATGATGAGGTGCATCAACTAGATCAATCTCTTGTTATTCCTCCTGCTATGCCTAACCTTTTGTAGGACAATGTACAAAAGAGCGAGGATGACATGACAGAAAAGGAGATGCTCACAGCCTTATGTGAAAATTCAGAACCATCAACTATTACGCCTGCTGAACATGAGAGCAAAGGTAATGGCCACGATGCTAAACTCACGGAATGTGAGAGTTCTCTTGATGTGCTGAATTTTTTCACCAATCATGCTATGATAGAGCAAATTTTAGTGGAGCCTTCGCTTGATTTACCTTTGTCACAAGATGATTTGCTTGATGTTTCTTGTGATGAAGATGACTTGCATGATGATATTTATGTTATACCTATGCAATCATTGAAGAATGATCATGATATATGTGTGCTGAAATCGAGCACTTGTGCTGAAAATAGACTTGTTATTCATAATGCTAGTGAAGTTGATGAACTGAAATTGTTGTCTTCTTTAAATACTTTGGGTTACATTGAATTTGATGTTCCGTGTAATCTTAGTTCTTTAGAGGAGAAACTTTATGCATATGTTGATTTGTCATGGTTCTCTAGACATACATGTCATGTTTTTGGTAAATATAACAACCAAGGGCAATATTTGATACAACGAGTTTATATTTGTACAAATCCGAATTCTCCTTTTGTTGTACAAATTAATGATCAACTAGAGGACAGTAAAATCAACACTGTTGTTATGCCATATTCCTCTAATTTTGCTTTTTGAACACAAGTGAAATCCAAAGAAAGGGAGCATATATTTCTTGTTAGTACTAATCGTTTGCAGGATAATATTGACAAAGATCGTGTGTATTTCAATCGAGCAGACTACATGTCTGTAGGACAAGACATGCTACAAACCTGGACATGTGGTCATATTCTCTCACAGCATTGTCCATTCCTATTATTTTGGAAACCTCGTTTGTCCTCATGTTGTGCAGGATCGACTTCAAGCAAAATCGACGCCGAGGACGGCTTTTCGCCAAGAAAGGGAGGATGATGAGGACATGACCTCCATACATATGACCATGCTTGGAGAACCATATAGAGACTAAGGAGATCAGCGAGGGTGTCCAAGTCAAGAAGGAGGTCCAAGGCTAATTCGGTTCGAGTCCCCGAGGTGGAGGCCCAAAGCAACTCAAGTTCGAGTCTGTCTCGGGTTCCAGGACCAGTCTGCCTTAAATTGGTCACCTAGGACGCATCCAGATTTCGTTTTCGATGATCCACATATGGATGAAAAGCTAATTGGATAAGGAAGCCAACCCAATTGGTTTCACGTCAAAAGACCTTCGAAATCAACGGGAATCATCGAATCAAGTCAGCGTCCAGAATCTGCCAAGGTGCTGCGACACTGTCTTTTGGTCCGTTGGACCGTGTATCATGTTTGGGCCCATTAGGGGCGCATCCAGGAGGGGTGACGCCCAAGACTCTAAATAGCAGCCGTCGCTCTCCTTAGGATTTGAGTTTTGTTTAGTTCTTGATTTCCTCGTGAAACAGACGTCGTTTTGCTACAACTGTCGCCGCTAAGGCCGCTTGCTGTGAACCTAGACCCCAGTTCTTGATCTTGTTCGCCTGTGGCGATTAGTCCTTTCGAATAAAGACTTGAACTCCTTCTTGTTATCATAAGCCTTATATTTATTTGCAATTTCAGATTGCGTTTATCTCGTTCTTGCTTGTGTTCTCGATTCGCTTGCAGGAAAGCCTTCTCGGTGAGGTCAATCGCGTTCGCGTGGTTGATAACCAACAGAGCAGTGGTGTAACGGTTGCGGGGGTCCGAATCAGTCTTGGTTTGAAGCCTAGATCGTGAACGTCGAGTCTCCACCAATCGACGCTATCATACCTTTCGAAAGATCAGACCTAGTTTACATCAGTATGAGTACATACACATTATCAGAAAGTATGTTTATAGAAGTACGAGTACATACTTGTTTGATCAGATGCATATTATAATTGAAGTATGAGTACATACTCATCCATTAAAGTATATATACTGATCAAAGTATGAGTACGTCGACAAAGCAGTGTAGTATGAGCACATACTTGTATGGAGCACGTACTTTCGAAAGGACAAAATGGGGATTATATGTATAGCAATTAGGTACGAGTACATACATGGTTTGAAAAAAAAAAGTATGAGTACATGATCATGTTGGTTATCCAGGCATACATGCTGTATACATACCAAAAATAAGTATATGTGCATCCATAGATTAAAATGCAGCCTTTTCACATGACTCAGAACATAGCTGCCGGGCATCAGCCTGATGATCAACGATGGGCAATCACACTCTTTTCTGAAAAGAATAGGGAGATACAAGTATCAGGGGATAGTACAATCTGAAAAGTATCAAGTGATCCTATAATAATATGGAAAGAGTATCAAGTGATACTATCTAAAAAAACAAGAAAATAGTCTGAGTACATTCCTGCTGACCTTCTCCTGGTAGTGTCACAGATAATGAATTGTTCTTTGACTTCGAAAATGTAAGAAGTAGAGTGTCAGGAACTTCAGTTCAATAGAATGGATCTCATAATTTGAAACCATGTACAATCTGGAAACTCTAAGGTTCTAGAATGGAAAAGATAGAATGAATCCATGAATGAAGAGTGCAGTAGATCTTAAAATATTCCCCACTGATCAAATAAATTAACACCTAATCTGCCCCCAAATAATAGGCATTTTATCAAACACCTATACTACGAGAACTGGTAGGCTAGTAGCTTAGAGCAACTGATAAGCACTTCTCCCCTACAAATCAACGATAAACACAACCTCAATCTCATTTCCGCCTCTTCCCCATCCCAAATCAACAAATTCCCCATCCCAATCTCATTTTCCATATACTCCCGTCCATAATAATCAACACACATATCAATCTCTGGCACCGCACATCAGCACAGGTTGGCAGATCTGGACGGTCAGAAGACAGGGGCAGGACAGAGGAGCTCACCTGGGGCACGGCACCTGAGTCCAAGGAGAACCAGCACCAACGTCCAGCGGAGGGGGGCTCCCGGCGGCAAGCAAGCTGCAGCCTCTCGCCGGAAGGACGGAATGGCGATCTGAGAAGGTATGCATGTACGCAAAATGCAGGATGTACACATAGTCCCAATGAGAAGCGCAGGAAGCATAATCTGTATCGATTGATGGCACAGAGAAGCAGCGCAGAGAAGAACGACACAGACGAACGGGAAGGTTCGTCCGACGCAGCCGCCCGGATGCCAGTTCCTTGAAGGGGCCGCCATCGGGGTGATGGGGAAGCCGCCGCTGCCGCTGGGAGGGGGAAGCCCCGCCGCCACTGCCCCTGGTGGGGCTCGTCGCCAGGTCCAGAGGGCGTGGAGGAGGGGGCGCCGCCGGATCCATGGGGTTGGGGGAGGGGACGCCATGGAATGGAGCGAGAAGAGAGCACCGCCGCTGGGTGGAAGCGCCGCCGTCGGTGAAGTCGGGGTCGGGAGGAATAGCTGTTTCCGCCTGGGCCGAGGAGATCTGCCCGGGGAGGGGCCCTGCCACCGCCTTCGGGAGGGAAGGAGGCGTCGCGGCCAGATCCACAGGCGACGCTAGATCTCGAGGGGCCGAGCGGCGCGGCGCGTGGACTCCGGCGCGGCGCGTGGACTCCGGCACGGTGCTGCTCGGCGAGGGCGAACTCAAAGGTCGTCAGGTCGCTCGACTAGTGCCCGGCTCACCTCATCTCGTCTCGTCTCTTCAACCTGTTCGGCTGGACGTTTACGATCGTATAGAATTCTAAATTTTCAGCCGAAATAGTATTTATCTCTCACAATTGATCAACCGTATTTCTCCCTAAACAGATTGCTTGTGGATAGCGAGCCGCCGAGCAAGTTTTTAGCTTGTCAGCTCTGACAAGTTAACTTGAGTCAGCTCGTAACGTTCACAAGGTCAAATGAGTCGTGCTTTCAGAAAAAATAGTAGAAATTATATTAGTTTTTATATTAATCCATGTCTTACACTTTACAATTGATCGTTGACTTGTCTAAAACCTATAAACTTAGGATTATTATAACTTTGTCGTTTTGTTTTTAATGGATATATGGATACTTATGGACACATTATGTATGGTATGGAGTATGGACCATGGAGGTATGGTATAATACTATAGTATATTATTATACTTGTATATATATATGTTAGCACATATTAATGTTTTGTTCGTTTTAAGGCTGTTGGATGTGTTATCTTTGTATTATTACTATTCTCAAGCTTTAGATAAACATAAATATTATATTTTGTGTACTTTTTTATACCTGGCTCACGAGCTTAGCGAGCTAGCTCGAGCTCGTAAACAAGTCGAGCCGAGTTGGCCTTATCTTAACGAGCCAGAACAAGCCGAGCCGGCTCGTTATCTAGCCCTATTGTATATACATTGAATTAACGGGTCTGCTTATTCTGACTCGCTAAGGTGTTTCTATAGGTGCGAGCATCCTCGGTGGAACGCCGTCATTGGCTCGTTAGCTAGGTCCCCACGCCGGACCAGCGGACGCTCGCATGCGTATATTTTCATGCAGGAGTAGCTACTTAGCGGGAGTAGGAAAGAAGTTTCCTATATATATATATATATATATATATATATATATATAAAGCACACATGGCACATAGAGTCAAACACATGCAAGTACACATATAATACAATGCATGAAAGTAAACGTGAATGCATGAAGTAGCACACACAAAAGAACAAGTTCATCTCACACGCTCTCCCTAAATCTAACATACTCGCTCCCTCTGCCCCTTTGGCGTCAAGCACTAAAACCTAAGGGTCGGTTGGCGGGACAGGAGCAGACGAGTCGAGTGCTGAGGCGTGCGGAGTGATCTCAAACTAGGTCAAGTCGACATCTGAATCTGAACTCTGAGCTGTTTGACCCTCTCGAGCGGACTTTGCCTGACCCTCTGACTCTAGAAGTGTGAGTGAAGTGGTCTGGGTCTACTCGGTGTACTTGGTAGCTGGGTCTGCCTGCTGTGACTCTAAGGTGGTGACCTGACCCTATGGCTCTGAAGTTGTCTCAACAAGAGTAGTAGTAGGAGCCACTAGAGTTGTTGCTGTCTCTGAAGCTGAAGCCTCTGGAGTAGGAGTGACGAAAGGAGGCTGACTCACTGTAGGGGTTGGCTCGGACGAAGCTACTGAAGAAGGTAGCGTGTCGGTTATCCCGATAACAGGAGCCTTTGTAGTCACGGGCACCTAAAGTGGTGGAGTGGGGTGCCCGGTGATCTCACTGAAGGTAGCAGATAGGCTCCTAGCAACAGGGGTCATCGAGGCCAACAGTGACTCAGACTGACTGGCGAAAGAAGCTGAAACTGTCTGCTGAGCTGTCACTAGCCCTCTAACTGCCTAGTGCCTGGAGTAGCAAAGAACTGAGGAAACTCAAACCTGAGCGAGGCAAACTGTAATGGCAGCTGACCTTGACTCTAAAGTCTGCTGGACTATAACGCTGGGGTCACTGTAGTGGTACTAGCTGCGAGGCCAAGCTGCTGCACTGGAGGCACAAATGGAGGAGCACCAGTATGTCATAGCATATGATCCATGAACGCCAAAGTCTACTGGTGAACCCCCAAGTGTTGCGGTTAAAACTGATCCTGACGAGCCTGTACCTAGGCAATCACTGTCAGCAAGTGGTCAGTCTAGTTGGCCTGTACATGAGCCTGCCTCTGCTGCTCCTGCTGCATCCTATCATGGATCGTAGCTAGTGTAGGATCCACTGGCTGTGGCTGTGGTGGAGCTGAGCTGGAGCCTTCGGCCTCGTGGTCGTGTAGGCATCTCAGGAGGAGGCCCGTAGTCCTCGTCTGAGCTGTTGGAGGAGTCGAGCTACTCAATTAACTGGTCAAGCTCTGCTAGGTCAGTGGCCCTGATGGCCTAGTCCTACTCGGCTATAGTGTCGGCATCCTCTGGTCTGCCGGAGCAACAAGCCTGTCTCACTGCCCTGTCCACAAGTCGGCCATCTATCACTCTGCTCATCTTGTAGACAGGAAACTTTGTAGGTGACTCTCTCAACTCTCAGACAAACTGTGTGTTTAGCCGCTCAGGTATCCTTATGATCAAATAGCAAATCCAGTGACCATACGGCAGCTGACGACGGCCCTTCAAGCCCTCTGCAATCATGTCCTCCATCTCTGAAACAATCAGCCTGTTCGCTTGTTGGTTTCAGCCAGCCCAAACCAGCCAGCCAACAGTGTTTTTCTCTCACAATAAACCAGCACCAGCCAGCCCAAACCAGCCCAGAAACCAACCAGCGAACAGGCCGAATGACGTCCCATACGTCAAACTCTGACTGAGACATGAGGGAATCAAGCAACCATAGCTGGAGGTTGGTCAACCCCTCATGGTAACCACACCTCGAAAGTAAAGTCCTCCTCATGATCTCGTTCAGCAGACAAGCCACAGGAGTAAGGTCAGTGTTGACACCAGAAGCAGGGTTTACAATTTCGGCGAAGTATCGCCGAAATTTCCGAAATATCGTCTTTTTCGTTGAGGTCCGAAATTTTTTTGTATCGGTCAAAATTTTTCGGTTAAATTCATCTTTCGCTCTAAAATTACACCAAACCACACTAAAATGACCCTCCATATCATCTAGTCTTATCAAAGCCCTAAATTTCTTCAAATTTATTTAATTTTCTCACTCACACATTGGACGGCACTAGTATATGCAGCTCGCCCACCGTCAGCACACTGTATTACCGCGGCTCTACTTCTGTGATATATTATGTTATTTCGTCGATGTTATATAAATTTATGATGAATGATGGATTATAGAGTTTTTCTAGTGAAATGATGTCAAATTTGTTTAAAACTCAATTTAAATTTATTTAAATTTGAACCGATATTTCCGAAATTTCCGAAATTTCGTATTTATCGCTGGGGACCGAAATTTTTTTCTTACCGGTATTGTAAACCCTGACCAGAAGTGGCAAACGGGTAAACCACAAGCGTACGGTTGTCAATGTAGCCTTCACCGGGAGTGTTCCAGGTATCGTGATTTCCACGGGAAACGTGAAGTGAACTAACTAAGGATCAAGTCCATCCTATGATGATACAAGGAGTCTATGGTATTTTGGAAGAGAGGATCTTTATAGAAATGATATCTGGTAAGGTAAGATGGATATAAGGAGAATTTCACTCCCCCGCTCACAGAGGCGATAGGTGAGACAATATGAGATATAACCCCTACCTAAAGCGGCTATCTTTTTATAGAGGCCCAACCTGTTAAGAACTTACCAAACAACACGTGGTGGAATACAGTGACTAGACAAGGCTGTCACCACTTGCTAGCTACCACAAATAATCCGTGCGACAAGCGGTCAACACAGGCAAGATATCGCCCTATATCTCACTACTCTAACCTTGAGCCACTAAGTTCCCTTAGTGAAGCTAGAGCACTCTACTAAAGTAAAGCGGTGCACCAATGAGGATAGGTTATATATCCACTATACCAGAATCAGAATATCAAACACTATAAAAGATCTCAGATGATTACTTACAAAGAAGAGCGCATCCATCGAGGTACAGCTTGGAGAAGACACTAGACAGGCCTGGCTCTTCTCCACACTCCCCTCACTCTCTCCCTAATTGCATAGCACTACTACTACTAAAGCATGGCTTCACCAATCTAAAGAGAGAGTAGTTTACTCATTGTAGTCATGAGTGAGAGTGAGGGGGTAACAGGGTATTTATAGGGAGAGGAGTAGGGGCTACTCTAACGCCACGTCAGCAATCAGTGTGATCACCTCTTTGAGCCATTGGATCAAACTAACATGATTTGGATGATGCAGATCAAGGCTCATGCATGGAGGCGGTGAAAGAAATCTAAGGCGGTTTGGCCACTAGAGGGGGGGTCGTCCGACCCCCCTATGGTAGGTGGGGCCAACCCCCTTTGGTGTGGGACCTCTCCTCCACTTCCTTGATGGGTATGTAGAGTTGGAATTTTTTTGTCACGTCGGTTTGGTACATTGTGGGTCGATCAATCCATGTACTCTCATCTTCCACCATTGAGAGAAAGCACACCTATGATCCAATGGTTGAGGTTACTTGTGGAGTGTGTCTCATGGATCATGGAAGCTTGTGGGAAGTTGATGGGCACAATGGGGAGGTCGGCCGACCTCCCTATGTTAGGTGGGCCACACTTTGTTGGTGGGGGCTGTGTCATCTTTCTCTTGGCTTGCTCCACACCAAGTTTGAGCTAATTTGGCCAACATTCATACGTCGGCCAACCGGCCAATTGTGGCCAATTGGGGACATCTTTTGCAGGTAACCGTCATATGCTAAGCCCATCATAATGGTGCATTTAGATAGTCAATTGGCCATACTTGTGGGGTATGCCAACATGTCAAGTTGGGCCCCCAAGCTTGGTTTTTTGTCCACTTTGTACCTACATTCAAATAGAGGACATGTACATGTGGAACCAAGTTATTTGAACAAAAACCATTCATGGTTGGCTTATGTCCTTTTATATGTGACACTTTTGTGACTTTTTTGACCAACCAAAATGTTGACGAAATCATCGTCAATAGTTAGTTGGAGTGCGGTAGGACCCGTCTCCAAACGGTGGGCGAACGCAGGCGCTGATGGTGGCTGTACCTAGAACCACTCCACCATGAGGGTGTCTGGGTGGAGCTGTCGTACCATAACAGACAGTGTGAAGCCTGGTAGGGGATACTGATTGTCCCAGTCTCTCTTTGACCTATAAGCTATAGAGCCTGTGAGGGCAACCTCTAAAGGTAAACTATAAATACTCATGGTCCGAGTGAATCCAAAGACTAGCATAGAACTCTCTCACCCAAGCCACTATGTATGAGCCAGATCGTCCAAGAAGATCTGCTAAGCCTAGCAGGTAGGTAAGGTGGGGACAGATCTGTTCTCCACCATCTGCAATAATGTCCTGTATTGGACACACTTAGTGAGACCTCAAAGCGACGCCACAAAGGACGTAAGCAGTGTAGAAGTCCTCCTGCAACACTGTGTAGAACCCTTCTGAAGCTCTGGGGTCTCTCTGAACCACTCCTCTATCTCAATAAATCGTAGCTCCTGAACTCTCTGAGCATTAGCGGTCCTCAAGTCAAGGTGCACTACTGGAGGTGGACTAGCTGCTCTAGTGGGTGGTACACGTCCACCACACCTCAGACCCACAAGCCTTGGAGCCACCTGAACATGAGCACGACTGGACCAACGAAGAGGCTGCTCCTACTGCTGCTCTGTCTCCTACCGAGCCTCTGCCTCTAGACTGGCAAGACTAACATGGATGCCACCAATGTGAATAGCACCATCACTGCCACCTCTCTCAGCTGCCTCTGCTACTACTGCAACTTGAGCTGCTACCTGAGCACCTCTATCTCCATGCTTGCACTTCCTAGTGCTCTCGATATGCACAGCCTTGTCCTTGTCTCTACCTGAAGAAGGAGGCGGTCGTCTATCATGGTTATTATCACTAGGGGCTCCACCAACATTCTTAGTGCAAAGCATACTGACACTGCAAGAAAAACTAACTCACTAAGCAACTGCGAAGCTAACACTCCCCCTGACTCACTACCACTAATAGAAAACTCCCCCTGACTATGCCATCACTGCCCAAGCTAACACTCATGAGGCTTGGCCTCAATCCATACCTGCAGGCTTAGCCTCAGGTTCTCTATCACTGCCCAACTGCCAAGCTGACTCAACTACCCAAACTCGCTGCACGAGAGAACAAGATGGATATATAAGCATCACATATGAACTAGAGAGGCGAGAATCCTATTGGAGCAAGCACATTAGGTAAGATGTGAAGCGATGGCTTCCTACCTATGAAAATCCTATGATGAGGTAAGAAAATCTACACACGCAGGAGCTCACAAGGTTCAAGAACATCAATGAAACAAGAAACAGTTGAACCGAAGTTAGAACAGGGTGCTAGAATGGTTGAGGCAAAAGGTCGAGCACTTGGTGGGCATGTGTGGCAGAACCGTTCGAAATAATGCACTTACGGAGGCACTCGTCTTCCACCAGACACTAAGCACCCCGTAAGCAAGCTACAGTGGGTGGTTTCCGTTGGGCACACCCCAAGGGAGAGCCCGAAAGATCCACATTTTCCCCCAAGGATCCAATAATGAGAATGAGCTACAATACTTAATCCATTTCATACATCTAGAGTTCTTAAAAATTACATTATTATATTTCCAAAGTCAAAGTGCGGAATATTATGTAACACCTCGGGTGTTAGCCTTGCATAACTTGACTTGCATAACATGAGCATGATCATCACGCATTCATAAACAAGCATTTACAATTGGAACATTGAATTGAAACATATGCAACGTTGCTTGTTATTGCATGTTTCTTTGTACATATGCAAATGATCATGAATGTAAACATGTACTTGGTAGATTTGAGTCACCAAAATATTTTGGCAATGCTTAGGTTCACAAATGGAACATGGATCATGAATGTCATTTTCCATGGTCAAGTCTTTAAGGCATATTTCATGTGATTACTTTAAATAGCTCTATGAGTGACTACTACATGAAATGTTTAAATGACCTTGCAAATTGCTTAAACATGTTTAGAGTATCATCATGAACAACTTTGGTATTTGGGGCTAGGGCTAGTTTGGTCATTAAGCCATGCTTTGATGTGTTTCATCTTTCAAATGTGACATGTTTGACCAATTTGGAACTAGGTGCTAGAGACCTTGCATGGAGGAGATCACTAAAGCAAAGTTGTAGTATTTGGTATAAGGAACAACTTTTATTTTTGGGTCATTGATTGATTCAGCTCCTAACATGCTTGAATTTGGATCACAAGAATCAGCAATTTAACATTTCAATACTTAACAAAATTTTCTAAGTCGTGGGTCACTGACCGACTGACAGGCTCACTTTGGGGATGATTTTTCTCAGTTTCGGTTGTGAATTAGCACGAGATGATTGAACAACATTTGTAGCTGGTACTTAGAACTACGAAATTCATTTAGATCATTTACGAATTGGAGCCACGGTTTAGCAGTTAAATCAACGTGAAAACCCGCTGTCAGGCTGCCCCTATCGCGTCTGAACTAGCTGAATCGGCCGATCGATTCAGTCGTCAGTGGCTGACCGGCGTCAGAACAGAGCTGCCGCGTGGAGGTCACGACGGCCGCGCGTCGCCGTTGCCCTGACCGCGCAGGCCACGACGGGCCGGAGCACGGCATTCGAAGCCCCTGAACGCGACCAAGAGCCCCACCTGTGCCACATTTCCGTTTTCTTCTCCTGCCTCCCACCCGCTCACCCGCAGCGCCGCTCTCCGCCATTGTAGCTGAGCACCTCGCCGTCGCCCAGCTCGCTCGCCACCGCGTCGGTACCGCCTCCAGCTAGCCAGGAGTTTCCCCGTAGCCTCCTTTAGCCCTTCCACCTCGTCGTTGAGCCGACGAACCAAGGTAGTGGCCGTGTTTTATTTCCGCCGCCGTCCAGACCTCGTCGGAGTTGGCGCTCGTCGTGGCCGACCCCCACCGAAGCCATCTCACTCCCCATTGTACCATCCACTAGTTTCCCCGTGTGCACTGGAAGCTTCTACCGAGCTTAACCGCGCCCTACCTGGCCGGACCTCGCCGGAGCATCGTCGGACTTCCTCCACCATCCGCCATACACGCTGCCACCGTGCTTAGAGCCAGCAATAGACCGAGCTAGGTAGTTCATTAGGTGCGGCTCGTCGTGAGGCGCACGATGGTGCCCTCGGTCTCGCTGGGAAGTGGTCGCCGGTGAGCTAGCGCCGTTCCCACGCCGTCGCAAGCGCCGTCCTCTATTTTGGTTTCACTGACAGGCAGGCCCTGCTGACCAATGGGTCCCTGCTGTCAGCGACTTTAGGTTATAAAGATAGTTCAAAAATTCCAGATTCAAGTGTGATTTGTGATTTTTGTATCTTCAGTTTGGTAGCTCCTAAATTTGTGAAATAAATTTTGTAGTGTTCCTTAGGAAGTGTAGTATTTAGGAAAAATATGTTTTTAACATTTACAGTAGAAAGTTTTGGAGATTTAAATAGGGATTTGAAATGTGCTTTTGAATGCATTCAAATTTGTTTATTTTATATCTAGAGTTCCTGTGCTCCAAAAATTATGAAATTTTTGTGGTAAGCTATTCTTGTCATATATGAACTCTGGTAAAAATTTGAGGACCAGTGCATGGGTAGATTTATAGTTATAGATTTTTCTTTTATGGATAGTCAATCCTTGCATGAATTTTTATAAATTATTTATGAGTCCAAAATTCATGAAATTTGTTGGAGGTAATCCTAGTACCATATGGATGTTAAGAAAAATAGGAAATCTGTTGCTTGACACTTTTCAATAGGATTTTCCATTTATGCTATTTCAAGCCTTGCTTCCTTGTCATTTTTGTATAGGATGTTCTACTTGGTAAAATGACATGAAATTTTTATAGTAGTCCTTTGATAGCATTAGTAAGGTACTGTAAATTTTTGAGAATTTATGAAGTGCATCTGATATATGTTTATTGTTTAACCTAGATATCTAAATAAAATAATAAAGGCAATTAAATAAATAGTTTGGGCTTCACCACTATATTATCTTAAATGTTTTTGGTATGCTTAAACTGTTGGTAGATTCTATGTTGTCAAATTTTGAATGATTACATGAAGTAGAAGTATTATTACTTTATATTGCATATTAAATAGTTTCCGGACTGATTCTAGAGTTTGATGAGTTGCATGTTGAAACTGATGTGTACTATAAAAATGGTTAATAACAAAGTTGTAGAGAATTTGATAAGCTTTCCAGAAAGTCTAGGATCACTGGATTTGGATTTGTATAACTCTAGTTATGAGTGAAACAAGTAGCTGTTATTTTATGGTATAATCGATGCATTATGGAAGTAGATAATTAAATAACCGAGAAGAGATATGCACCTACTCAATAAACATGATGCACTTGTTAACATATATGCATTCATAATACTTATGCCATACTCATGCATCTAGGATCGGAGGAAGAGATCATGTTGCTGGAATTCGAAGAAGCAGAGGAAGGGAACCAGCAGGAGGATCCGCAAGCCGCAGCTCCCGAAGGCGTGGAGTAGAACCCTGAAGAGCTTCTGGAGTGTCCTGACCACCGCCCTACTTCCTTTCTGGGAGGCAAGCCCCGGAGCATTATAAGTCTCCCAGTAATTTACAAATGTTTACTTACGTATTTATGATTGATGCATTAGGTTATAAGAGTTGAATGAAACCACTTGATGCATGTACATTCCTTGTCCAAATATTACACCTTTAATCGGTATAGGTCCAGGATCGAATAAATGCTTAGCCATGCTTAGACCGGTAGAAGTCGGGTGATATCCTATCACCTGCGAGATATAGGTGGATACCGGAGCACGGTTGGCTATATCTGCTATCGTGGAACAGAACCATGAGGTAAAAGTAAATCGAGACCGGACGGGAGGTCGATAGAGAAGCAACAAGACATGGAGGTCTTAGGTGTGGATCTATCCCCGTCTGTGTCGATCAAGGACCATACCATTGTTGGAACTTCTGACAAGATTGAACGCATGCCTCTCACTTAGCTGGCCGGATAACTCGTTCCGACCGCGAAGCCGAGTAATTCAACTCAGGGCGGGAATCGTTCTGTTGTGTGCTCCTTCCGGGGAACGATCAGACTGAGCCCAAGGGCAGGCTTGGCCTGAGCATCCTGGCATCTGGTGTTCCAGATTGTGCGGCGTAGTACGGACCCACGAAATGTGTACCGGAGTTGTACCAAAGGTGACCTAAGGCTATCGTGGCTGGTAGACCTGGGTTTGTGTTAGGAATAAATTCCCAGCTGGTTGAAATCGATTCGAATTGCCGTCTCTCCCGGATAGTGAGAAACTTGACTAGCTCCAACATCGTAGTAACTGTGTTATGAAATATGATGGTTCGGATGAAAATGGAATTACAATACCTGCTATGGTTACTATTGTATGCTTCTAAATGATATACCACATGTTTGGCACAGGATAGTTGCTAATCTAGAAATAGATAGTTATAATTAACTTGATAAAGGAATCATAATTGTACAATGGATCAGTTGTCTTTTTCACAAAATGTTGTCAAGTTACATCCACTTATACAGCCTTGCATAATCCTTGGAGTCATTTTATTTCTGGTTCATGACGGGTAAGTCTAGCTGAGTACCTTCTCGTACTCAGGGTTTATTTTCCCATTGTTGCAGATGGCACTGTGTATCATGGTTATTGCAAGAGTTGCTTCTATCCCGCTGTGGATGAGGAGTAAGCCTTGGGCAGGCTTCTTTATTAATTCCTATCCTTGCTTTTGTGGACCGTGATCTGGCTTGGCACTGTATCAAACTATGTTGGAAACTTTATCTTCGAACTTATTTGCTTCCGCTTTATTTATCAAACTTGGTTTGTAATAACTTTTATTCGTACTCTGATGATGAAAGGTATCTGTGAACTTTATGTAATATGTGGCATGTATGTTGAATCCTGTACGATCTTGGTTGTTGTAAATCGTTTATCGGGACCCGTCGTGGTACTCGACGGACTACCGGGTTTATATGGGTTCAAGTATGACAGTGCGACCCCTTGCGGATTGCCATTGTACTTGTATTCTTATAAATTGGTCGGTTCTGCGATAGCTGGCATCAGAGCAAGATTCAACGTTAATTGTCACAAGTGTATTTAAAACAAAAGTTTTTGTTTTTCCAAAAACCCTTCTCTAGCAACTAATAGTTATATAATAGGTAATTGAAATCTAAAGTGTGCCAATGATCACTTTCCTTATGCCCAAATTAAGGACTATTAGGTGGCTATTTAAGTACTAACATGGGGGTTTTTACTTCGTCGTCCATACGGCGTGCTATTGTATGGATGCCATTCACTTGAGTGGTAATGTATGGACCAAATGCCTCTACGCCAAGGTAAGATGAGTGTATGACCGCAAGATGTGAGCGTGCGGTCGGGAAGAGTTAGCTTTGGTACGGCTATGTATGCATGCTTGCATGTGTATATGGTACGTATTTAATTGTGGGCTTAAATTTTTGTCGGGTAGATTGATACGGAAGTATATGTATAGGTATACATATATGAAAGTATTTACAATTACATTCTACATATTTCATTATGGGTTTAGGGCTGAAATGAAATTTTATGCAGGTACACTAACAACGAAACGTGTAGCTCGATTAGTTACGCTATTTATGAGAGAACGTATGTATGCCACCGTGTCTACTGTTAGAAACAAATTTTTCCTAAGTTTGTGAGGACGTACGGCACGAGCATGCATCATGTTAAATTACCATCCACATAATTACATTGTTCCTCCCCTTATAAAATTCTTACTCGGTTATGTAACTCTTATCCATTATGGCATTGTCTCACCAAGTGGTACATGTTAATGGTGCAGATGGCACGCACCAAGCAGACTGCTCGCAAGTCCACCGGAGGCAGAGCTCCTAGCCGTCAGCTTGCTCCACGTACCCGTCAACGTCACACGTTCCTTGGAGAGTTTGGGATGCCTACACTCTTGTGGAGAGTACTCAGCTATGTAGGCTATCCTGATGGAATGGAACCCCGCTACTTCTGGGCGAATGAGCGGTTGGGAGAAGGTCTCTTAGTTACTATGGAGGCCGTTGTTCATCCCCGAGGTGACGATTCTGAGTGGACAGGCTGGTGTTATAAGTCAACTGGCAGAACTGCTGAAGAAGCAGCTGGCAGGGCAGCCTTTGGGATCCTGAGGGACATCATGGATCGTTTTCCTCAGGAGCTGGTAGCCGCTTTGGTTGGAGTCTTTCCGAGGGGTAACCCCTCCACTGACTCATGGCAGCAGGCAAGAGGAAGATCTTTGGAGATTGGTGCAGCAGAAGGACAGAACAGTGACAACCCTGCCATGAGCGCCATGTTCGCAATGATGAGAGTGTTAGATGGAGTTGAAGGTAGCCTCAGACGTGTGTCTGGTGCTCTTGGTCATGCCCATGAGGACCGACGTCAACTTTAGAGGGAGCACGACGCCGAGATTGAGAGGCTCACTGAAGAGATGACTCGGTTAACTCACCAGCGAAATGCAGCTTGGACCAGGGAAGATGTCCTGAGAGCTCGACAGTTTGAGCTGGGACAGCAGCTGGCCAATGCGGAAGAATACAACGATAATCTACATGAGGAGGTTCATCTACTGAACAATCAGCTCCACCCTTATGTCCCACCTAGAGCCGCAGAAATGGATCTAGAAGGGTACGAGGAAGGAGAAGAAGAAGTGGAGCCTGAAGAAGAAGTAGAACCTGAGGAAGGAGATGATCCTGCGTCTGACCTCGATAGTGATCATGATGAGGATTAGATCGCTTAGCACTTAGTGGAAGGACTAATGTATCACCTTTATTCATGTAATGGACCTATAGTTCGAAGTTTGGTATTAGTAGCCCGACTATCATGTAATGTTGATTAATTGCACGTTTGGTTGAACATCAATGTTATTCCAGTCCTTTGTTGGTGATCATGATTTAAATTTGCATGCGTTATGAGCGCAATAAGTGGTCAAATTGGTGATGTAATGTTGCGAGAATGAATTATTATGCCTCTGTTTTATTGTGATTTTGAGAATTTTCTCCAGTAATTTTAGTTTGGCATGAGTACATAATTCCTCTGCAATCTCTTGACCTCAACCAATAATCGCTTATTGTTGCAACTTCGCAGATGACGCGCACCCGTGCAGGAGCTAGTAGCAGCCAGGATGGCAACCATGATGACTTACCACCCCCACCGCCGCCGTCTGCTCAGGAATTCTTTTACCTAGTTCCTGGGGAGCCAGAGGACAATGGAAGAAGCTTTGCGCCTTATCGCGCAAAACACTGCTCGTGGCCACCCACATCAACCAGGGGCCGAGCCAAATCAGCACAGTACATTCAAGGAGTTTCTAGACACGAAGCCTCCGATTTTCAAGGTGGCTGAGGAACCACTGCAGGCCGATGAGTGGCTGAATACCATTGAGCAGAAATTCCGTCTGTTGAGGGTCACGGAGCATCTAAAAGCAGAGTATGCTTCTCATCAATTGCAAGGACCAGCAGGAATCTGGTGGACACACTTCCTGTCGTCTCTGCCTGCTAATGCGCGAGTGACCTGGGAACAGTTTAAGCTGGCTTTTAGAGGACACCATATTCCCCCGGGCCTGATGCACATGAAAGCAGCCGAATTTATGAGGCTCACTCAAGGAACAAAGTCACTCACAGAATATATGCACGCATTCAACAACTTGTCAAGATATGCTCCAAGTTTCGTGGATACTGAAGAGAAAAAGATAGAGAGTTTCAAGCGAGGTTTGGGTACCAAACTGATGAAGACTATGGCAAATTCTCGATGTGCCACGTACAATGAGTTTATTAGTGATGCCTTGACCCAAGAAAACCACAACAACATGCATGCAGTTGCTAAAGGTCGCAAGAGGGCATATGAGGCCGGTGCATCCGGATCTTTCCAGTCAAAAGCACCTATCACAGCTAGGCCACAATTCCGTCCACCGGCATCCAAGTTTAGGCCTCCACCACCAAAAGCTCAGAATAATAGGCCACAAAAACCATTCCGTAAGGCGTTCACTATTGCCTTACCGAAAGGAAATGGCAAACAGGACAGCTCCACTGGATTCAGAAGTAATCAACCATGTTTCAACTGCAACCAACTGGGTCATTGGTCCAAGGAGTGCCCCCACCCCAAGAGGAATGGCAACCCAAATCAGAACAATCAGAGGCAGGTGAATGCCAGGGCACGTCAAGGACAAGTGCATTATACCGCTGTGGAGGAAGTGCCCGCCGGAGAAGTTATCACGGCTGGTATGTTTCTCGTCAACAAGCATCCCGCTGTTGTTTTATTTGATTCGGGAGCTTCTCATTCATTTATGAGTCAAGCATTTGCATCTAGACATGATCAAGAAATAATAGAAGTAAGCAAAGGGGGTTTTAACATAAGTTCAGCAGGGGGAACTGTTACTACCAAAAAGATAGTCAAAAATGTACTCATCTCGATACAAGGGAGGGAGTACACAACAGATTTGATAATATTGCCGGGGTTGTCGATAAGTGTAATCTTAGGCATGAATTGGATGAAGTATCATGGTGCTCTTATTGACACTAGCACCCGCACTATTATGTTGAGAGAACCCACGGGAGGGAATGCTTTTCTAGTCCCACTCTCCCGCGATTTCGAACCCCAACATTTAGCCTATGCTATCCAAACCACCACAATATGTGATATCCCCGTGGTTTGTGAGTTTCCGGATGTATTTCCAAAGGAATTACCAGGTCTACCACCGGATAGGGACATGGAATTTAAGATCGAATTAGTGCCAGGTACCGCACCCATATCCAGAAGGCCCTATAGAATGCCACCCAATGAGTTAGCGGAACTTAAAGTTCAATTGCAAGATCTATTGGACAAGGGTCTTATCCAACCTAGCTCATCTCCGTGGGGATGTCCAGCCTTGTTTGTAAAAAAGAAGGATAAGTCACTGAGAATGTGTGTAGATTACAGACCACTCAATGCGGTGACCATCAAGAACAAATATCCGTTGCCCCGCATAGACATCTTGTTCGATTAGCTAGCGAAGGCAAAGGTATTCTCCAAAATTGACTTGAGATCAGGCTACCATCAGATAAAGATCAGACCGGAGGATATACCTAAAACTGCTTTCTCTACCAGGTACGGCTTATACGAGTATTTGGTTATGTCTTTCGGACTAACAAATGCTCCAGCCTATTTCATGTACCTAATGAACTCGGTATTCATGCCCGAACTTGATAAGTTCATGGTCGTGTTTATCGATGACATATTGATTTATTCAGAAAATGAGTCAGATCATGAGGAGCATCTGAGGATTGTCCTATCTAGACTGAGGGAGCATAAGCTATATGCCAAGTTTAGCAAATGTGAATTTTGGATGAGCAAAGTACCTTTCTTAGGTCACATTTTATCAAGAGATGGAATCTCAGTAGACCCATCCAAAGTACAAGAGGTCATGGATTGGAAAGCCCCAACTTCGGTTCATGAAGTTCGGAGTTTTCTAGGGTTAGCAGGATACTATCGTCGGTTTATTCCAGATTTCTCAAAGATAGCTAATCCTATGACCAGACTACTTCAGAAAGATGAGAATTACAAATGGACACCAGAATGTGAAACAGCTTTTCACACCCTTAGAACTTTGTTGACTACAGCACCTGTGTTAGCACAACCAGACATTGAAAAGCCTTTTGATGTATTTTGTGATGCATCAGGAATAGGTTTGGGATGTGTGCTTATGCAAGAAGGGAGAGTAATTGCATATGCCTCTCGGCAATTGAGAAAACATGAAGTCAACTACCCTACACATGATTTGGAACTTGCAGCCGTTGTTCATGCATTAAAGATATGGAGACATTACTTGTTGGGCAATGTATGTCATATCTATACTGACCACAAAAGTCTCAAGTATATCTTTACCCAGCCAGAACTGAACATGAGACAACGAAGATGGTTAAAATTGATTAAGGACTACAATTTGGAAGTGCATTACCATCCGGGTAAAGCAAATGTAGTAGCCGATGCACTTAGTCGGAAGTCCCATTGCAACACTGTGGAAGCATTATTAGAAGATGGATTCAACTTGTTACATCCTGCTGTACTATACAATATCACAATCAGTTGTTCACTTGAGGGCAAAATCATAGAGCTATAGCAGACAGATGTAGGAATAAGTCACATCAAGAGAAAAATGCAAGAGCAAGAAACCAAACATTTTAGATTGGACGAAAGAGGTGTATTATGGTTTGAGGACCGGTTAGTGGTACCAAAAGACCGTGAGCTAAGGAATCAAATTTTAAAAGAAGCTCACTCATCCAAATTGTCTATCCATCCGGGTAGTAGTAAAATGTATCAAGATTTAAGAACCCATTTTTGGTGGACTAAGATGAAGAAAGAGATCGCAGCCTATGTTGCTAGGTGTGATAACTGCAGTAGAGTAAAAGCTGTCCATATGAAAACTGCTGGATTACTTCAGCCATTGCCTATTCTAGGATGGAAATGGGAGGAAATCAGCATGGATTTTATCACAGGCCTTCCAACGACGCCACAAGGTCATGATTCAATATGGGTTATTGTTGATCGTCTCACCAAGTCAGCACATTTTGTACCAGTTCACACAACATATCACGTGGGGAAATACTCTGAGTTATATGTTTCCCAGATCGTGAGACTGCATGGAGTACCCAGGACCATAATCTTAGATCGAGGACCACAGTTCATAGCTCGTTTCTGGGAGCACTTACACCAGGCTTTGGGAACCAAGCTAATCAGAAGTTCAGCTTATCATCCGCAAACTTCAGGATAGACAGAGCGAGTGAACCAAATCCTAGAAGATTTACTTAGAGCTTGTGTTATATCTTTAAAAGGTTCATAGGAGAAATGGTTACCTTTAGCTGAATTCTCCTATAACAACAGTTATCAAGCGAGTATCAAAATGGCTCCATTTGAAGCCTTGTATGGCAGAAAGTGCCGAACTCCATTGAATTGTATTGAGCCCGGTGAAAGGAGATACTTTGGTATTGATTTTGTCAATGAAGCCGAAGAGCAAGTACGTATCATCCAACAACACATGAAGGCAGCTCAATCTAGACAGAAGAGTTATGCCAACAGAAGAAGAAGACCACTAACTTTTGAAGTGGGTGACTATGTATACTTGAGAGTATCACCCATGAAAGGTGTGAAAAGATTTGGGATGAAGAAGAAGCTTTCACCAAGATATGTAGGGCCATACAAAAGTTTGGAACGAAAAGGGAAGGTTGCGTATAAATTACAACTTCCACCAGAGATGAGTGCAATCTTTGATGTGTTCCATGTTTCTCAGTTAAAGAAATATCTTTGAGTACCGGAAGAAGCTATTGCACCCACCAACGTGCAGCTTCAATCGGATTTGACCTATGAAGAAAAGCCAATTCGAGTATTAGAAGAGATGGAGAGAGTAACAAGGAGTACGATTATTAAGTTCTATAAGGTGGTGTGGAACAATCATAGTGAACAAGATGCTACATGGGAAAGAGAAGATTATCTACGAGAAGTTTATCCCGCCTTTTTCCAAGAGTGGTAGGTCTTGCAAATCTCGGGACGAGATTTTTATAAGGGGGAGGGGCTGTAACACCTCGGGTGTTAGCCTTGCATAACTTGACTTGCATAACATGAGCATGATCATCACGCATTCATAAACATGCATTTACAATTGGAACATTGAATTGAAACATATGCAACGTTGCTTGTTATTGCATGTTTCTTTGTACATATGCAAATGATCATGAATGTAAACATGTACTTGGTAGATTTGAGTCACCAAAATATTTTGGCAATGCTTAGGTTCACAAATGGAACATGGATCATGAATGTCATTTTCCATGGTCAAGTCTTTAAGGCATATTTCATGTGATTACTTTAAATAGCTCTATGAGTGACTACTACATGAAATGTTTAAATGACCTTGCAAATTGCTTAAACATGTTTAGAGTATCATCATGAACAACTTTGGTATTTGGGGCTAGGGCTAGTTTGGTCATTAAGCCATGCTTTGATGTGTTTCATCTTTCAAATGTGACATGTTTGACTAATTTGGAACTAGGTGCTAGAGACCTTGCATGGAGGAGATCACTAAAGCAAAGTTGTAGTATTTGGTATAAGGAACAACTTTTATTTTTGGGTCATTGATTGATTCAGCTCCTAACATGCTTGAATTTGGATCACAAGAATCAGCAATTTAACATTTCAATACTTAACAAAATTTTCTAAGTCGTGGGTCACTGACCGACTGACAGGCTCACTTTGGGGATGATTTTTCTCAGTTTCGGTTGCGAATTAGCACGAGATGATTGAACAACATTTGTAGCTGGTACTTAGGACTACGAAATTCATTTAGATCATTTACGAATTGGAGCCACGGTTTAGCAGTTAAATCAACGTGAAAACCCGCTGTCAGGCTGCCCCTATCGTGTCTGAACTAGCTGAATCGGCCGATCGATTCAGTCGTCAGTGGCCGACTGGCGTCAGAACAGAGCTGCCGCGTGGAGGTCATGACGGCCGCGCGTCGCCGTTGCCCTGACCGCGCAGGCCACGGCGGGCCGGAGCACGGCATTTGAAGCCCCTGAACGCGACCAAGAGCCCCACCTGTGCCACATTTCCGTTTTCTTCTCCTGCCTCCCACCCGCTCACCCGCAGCGCCGCTCTCCGCCATTGTAGCCGAGCACCTCGCCGTCGCCCAGCTCGCTCGCCACCGCGTCGGTACCGCCTCCAGCTAGCCAGGAGTTTCCCCATAGCCTCCTTTAGCCCTTCCACCTCGTCGTTGAGCCGACGAACCAAGGTAGTGGCCGTGTTTTATTTCCGCCGCCGTCCAGACCTCGTCGGAGTTGGCGCTCGTCGTGGCCGACCCCCACCGAAGCCATCTCACTCCCCATTGTACCATCCACTAGTTTCCCCGTGTGCACTGGAAGCTTCTACCAAGCTTAACCGCGCCCTTCCTGGCCGGACCTCGTCGGAGCGTCGTCGGACTTCCTCCACCATCCGCCATACACGCTGCCACCGTGCTTAGAGCCAGTAATAGGCCGAGCTAGGTAGTTCATTAGGTGCGGCTCGTCGTGAGGCGCACGATGGTGCCCTCGGTCTCGCCGGGAAGTGGTCGCCAGTGAGCTAGCGCCGTTCCCGCGCCGTCCTCTGTTTTGGTTTCACTGACAGGTGGGCCCTGCTGACCAATGGGTCCCTGCTGTCAGCGACTTTAGGTTATAAAGATAGTTCAAAAATTCCAGATTCAAGTGTGATTTGTGATTTTTGTATCTTCAGTTTGGTAGCTCCTAAATTTGTGAAATAAATTTTGTAGTGTTCCTTAGGAAGTGTAGTATTTAGGAAAAATATGTTTTTTAACATTTACAGTAGAAAGTTTTGGAGATTTAAATAGGGATTTGAAATGTGCTTTTGAATGCATTCAAATTTGTTTATTTTATATCTAGAGTTCCTGTGCTCCAAAAATTATGAAATTTTTGTGGTAAGCTATTCTTGTCATATATGAACTCTGGTAAAAATTTGAGGACCAGTGCATGGGTAGATTTATAGTTATAGATTTTTCTTTTATGGATAGTCAATCCTTGCATGAATTTTTATAAATTATTTATGAGTCCAAAATTCATGAAATTTGTTGGAGGTAATCCTAGTACCATATGGATGTTAAGAAAAATAGGAAATCTATTGCTTGACACTTTTCAATAGGATTTTCCATTTATGCTATTTCAAGCCTTGCTTCCTTGTCATTTTTTATAGGATGTTCTACTTGGTAAAATGACATGAAATTTTTATAGTAGTCCTTTGATAGCATTAGTAAGGTACTGTAAATTTTTGAGAATTTATGAAGTGCATCTGATATATGTTTATTGTTTAACCTAGATATCTAAATAAAATAATAAAGGCAATTAAATAAATAGTTTGGGCTTCACCACTATATTATCTTAAATGTTTTTGGTATGCTTAAACTGTTGGTAGATTCTATGTTGTCAAATTTTTAATGATTACATGAAGTAGAAGTATTATTACTTTATATTGCATATTAAATAGTTTCCGGACTGATTCTAGAGTTTGATGAGTTGCATGTTGAAACTGATGTGTACTGTAAAAATGGTTAATAACAAAGTTGTAGAGAATTTGATAAGCTTTCCAGAAAGTCTAGGATCACTGGATTTGGATTTGTAGAACTCCAGTTATGAGTGAAACAAGTAGCTACTATTTTATGGTATAATCGATGCATTATGGAAGTAGATAATTAAATAACTGAGAAGAGATATGCACCTACTCAATAAACATGATGCACTTGTTAACATATATGCATTCATAATACTTATGCCATACTCATGCATCTAGGATCGGAGGAAGAGATCACGTTGTTGGAATTCGAAGAAGTAGAGGAAGGGAACCAGCAGGAGGATCCGCAAGCCGCAGCTCCCGAAGGCGTGGAGCAGAACCCTGAAGAGCTTCCGGAGTGTCCTGACCACCGCCCTACTTCCTTTCTATGAGGCAAGCCCCGGAGCATTATAAGTCTCCCAGTAATTTACAAATGTTTACTTATGTATTTATGATTGATGCATTAGGTTATAAGAGTTGAATGAAACCACTTGATGCATGTACATTCCTTGTCCAAATATTACACCTTTAACCGGTATAGGTCCAGGATCGAATAAATGCTTAGCCATGCTTAGACCAGTAGAAGTCGGGTGATATCCTGTCACCTGCGAGATATAGGTGGATACCGGAGCACGGTTGGCTATATCTACCATCGTGGAATAGAACCATGAGGTAAAAGTAAATCGAGACCGGACGGGAGGTCGATAGAGAAGCAACAAGACATGGAGGTCTTGGGTGTGGATCTATCCCCGTCTGTGTCGATCAAGGACCGTACTGTTGTTGGAACTTCTGACAAGATTGAACGCATGCCTCTCACTTAGCTGGCCGGATAACTCGTTCCGACCACGAAGCCGAGTAATTCAACTTAGGCCGGGAATCGTTCTATTGTGCGCTCCTTCCGGGGAACGATCAGACTGAGCCCACGGGCAGGCTTGGCCTGAGCATCCTGGCATCTGGTGTTCCAGATTGTGCGGCGCAGTACGGACCCGAGAAATGTGTACCAGAGTTGTACCAAAGGTGACCTAAGGCTATCGTGGCTGGTAGACCTGGGTTTGTGTTAGGAATAAATTCCCAGCTGGTTGAAATCGATTCGAATCGCCGTCTCTCCCGGATAGTGAGAAACTTGACTAGCTCCAACATCGTAGTAACTGTGTTATGAAATATGATGGTTCGGATGAAAATGGAATTACAATACCTGCTATGGTTACTATTGTATGCTTCTAAATGATATACCACATGTTTGGCACAGGATAGTTGCTAATCTAGAAATGGATAGTTATAATTAACTTGATAAAGGAATCATAATTGTACAACGGATTAGTTGCCTTTTTCGCAAAATGTTGTCAAGTTACGTCCACTTATACAGCCTTGCATAATCCTTGGAGTCATTTTATTTCTGGTTCATGATGGGTAAGTCTAGCTGAGTACCTTCTCGTACTCAGGGTTTATTTTTCCATTATTGCAGATGGCACTGTGTATCATGGTTATTGCAAGAGTTGCTTCTATCCCGCTGTGGATGAGGAGTAAGCCTTGGGCAGGCTTCTTTATTAATTCCTATCCTTGCTTTTGTGGACCGTGATCTGGCTTGGCACTGTATCAAACTATGTTGGAAACTTTATCTTCGAACTTATTTGCTTCTGGTTTATTTATCAAACTCGGTTTGTAATAACTTTTATTCGTACTCTGATGATGAAAGGTATCTGTGAACTTTATGTAATATGTGGCATGTATGTTGAATCCTGTACGATCTTGGTTGTTGTAAATCGTTTATCGGGACCCGTCGTGGTACTCGACGGACTACCGGGTTTATATGGGTTCAAGTATGACAGTGCGACCCCTTGCGGATTGCCATTGTACTTGTATTCTTATAAATTGATCGGTTCTGTGACATATTAAACAACAGAATAAAAATAAACATCTATCGACAAAGAACAAGGATCTATCTGTGCCCACCAGAAGAATCCTTCACATAATGAGTGCTCCTCAAGTTAACCTGCAACAGGGGTAAATAAACCCTGAGTACATAATGTACTCGCAAGACTTATCCGACTAGTGGGAATAATTTCTCGACTTCAAGGGATATGCAAAGCTTTATGGTTTGCTAGGTTTCCTTTTTACAGAAAGTAATACTAATAGTGAGTCCTTATTTATGTTATTATTAGGAGCCGTGATTAATTTATTATCTAGCCATTCTATGTAAGCACCTATTCTACTTTCAAGCAAGAGTTGAGCAATTAGTTCCATTTCATCACCTTTCATCTTTTAGTTCTTACTACGGTGCTAGACCATAGACAAGCCATACTAGAACGCTGACGATAAGAGAATCAATACCCCTAGTTGGGTACCCCAAAAACACATGCCCCGCTTGTACCCCAGGCTCAAGCAGGACCAACCCATTACCCTCCTATCATGGGGTCTAGGTCCCCGTCCAAACTTGGACTCCAAGCCCCCGCTCCTGAGTCCTAAACTCAGTGCGGTGCAAGGACCTCCACCATCCCTGCCTCCAATTAGTCGGTCCAAAAAGAGCCGGAACCCACGACAAGAGAGCAACAAGTCTTCCCTGTGCCCATACCCAAGTATGTGCTCGGGATAATAATTCTGTGACTTGCCTAGAGCCTAATGCAACGGCCAGTCCTTAACCGACACAGACAAGGAAAAAGTGTAACCAAGCTATGCCCTGTTGGCCGCAGGACACAACCTCTTAGACCCACCAATACCCAAACCATATCCCTACCCAGTCACCATTTTCCTTTCCACCATTTTATCATGAGCGATCATAATTATCACCTATTGCGAGTAACGACAGGTTACTCACGCTACCGATACCCTGAGCATGGCAGCTACTCGACCTATACTAGTAGGACTCATAAGTAAGTACATTTATGCATGTAGTTTCCATAAAATGCCTATAACGTAAATGCACATCATATATATATTCAGTGATCATTAAAAATATGGATTATGCACCGGGGCCTTGCCTTGGGCAGGCGGTGTATCAACAAAGTCAGCAACGAATGGCTCCAAGGCTCCCTCCTATATGAGGACCTCCTCCTCGTACTCCTCAATAATCTCCTCGTAGTCCTGTTCGTCCGCAGGCATGAACTCTACCAACTCGTGATCTACATGCATAAAATGATGATGCAACACTTAGTAATACGGTAATAGCAACTCTTAAAATACGAATACACCTATCAATCTACTAAGCTAGTTCTACCGGCTAAGGTGCTAAGTTACCTACTGTTACCACTAACAAGTATGAAGCATAACATATATTATCTTAGCAACTAAAGGTATTCTTACTCTTAATACCGATTTACTCTATATATGATTAAACATGGAGTACTAGCTACTCTATTTATCAACCTACTCTAGGGCTACAAAAATTACAGTGAGTACATAATAATCTAATGAACCTACTGTAAAAATTTCATGGATAAAGCTACCACCGATTTACCACAAAAATTCCTACAAATATTGAGCTAAATAATACTAAGCTTTCTAATTTGAATTTATGCATCTATCATTATCACAAATAACTGTAAACTAACTATACCAACAGATAGATAGCATTTTTGTGAAGCTAACAATTTTTGTTTCACAATTTTTGGGCATCTATAGAATTTACTATTATTTTTCAAAGTTTAGCTCAAAACTAAATTGAATAAACATTCATAATTTCACTGGAAATTGAAAAACTGAATTCCACCCGCGCGGCCCACTACGCGAGCGGCTCGTCCCAATCCGACGCAATGCGCGCGCATGCGACGCACCGACGCGGCCCATCCGCGCAACGATGGCCCACGACGGGGAGGCCCGCGCGCTTTGGCTATTTTGCGAAAATGGCCCTGACCTACCGACGAATCACCTAGAGACCCACAACACTATTCCTACAATCAGCTACTTCGTAGATAAGCCCTTGGAACAACATGTCTTCGCAACAACAAAACCCTCGGGCACCCATGCACGCGCCGCCGCGGCGACACTGGCACAGGGCGGTTACGCCGGCTAGACCAGCCCCTCCCCACTCCCAATATCGAGCTAATTCTCACCTAGGCGCAAACTCAAAGTGTTGGGCAGCATAGCGGTGAACAGAGATGCTGTCCTGAGCTCCCTCCACGGCGGTGGACTCCTTCCTGCGATGGTGGCCACGTTCTCATGAGCCAAGGCACAGACAACATGAATGAGCTCAAGAATGGGCATCAGAGACTCACCCCAAACCTACCAGACATGGTGGACTGACCAGAGACGGGCTGAGTGAGTCCGGCCACACGTGCATGGCAAACACGGCGACAGCCGTGGTGGCGTGATTGCGTCAGTCATGCTAGTTAGGCAATAGCCGAGCAAATTAGGGTTCGCACGTGATAGAGGGGAACAGGGCGAAGACACAGTGCCAATGAATTGGACGGAGGTGGATGGGGTAAGGTGAATTAGATGGGCGCTACCGCGGGGTCTTAAGATGGTAGACGGTGAAGGAATCATCAAATTGGGGCTCGACACTGGCTGGCAGCAATAGTGGGAGGGTTTGGCACATAGCTAGGTTCCTACTCAACCCTTTGGCGCACGTAATTGCATGGATTTGACCGGCACTGTGAGCTAGACTAGGCGCGGCTTGGTGGCTCACCACGCAAATGCAATGGACAAGGGCACACACAGGGAAGATACATGTGCTCATATGAGTTGGCATGGCTTGGGCGTCCACAGTGCATTAACTTGCAACCCGACGGCGACACGGCCATGTGCTGGCGCAGTGGCTCAGGCGAACGCGATGCGAGCAGTGCAGTGCACACAGACAATCCAGCAATCACGACCGTGACTAGCAGTAGTGCGGTGACACGACGCAACATAGTGCAGGCAATGACATGGCGAAGCAGGTGGCAGCAGCACGGCGATGGGACAGCGGCGTAGCGATGTAGGCGGACATGACACTGCGGTGAGAGCTTACGCGGGTGGCCCAGCTCTCGCGACCGAGGCTAGCAGCTACGTGAGGACACCACGGGGCAGACATCAGCGGACCAACCAGGACATAGGGTCCGTGGCGACCGCGGCGGTGTGGTAGAACCTCCTAAGTTATAGGGCCCACATGCATCTATCACGGTCCGACGACCTTTGACATTTATGCATATGTTTCCATTAACTTAAAAAGACTATCGGGTGTCCTCGGGGAACCCCGAATCATCCATGATTTCCGAGCAGGATCACGTTATAGCGTCATTGCAGTATTACAACATTTATTCAAATATCAACACTAGAGTAAAAATAGCGGAAGTCTTACGATGACATAGTTTACAAACCAGTTGTTTCAAACCTTACAAACTAAGTTTGATAATTATTACAAACCATAGTAGTAGTGGAGTGGCATAATTAACATATCCATAATACACAAAATAAACATCCTACCCAAGGATCACACATTTACTTCTCATCATCAGAACGAATGATAGTCATGCAGCACGATCCAAAATAGATCTGCTCATGAGGCTCACCTGCAACAAGGGGTCAATGAACCCTGAGTATAAAAGTACTCAACAAGACTTAACCGAAATAAAACTGATAGAACTCAGGAATGCCGGCTCATGAGATTCAAGGTATGGCTTTAACAATAATCAAGGTTCTTTTGCGTAAAAGCTCTTTTAACAAAATTCTTTATATAGAAAACTTCATAAGAATTATATACAAAGCTGACACGATCCGTGTTGAGATCATGAAACTTTATATCCAACACCTTCACAAGCCTTATTCGAGTTCCAGTTATTAATACTACGATGATGAACAGTGAGTTGAGTCTCCATAACCGAGGAGCAACAACGATTCGAACCGATTAAAAACCCAGCTGGGAATTCTAGACCACACGACATATGCAGGTCCCCGACCTACATATACCAACCTGCACTCAGATCCTCTAAAACAAGAACGGGTCCGCGCCACCCGAGAATACAGTACTCCACCATTCCAGCCCATGGCCATGTGGGTACACGCTACTCTCGCCATCTCTCCACTCCCAGTGCGCGAGTAGCTATTCTCATAGTAGAATAGCCGAGCAAAGGCTTACCGGAGTATGTGGTTAGTACTACAAATTCTCACCTCATGCAATTCAACAACGGACGTGCCTTAATCGACACAGGCGGAAAGACCCCGCTCACAAGACCTCCATGTCTGGTGGCTCACACTCACCGAGTCCGCCCGGTCTTGATTTATTACTCCACATTCCCATATCACATGCTAACATAATTAACCAATGTTCCATTTAAAACTTGCAGGTGGCAGGTAGTCACCCGACTTTCATCGTTCTACGCATAGCTAAGCAAAACTAGGCATATACGAGTTTAAAACTGGTAATATGGTAAATATGGAATAACAAGGGTGGTAATGCACCAATTAGGCTCTTACTTAACTCCTAATCACTTAATGCAGTAACGGAAAGCAAAAGCGAAATTAATTTATAAAACACAAGGTAGGGTTGTATGCATCCGGGGCTTGCCTTCGTTGACGGAAAAGTCTGGTTCCTGCGACGTTTCACAAGTATTTGATCCGACCTCAATAGACGGATTAACCTCTTCCACAACTTAATTAACTACCACGTGTTCACCTTCGTTCACTACACGTAGTAACAATGCCATGTTTAACATGATGCGGAATACGAAACATGATGCTCGATGATGGATGCAAAAATTAACAATTTGAATACAACTTTTCGTCGCGGTACGGTTGCAAGTTAAACAAACTAAATCTTTTTCGTAACACATACATCAATGGCCAAGGATCATTATCAAAAAATGACCCAAGGTCATCACTCAATCAAAATTTCAAACAAAACCTAAATCATTAAAGGTTACTATTTGTTTTTATGAATTAATTATTTAATTCAAAATTATGAAATAAATCAACTTATTCTAATTGAGCTAAAAATTTTAGTATATGTTTATTACATGATAAGTAAGTGGAAAAACAAATTTCATAATTTTTGGGCAATTAAACAAGCCTAGAAAAATCATGGAAATCCATTTATTAATAAATTGAGCAATTTTTATCACATTCAAAAAGTACTAAAAAACATTATTTCATATTTTTCTTAAATACTATACATCATAGAGAAGTCACACAAAAATTTTCATAATTTTTGGAGCTATAAATAAATCTACACAAAAATAACAAAAATAGACACTATTCATTCAAATCTGAAAATAGAAAAAATCCATTTGAACGCTGAGTCACTGACAACCCGACCCCACCTGTCATCCCTAACCTCGCACGTTTGACCACGACAGCAACAGCGCTGACCGACGTAAACTCGTCGACGGTGAGTCCAACGGCGACGGCCAAGGTACCAAAATGATCACCAAGACTAGGCGCATCGATTGACGTCCCTATCAGCACTGATTACGGCCCTATACTAGCTCGTCGTCGGCCATGGCGGACGTGGTGGCATGGCAGCGCTACGCCGGCGGCGTGCAACCGGTAGAGCTCAAACAAGGGATCTAGGAAGCACCAGTGGCTCACCCCGAACACGTTGAAGCAAGGAGCGAGGTCGGAGAAGCAACGGAGAGGCGTGACGACGATCACGGTGATCACGGCGGAGCAAAGATCGTCGGTGAGGAAGAACCGGCGACTGCAGTGGTCAAAATGAGCAACCAACTATGGATTAAGTACCATAGCATCGAAACAAAACGGAATCAACCAAAACCAGGGACGGAGATGCACCGTGGAGCTCTGGCCGCGGCGAATCGTGCTCGGCGGAGGAGTTGCCGGCCGCGAGGAAGAAGACGATGCAACTCGAGTTCCCGATGGAGACAAGCTGAATTGGTGGGTCAGCTGGATGCACAAGGAGTAAGCGAAGCTGGAACTAGCTTATCAGCGACGGTGGAGCACAACAACGACGGTGCGGGCTCACCGGAGATGAGCAAGGCAACGGGAAAAACAGAGCAAGAAGAAAGGGCAAAGACGACGGCGGCTCAGGCTATAAAGGGAGCCAAGAAGCTTGAGGAAGCTACGCTATGGCCTTCACCGTGCCAGCACGACGCCAAAACGGCCACGACCGCGCTTGGAACGGCGAAGAAGGAAACGCCGGCAATGTAGCTTCGGCGGTGGACACTGTTCACAAAAATTACAGATTTGACATTCGCCAAATTTCACAAATTACTCCCAAATTTTCATAACAACTCAAAAATCTCCAAAAATAAAAGTTGTTGTAACACCCTAAAAATTGCCTCTTTTAAAATAGAGCTAAAATGATTTAAGTTGGAATTTTTGTGCACATGAAATATAGGGAAATAAAAATTTTCATTAATTTAAAATTCATCATAAGGTAGTAACATGTGTGAGCATACATGCTATTGCATTTTATTTATTGTGATGAATGATGTTGATCCAGAACTCCAAAGTAAATTGGAATGTTTTTGAAAAGAGTTTGAAAATGGCTTTGAAATAAAAGAAAAGAAAGAAAAGAAAATTAGAGAATAAAAGTATTTCAAAAGTTGTAAAATTTATTTTTGGAAACTTACCAAAATATCTCATTTATATTTGAGATGAAAAGTATATTGAAAACTACACTTGAAATTGATTTGAATTTGGCTTAGGATTGAAAACTAGAAAATAGAAAAGGAATTAGAAAAAGAAGAAAAAAAAACCCTCTCTCTCATTTGGCCCGAAGGCCCACCCTTCTTTTCCCCTTTGGCCCAGCAATTTCTCCCTTTCCCTACCTCCACTTGGCCTGCTGGCCTGCTGATCGGCCAGGCGCACTCCTTTCCTCCCTCGCACGCCGGCCTGCTCCCGCACCGGCCCGCTGCTCGGCCTGCCTCGCGCAAGCGCTCGGCCTTCAGTGCGCCAGCCCACCTACGCTGCCCGCTGGCCCCGCGCGTCAGTCGCGTCACGCGCCAGCCGTCCGCGCGCCTACGCCCGAACGCCGTCCCCTTCTCCTTCACTGCGCTGCGGGTCCCGCACGTCAGCACCATCCCCCTCCCTTTCCTTTTCTTCCCCGAGCGTTCCTTTCCTTCCCAGTCACCGGTGATGGCGCTGCAAGTACGGCAAGTCGCCCGCGCCGTCGCTCCTACAAGGCAAGCGCCAAATTGCCCGCTACCCTTCCTTTTTCTCTACGCACAACCCGCCTATAAAGACCGAGCTTGACCCCCCCCCATCCTCCTCTCTTTTCTCTGACCGCCGCCGGAGCTCGCCACCGCCGCACCATAGCCGCTGCTCCTGTGACTCAATCAACGTCGCCAACGACTCCCAAAGCTCCACCGTGTTTCACCGTAGCCGAAGGTACCCCTATTTTCCCGAATTGGCCTTGTTTCACCCGGATTCGCCTTCACCCGCGCACCTTCTCTCTCTCCAGCCGCCATTGCCGTCGACGACTCGCTTCGGAGCTCTCCCGGACGCCGCGCTCTGCTCCAATCGACTCGCAGTGAGCTTCTCCTCCCACCTGTGCTTCCAGTTAATCTTATTGCCCACTAGAACACCGCATCCGCAAGCCCTGAGCTGCCAGCCATGGCGCCACCGTGGGAAGCCGCCTCGGTTTGTTCTCGGTCCTCATTTTTGGCGCTCCGTTGAATTCGCGAGGACCTGCGCTTCACGAACGTCCTTTCGGCTTCGACCGTGGAGGTCTGGAACGCCCCCGACGCCCGCCGCCGTGCTTGGCACGCCGTCGGCCATGGCGCCGCCGGCCAGCGTGTCTTCCCCGGTGGCCCGCTGCCCGTATCTTGCCAGAGCCGTTAGATCCACGCTGGATGGACGAGATCGCGTACCTCTTCGGCTTTAAGTAACCGGTCCACCGTGGACCCGTAGACCTGGGCCACGGCGCTGCGTCAGCCAGTCCACCAAGCCGCGTGGCACACTGCGCCAACCAGCAGCTGCCGTGTGTCGCCCAGTCAGCAGCCACGGTCAACCCCCGAGTCAACCACGCCCGTTTCACAGTTAAGCCCCCACGTTTTCAAGAAAATAACCCGCGATCCAAAGCAGCTCAAAATAATTAAAAATCCGCCCTGTTTTTATTCGGTTAGACCCCTGTATTTTCCAGAATTAGTGTGCCCAGTCCAAAGTACATTTAAATTCAGATTTTTAATTGTTTTAATTCAAATTTGAGTTCAAGTTAATTACAGAAATGCCACTGGATCTTATTTTATGCGTAACTTTTGCGTTTTAAGTCCGATTTGATCCGTTCGAATTGCGTTAGGACCGTATTTACGTTATCTACATGTTTATACTACTGTTAGGCATGTTTTCAACACTTGAAATTCATGAGTAGATTTAATCTATTATTTAATTAAAGTAAAACTTGTTTAAATCATAACTTGTTCATTTCAACTCCGATATAGTCCGTTCAAGTTGCATTTGTTTCATAACGTCGAGATCTACGTATTAGTAATGATGTTTACTACATTACTATTTCATAAAAATCATAGTTCAAATCATATCTTGATTAATGATTATGCAACTAGGTTTTATACATAAAATATGATTTGTTTTACTTTTGTTTTATAATTTAAATCTAAAGTTAACTTAGTATAATCTATATTGTTTATAAAATATCTTTTGTATATGAATTCATAAAGTTAACATAAATGAAGCCTATAGTTTATTTTCCATGTATTAAGCAAATCTCTCGGTAGTTGTACCTTTTCAACCATAGCTTCGATTAGCGTGCCTCTCGCAACTGTGTGTACGTAGCGATGCGTAGAATCATGTTTCGATCTCTTTTACTTATTTTTCTATGATTGGTGTACTGTTCTGATATAGATGCAATTGTATGCTATGCATGTATGTGTATGAATGTTTGTGTGGTGTTCTACGATTGTCCAGTCGGTGAGATACATGTGGTGATCCAGAAGAAGAAGAAAGACATCAAAGATTAAAGCTTACCGAAGGATCGGTGTGTAAGGCAAGTATAGCATGGGACCATCCTTGTTACCTATTCATATATAATCACTTAATTCATATTGCATGTGTCTACCTTGTTACCAATAAGGATATCCTAGATATTTGATATCTTGTTCCTTGAAAACCTTTGGGCAACTGCATTGGATAGTTTTGCTAGTGCTTAATCAAAATCATGATCTTGTAACTTGACTAATGGTATATGCAATAAACATTAAAACATGACTTTTTAGTAACATGGAAATAGGGGGCTGGAGTGTTTAGCTACTTTCTAAATACTCTAGATTCCTCTCCCTAAGGACTCATCTGTAAGTGATCATCCGGGACTTACAGTACAGCTGTGAGGGCTATATGGCTCTAGCTTTAGCTCAGTATGAGGACCTTTTCTAGCTTGTTAGCGGTTACCTTGACGGCGCAAGAGGGGCTCCAACGGGTATGATCTCGGTCTGCCAAGTAGGTGCACTTGCTAGTCACTACTTGAAGAGGGGTTCATGCTTATTGATGGGAAAACCTTAGCGGCCCTAACTTGTTAGACGAACCTTTGAAAGGCTTCATAGTGAACCCTGTCGACCTTCCTTGGTAGTGGGTCAAGAGGCTGATCACCTCGGGCGAAAGGGTAAATCACGACTCACAGTGAACGTGTACAAACTCTGCAGAGTGTAAAACTGTTATAACAGCCGTGCTCACGGTCACGAGCGGCCTTGGACCCTTATGGAATAGAGATGATCACCAATGGATAATTGATTGTTTATGCTATACATTATTCATGTTTACCTGATCATGAGTTTATGGGTTTATGGATAAACTTGTTGCCAGCCAATTGCTAAAAAGATGATCTATTAAAGCTAATCGCAGTAAACCAGTGTCAGCCCTTTTGAGCCTCATGAACCCCATGATATAATTGTTGAGTACGACATGTACTTACGCTTGTTTTACTTTTTAAATATTTGGATGAAAATCCCGGATGGGTACTAGATTGCTGGTTTTGGAGGAGTTAGGCTTGTGGTCAACCAGTCAGTCGTCCCTGTGGATTTGGAGTCTTCACCAGAAGATCGGAGTCAACTTTCCGCTGTCTTTACTCTGAGGGTACTTTTCTTTTACTAATACGTTATGTAATAAGTATTGTCTTTTGATATTACCCTGATTTGTGGCTGTATGTGAGATTTGACTTCCTGGGCTCACATATAGTGTGTATCTGGTTTTGCCTTTAAAACCGGGTGCTACAAAGTGGTATCAGAGCAATGCTGACTGTAGGACGCAAGCCTAGTTAGAACTGGACGTATTAGCATGCCTTCATCTCTGCTTACTTCTTTCTTTCCCTCTAACCTTGTTATTTGCAAAAAGTTATGCTCACTTCTGCCTCTGTTCTGTTATGAAAACCTTGTCTCTATCCTGAATCCTCTCTTTTCATCTAAATAGATGGGTCGTAATGAAGAAACCACTAGCATCAGAAATTAGGAGGATCAAGCTACATTATCCGTGACTGCATTCGACAAGAAGAAGCCTGTAGCTATGCAACAACAAGTGCTAGAAGGAATAACTCAACATAGGAGTTTCAACAGTGCTTGTTACAAGGTCAAATCAACATACCAAAGGGACCAGTGAAGAGACAAGTCACAGAAGCTTGGAAGAAGATGAAGTGTCCTATATTCTAGTTTGCGCAGCGGAAGCGTGGTGGTACTCAAGGATGTAAGAGAGAACTCAAAGTATTAAATAATGAGGGTGTTCATAGCAAGTCTCTTAGAGGTTAGGATCCAAGTCAGTGCTGTAAACATTTTGGTTTTCCCTGTTTTTAGGACAAGTCTAATAAGAAGGAAGTTAAGGTGAACCCGAGTTGTGAAACTAATATGGATAAGAAGAGAATGGAGGTTTCAACAGAGCAAATATTGGGAAGCAATCGACATTTGGATTCATCACATCTAGCTCTGACCCATAGTTAGATGAATCTAAACTATAAAGAGTTAGAAGCTTCTCAAGCTAAACCTACTTCACATGAGGTATGCATAGATGGGTGGACTATCACCTATAAGGAGTTTCAACCTCGAAAGACCAAGTAAGCTAGAAAATAGATCAGTCAAACCAAGGTGAATCTTTAGAATCAGAAAGCTAACAAAACACCAAATAACAATTCCATAGAGTATGACATCACAAAAGACCTAGCTAAGAGAAGGTGTCATCATTGCCAGCAGGAAGAACATTATGTTAAACCTTGCCCATAGAAGAATCAACAATTACACCAAGGAAGTGGCCAGAGTCAGATCACTACTAGACTATTACTAGAAAGTGTCAGTGGTACCCAACCCGAAAGAAGCATTTGGTGAAATTGACGAACGAAGAAGTTATGCTAGACTACCCAAGATCCTTAGTTAAGAAATAGGAATTTGTGCCCCTTATGTAATAAAAACGATAGTATCGCAAGTTGAGTCAATGAGTGAGTTATGCATATTTAGGTGCTTTATTGAATTGTCATTATGTTTATGCTTGTTTTGCATCTTTGTAATGATTGCAATGATCTTGTTGGGTGTTCCCACAATTTCATTTAGTTTATAGGCCTAAGGTATAAGGATTAATGAAATAAATAGTTGGGTTATCGTTTTCTTCTGTTTTACCTATCCCGTCTTTGGAGCAGCCTGTCTCTATCGGTTCATATCTCTGATTTTGGACGATAAAAAGAAGTCATGAGAAAAATTTTGGACAACAGTAGACATCAATCACAAGAAGATGCAAGCTATACTTTGGTGTCCCCTAGTTTATCTTATCTTAAGGGGGTAGCCAAGTTGAAGGGTTTGCAAGATGAAGTTTTCTTGCATTCTAATGATCATGTGGAAGAATTGGATATCCTGATGGTCGGGGTTTTCTCTAGTCTTTATATTATCAATCCTTTCTTGTCATCTCTTGAAACTATAATAAAGAATGCTATGAACGACTAAATCCTAATGCATATATGTTGGAAACAGATGGCCTCTACCAGGAGAAATGCTTCACAAGATGTTGGAAGGAATGTTCCCACTTCTAACCCATCGCTGTCAAGTCCCCCAACTAAAGAGCAAGCTTTGATGATGCAGCCTCAGCTGATGGAAGGGAAAAAGAGAAAATGTGATCTTCAATGCCAGCTAAGGAACACTCAACCTCAGCTTGCAACGCAACCAGAATATCAGTCACCTCCTATGAATCTACTTGTGAGTACAGATCAGAATCAGTATCCGCAACCCGATGATAAAGTGCAACAGGTCAGCTCTCAAGAGCCAGAACAGAATGTCCATGGGAAGCAGGTGCATGGAAATAAGTTAAAACGGAATTACATCCTTGGAAGATTGAATAATGTGAATATGACTACCATTCATGGAGCTAAGGAGGTCATTTATGGATGGATTGCAGTAGGTTCAGCCAATGCTATGGTGATGTTTGACCCCAGTGCGTCACATTCGTTTATCTCCAGTGCATACGTAAAAGAACATAAGACAACTATGCTACCAATGAGGAAACCAGTGATAGTTAAGTCTCCAGGAGGAGAAATGAAGGCAAACCGCATATGCCCAAGAGTTAGTCTTGACATAAAGGGGATAAAGTTTGAAGCAAACCTTATTGTATTAGAGTTAGTGGACGTTGATGTTATTCTTGGAATGGGATGGATGTCTGCATGTAAAGGAGTCATCAAGTATGCCCAGCATTCGGTGCTTCTAACCACACCGCCAGGAGAAAGAATTGAGTATGAGGGTTTTCAACCTGCACCTGAGGAATATGATAATGGAAATGATCTAATAGAAGGTGTGAATACTGAGGATAGTAAAGTTGACTGTGAGTTTCCAGATGATGGTGTAGAGGAACAAACACCCTTAGAGGAGCTCCATCCGATAGATGGTGATTATCCAGTTAGAATCCTAGAAAGAGCCCAAGGAACTCTTAAGGGAGAAGTGCTTAATGTGTGTAAAGTTCAATGGAATAACCAATCAGAGGAAGATGCAACCTGGGAAAATGAGAATCAATTGAAGATGGATTTTCCTCATCTCTTTGAGGTGTAACACAACTACGCTAGAAGTCAAGATGGGGGTGTCATATGAAGTTAGTTATGCCCTTGAGTTTAAGATTTATGTATTCAAGACAGTTGTATCCCTTGACTTAAAGGGGTAGTCCGTGCATCCAAATCTTTTGTTCTTAAGCTTTGCAGATGAGACAGATGTAACTTGTTAAGCTGGTTTACAATGCAAGTTGAAATGTTGGAATGTTTCATTTGAGTTCTATTCCTAGTTCTGTCTCCCTTCCTTGTCCCTACTTTTCTCGAATCTCGGGACGAGATTCATCTTAAGGGGGGTAGAATTGTAACACCCTAAAAATTGCCTCTTTTAAAATAGAGCTAAAATGATTTAAGTTGGAATTTTTGTGCACATGAAATATAGGGAAATAAAAATTTTCATTAATTTAAAATTCATCATAAGGTAGTAACATGTGTGAGCATACATGCTATTGCATTTTATTTATTGTGATGAATGATGTTGATCCAGAACTCCAAAGTAAATTGGAATGTTTTTGAAAAGAGTTTGAAAATGGCTTTGAAATAAAAGAAAAGAAAGAAAAGAAAATTAGAGAATAAAAGTATTTCAAAAGTTGTAAAATTTATTTTTGGAAACTTACCAAAATATCTCATTTATATTTGAGATGAAAAGTATATTGAAAACTACACTTGAAATTGATTTGAATTTGGCTTAGGATTGAAAACTAGAAAATAGAAAAGGAATTAGAAAAAGAAGAAAAAAAAACCCTCTCTCTCATTTGGCCCGAAGGCCCACCCTTCTTTTCCCCTTTGGCCCAGCAATTTCTCCCTTTCCCTACCTCCACTTGGCCTGCTGGCCTGCTGATCGGCCAGGCGCACTCCTTTCCTCCCTCGCGCGCCGGCCTGCTCCCGCACCGGCCCGCTGCTCGGCCTGCCTCGCGCAAGCGCTCGGCCTTCAGTGCGCCAGCCCACCTACGCTGCCCGCTGGCCCCGCACGTCAGTCGCGTCACGCGCCAGCCGTCCGCGCGCCTACGCCCGAACGCCGTCCCCTTCTCCTTCACTGCGCTGCGGGTCCCGCACGTCAGCACCATCCCCCTCCCTTTCCTTTTCTTCCCCGAGCGTTCCTTTCCTTCCCAGTCACCGGTGATGGCGCTGCAAGTACGGCAAGTCGCCCGCGCCGTCGCTCCTACAAGGCAAGCGCCAAATTGCCCGCTACCCTTCCTTTTTCTCTACGCACAACCCGCCTATAAAGACCGAGCTTGACCCCCCCCATCCTCCTCTCTTTTCTCTGACCGCCGCCGGAGCTCGCCACCGCCGCACCATAGCCGCTGCTCCCATGACTCAATCAACGTCGCCAACGACTCCCAAAGCTCCACCGTGTTTCACCGTAGCCGAAGGTACCCCTATTTTCCTGAATTGGCCTTGTTTCACCCGGATTCGCCTTCACCCGCGCACCTTCTCTCTCTCCAGCCGCCATTGCCGTCGACGACTCGCTTCGGAGCTCTCCCGGACGCCGCGCTCCGCTCCAATCGACTCGCAGTGAGCTTCTCCTCCCACCTGTGCTTCCAGTTAATCTTATTGCCCACTAGAACGCCGCATCCGCAAGCCCCGAGCTGCCAGCCATGGCGCCACCGCGGGAAACCGCCTCGGTTTGTTCTCGGTCCTCATTTTTGGCGCTCCGTTGAATTCGCGAGGACCTGCGCTTCACGAACGTCCTTTCGGCTTCGACCGTGGAGGTCTGGAACGCCCCCGACGCCCGCCGCCGTGCTTGGCACGCCGTCGGCCATGGCGCCGCCGGCCAGCGTGTCTTCCCCGGTGGCCCGCTGCCCTTATCTTGCCAGAGCCGTTAGATCCGCGCTGGATGGACGAGATCGCGTACCTCTTCGGCTTTAAGTAACCGGTCCACCGTGGACCCGTAGACCTGGGCCACGGCGCTGCGTCAGCCAGTCCACCAAGCCGCGTGGCACACTGCGCCAACCAGCAGCTGCCGCGTGTCGCCCAGTCAGCAGCCACGGTCAACCCCCGAGTCAACCACGCCCGTTTCACAGTTAAGCCCCCACGTTTTCAAGAAAATAACCCGCGATCCAAAGCAGCTCAAAATAATTAAAAATCCGCCCTGTTTTTATTCGGTTAGACCCCTGTATTTTCCAGAATTAGTGTGCCCAGTCCAAAGTACATTTAAATTCAGATTTTTAATTGTTTTAATTCAAATTTGAGTTCAAGTTAATTACAGAAATGCCACTGGATCTTATTTTATGCGTAACTTTTGCGTTTTAAGTCCGATTTGATCCGTTCGAATTGCGTTAGGACCGTATTTACGTTATCTACGTGTTTATACTACTGTTAGGCATGTTTTCAACACTTGAAATTTATGAGTAGATTTAATCTATTATTTAATTAAAGTAAAACTTGTTTAAATCATAACTTGTTCATTTCAACTCCGATATAGTCCGTTCAAGTTGCGTTTGTTTCATAACGTCGAGATCTACGTATTAGTAATGATGTTTACTACATTACTATTTCATAAAAATCATAGTTCAAATCATATCTTGATTAATGATTATGCAACTAGGTTTTATACATAAAATATGATTTGTTTTACTTTTGTTTTATAATTTAAATCTAAAGTTAACTTAGTATAATCTATATTGTTTATAAAATATCTTTTGTATATGAATTCATAAAGTTAACATAAATGAAGCCTATAGTTTATTTTCCACGTATTAAGCAAATCTCTCGGTAGTTGTACCTTTTCAACCATAGCTTCGATTAGCGTGCCTCTCGCAACTGTGTGTACGTAGCGATGCGTAGAATCATGTTTCGATCTCTTTTACTTATTTTTCTATGATTGGTGTACTGTTCTGATATAGATGCAATTGTATGCTATGCATGTATGTGTATGAATGTTTGTGTGGTGTTCTACGATTGTCCAGTCGGTGAGATACATGTGGTGATCCAGAAGAAGAAAGACATCAAAGATTAAAGCTTACCGAAGGATCGGTGTGTAAGGCAAGTATAGCATGGGACCATCCTTGTTACCTATTCATATATAATCACTTAATTCATATTGCATGTGTCTACCTTGTTACCAATAAGGATATCCTAGATATTTGATATCTTGTTCCTTGAAAACCTTTGGGCAACTGCATTGGATAGTTTTGCTAGTGCTTAATCAAAATCATGATCTTGTAACTTGACTAATGGTATATGCAATAAACATTAAAACATGACTTTTTAGTAACATGGAAATAGGGGGCTGGAGTGTTTAGCTACTTTCTAAATACTCTAGATTCCTCTCCCTAAGGACTCATCTGTAAGTGATCATCCGGGACTTACAGTACAGCTGTGAGGGCTATATGGCTCTAGCTTTAGCTCAGTATGAGGACCTTTTCTAGCTTGTTAGCGGTTACCTTGACGGTGCAAGAGGGGCTCCAACGGGTATGATCTCGGTCTGCCAAGTAGGTGCAATTGCTAGTCACTACTTGAAGAGGGGTTCATGCTTATTGATGGGAAAACCTTAGCGGCCCTAACTTGTTAGACGAACCTTTGAAAGGCTTCATAGTGAACCCTGTCGACCTTCCTTGGTAGTGGGTCAAGAGGCTGATCACCTCGGGCGAAAGGGTAAATCACGACTCACAGTGAACGTGTACAAACTCTGCAGAGTGTAAAACTGTTATAACAGCCGTGCTCACGGTCACGAGCGGCCTTGGACCCTTATGGAATAGAGATGATCACCAATGGATAATTGATTGTTTATGCTATACATTATTCATGTTTACCTGATCATGAGTTTATGGGTTTATGGATAAACTTGTTGCCAGCCAATTGCTAAAAAGATGATCTATTAAAGCTAATCGCAGTAAACCAGTGTCAGCCCTTTTGAGCCTCATGAACCCCATGATATAATTGTTGAGTACGACATGTACTTATGCTTGTTTTACTTTTTAAATATTTGGATGAAAATCCCGGATGGGTACTAGATTGCTGGTTTTGGAGGAGTTAGGCTTGTGGTCAACCAGTCAGTCGTCCCTGTGGATTTGGAGTCTTCACCAGAAGATCGGAGTCAACTTTCCGCTGTCTTTACTCTGAGGGTACTTTTCTTTTACTAATACGTTATGTAATAAGTATTGTCTTTTGATATTACCCTGATTTGTGGCTGTATGTGAGATTTGACTTCCTGGGCTCACATATAGTGTGTATCTGGTTTTGCCTTTAAAACCGGGTGCTACAGTTGTCCAAAATCAAAAGTTCTACAACTTTGCTTTTATAACCAACCCCTAATTCAGTCTAGATTTTGAAATGATCTTTTAAATTCAAATAGGGGATATTTAACGAATTACGCCTTTTTGAATTACTCCAAATTTTACTAAACAACTTGAAAAAAATCC
This sequence comes from Miscanthus floridulus, assembly GCF_019320115.1. Classification (NCBI taxonomy): domain Eukaryota; kingdom Viridiplantae; phylum Streptophyta; class Magnoliopsida; order Poales; family Poaceae; genus Miscanthus; species Miscanthus floridulus. The sequence continues at coordinate 38,064,876 of NC_089589.1, forward strand.
AAAAACAAACTTTGTATAACTTGCAAAGATCTACACTTTTGCTTTTGGGCTCAACCCCAAAATATGCTTAGATTTTGAAATGGATTTTCAGGGTAGGGTTTAAATACTGAAAATCAGGGTTTTTTGGAAAATTCAAATCCAAACCAAATTTTGACATGATTCAAACAATTCAATTCAACACTCATAACACAAAGGTAAACTTGTTTTAGTGAATGCATATCAAAGTTTGCAATATGAACAAATGCCTTGCAATGCATATGATGACATGTCATGTTTTTAATATTTAAACACCCAGGGTGTTACAATCCTTCCCCCTAAAAGAAATCTCGCCCCGAGATTCAAAGCCATAGAGTAAGTAATGGAAAAGGAAATGTGTCAGTCCAAAAACATCCAAAACTTGTCCATAAAATAGCTGAGGTCCCTTTACAAAACACAACTTGTACCACCGAAGTCAACTAACATTACTCTATTCTATATTGACGCTAGAAACTCTGGAAACTTTTCTAACAAGTAATCTTCTGATTCCCAAGTAGCTTCCTCTTCTGAATGTTGATTCCATTATATTTTATAGAACTTGATTGTCCGTCTTCGAGTAACACGATCTTTCTGATCTAACACTCGGATAGGATATTCGGAATAAGTTAAATCCGGTTCTAGTTCCACTCCTTCAACTTCAACATTCTGTTCAGGCACTCGGAGACACTTCTTCAATTGAGAAACATGGAACACATCATGCATAGCTGCGAGACGTTCTGGTAATTTCAAGCGATATGCCACTTTTCCATACCTCTCCAAAATTTGATACGGTCCAATGTATCGGGGTGCCAATTTTCCTTTAACACCAAAACGGTTAACTCCCTTCATTGGTGATACTTTCAGATATACAAAATCTCCTTTGTTAAATACCAATGGTCTCCGTCTTCTATCCGCATAACTCTTTTGGCAGGACTGAGCTATTTTCAAATTGCTCTGTATTTGCCTAACCTTGTCTTTTGTTTCTTTCACAAGGTCAACTCCAAAGAATCTTCTTTCTCCAGGCTCAGACCAACTCAATGATGTTCTGCATCTACGACCATAGAGTGCTTCAAATGGAGCCATTCTAATACTTTCCTGATAACTATTGTTGTATGAGAACTCAGCCAAAGGTAAGCATTCATCCCACTTATTGGAATAGTTAAGGACACAACATCTTAACATATCTTCAAGTACTTGATTGACTCTTTCAGTCTGTCCATCAGTCTGCGGATGATAAGCTGTACTATACAGAAGTTTGGTACCTAATGAAGAATGCAATTGTTTCCAAAAACTAGAGACAAACTGTGTACCCCTATCTGACACTATGGTCTTTGGTACTCCATGTAAGCTCATAATTCTTGCTAAATACATCTTGGCATATTGGATCGTAGGATATATTGTCTTGACAGGAAGAAAATGTGCTGACTTAGTGAGTCAATCTACAATAACCCATGCTGAGTCAAATCCCTTTGATGTCTTGGGTAGACCAACAATAAAGTCCATACTTATGTCCTCCCACTTCCAAGATGGAATAGGTAATGGTTGTAATTCACCAGCAGACCTCAAATGTATAGCTTTCACCTTTTGACAAGTATCACACTTTGCTATATATCTAGCAATCTCTATTTTCATTTTAGTCCACCAGAATCTTTGCTTCAAGTCATGGTACATCTTGTTGCTTCCCGGATGGATAGATAACCTAGTAGCATGTGCCTCATCTAGAATTGACTGCCGCAACTCAGGAACTTTTGGTACCACCAGGCGATCCTTGAACCACAACACATCTTCATCATCAATGCTAAAGCATTCCGCTTTTCCATTCCTGACTCTTTCCTTGATATGGGCTATACCCTTGTTTTCCTTTTGAGCAGCAATAACTTGATCTCGAATAGTGGCTTCAACAATTATGTTGGTCAAACTTCCTTGTTGAATTACTTCTACATTCAGCTTCTCCATCTCATGACATAAATTCAAACCCATTGTTCTCACTGTCAGACAATTGCAATAACTTTTGTGACTGAGGGCATCTGCAACCACATTTGCTTTACCCGGGTGATAATGTACTTCCAAATCATAATCCTTAATCAGTTCTAACCATCTTCTTTGTCGCATGTTCAATTCTGACTGAGTAAAGATATACTTTAAGCTCTTGTGGTCTATATACATATGGCACGTATTACCAAGCAGGTAATGCCGCCAAATCTTCAGAGCATGAACCACATCTGCTAACTCCAGATCATGAGTCGGATAGTGTTCTTCATGCTGCTTAAGTTGCCTAGACGCATAGGCAATGACTCGGCCTTCTTGCATCAACACACATCCAATACCAATACCTGAAGCATCACAATAAACATCAAACGGCTTTTCGATATCAGGTTGGGCTAATACTGGTGCAGTAGTCAACAGTCTTTTCAAGGTCTGGAAAGCCTCTTCACAATCAGATGACCAGACAAACTTAACTTGGTTCTTCAACAATTCAGTTATGGACTTTGATATTTTAGAGAAATCTAGAATAAACCGACGGTAATACCCCGCCAATCCCAGAAAACTCCGAACTTGATGAACTGTGGTTGGCGGTTTCCAATCAAGCACATCACTCACTTTGCTGGGATCAACTGCAACTCCTTCGGCTGACAAGACATGTCCAAGAAATTGCACTTCCTTAAGCCAAAAATCACACCTGCTGAACTTGGCATATAGTTGATGTTCTCTCAAGCGGGTCAGAACAATTCTGAGATGTTCCGCATGTTCTTTCTTATTCTTGGAATATACTAAAATGTCATCAATAAACACCACCACAAACTTGTCTAGCTTAGGCATGAATACTGAGTTCATCAAATACATGAAATGAGCGGGAGCATTTGTCAAACCAAAAGACATTACCAAGTATTCATATAATCCATATCTTGTGGTAAATGCCGTTTTGGGAATATCTCCAGGCTTTATCTTGATTTGGTGATATCCTGATCTCAAATCTATCTTGGAGAAAACTTTGGCTCCGGCCAATTGATCAAAAAGCAAATCTATCCGAGGTAATGGATACTTATTCTTGATGGTCACTTCATTCAACGGACGATAGTCAACACATAACCTCAGGGTCTCATCTTTCTTTTTCACAAAAATTGCTGGACATCCCCAAGGTGATGAACTAGGTTGGATAAACCCCTTCTCAATTAATTCTTGTAACTGAGCCTTCAACTCGGCCAATTCCTTAGGTGGCATCCTATAAGCTCTCTGAGAAATCGGAGCTGTTCTAGGTTGTAACTCTATATTAAACTGTACATCCCTATCAGGTGGTAGACCGGGTAAATCTTCAGGAAACACATCCGAAAATTCACACACTACCGGAATATCTCTAATCTCATTGACAGCAGTTGCACAAATCTTGCCCACTGATCTTCTTAGGGTTGGAAGTTGGATGAGAAGTTGAGAATTACTATCAGGCAAACTTACTCTTAATGTCCTATTCAAAGCATCTATAACAGCCTTATGCTGATACATCCAATTCATTCCCAAGATTACATCTATATCCTGATCCTTAAGGATAATCATGGTAGTGGGAAAAATATGCCCACCCAAGTTTACGGGTACCTGGTATACCATTTCCTTAGTACACAGACGTCCCCCGGGCGACTGTATAAAGAAACTTTCCTTTGTTGCCCCAATTGAAATTTCGTGCTTCACGACAAATGTTCTATTGATGAATGAATGTGATGCGCTAGAATCAAAAAGTATAACTGCAGGGTGATTGGCAACAGGAAATATACCCATCATCACTGGCTCCCCTTCTGGAATTTCTCCAGCTTGAATATAGAACATCCGTCCTATCTTCCTCTCATCTTTGCCCTTCTGAGCATTCTGATTAGGGTTCTTGTTTGGTGCCTAACCCTGTTGTTGATTGGCAGGGGCCTTCTGATAATTTGGATTAACCTGCCTAGGATATGGACATTCCCTGGAGAAATGACCAGTCCTTCCACAATTGTAACACAAATAGTTGTGACCCTGGGATGTTGGAGCATTGCCACCAGGAGCATTGGTCGACTGTGAACTCGGGTAGGTTATAGCAGGACGGACATTTGACTGTTGCCCGACTTGGGACTGCGACGGACGATAAGGAGGACGATTATGATGTACTGGATGATAAATTACCCTCTGCCTCTTCTAATTTCCCCCAAAAGATCCGGACGGCATACTCTTTTTCTTTTTGAGCTCCTTATGCTGCCAATACTTTGACTGTGAAGTAATTGCAATATTTATGGCCTCATGGTAAGTGACATTGGTGCAAGTTGTCATCATTGTTTGCAGCTTGGTATTCAAACCTCTCATAAACCACCTCTTCTTCTTTACATCAGTATTGACATGTTCTGATGCATATTGTGACAGGTGATTAAATCTTTCCACATACTGCATTACGGTTTGATCTCCTTGCTTCAAAGCAAGGAATTCATCTAACTTCATTGCCATCACTCCTTCAGGGATATAATGGGCTCTGAAGGCAGTATGGAACTCAGCCCAAGTTATTGGAATGCCAGTTGGTTGCATAGCCACTAAGTTTGCCCACCAAGCACTTGCTGCTCCTCTAAGTTGCTGAGCAGCAAACATAGGTTTCTGATATTCCGTGCATGGGATAAGGTCAAATTTCTGCTCCATGGTTCGAAGCCAGTCATCAGCCTCCAATGGTTCATCTGCCTTGGTGAACACTGGTGGTCTTGTGTTTGTAAAATCAACATATGTAGCCTCCTGTCTGTTATGGTGGCGACCATGGTTTCCTTGCATCTGATTCTAATTACTTAGAGCGATCTCATGAAGCAAATGAGAATTTTCAGCCGTCACATTGACAAGTGTGGTTATAGCATCAGCTAAATTTGTTGGAACTGGTGGTGGATCTGGAATACCATCCTCATCTTGTGAAGTTCCAGGAACATACGAACCTCGCGTATGACGCATCTGCTCATAACAAACCAAACTTTATTCACAAGCCTTTATTGAATTGCACAAAAAGCTTACTCCAGACACATTACATAGGGTTTACTAATATAAACACCAGAACCTATAAGTACCAAAACAAAGATACATAGCTTAACTATAACTAACTATTATACAACTCTACTCTTTTCCGTGATTACTTCAAACTTCAGGCTCGGTATCCATTCTGGAATTATTACCACCTTCATCATTACTTTCATTGATCATTACTAATTCTTCAGGATCTTCTTCTTCTTCCTCTTCCGATTCATTATCATCGGCAAGGATGACACCGGGGTCCATGGCATCAGCTTGGGGCTTATGATTCGGATTTAGTAGATTGCAAAGCCTATGAACTTCCTCATGTAGATAGGTATTATGTTCTTCTAAATCTTCTACATAGAATTCTAGCTCATGAGTTCTAGCTCTAGCTACATTTTCCCTATGTCAAGCTTCATTTCTTCCCTCCACCATACGAACTAACATGCTTTCATAGTTCCTGTGCGCGGTGGTGAGACGCCTCAATTGATCCTGTAATTCTCCTACCTGTATAGCATCCAAAGCCCTATCTCTAGTAGCTTGTGCTAATTCTGCAGAAATCCTCTGTATCTCTGCTTGGGGATCAGGCCTAGAACTGCTACTGCTAGCACCATCGTTTCTAGGGGCAAGTTGGTGACGAGGAACTCCTTTGGGTCCAGTGGACTTACAGGGCGTCATCTTGGCACGAGCCATACTGTAGGAAGCCAATTAATCCAAGTAAGACCATTTGATCAAAGTCTAAAGAGTAGCTAAGATGGATTACATTACTCAAACTAGTCTCACTACTCAACTCTTGACTAAGAGGTGAAGGAAGTAACGAGTGAATTAATCATGATGCATGAATCGTTCTTACGAACAAAAACATCAAAGTTTATAATACACATAAACAACATTTATTTTTATATAGGGCATAGTAAAATTACTACTCCACCACACAAAACCTTTTTAATCAAATACGGAATGGTGAGAAAGAAATAAGATAAGCCAGAAGCAATTTGGACCAAATTATCAAATTAAATTTAGTCATCCAAATCATTTTGAAGTTTTTGTAAAACAATACAACAAAAACCTTGTAACGATCGTGCTCTGATACCATTCTGTGGCAGAACCTCCTAAGTTATAGGGCCCACATGCATCTGTCACTATCCGACGACCTTTGACATTTATGCATATGTTTCCATTAACTTAAAAAGACTGTCGGGTGTCCTCGGGGAACCCCGAATCATCCACGATTTCCGAGCAGGATCACATTACAGAGTCATTGCAGTATTACAACATTTATTCAAATATCAACACCAGAGTAAAAACAGCGGAAGTCTTACGATGACATAGTTTAGAAACCAGTTGTTTCAAACCTTACAAACTAAGTTTGATAATTATTACAAACCATAGTAGTAGTGGAGTGGCATAATTAACATATCCATAACACACAAAATAAACATCCTACCCAAGGATCACACATTTACTTCTCATCATCAGAACGAATGATAGTCATGCAGCACGATCCAAAATAGATCTGCTCATGAGGCTCACCTGCAACAAGGGGTCAACGAACCCTGAGTATAAAAGTACTCAACAAGACTTAACCGAAATAAAACTGATAGAACTCAGGAATGCTGGCTCATGGGATTCAAGGTATGGCTTTAACAATAATCAAAGTTCTTTTGCGTAAAAGCTCTTTTAACAAAATTCTTTATATAGAAAACTTCATAAGAATTATATACAAAGCTGACACGATCCGTGTTGAGATCATGAAACTTTATATCCAACACCTTCACAAGCCTGATTCGAGTTCCAGTTATTAATACTACGATGATGAACAGTGAGTTGAGTCTCCATAACCGAGGAGCAACGACGATTCGAACCGATTAAAAACCCAGCTGGGAATTCCAGACCACACGACATATGCAGGTCCTCGACCTACATATACCAACCTGCACTCAGATCCTCTAAAACAAGAATGGGTCCGCGCCACCTGAGAATACAGTACTCCACCATTCCAGCCCATGGCCACGTGGGTACACGCTACTCTCGCCATCTCTCCACTCCTAGTGCGCGAGTAGCCATTCTCATAGTAGAATAGCTGAGCAAAGGCTTACTGGAGTATGTGGTTAGTACTACAAATTCTCACCTCATGCAATTCAACAACGGACGTGCCTTAATCGACACAGGTGGAAAGACCCCGCTCACAAGACCTCCATGTCTGGTGGCTCACACTCACCGAGTCCGCCTGGTCTAGATTTATTACTCCACATTCCCATATCACATGCTAACATAATTAACCAATGTTCCATTTAAAACTTGCAGGTGGTAGGTAGTCACCCGACTTTCATCGTTCTACGCATAGCTAAGCAAAACTAGGCATATACGAGTTTAAAACTGGTAATATGGTAAATATGGAATAACAAGGGTGGTAATGCACCAATTAGGCTCTTACTTAACTCCTAATCACTTAATGCAGTAACGGAAAGCAAAAGTGAAATTAATTTATAAAACACAAGGTAGGGTTGTATGCATCCGGGGCTTGCCTTCGTTGACGGAAAAGTCTGGTTCCTGCGACGTTTCACAAGTATTCGATCCGACCTCAACAGACGGATTAACCTCTTCCACAACTTGATTAACTACCACGTGTTCACCTTCGTTCACTACACGTAGTAACAATGCCATGTTTAACATGATGCGGAATACGAAACATGATGCTCGATGATGGATGCAAAAATTAACAATTTGAATACAACTTTCCTTCGCGGTACGGTTGCAAGTTAAACAAACTAAATCTTTTTCGTAACACATACATCAATGGCCAAGGATCATTATCAACAAATGACCCAAGGTCATCACTCAATCAAAATTTCAAACAAAACCTAAATCATTAAAGGTTACTATTTGTTTTTATGAATTAATTATTTAATTCAAAATTATGAAATAAATCAACTTATTCTAATTGAGCTAAAAATTTTAGTATATGTTTATTACATGATAAGTAAGTGGCAAAACAAATTTCATAATTTTTGGACAATTAAACAAGCCTAGAAAATCATGGAAATCCATTTATTAATAAATTGAGCAATTTTTATCACATTCAAAAAGTACTGAAAAACATTATTTCATATTTTTCTTAAATACTATACATCACAGAGAAGTCACACAAAAATTTTCATAATTTTTGGAGCTCTAAATAAATCTACACAAAAATAACAAAAACAGACACTATTCATTCAAATCTGAAAATAGAAAAAATCCATTTGAACGCTGAGTCACTGACAACCCGACCCCACCTGTCATCCCTAACCTCGCACGTTTGACCACGACGGCGACGGCGCTGACCGACGTAAACTCGTTGACGGTGAGTCCAACGGCGACGGCCAAGGTACCAAAATGATCACCAAGACTAGGCGCATCGATTGACGTCCCTATCAGCACTGATTACGGCCCTATACTAGCTCGTCGTCGGCCGTGGCGAACGCGGTGGCACAGCAGCGCTACGCCGGCGGCGTGCAACCGGTAGAGCTCAAACAAGGGATCCAGGAAGCACCAGTGGCTCACCCCGAACACGTTGAAGCAAGGAGCGAGGTTGGAGAAGCAACGGAGAGGCGTGACGACGATCACGGTGATCACGGCGGAGCAAAGATCGTCGGTGAGGAAGAACCGGTGACTGCAGTGGTCAAAATGAGCAACCAACTATGGATTAAGTACCACAGCATCGAAACAAAACAGAATCAACCAAAACTAGGGACGGAGATGCACCGTGGAGCTCTGGCCGCGGCGAATCGTGCTCGGCGGAGGAGTTGCCGGCCGCGAGGAAGAAGACGATGCAACTCGAGTTCCCGATGGAGACAAGCTGAATTGGTGGGTCGGCTGGATGCGCAAGGAGTAAGCAAAGCTGGAACTAGCTTATCAGCGACGGTGGAGCACAACAACGATGGCGCGGGCTCGCCGGAGATGAGCAAGGCGACGGGAAAAACAAAGCAAGAAGAAAGGGCAAAGACGACGGCGGCTCAGGCTATAAAGGGAGCCAAGAAGCTCGAGGAAGCTGCGCTGTGGCCTTCACTGCGCTAGCGCGACGCCAAAATGGCCACGACCGCGCCTAGAACGCCGAAGAAGGAAACGCCGGCAATGTAGCTTCGGCGGTGGACACTGTTCACAAAAATTACAGATTTGCCATTCGCCAAATTTCACAAATTACTCCAAATAGGTTTTTTAAATGATCTTTGAAATGATTTTGAAATGATCTTTTAAATTCAAATAGGGGATATTTAACGAATTACGCCTTTTTGAATTACTCCAAATTTTACTAAACAACTTGAAAAACTCCAAAAACAAACTTTGTATAACTTGCCAAGCTCTACACTTTTGCTTTTGGGCTCAACCCCAAAATATGCTTAGATTTTGAAATGGATTTTCAGGGTAGGGTTTAAATACTGAAAATCAGGGTTTTCTGGAAAATTCAAATCCAAACCAAATTTTGACATGATTCAAGCAATTCAATTCAACACTCATAACACAAATGTAAACTTGTTTTAGTGAATGCATATCAAAGTTTGTAATATGAACAAATGCCTTGCAATGCATATGATGACATGTCATGTTTTTAATATTTAAACACCCGGGGTGTTACAGGCGGTGGCAGAGCGGCCAGACCCATCGGCGAGGCGTGCGCATGCTGTGCAGATGACAGTGGTCGGCGATGCGGCGACAGTGGCAGGCTGGGCTAACGTGGTGGCACGCGTGCGGCCTTGCGTGTCGGGCAGCAGGCGCAGCGACGCCGAGTGATGGCGCGGTGATCGCGCCAAGGCGCTGCAACCGTGTCATGCACGCTTTTTAAAGCTGCTAAAAAATCCAACTCGATGATCCAGTTGCTAAACTACCCATTTTACGCTCGAGATGGTATATCAAGCTACTAAAACCAACCATGAAATTACACTACTTCTTAATCCAATTCACCTACAAAACTTCCCAAACTTAGCCTCGTCGAACCATCTTCTGACTTAAGAAAATTGACTAAGTTTCAAATGGTTTCGCGTCGAATGCGATTTTCAAGCTATTAAGTAAGCTAGCTAGTGAATCTCGTTCATGACCACACATATTTCATTGTCACCTACGAATCTTATACTACAAACATTATTAAAGTTCCGTATATGCATTCTATAATATTTTCGTTCAATAAAAATTCATCTAGAACCCTAAGTGACACAACGCGACATGAAATATAACATTCGTTTCAAGTTACGGATATTGCTTTACACACTATATTACACATATTTACACATAAGTATGATGCTCATGCAGTGTTTTAGCAAAAGACTATATAGTGTAACGCCGAGGGTGTTACAAATCTACCCCCCTAAAATAAAATCTCGACCCAAGATTTCATGTGCCTAGTGTGGGAAGGAGATAGGAAATACATTTCAACATAACAACTACTCATTAGAACCAGAGAGAAGGTGGGGGTAATGCTTCAATATATAGCTCTCTTGTTCCCACGTGGCTTCATCCTCAGAGTGGTTTTGCCACTGCACCTTGTAGAACTTCACCACATTGTTCCTTATGACTCTTTCCTTTTCGTCCAGGATTTTGACAGGGTGCTCAATATAAGTCAAATCCGGCTGGAGGGGAAGCCCTTCAATTTCCATAGCTTCATCAGGAACCCACAAACATTTCTTCAATTGCGATACATGAAACACATTATGTACCGCAGATAAAATATCTCGAAGCTAGAGACGATAAGCAACTGGGCCACACTGCTCCAACACCTTGTAAGCACTCACATATTGAGGGGCTAGCTTATCATGGGCACCAAATTGATGCACCCCTCTCATAGGAGACACCTTGAGATACACATAATCCCCAACTACATACTACAAGGGCCTTCTTCGCTTGTTTGTATAAGCTTTCTATCGGCTCTGAGCTGCCTTCAAGTGACTCTGAATAATGCTTACTTGCTCTCAAGCCTCTTTGATGAAATCAGGCCCAAAGTATCCATGGTCTCCCACTTCAACCCAGTTGAGTGGTGTCCTACATTTCTTTCCATATAGAGCTTCAAAGGGTGCCATACGAATGCTCTCTTGATAGCTGTTGTTGTAAGAAAACTCAGCGAACTTCAGGCATTCATCCCACTTTTTAGGGAAAGAAATGGCATAAGCTCTCAACATGTCCTCGAGCACCTGGTTCACCCTTTCTATTTGGCCATTAGTTTGTGGATGATATGCTGAGCTTCTGAGGAGACGAGTACCAAGACATTGCTGCAGTTGGTCCTAGAAATGAGAGACAAAAACTGACCCTCTATCAGAGATGATAGTAAGGGGAACTCCATGTAGGGTCACAATCCGGTCAAAATATATATGAGCATACTTCCTAGCTGCATATCTGGTGTCCACCGGGATAAAATGAGCAGACTTAGTTAGACAGTCCACAATGACCCAAATAGAATCATAGCCCTTGGATGTGCAGGGCAAACCCACCACAAAGTTCATAGAGATATCTTCCCATTTCCATACAGGAATGGGCAAGGGCTGCAAATATCCCAAAGTATGCATATGATCTGCTTTAATTCTCCTAGAAGTGTCGCACTCCGCGACATACTGGGTGATGTCCTGCTTCATGTTGGACCACCAGTACAAGTGGCACAAATCATGATACATCTTGTTGCTGCCAGGATGGATAGACAACTTTGAATGGTGAGCTTCATTCAAAATCTTCCTTTTTAGCTCATCATTTGATGGAACCACCAATCTATCCTTGTACCTCACTACATCTTGCTCATCAATACTAAAGTGCGGGCCACGCCCTTCGGCCATCAATTTCCTGATGTGAGGGATTTCCAAAGTATCTTGCCTCTACTCTAGAATAATCTGCTCTAGCAATTCTAAGGTCAAAGCAATGTGAGCCAGCACCTCTGCATGGTCGAGAGACAAAGGTGTTTCTTCAACCTGATATGACTTTCGGCTCAAGGCATCAGCTACCACATTGGCATTTTCTGGGTGATAATGTACCTCCAAGTTGTAATCCTTGATTAATTCCAACCACCTCCTTTGCCTCATATTTAACTCAGACTGAGTAAAAATATATTTGAGGCTCTTATGATCTGTAAAAATGTGTACTTTGTTGCCCAACAAGTAATGCCTCTAAATTTTTTGAGTATGGACCATAATAGCCAGCTCTAAATCATGGGTGGGGTAATTTACTTCGTGCTTTTTCAGTTGGCGCGAAGCATAAGCTATCACACGCCCATCTTGCATAAGCACACATCCCAACCCCATCTTCGAGTCATCACAATATACATCAAAAGGTCTATCGATATCGGGTTGGGCCAACACAGGAGCAGTGGTCAGAAATGTCTTCAAAGCTTGGAAGGCTTCTTCATAGGTTTGTCTCCAATCAAACTTGGCTTCTTTTTGGAGCAGCTTGGTCATCGACTGAGCTATCTTGGAGAAATCTAGAATGAAACACCGATAGTACCCAGCCAGACCAAGGAACTGACGAATCTGGTGCACAAACTTGGGAGACTTCCAATTCAGCACATCTTGCACCTTGTTGGGGTCTACAGAAATGCCGTTAGGTGTCAAAATTTGCCCCAAAAACTACACTCGATCTAACCAGAATTCACACTTGCTAAATTTAGCATACAACTTGTGTTCCCTCAATCGAGCTAGTACTAAGCGAAGGTGTTGGGCGTGCTCTTCATCATTCTTGGAATATATCTAGATATCATCGATGAATACCATAATAAACTTGTCCAGCTCTGGTATAAAGATTGAATTCATCAGATACATGAAGAATGTAGGAGCGTTGGTGAGACCAAAACACATGACTAGGTATTCATACAGCCCATACCTAGTAGAAAAAGTTGTCTTTGGTATATCTTGTGGTCTAATCTTGATACGATGATAGCCTAAACGAAGGTCAATCTTGGAGAACACCTTGGAACTAGCTAGATAATCGAACAAAATATCTATGCGGGGCAAAGGATACTTGTTCTTAACGGTTACGTGTTTACACAAAAATTTGGAAGGAGTCCCGTAGAGACTTAAAAGCTCCTAAGATCATTTCATCAAGGGAGCAATTACGTGCAGATCGGAATTAGCTGATTCGAATGCAGCATCGGAATTAGCTTTCTTCAGGCAGCGCTGGTAGATAATGACAAAGGCTACGATCGGCGCTAGGACGAAACATGATGGACTCTACAAAAGGGGAAAGATTAGAGTCCAAGTTATCTTAAATTAGGAATGTTTTCCTTTATACCGAAGATTGTAACGAATCGTGATCAAGTAGGATTCATGTTTAGACTCCGGGTATAAATACCGAACCCCGGCTATTGTAAAGAACAACAATCAATCCAATATACATTTCATTTACTTTTTCGGCTTCGGCCACCCCTTAGGAGTAGGAGTAGAGTAGATCTCGGCGAGTTCTTCAGCAAGTATGGCTGCATCGATCCGGTCGACCTCAACTACTTGTTGTAAGTACCGTCATGGCTTATACCTCTATTCGGACAGTTGCATCGATCCGGTCGACCTCCACTATGACTCTGGTATAAGTTAGTTATCGATTCTTGCCTAGTTCAAGTACGGCTACATCGATCTGTCGACCTCCACTGCATGAACTAGATCAAGGTCAAGTTATCGGCTCTACCTTAGAATGGCAGTCTTTGGTAGATTCATGAAGTTACCGATATTGCTTATTGCTTTCATTATTTATCTAAATTACAACAATATCACTCTACCCTATTGGGATTGATCTAGATCAGCCTTATATCTTGTTTAGCCTATCATTTGTTAATCTAAAACTGATCTAATATGTACATTAAACGATGAGTTACGTTTTATCGGCTATTTTACATCAATCTTGATCGTGCATAGCATGCGGTTAAAGCATGTTGCATCTTGAGTAGATTTATTAGCTAGCGAAAACCGTTCCATAGCCCGTTATCACGACCTATGTGATTCTACCTCATACCCCACTGTTAGCACCATGGAGTGGGGATCATTATTCGGTAGATCTATTCCTGATAAGGCATGACTTTAACTGTGCGCTATGCTTGAATCAGTTGTTTTAGCCGATATCGAGTGCTTTCACGAACAGTTCGCATCATGAGACCGTTGAAGTAAAGATAGGTTGAAAGATGTGTTAGCCCGACGATCTTATTATTGTATTATGGCCTGCATGATTCTAACTCATGCCCCATTGATATTAGTAATGAGTTAGGGTCGTTGAGTCTATTGTTATTTCTACGGCCTGCATGATTCTGCCTCATGCCCCACTGGTCATAGTGATAGATGAGATCTAACATGTTTATTAGATTTATCTTTATTAAACGGTTAAATGGTGTTGAATTGTTTTTTATATAAAAGGGGTTTGGTTGCTTGTAATCATTGGCTCAGCATAAACCAATCATTGTTGACATCTTATTACCATTGATTAATATCTACTCAAATAATGACATTTATCTTGAATGATAACCGATTCTTCTTATACAATCCAATAAGCTTTAACTGATTTATTCTCATGAATATGCTGAAATCGACTGTTTAGTCAATCTTCTTCCATATCGGCTCTCAGAGCCGCACATTCGGGACTGTCTGACGACACCGGCAAGTTTCGCCCTTAATTACTGATAAGCTTTCTCTCCTTGTCAATTACAGGGTTAAATTGACTGGCACGTCTTGGGAGGAGTGCATAGGATCGACCACCCCTGTGCTGAAGCTAGGCGGATCTACAGCTCCATCGAGCAGATCCTTCCGACTTGCTGCGTGTGTCCTCGGCATGGGACAAAAATTCTGTGTCTCACACATTTCTGGCACGCCTGGTGGGACACCACAATCATCATGGCGGTTCACAACAACAACGACATCCTTATGCTGCATTATGAAGATCTACCTGATGGGGATAAGGGTATCATCAGCAAAGCTATAGAAGAGTTTCAGAATAAGTGTTTGTTGTCCTACACCAAAATATGTGACAACACAATTGTTCAGAAATTTCCGCTACCAAGAGTTCTACTACACGGGCAGACAAATATGACTAAAGATGAAAACATGCGTTTCTTTAAGGAAGTTGTAGACAAATCTGTTCGTGATGCCATATCAAGCCATAACGAAGCTTTCATGGACATATTCCACAACGCCATGAGAGAGGCGATTCATGGATTTCTAGTTGGTCAAGGCAGACCGACTTATTACAACATTCCAGATCCATTGACCCAAGGGACTAATCAAGTCGGTACTAGCCATCAAGAAGCAGCACCAGCTGGTAATGGTGATATCGAGATAGTTCAGGGTTCATCTGAATAGGCTCAAGGAACCACTACGAATCAGATACATTATAATCCTAGACCGTCAGTACAACATGTGCAATAGCCGACGGGGCAAAGTCAGAACCAGGCGATCAATTTTGGCACATCAGACCACATACCGTCGTTGGCTCAAAAAATAGCACCATCAATTCAAAGGATCCGTAGAGATATAGATCCTTATGTCTACAATCAGAGACTTCAAGCAGCAAGCCAGCAAAGGGCCCAACAGATCGAGATTTCACAAGGGTATCACTATGGCATGGATTATAACACCCTTCACATGATGCCAAATCTAGGATACCAAGGCACACAGGATTCAATTCACAGATGGGTCAGCAAATGCAAACAAATCCAAATCCACAAGCTAATAAATTACTGCTGAGGGTGACCAAGATGATGAAGAATTAGTTCAGTCTAAAGCCAAAAGGGCTGACCTTTTCATACAAACGCCCATATCCAGAATGGTATGATTTGGTCGCTCTTCCAACAAATTATAGGCTTCTAGAATTCGCTAAGTTCACTGGCCAAGATAGTACAAGCACGATAGAACATATCAGTCAGTATCTTACACAATTAGGCGAAGTGTCAGTTGAAGATGCCCATCGAGTTCGTTTCTTCTCTCTGTCCTTATCAGGGCCAGCCTTCACTTGGTTTTCATCATTGCTAGTCAATTCCATTGCCAATTGGGTTGACCCAGAGAAGAAGTTTCATACATATTTTTGTACTGGGACTGGAGAAAAGAAGATTACCGATCTGACAACTATAAGACAGAAGACTAATGAATCGGGCACTAAATTTCTTCAGAGGTTTCGAGAAACCAGGAACTTGTGCTTTTCCTTAAACTTGGCCGATGGATTAAAGGAAAAATAAGCATTGAGTCTTGGAGATAGATTTAGGCCGACGTATGTGAATGCTGAGTCAAAGTGTAAGCGCAATTCAGAGTTAATGGATTTCTTAAAGAAGTTCTATTTCGCTTAATAGGACGCTTGACCTGGGTTGATTAATCATTTGACCTTTGATATGAAAAGTTCTGCGGGGTGTTATCCTAACATTTGATCAACACTTGATAGCCGATTCGTTCTCGGCTCTAATAGCCGGTACCAGGAGGGTATCGCCTCTAGATTAAAAAATAAAAATCTTCAAAAACAATAAAAGCCGATACGATATGTATCGTCTATAGAGCAAAAAACAAAGAGTAAAAACAGTCATACACAAGGGCATTGCACTGAGGCGCATTCATGAAAGAGAAGTCTTTGTTCATTGGTTCCCCTAGGTACAATCTAGTCGAAGACTTTGTTCACCACATCCTGAGCGGATGTGATGTCCACGATGGCCTCCGCCGCTGCGGTGAAATCTTCTATCAAATCTTCATGTCCCTTAGGGCCATCGCCAATCGAGAAGCCAACCTCCATGGTGTGGAGATCCTGCCCGATTTGGACCTACGCTGTAGTTAGCGCCATCGATGCGCCATAATGAATGCCGTGAAGGGCAATCTCCTAGACACAGGCCAAGATGTCTTGGAGACGAGTGTCAATGAGGGAACCCCTAGCATTGACGGTGTCTGTGGCTGCGTTCACTACTAGTTGGAGGGACTCCAACTGCACCATTTGGGCTAGCAATTATAGAAGACTATCAAAACAAAGGCAATGGAAACTAGAATAGAAACGTTCGTGAAACACATCTCACCTGCTACCACAGCATCAGACTTAGCCAGCCGCGCTTGAATGGCGCTGGCCTCCTCCTCAGCCGCATTAAGGGCCGCTTGCAAGACCCCTAGATGAATGTCAAGCTGACCATTGTTCCGAATCGCCTCAGAATAGCGGTCCTCAGCCGCCCTCCATTCTTAGAAGAAGCGTCGAGCATCATCGCCGTCATACAAGTTGAAAGCATCCGACGATGAAGCCGGCGCAGAAGACGCAACATCAGTGGGTTTGCCAGTCCTAGAGAAAGGATGAAGGCTGTCATTCACAACGAACCTATAGGCGAATCAGAACGGGTCATCATCATGAACAAGATGTTGCCAATCTCACCTCATGCGTCGAAGATGCTAGTTCATCGACATGTCCTCTTTAGGGACCTCCTCCACCGCATGCTTGCCTTGGTTATCCTCACCGGCCATGAGAGATGGTTGGATCTATGGAAGGGAGGAGGAAAACTGCTATAGGGTTTTGGTAGGCGGAAGAAAGCGAAGGAACAGTTGTGAATGGAGATGTGTTTGAGGTTGAAGCCCTTGGCTAGTATTTGAAGACATGAAGTGAAGAGGCATACTTCTTAGGACACGCAAAAGGCAACCACAATTAATAGAAGGCAAAACACCACTTCACTAATGCTGAAGAGAATACGGCGCCAGATGACTAAGGATAGAAGATCGAAGGGCTCTCTTAATAAAGGCCATGTTTTTAGACCTAGATGGAATTCAAACTAGGAGTCTGGAATCATCTATTTTCAAAATCGGCTCTTTAGCCGGAACAGAGGATCTGATCTTCAAAAATGAGGAAGGGAGATGAGACTCTTGAGAAGGCTGGGAATGAATTACCCTAGATGGCCAAAGAGCGAAAGAGCTGATAGAGTCGACTCATGATCTCGTATAGCCATGATACAGTTCTAGGAAGTTCAAACTGGATTGAGGTGCGTTATTTTGCAGAGTGATTTATCAGCCAAAGTCTACGAGAATTTTGTGATGAATGACTTAGAAGACTTGAGTTGCCTTTGGCTATGTGCTCTTGAAAAGCATAAACCAAAGATTGTAGAATATCACAGTTAAAAGATCAAGAATGGGCAATTCTCTGAGAGAGATTTGGTTTGGAGAGTAAAACTACCGATTGGGTCGAAAGACGGCGAATCTGGCAGGGTGGTCACCTAATTGGGAAGGACCTTATCGGATCAAGCGATGTGCACCGGGTAAAACTTATGTTTTGGAAACACTAAGAGGAAAAGAAGGATTCAGCGGAGCAATCAAATGGGGAATATTTAAAGGAATATTACCCTAACGTTTGGATTAATATTTGATGACCAATTTGCTCAGTTGTCAGCTCTAATAGCCGATACCAGAAGGGCATTGCTTCTAGTGCAAAGGTAAACCCAAAAGGGTAAAAGCCAGTACAATGTGTATCGCCACAGGAGTAAAGCAGACACAGACAAAGTGATGCATGTAGTATGTAGTACAAAACAAAAGGGAAAAACACTCAAGATGGAGAAATTGTTTGCTAATATCACCTATTACAAACTACGGGCCAGAAAACACTTTGGCTACTATATCATCAGCCTAGGAGATAAAGGCTATAGAGTTAGCAACACTGAAGAAGTCCTCAATCAAGCGTTCATAATCCCCAGGGTGTGCCACAGCTGGGAAGCCATGGGGAAGGAACCAAAGCTCGTGGCCAAAATGGACTTGCGCAGAAGCTAATGCCATGACAGCACCATAGTGAATGCCATGCAAAGCGACCTCTCTGACATGGTTTGGGACGTCGTATAGGTGAACCACTAGGATGGCGCCTCTAGCATTGACAAATCCCGCTGCGTGCTCCGTAGGCAATCAGAGGCTCTCCAGTTGAGCAGAAAAATCTAAAAGATTCAAAGGGAAGATGATCAGAGTCTTGAAGATGAAACTAGAAGGAAGCAGAGGATATAATAGAAATCTCACTCGTAATTTTGGCCTTGACCTTAGCCAGCCTACCCTCTACAGAATCTGCCTCAGGAGGTGATCGACATCGAACCATGGCTAGAGCTGACTCTACGAGGGAGAGACATTCGTCGAGACTCTGACCATGTCGATCAATAGAGGCAAGAAGATCGTCATTATCAATCCGCCTCCTTTGATAACAAGGGAGCTAGCGATGAGCTATTAACAAAGAGGACCCTAAAGGCCGAACGGAGTCGGTCCTATTCCCTGAGGCAGTGGGGGCACCACGAGTTGTAACCTCCTAATGATGAAGGCACTGACGCGATGATGCAGGTCCATTGAGGGCCTCCTCAGCAAACTTTTTGCTATTCTCCATGATCTCAAACCTACGGAAAAGTAGGAACTATACTAAGAACGTGGAAGGTTTAAGGTGAGGTGAGTTGTTTCTCGATCCCCAGCTGTGGCCTGTATATATAGCCCAGGAAGGCAGAGAGATAGATTTTGCCAGCGGTGTGAAATTGGGATCAGATACAGAAAAGGATCGACGTCCCAAGAATTCAGGGAACAGATAATGAAGAGATAATAGATTCAGACTTATTGCTCTCTCAAGTTACAGAATGCCATGGGATAATGCAAAAAATTTACATTGACCTGCAATTAGCCTACCAAAGCCTCTTTACATTGAAGGAAGTTTGAATCCCTATAGGGCCGAAAGTCATCATAAACCAAATCACATCGGCCCATTAATTATGATAGGGAAGGAAAAGGCTGTCTGTCTAACAAATGCCCAGCTGATTTCTTGAAGCTGCTGGAAAGAAGCTTGTGGCTTTCCCCGATGTGCATTTGGTTGAACAAACAAGGGGAAAGTGTCCACGCATTTTAGCCCTTGCAAACACTAGAACAGCTCTACGAGCATGGAGAGAAGACCCAGGCGATAACATAAGGATTCTTCTAACTGCAGTAGCTGATTCTCTTGCTCGACAAGGTGCTAAGATGGGAGACACAATCACCCTATGCACAAGAATTCTTCTAACCATTTGAGACCTTCATAGCAAAATGATAGACCATGGAGGGTCTAGCGAAGTCAGGAGCACTCGAGGAGGTAGATAGAAGAGAAACATGGCTGAATTGTTGAGTTGCTCCCGCCAGGGTCGGATAAGCGTTTTATAGCCACCCTAGAAAGATGAATCCAAGTGCCCGTGAAGTAGTGATGCTCTTGTAAAATTTTTGAGGCATAGGCTCATGAGCTGCAGGCGGCGACAAACAGTAGACCCCAGATCAAGATTCTCTACTCGTGACTGCGAACGAATCAGGAATACAGACATGATATTTTTGGAATAAAATTACTTTTATCCCAAAATTGGGGGGCATGTGTTTACACCAAAATTTGGAAGGAGTTTCACAGAGACTTAAAAACTCCTAAGATCATGTCATCAAGGGAGCAATTGCGTGCATATCAGAATTAGCTGATTCGAATGCAGCACCGGAATCAACTTTCTTCAAGCAGCGCTGGCAGATAATGACAAAGGCTATGATCGACGCTAGGATGGAACATGATGGACTCTACAAAAGGGGAAAGATTAGAGTCCAAGTTATCTTAAATTAGGAATGTTTTCCTTTATACCAAAGACTATAACGAATTGTGATCAAGTAGGATTCATGTTTAGACTCCGGGTATAAATACCGAACCCCGGCTATTGTAAAGAACAACAGTCAATCCAATATACAATTCATTTACTTTTTTGGCTCCGGCCACCCCTTAGGAGTAGGAGTAGAGTAGATCTCGGCGAGTTCTTTAGCAAGTATGACTGCATCGATCTGGTCGACCTCCACTGCTTGTTGTAAGTACCATCATGGCTTATACCTCTGTTCGTACGGCTGCATTGATCCGGTCGACCTCCACTGCGACTCTGGTATAAGTTAGTTATCGATTCTTGCCTAGTTCAAGTATGGCTGCATCGATCCGATCGACCCCCACTGCATGAACTAGATCAAGGTCAAGTTATCGGCTCTACCTTAGAATGGCAGTCTTTGGTAGATTCATTAAGTTACCGATATTGCTTATTGCTTTCATTATTTATCTAAATTACAGCAATATCACTCTGCCCGATTGGGATTGATCTAGATCGGCCTTATATCTTGTTTAGCCCATCGTTTGTTAATCTAAAACTGATCTAATCTGTACATTAAATGATGAGTTACATTTTATCGTTTGTTTTACACCAATCTTGATCGTGCATAGCGTGCGGTTAAAGCATGCTGCGTCTTTAGTAGATTTATTGGCTAGCGAAAACCATTCCATGGCCCGTTATCATGACCTGTGTGATTCTACCTCACATCCTACTATTAGCACCGTGGAGTGGGGATCGTTATTCGGTATGTCTATTCCTAATAAGGCATGACTTTAACTGTGCGCTATGCCTGAATCGGCTATTTTAGCCGATATCGAGTGCTTTCACGAACAGTTCGTATCACGAGACCATTGAAGTAAAGATAGGTTGAAAGATGTGTTAGCCCCATGATCTTATTATTGTATTATGTCCTGCATGATTCTACCTCATGCCCCACTGATATTAGTAATGAGTTAGGGTCATTGAGTCTATTGTTATTTCTACGACCTACATGATTCTGCATCATGCCCCACTGGTCATAGCGATAGATGAGATCTAACATGTTTATTAGATTTATCTTTATTAAATGGTTAAATGGTGTTGAATTATTTCTTTATATAAAAGGGGTTCGGTTGCTTGTAATCATTGGCTCAGCATAAACCAATCATTGTTGACATCTTATTGCCATTGATTAATATCTGCTCAAATAATGACATTTATCTTAAATGATAACCGATTCTTATTATATAATCCAATGAGCTTTAACCGATTTATTCTCATGAATATGCTAGAATTGACTATTTAGTCGATCTCCTTCCATATCGGCTCTCAGAGCCGCACATTCGGGACTGTCTGGCAACACCGACAAGTTCCACCCTTAATTACTGATAAGCTTTCTCTCCTTGTCAATTACAGGGTCAAATTTACTGGCACGTCTTGGGAGGAGTGCGCAGGATCAACCACCCCTGCGCTGAAGCTAGGCGGATCTATAGCTCCATCGAGCAGATCCTTCTAGCTTGCTGCTTGTGTCCTCGGCACAGGATGAAAATTTTGTGTCGACATTACCGCATTAAGAGGGTGGTAATCCACACACATCCGAAGAGTGCCATCCTTCTTCTTGACAAAATGGCTAGACAACCCCATGGTGAAGAGCTAGGATGGATGAAGCCTTTTTCCAACAATTCTTCCTGCTGCTTCTTCATTTTAGCCAATTCCTTTGGAGCCATGCGGTACGAGCGTCGGGAGATAGGAGCAGTATCAGGCTCTAGCTTAATGGAGAATTCCACCTCTATGTATGGTGGCAACCCACGTAGATCTTCAGGAAAAACATCTAGGAACTCACATACTACCGAAATAGAGGTAAGATTATGAGAGGCTTTAGCATGAGCAGCAATATGTAAGACTGGATCTGAGGGTACCAGAAGAGACATCCTATCCTTAGAAGAAGGAAGTCGTAACTCCACAACTCTCTGCTTCAGATCTAATACCACCCCATATACCCACAACCAGTTCATTCCAAGAATTGCATCAATGCCTTGCCCAGGCAGCACCATGAACTGGAGGCGATAAGTATGGGTGGCTAATACTAAGCTAACTATGTTCGTCCGAGTATTGATGCACATCTATGCACCCAGAGTACATATTCTATAGGCATATGGTATAGCCATAAGAGGTATATTGTGCCGATCGACATGTAACACCCCAAAATTTGCCACTTTTGAAAATAGAGTTAAAATGATTTATTTGTGATTTTTTGTGCACATGAAAACATAGGAAAATAAAAATTTTCATTAATTTAAAATTTATCATAAGGTAGAAACATGTTTGTTGCATTCATGCCGGTCGCACCTCGTGTTTCTATGTGCAAAATGTATGTTTTTTATACGTTTAGAAGACGAATATCTATCTCTAGGAATTTTCCAGCTTCTTTCTAAAATTTAATTCCTAACTGCTTCACCTTAATCTTTATGTTCAAAGTTCCCAACAATCTTTTTATGAGCTCCAAATACTTTATTTGGGTTCATCATGTTCCAAAGTGTCTCTGAGAATTTTCCCCAAATTTTTGGAGGTCTCGGAGTATTTTTCTTGGCTTAAATATCAATTCTGGACTTTTCTAGAATTATTTTATCCACGAAATTAATTAATTCCGAAAATAATAAATCTCTCATTTATCCCAACGCTCAAAGCCCATGTGCAATAATCCTAATAAATCCTAAAGGCTCATGCATTTATTTACTAATGGGCTTTAATGTTTATTTAGGCCCATTAGTAATTGTGGAGGGGGTAACATCAATTAGTACCATATCACTAGTTGACGTGGATGTGGAGAGTTTTTCTTCCTATATATATCAACCAACCCCTTGGGCAAAGCACACCAAAACTACCATGTGGAGAGCCCCTAGTTTGGGAAATCCCTCGTGTAGTAAATTATATTTTTCTCCTCTTTCTCTCGCCGTTGCGGTCGCCGTCGTCGTCGCCGTTGTCGTCTTGCTCCTCCTACGCCACCGAGGTACCCCTAGGTAAGACCGCCATCCAAAATATTTTCCCAGACTTCGTCTTCTTCTTTTAAAAGCGTAGTTTCGTTGGTTTAGATCCAAAATACATTTTCAACTATTTACAGAATTGCCACTGATTTTGTTTTAGCCATAACTTCTCCGTTTTTACTCCGATTTGATCCGTTCAACTTGCGTTAGGTTCGTAATTTCATGATCTACGTGTTTATACTACTGTTCAGTATGTTTTTAACTTTTAAAATTCGTGATTAGATTTAATCTAATATTCGACTAAAAGAAATCTTGTTTAAATCATATCTTCTGCGTCTTAGATCCATTTTAGTCCATTCAAGTTGCGTTAGATTCATAGCGTCAAGATCTACACGTTCGTAACAGTGTTTATCATGTCACTAATACTGGAATTTCATGGTTTGAATTATATCTTAAATAACAATTATGCAACTGGATCTTATAAATAGAATATGATTTGTTTCACTTTAGTTTTATAAATCAAATCTAAATTTGACTTAAATTATAATATCTATAAAATGTCTTATATATGTTTTTATACCATTAAGACACATGAAGCTAATAGTTTTATGAGTAAATCTATCGATAGTTGTATCTTTTTCACCGTAGCTTCGATTAGCGTGTTTTTCGTGTCTGTGTGTTCGTAGCGAGACATAGATTTGTTTTACAAACTTTTCATCTTGATTTTATGTTTGGTGTACTGTTCTAATTTAGATCTATTGTCTGCTTCATGTATGATTGTATGGATGCTTGTGTGGTGCTTTATGATTAAGTCTAGTCGGTGAGATATACGTGGTGATCAAGAAGAAAAAGAAGAAGTACGTTGAAGATTAAAGCTTACCGAAGGATCGGTGTTTAAGGCAAGTATAGCATGGGACCATCCTTGTTGCCTATTCACTGTTAATCATTTAATTCATACTGCATGTGTCTACCTTGACTACCACTAAGGATATCCTAGTCTTTTGTACTTGTACCTTGACTCCTATGGGGTACTGCATTGGGTAGTATGATGCTAGTGCTCAACTACAACCATGATCTTGTAACTTGACTAATGGAATATGCAATAAACATTAAAAGATGCTTTTTAGCAACATGGAACAAGGGGGCTAGAGCATTGGGCTATTTTTATGGTGCTCTAGATTCCTCTCCCTAAGGACTTATCTGTAAGTGATCATCCGGGACTTACAGTACAGCTGTGAGGGCTACATGGCTCTGGCTTTAGCTCAGTATGAGGACCTTTTCTAGCTTGTTAGTGGTTACCTTTATTGGCGTAAGAATGGCTTGACGAATTAGGTATAGGACAGCCTCTACTCTTATGTGTATAGCCATGATGGAATTGTGCCATTCGATAGGGGGTTCCTAAATCTGTTTGTCGAGTGAATCTAATGGCCCTAACTTGTTAGATGAACCTTTGAAAGGCTTCATAGTGAACCCTGCCGACCTTCCTTGGTAGTGGGTCAAGAGGCTGATCACCTCGGGCGAAGGGGTAAATCACGACTCATAGTGAAAGTGTATAACCTCTGCAGAGTGTAAAACTGGTATATCAGCCATGCTCATGGTCACGAGCGGCCTTGGAACATTTACGAAATAGATGATGAACACATATGATACTGATGATGAAGATGCTCACTAATGGTTAATTGTTTATGCTATTCATTATTCATGTTTACCTGATCATGTGTTTATGGGCTTGAGGTGAACTTGTTGCTACTCAATTGCTAAAATCATGACTCATTAAAAACTAATCGCAGTTAAACCAGTGTCAGCCTTTTGAGCCTCATGAACCCCATGTTATATTTGTTGAGTACGACATGTACTTACGCTTGCTTTATTTTTCAAATATTTGGATAAAAATCCTAGATGGGTACCAGATTGGTAGAGTATGGAGGAATTAGGCTTGTGATCAACCAGTCAGTTGTCCCTATGGATTTGGAGTCTTCGCCTGAAGATCGGAGTTGTCTTTACGCTGTCTATACTCTGAGGTTATATTCTTTATACTAATACATTATGTATTTAAGCATTGTCTATTGATATTACCCTTATTTGTAGCTATATGTGAGATTTGACTTCCTGGGCTCACATATGGTGTGTATCTAGTTTTGTTCTTAAAACCGGGTGCTACACGACAAAACCCATACTCGTGAATGAATGTGATGCACCAGAATCAAACAACACATAAGTTGGATGGGAATCAATGGTGAACATACCAGCCATCATCGATTCCTGTTGCAATATTTGCTCAGCATAAGTGAGATTCACCTGTCCAGATCGACTGACTGGCACTTTCTTCTTGATCACTGCCCGCTTGACTAGCCTAGATTTAGCTGATGGCTGAGCTGACTGGGCTAGCTGGTTTTGAGGACACTCTCGGGCATAGTGGCCATCCTTGCCACATTTGAAGCAAGCACCCGACTTGTTTCCCTATCCCAGACGAGGTGGGGTCTGTTACCCTTGGGGCTGCTAATGTTGCACCTGCTGAGTAGGTGCACGGTACTACATGGAAGGAGCCTGAGAAGTATGCTGGGGCTATTGGAACGAATGCTCGCCTAATGATTGATAGGACACCCATCGTACAACCTGTACTTTCTGAGTATGAGGGTGACTAAAAGACCCCATAGCCACCCGCTTTCACTTCCATTCTGTCTAGGAATCCCGTTGCAAGCCCTCCATGGCGATGGTAGCATTCATCATTGCCCCAAAGGTCTGATAGTTCACAGTATAAAGCTCCTTCTGTAAGCTGCAAGAGAGGCCACGATAGAAGCGGTCCCTCTTCTTCTCATCTGTGTCAACATGGGTCCCAGCATACTACGACAAGTGATTGAACTTGTTGATGTAGTCCATCACTGTCATACTCCCTTGCCGAAGGTCTAGAAACTCAGTTAGCTTCCTATTGAGAACACCAGCAGGAATATAAAATTCTCTGAACGCTGCGGTGAACTCCTGCTAGGTCACTCGGTGATCTGACTGCTACATGGCATTGAAGGTATCCCATCATGCACTTGCGGACCCCAACAACTGTTGCGCTGCAAAGTGCACTTTCTGCTCATCAGTCACGGTGAGCAACAAGAACTTTTGCTCCAGAATGCGAAGCCAGTGCTCCGCATCTAGAGGCTCAGCCAATGGGGTGAACATGGGTGGGTGTGTCTTGAGGAAATCCTAGTAAGAGCAGGGTCCCTCAAGACCACGAGCACCACCCCCATTCCCACCATTGCCCCGTGGCCTCCACGGGCAAAGCCACCGATAGCCTATGCCAGCAGCTCCATGGCACGGGCTGACTCACGGCGAGTAGCCATCATTTCCGCCATCATCTCCGCATGAGTCATCGGAGGTGGCGGTGGTGGGGGAGGAGGAGCCAGAAGTGGAGCCTCATGGTTCTTCCCACCGTGCTCATTGGCCCAGCCACTTTCACCTTGGCTCTCGCCAAGACCGTGGCCCGCCCCAGCACTGGTTCTCCCATGTCCGGACCTCAGATTCATTTGTAAGAGATATAAACCAACCACTTAGGACAACCTTCTAGATCAGAAGCAAGAGATTAGAGAAATGACAAGACATTTATTAAAGCATTCTTGTTGTTATCCTATTAATTTATTAATCCAAATTATACATGTAGGGGGACTTAGTTTAAGCAAGATACTATTATCATGATGCATGTATCAGCCTGTACGCTCACTCAAGCTGGAATATAGCGGCATTCGTAAAAATTTCGGCACATCGCACACTCACTTTCCGTATGCTAAGCGATTTCTTACGCAACATAAGTCAGTGTACCTATAGAAAACTAATTAGATAAAACCAGTGCCGCTATCCTAGATAGACCATATTGCTAGGGCTTATACTTATTTACATAACTTTAGCACACCCTACTTTTCTCAACACTTTTGGTGGTCAAATTTTTAAGTTTTGGAAAAGAGTGATGGACTCGTAACTCATTATTGGCTCTGGTACCAACTATGGCAGAACCGCTCAAAATAACGCACTTACGGAGGCACTTGTCTTCCACCAGACACTATGCACCTCGTAAGCAAGCTACAGCGTGCGGTTTCCGTCAGGCACACCCCAAGGGAGAGCCCAAAAGATCCACATTTTTCCCCAAGCATCAAATAATGAGAACGAGTTACAATACTTAATCCATTTCATACATCCAGAGTTCTTAAAAATTACATTATTACATTTCCAAAGTCAGAGTGCGGAATATTACACAGCGGAATGAAAATAAACATCTATCGATAAAGAACAAGGATCCGTCTGTGCCCACCAGAAGAATCCTTCACACAACGAGTGCTCCTCAAGTTAACTTGCAACAGGGGTAAATAAACCCTGAGTACACAATGTACTCACAAGACTTATCCTACTAGTGGGAATAATTTCCCAACTCCAAGGGATATGCAAAGCTTTATGGTTTGCTGGGTTTCCTTTTTGTAGAAAGCAATACTAATAGTGAGTCCTTATTTATGTTATTATTAGGAGCCATGATTAATTTATTATCTAGCCATTCTATGTAAGCACCTATTCTACTTTCAAGCAAGAGTTGAGCAATCGGTTCCATTTCATCACCTTTCATCTTTTAGTTCTTACTACGGTGCTAGACCGTAGACAAGCCGTACTAGAACACCGGCGATAAGCGAATCAATGCCCCCAGTTGGGTACCCCAAAAACACACACCCCGCTTGTACCCCAGGCACAAGTAGGACCAACCCATCACCCTCCTGTCATGGGGTCTAGGTCCCCGTCCAAACTTGGACTCCAAGCCCCCACTCATGAGTCCTAGACTCAGTGCGGTGCAAGGACCTCCACCATCCCTGCCTCCAATCAGTCGGTCCAAAATGAGCCGAAACCCACGACAAGAGAGCAACAAGTCTTCCCTGCGCCCATACCCAAGTATGTGCTCGGGATAATAAATCTGTGACTTGCCTAGAGCCCAATGCAACGGCTGGTCCTCAACCGACATAGACAAGAAAAAAGTGTAACCAAGCTATGCCCTCTTGGCCACAGGACACAACCTCTTACACCCACCAATACGCAAACCATATCCCTGCCCGGTCACCATTTTCCTTTCCACCATTTTATCATGAGCGATCATAATTATCACCTATTGCGAGTAACGGCAGGTTACTCACGCTACCGATACCCTGAGCATGGCAGCTACTCGACCTATACTAGTAGGACTCATAGGTAAGTACATTTATGCATGTAGTTTCCATAAAATGCCTATAACGTAAATGCACATCATATATATATTCAGTGGCCATTAAAAATATGGGTTATGCACTGGGGCCTTGCCTATTTATCAACCTACTCTAGGGCTACAAAAATTACAGTGAGTACATAATAATCTAATGAACCTAATGTAAAATTTTCATGGCTAAAGCTATCACCGATTTGCCACAAAAATTCCTACAAATATTGAGCTAAATAATACTAAGCTTTCTAATTTGAATTTATGCATCTATCATTATCTTAGATAACTGTAAACTAACTATACCGACAGATAGATAGCATTTTTGTGAACCTAACAATTTTTGTTTCACTATTTTTGGACATCTATAGAATTTACTATTATTTTTCAAAGTTCAGCTCAAAACTAAATTGAAATAACATTCATAATTTCATTGGAAATTTAAAAACCGAATTCCACCCGCACGGCCCGTTGCGCGAGTGGCTCGGCCCAGTCTGGCGAAACACACGCGCACGCGACGCACCGGCGCGGCCCATCCATGCGACGATGGCCCACGACGGGGAGGTCCACGCGCTTCATCTATTTTGCGGAAATGGCCCTGACCTACCAATGAATCGCCCTGAGACCCACGACACTATTCCTATAGTCAGCTACTTCGTAGATAAGCCCTCGAAACAACCTGTCTTCGCAACGATGAAGCCCTCGGGCACCCACATGCGCGGCGGCACGACGACGCTAGCATAGGGCGGTTACGCCAGCCAGACTAGCCCCTCCCTGCCCCCAATATCGAGCCGATGCTCACCTATGCACAAACTCGAAGCGTTGGGCGGTGAAGAGGGGAACAGAGATGCTGTCCCGAGCTCCCTCCACGGCGGCGGACTCCTTCCTGTGATGGTGGCCACGTTCCCGTGAGCCAAGGCACAGACAACGTGAACGAGCTCAAGAATGGGCATCAGAGACTCACCCTAAACCTAAAAGACGTGGTGGACTGACCGGAGATAGGCCGAGTGAGTCCAGCCACGCACGCACGGCAAACACGACGACGGTCGTGGTGGTGAGATTGCGTTAGCGACGCTGGTCAGGTAATAACCAGGCAAATTGGGGTGCGTACGGGATAGAGGGGAACAGGGCGAAGACACATTGCCAATGAATTGGATGGAGGTGGACGGGGTAAGGTGAATTAGATGGGCGCTACCATGGGGTCTTAAGATGGCCGATGGCGAAAGAATCGTTAAATTGGGGCTCAACACCGGTTGGCAGCAGCAGTGGGAGGGTTTAGCGCATAGCTAGGTTCCTACTCAACCCTTTGGCGCATGCAATTGCATGGATTTGACCGGCGCTGCGAGTTGGACTTGGTGCGGCTCGGTGGCTCTGGCTCGACGCCATTAAAGGCAGAGGTGACCGGGGGCGTGGAGCGATGCTCGCCACGCAAACGCAATGGACAAGGGCACACACAGGGAAGATACACGTGCTCATATGAGTTGGCATGGCTCGAGCGGCCGTAGAGCATTAACTTGCAACCCAACGGCGACATGGCCATTTGCTGGCGCAGCGGCTCAGGCAGACGTGACGTGAGTAGTGCAGCGCACGCGGGCAATCTAGCAATCATGACTATGACTAGCAGCATCACGATGATGCGACGCAACACAGCGCAGGCAATGACACAGCGAAGTAGGTGGCAGCAACACGGCGACGGGATGGCGGCGCAGCGATGCAGGCGGACGCGACGCTACGGTGAGAGCGTACGTAGGCGGTCCAGCGCTCACGACCGATTCTAGCAGCCACGCAAGGGCACCATGGGGCACACAACAGCGGACCGACTAGGACATAGGGCCCACAGCGACAGCGGCGGTGGCAGAGCGGCCAGACCCACCGGCGAGGTGTGCACATGTGTGCGTGAGACGCGGGCTAGGGTATGGCAACGACGGTGCGGATGACAGCGGCCAGTGATGTGACGCAAGTGGTAGGCTGGGCCAACACGGTGGCACGCATGCGGGCTTGCATGTCGGGCAGCAGGCACGGCGACGCCAAGTGCCAGCACGGTGATCGGGCCCATGTGCTGCAACAGTGTCATGCACGCTTTTTAAAGCTGCTAAAAAATCCAACTCGATGATCCGGTTGCTAAACTACCCATTTTACGCTCGAGATGGTATATCAAGCTACTAAAACCGACCATGAAATTACACTACTTCTTAATCCAATTCACCTACAAAAATTCCCAAACTTAGCCTCGTTGAACCATCTTCCGACTTAAGAAAATTGACTAAGTTTCAAACGGTTTCGCGTGGAATGCGATTTTCAAGCTATTAAGTAAGCTGGCTAGTGAATCCCATTCACGACCGCACGTATTTCATCATCACCTACGAATCTTAAACTACAAACATTATTAAAGTTCCATATATGCATTCTATAATATTTTCGTTCAATAAAAATTCATCTAGAACCCTAAGTGACACAACGCGACATGAAATATAACATTCGTTTCACGTTTCCGATGAACGTTTCAAGTTACATATATTGTTTATACACTATATTACACACATTTACACATAAGTATAATGCTCATGCAGTGTTTTTGCAAAAGACTATACAGTGTAACACCGATGGTGTTACAGCATGGAGGGCACTCACCCTGGGAAAAGTGTCTGCCGGCCAAAGGGAGACACCAGGGACGAAGCAGGGTGCCGGGAACAGGAGTAGAGGGAACGTCGGAGTAGGAGGAATGACGGCGAGCCCTGCCAAAGGAAGCAGGCTATATATATTTTTATGAAAATAGGCAATAAAAAGGGCGAGAAGTCATTATGTGGCCACACAATATGGGTCTCAACCATTAGGAGCTTCAAATGCTCCCCCTATCGGTGGATGAACACAGCGGATGCTCAAACTTAACCAAAAAGAAACGACAAAAGCAACACACATGCATATGCAATGTAATACAAGAGTTTAAATCTAGTTGCTTGTCAAGTTCAAACCTTGGTTAAGCTTCTTCACATGCTTTTGGGCGTTATCTTAACCAAGTTAGGCAAGCCCTAAATGCAAAGCAAGTTATTTAAACATGTTTGATATTACAATGCAATGTAAGGGACAACACAAGCTCATTTTTTAGTGAAGTTACTTAGATCAAGCACATTGACCTCATTCCTTAACTTACAAAACCGCGCTTCATCTAAAGGTTTTGTGAAGATATCCGCCAATTGATCTTCTATCCTCACACCTTCTAGTAAGATGTCACCTTTTGCTACATGATCTCTAAGGAAGTGATGACGGATATCTGTGTGCTTGGTGCGATAGTGTTGAACCGGGTTATTTGCAAGTTTTACGACGCTCTCGTTGTCACACAAAATGGGTACCTTTTCTAGAACTACACCATAGTCTAGAAGGGTTTGCTTCATATAAAGGATTTGTGCACAACAAGCACCCGCGGTGATGTACTCCACCTCGGCGGTGGACAAGGCAACACTATTTTTGTTTTTGGAGATCTAAGACACTAGTGATCTACCAAGCATATGGCACCCTCTAAAAAGTGATTTTCCTATCAATTTTGCAACCCGCATAATCCGAATCAGAATAGCCAATGAATTGGAAACTAGCTCCTTTGGGATACCAAAGGCCAATGCTTGGTGTGTGTTTAAGGTAACTAAGGATTCTTATAACAGCAACTAAGTGAGCCTCCTTAGGATTGGCTTGGAATCTAGCACACATACACACACTAAACATGATGTCGGACCTAGATGCAGTCAAGTACAACAAACTACCAATCCTTGAATGGTAGAGAGTTTGATCAACCAATTTACCTTCCTCATCTAAGATGTCCATTAGATGCCATTGGTGTCTTGATTGGCTTACATTCATCCATATTGAACCTCTTGAGAGATCCTTGGTATACTTTTCTTGAGAGATGAAAGTCCCTTCTCTCATTTGTTTGACTTGAAAAACAAGAAAGAATGTAAGCTCTCCAATCATTGATATTCAAACTCCTTCAACATCAATTCACCAAATTCTTTGCAATATTCTTTATTTGTTGAGACAAATATGATATCATCAACATATACTTGACAAATGAAGATTTCTCCATCAAGCTTCTTGGTGAATAGTGTGGTGTCGACCTTCCCAATGATGAAGCCCTTCTTAAGAAGGAAATCCCAAAGGCACTCATACCATGCCCTTGGAGCTTGCTTTAGCCCATTAGGGCCTTGGACAATGAATGTCTTTAAGTCTTGCAACCAGTGCACTTGTCATTGTACTAAAGACCTTTGAGTACTGGACACAAGAGCCAGATAATCTGGTAGTCTATCGGGTGTCCTCAGGGAACCCCAAATCATCCACTTTTCACATCCGATCAGGATCATTATAGAAGACATTGTAGTACTACAATAGTTGATACAAAAATATTACATCAGAATAAAACAATGGAAGTCTTACATAATATAAATGTTACAAACCATTTGTTTGGTTATTACAAACCATAAGTTTAGCCTTCACGACAGTAGGGTAGCATGACAGGTGCCACATATTATAAGCACAACCAAAAGACTTTCACCCTGCCCAAGGGTGCACCACAAGACATCTACTGCTGGGGCTCTTCTTCTAGAACCATCAAACAGCAGGGGCAAAACCCAAACTACTGATGAGGTTCACATGCAACAGGGGATTAACAAACCCTGAGTACTTGAGGTACTCAACAAGACTTACCCGACAAAAGGGAAAAGACTCCATGAATATTAGGTTAAGGGGATACAAAGGGAGTCTTAACAATAATCAAGTTTAACCTTTGCATAAAAGCTCACTAATAGTGGATCCTTGCTTTCAATATTTTAGCTCAAAGTTAGTTATTATCAGTATCCAGTTTGCACCTAATCTAAATCAATCACTTCTTTAAACATCACATCTCATGAGTATAAGTACTATTGTTCTAGTTGTTAACTACGATGCCAATCAAGGAATCGAGTCTTCATCTCCGAGAAGCAACGCTGATTCAAATCGATTACCAACCCAGCTAGGGATTCTCAACCACACGATATATGTAGGTCCCAGACCTACATATATCAATCCTTCCCTTAGATCCTCCAAAATGTGAACCGGTCCGTGCTACCCAAGAGTATAGTACTCCACCACCCTGCGTCGTCCCGGACATTTCCATAGGGTGGGTACATGCTACTCCCACCATCTCCCACTCCCAGTGCATAGTTGTCTTTTCACATAATGAAATAGCCTAGGTATTAGGCTTACCAGATTATGTGGCTAGTACTATAAAGTCTTGACTCACAATGGTCCAACAACGGATGGTCCTCAATTGACTCAGACGGGACAGGCATGACTAGGCACACCTTGTCGGCCTAACCACTAGAGACATATCCCATGTCCCATCTGGTCTCAGATTCATCTACTTTCATCATTAACTTTTAGAACATTATTTGGGTAGAGAACTGGTGCGAATGATGAACTCATCATTTGACTTTTAAAACTAAGCATGGCTAAGCATTACTAACCTACTAGTCTAAAATGGTGATTAAGGATAAGTGTCTAGTATTAGGGCAAGCGTGCAGCAGTTGGTACTTGACCAACTAGTACTGTCAAGACAAGCATGCAACAGTTGGTATAAGACCAACTCTCATCTACTAAAAATATACAACTTATGACTTAAGTGTAATGCATATTTGTAAAACACAAGGAAAGGTTTGTATGCTCTGGGGTTTGCCTTGGTTAGTAGAAGTGTTAGGTTCTTCTGATGAACCATAGATGTCAAATCCAACTCCACTGGTGGATGCTCCTCCTCTAGAACTTGATCAACGGTTATTTCGTCACTTTTGGTTACTACACGTGAATAAAGGATGCATTCTTAACATGATGAAGTGCTAAACATGATGCAAAATGAGAGGTACACAAGTGCATGGATGAATTCAAACAGGATTAACAAACTTGAGTACAACTTTCCTTCGCGATATAAGTTTAATTCGCACAAAACAAGTGTTACTATTTATTAAACAATTCGATTATGGGTACATCAAGCAATTAAATAAGTTGCCAAGGAACGGTAGGGTTTTGATGTTCCAAGGACTTCACTCAATATTTAAAAGTCACCAAAAGCATTTATCCATTTTTCTAAATCATTTTAATATTTATTTGAGCATAAAAAGGGTATTTAAACACCCTAAATTAGATGGACAAGCTCGATTTATCAAAACAGTCTCAAACTTTTTGTGGAGACAGTTATTAGCACATAACATTTACACAAAAAGTTTCATGATTTTAGGATTATTATATTGGCCTACAAAAATCATACATCTACAATTTTTCCATTTAAATATGCAATTTTTAAGCATAGAAAATTTACTGAACATGGCCAACTCAGATTTTTCATGGATAGAGCACATCATAACAAAGCTAACCAAATTTGTTTCACCTTTTTATCCCGTTCCTACAATTAGTTATGAATTAAACAAGAATTAGCACATAAAATTATTTTCTGAAAATTGAAAAGGGGTAAAAACCCTTTTGCACCCGCACCCAGCTAGCCCCAACGGCTGACAGCCAGGCCTAGGTCAGTGGCACAGTGTGCCCGCGTGTGATCGTGGGTGCATGACGCAGATCGGTGGGTACTCGTCGACGGTGAGCTCGCCAGCGATGAGGTCGGTCCCTACCAACTCCCAGCAACCTCCTACACAAGAATATGGTATCGGTTGAATGAGCTAGGGTTTGGCGCAAGCTCGCCTATGGCCATGGCGGCACGACGACACATGGCACGATGGCACAATGGCAAATTCGCCACTTTCGGCCCTACCTGACCTAGATACGGACTGCTACACAATCTAGGTGCTAACCGCGACTTGACCGACTACTTGGTTAAATCGAAGGGGGCATAGAGGCGGCTGTCATCGGTGATGGCGAGGATGGTGGCATGCTCCTATAGCAAGTCTAGCATTCCAGTGTGTCAGGAGCTCCGAGCGGTCTGGCCACGACGAGGTGGTCTCAGTGGTGGCGGTGGATGGCTGTGAGGAAGGCGATGGCCTCCGGGCAACTCCGGTGGAGATGGACAGCGCGAGCGAGCTTAGCGAATGCGCAACAATGAGGCAATGTTGTGGGAGCAAGGAATTGGAAGAAAATGGAAAGGCAATGGTGAATTTCATCGGTGAAACCGAGGCGGCCGATGGCAGTGCTGGGAGGGAAAAGAGAGAGAGTCGCTGGCGGTGGAGGTTTTAATGGCGAGGGCGAGCCAGGAGACGGCACGGGCATCTTCTGGAGCGAGGCACATGGGCGGTTTTGTGGCCACATGCGTAGGTGCATCATGAAGGCACGGTGGCCATCAGCATGACAAGCAGAGAGAGAAGGGAAAAGAGATATGGCACCAGTGCTACTGTAGCGCTGACAACCTCTCTTCCTCTCTCTATTTGCTACAATTTTAAACAAAAACATGTTGATCTTCCTCAAGCAAAGTTTTTCAACTAACTGTGATTTCCGACTTTGTTTAAAGGACCAATAGCATAAGATCAAAGGTTTGAGAGATTATGAATTTTAAAAACAAGGAGATGAAACTAAAAATTTAATTCAGTTTTAGAATTTCAAAAATAGTTTTGAATTAGCTATTTGAGCAATTAATTAAAGGTTAAATAGAGATTAAACATCACAACCAAAGACTCATTAACAAAGTTCAAACATCACACCAATTCATAGAACCAAAGTTGCATCAATTTTATTTATGAAAATCCATTTAATAATTCCACCAAAATGGAATTTGTTTATTATTTTCCAGGTCTTAGCCAAAAATGGCTATGTGGAATTCAGTATTGGATTCAAATTTGGAGTTCAAATTTAAACATGTTTGACTTGGAAACAATACCCAATCTTGTTACTAGTGTAAAGTGCATACTTTGTATATCAATTTTTACATTGACATATTTTCAAATATTCAAGAAATTTTCATACCATAAAATCTCAAAGTTCCTTAATTGACATTACTCATATCTTTTCATGCAACACATATAACTTGACATATGCAACCTATACATGCTATAATTGAAACACGCAATGCATTTATGTCTTAATGCTAGATGATTATGCATGATGATGACCATGAGTAGGTTTTTATTAAGTGCTTAATACCTAAGGTGTTACAGCTCCTCCCCCCTTAAAGAAATCTTGTCCTGAGATTACAAAACACCTAAAGCCTTGGGTTAAGTAATGGAAAAGGAAATGTGTCAAACACATCTACTTCCAATAATTTGACAAAACAATAGGGGAGGTTACAAGGTTACAACAGCTCGGAAGAAAGGTTACAACTATAGAGGAGTTAGCAATCTATATAGAAGCAAGGAAATCTGGATGGTTTTCCACAAGATAATCCTCCGATTCCCATGTAGCTTCATCTTCTGAATGCATATTCCACTACACCTTGTAAAACTTGATTGTTCTCTTTCGAGTGACACAATCTTTTCGATCCAAGATTCTAACAGGATATTCTGAGTAGGTCAAATTTGGCTCAAGGTTGACTCCTTTAATCTCAATAGCTTGATCTGGCACTCGAAGACACTTTTTCAACTAAGATACATGGAAAACATTATGAACAGTGGAGACATGTTCTGGTAGCTTAAGGCAATATGCTATTGGTACACATCATTCTAGAATTTTAAATGGACCAATGTAGCGAGGTGCTATCTTGCCTTTGACTCCAAAACGATTAACTCCTTTCATAGGTGATACCTTCAAATACACATGATCACCAACTTTGAAAACTAAAGGTCGACATCTAATATTAATATAGCTTTTCTAACATGACTGTGCTACCATCAAGTTAGTTTGTATAAGTCAAAACTTTTCTTCTGCTTCTTTCACAAGGTCTACCCCAAAGAACCATCTTTCTCTAGGCTCTGACCAATTCAAAGGAGTTCTACACCTTTGCCCATACAGAGCTTCGAAAGGTGCCATTTTAATGCTTTCTTGATAACTATTATTGTATGAGAACTCTACCATAGATAAGCATTTATCCACTTATCAGAATAAGCAAGAACACATGACCTCAACATGTCCTCTAGAATCAAGTTGACTCTTTCAGTCTACCCACTAGTCTAAGGATGATAAGCTGAACTGTGGATAAGCTTAGTACCCAGTGATTTTTGCAACTTTTCCCAGAATCGGGAAACAAACTGTGTACCTCTATCAGAAATAATGGTTTTTGGTATACCATGGAGACTCAGGATTCTATTGATATACAACTCAGCATATGTCTTTGCTGTATAAAATAGTTTGTCTGGAAGGAAATATGCTACTTTTGTAAGGCGATCCACAATGACCCAGATAGAATCACAACCTTTTGATGTCTTGGGTAGACCAACAATAAAGTCCATACTGATGTCTTCCCATTTCCAAGCAGGAATTAGAATAGGCTATAACTGCCCTACATATTTCAGACAGACAGCTTTCACTCATTGACAGATGTCACACTTGGCTACATATCGAGCAATTTCAATTTTCATTTTGGTCCACTAGAATCTTTGTTTCAGATCCTGATACATCTTGTTACTTCCTAGATGAATAGAGAATCTAGCCAAGTGAGCTTCATCGAGGATTTATTGATGTAATTCAGGAACTTTTGGTACAACCAAATGATTCTTGAACCATAGAACTCCTTCATCATCAATCCGAAAACATGAAACCTTTTTGGTTAAAACTCTTTCCTTAATATGGGCTATACCCTTATTTTCTCTCTGAGAAGATATAATCTGACTCTAAATAGTAGACTCAACTACAATATTGGCTAGAGTACCCTATTGAACTATCTCTATATTCAGCTTTTCCATCTCCTAACATAGAGTTATATCAAACGGTCTTACTATAAGACAATTGTACTAGGGCTTATGGCTTAAGGCATCTACAACAACATTAGCCTTGCCTGGATGATAATGAACTTCTAAATCATAATCTTTGATTAACTCCAACCACCTTCTCTGATGCATATTCAAATCATACTGGGTAAAAATGTACTTCAAACTCCTATGGTCAGTATAGATATGACATGTGTTACCCAATAGATAATGATGCCAGATTTTTGGGGCATGAACAACAGCTGCTAACTCAAGATCACGGGTAGGATAATGCTCTTCATGATGCTTGAGTTGTCTGAAAAAATAGGCGATGACTCACCCTTCTTGCATCAGTACACACCCAATACCAATGCTAGATGCATCACAATACACATCAAATGGCTTCTCAATATCTAGTTGAGTTAGAACAAGAGCGGTGGTCAGAAGCTTTTTCATGCTTTGTAAAGCTTCATTACATTCAGATGACCAGACGAACTTGACTTGGCTCTTTAGTAGCTCAGTGATTTTTTTGGATATCTTTGAGAAGTCTGGGATGAAACGATGGTAGTATCCCACCATTCCAAGGAAACTACAAACTTGATGGATAGTGGTGGGTGATTTCCAATTAAGGATATCTCTCACTTTACCAGGGTCAATATCAACACCCTTAGCAGACAAAACATGGCCGAGAAATTAGACTTCATCAAGCTAGAACTTACACTTGCTAAATTTG
Source organism: Miscanthus floridulus (assembly GCF_019320115.1). NCBI lineage: Eukaryota > Viridiplantae > Streptophyta > Magnoliopsida > Poales > Poaceae > Miscanthus > Miscanthus floridulus. The sequence continues at coordinate 38,104,147 of NC_089589.1, forward strand.
GCATATAGCTGGTGTTCTCTCAAGTGACCTAGAACAACACGTAGATGTTCTACATGTTCTTCCTTGGTTTTGGAATAGACTAGAATATCATCGATAAAGAAAACAACAAACTTATCAAGCTCTAGCATGAACACAGAGTTCATTAGGTACATAAAGTGAGCTGGAGCATTGGTCAGACCAAAGGACATGATAAGATATTCATAAAGACCATATCAAGTTGTGAAGGCGGTCTTAGGAACATCCTCTGGTTGGATTTTAATTTGATGGTACCTAGATGTAAGATCAATTTTTAGAACACTTTAGCTCCCGCAAGTTGATCAAAAAGGAGATCAATGTGAGGAAGAGGGTACTTATTCTTGATAGTTAGCTCATTCAAGGGATGGTGATCAACACATAACCTTAAAGTTTTGTCCTTCTTCACAAAGATTGCAGGACATCCCCATGGTGAAGAACTAGGCCTAATATAACCTTTGCCAAGCAGTTCTTGCAACTGAGTCTTGAGTGCAACTAACTCTTTTGGTGGCATCGTGTATGCTCTTCTAGATATTGGAGCAGTACCAGGTTTCAACTCAATCACAAACTCCACATCTCTATCTGGAGGTAAGCTAGGCAAATCTTCTAGAAAGACATTTGGAGACTCTCTTACTATAGGAATGTCTTTTACTGCCTTAACAGTGGCTCCATACACTCTTTCCACTGCTCTCTTTGGGGTTGGAAGATGGATAAGCAGTTTAGAACTATTTTGAGGTGAGTTCAACTGTATGGTCCGGCGCAGAGTATCAATGATAGCTCCACGCTGACACATCCAATTCATGCCTAGGATCACATCTATATCTTGATCCTTAAGAATAAGAGGATTGGTGGGAAAGGAATGCCCAACCAACTCTATAGGCACATGTTCCACCATTTCCTTAGTATATAGGCATCCCCTAGGAGACTGTATACAATAACTACCCTTCACAGCCTCTATCGACAACTGATGCTTCACAACAAATGCTTTATTGATGAATGTATGCGATGCACCAGAATCAAATAGAATAATTGCTGGATGCTTGGCAATAGAAAAGATACCCATCATGATAGGTTCTCCTTCAGGAATTGCTTTAGCTTGAGTGTAGTGCACTCACCCCATCTTTGGAATAGCTCTATTCTTCTGAGCATTCTGATGATTGGTCTACAACTGGTTCATAGGTGGCCTCTGAACATTGACTTGTTTTGGCAGACGACACTCTCGAGCAAAGTGCCCAGTCTTGCCACAGTGTAATAGGGAAAGGCATTATTCTGTGGTGGGTTGTTGGGACGAATACTAGGGGTATTCTGCTGGCGTGGATAGGAAAGAACTATAGCAGGTCTGACAAACGACTACTGTTGGCTTTGCTGCTGAGGTGGATGATAAGAAGGATGGTAGATAGGTTGATAATCAATCCTCTAACACTGACTGGTGCTACTAGAGGATACCACAGAAGCACTCTTCCTCTTCTCAATCTCCTTGTGCTGACGATTCTTTTCCTCAGTAGTGATAGCAATACTAACAAGCTCATTATACATGGTAGTAGTGCATGTAGTCAACATGGTCTAGAGCTTGCTATTGAGACCACGCATAAAGCATTGCTTCTTCATGGCATTAGTGTTGACATGCTCTAGGGTATACTGAGACAAGTGATTAAACTTCCCCACATATTCCATGACACTCTTTCCTCCTTGCTGCAACTTTAGAAACTCCTTGAGCTTCATCTCCATAATGCCATCTAGGATATGATGTGCCTAAAAAGCATCACATAAATCCACACAAGGAACCTAATGTCCCTCTAGCTGCATAGCAAGATAACTTGCCCACCAGGCACCTGCAGGGCCCTAGAGTTGTTGTGCCACAAACAAGGTCTTCTATTCCCCATTGCAATGAGTAAGTCCAAACTTTTGCTCTATAGTTTGGATCCAGTCATCCGCTTCTAGAGGTTCTTCTACCTTGGTGAAGATGGGTAGGTGAGTTTTAGAAAGTCACCACAGTTGTTGTTGGCTTCAGGATCACGGCGACCATGTGGACCGGGTGCCATATTCTGAGCCATAGCCTGAAGGATATGAGTATTGTTAGCGCTCATGTTGACCAGGTGAGCAATAGCATCAGCCAAAGTTGGTGCGGGCGATGGAGGAGGTGGATTTGGCATGTTGGCACCATCCTACGAAGTGCCTGGAATATCGGTGTTTATAGGATGGGTCCTCATTCTGTAGGATAAGAATGACCATTAGCTTAAGTTTTCATAGACAGGGGAAAACACAGAGATTGGGATCAGAAGTGTAACACCCTAGGTGTTAAGCATGCATTTGGCATTGGCATTGCATGAGCACAAACATCATTGATCATTCATGAGCATGAGCATCTCAAATTTTATCTCTATGATTGCTTATATCACATTGTTTGTCACTAAATGCTTTACATATGCTAGGGTTTACATGTGACCAATATATAAAATGCTTGTGGGACCCTAGGAGTACCTTAAACATTCTTATAATGTCACATGGAACAACTTTTGTATTCATGACTTGGACCAAATTGGCCTCTAAGTCATGGTTATAGTGTAATATACCATTTTCAAGTTGCATGTTTGACATAAGTTGAACTATACACTAGAGACTTTGCATGGCTATGCATGCTTAAGAAAAGTTGTAGTACATAACTAGGGTAACAACTTTTATTTTTGGGTCAAAGTCTAATTCAGTGCATAGCATGCTCAAAAATAGCTCACAAGTAGCAAGAAAATTCTATTTTACACTTGGTGAAATTTTTCTAAGTGTTGGGCTGATTTCAGTTTGCAAGTAACCAACTTTGGGATGATTTAACTCACAAACCATGGTGAATTAGGGGATGCTTATTAAAGCAAAGATGTAGAGGACATGTAGCTCTATAGCTTTCCTTAATAGAGTTTTATCAATGGACAAATGGATTAGGAGATATAAGGGTTTGAAAACACGCTGTCAGTCGCCAGCGTCAGCTCTGATGGCCGCGTTCACCCGCACGTCAGTGGCCAACCAGCCATAGGCCATGGACGCTGTGTGGCATCCATACATCGGTGTTGGCCTGGCCAGTCAGGCCAGTGTAGGCACATAAGCGCCATGCACTCACCGCTCACTCCACTCACTCGCTCTCGCCTTCTCCCGCTCGCTCTGCCTTGCCAAAGCACTGTGCCGAGCTCATTGTGTGTTGCCACCGCTCCACCATAGCCGCTCACCACCGACGTAGTCTCGCCATCTAATTCATCTCAGCCATTGCTGCTCCACCATCGCCTCCACCTCCTTGAGCCATCGACATCACCTATCAACCCAGGTATAGCGGTATTTAGCCTCGCCGTAGCCGTCATCATCACCGGAGCGCCGTTGTGCTCGCAGCTCACCGTGGCCCGGCCATTCCACTGCACTATATGCCTCTATCTTCTTTGGTCCAGCACCATGCTAGAGTATAGATGCTTAGGCTAGATCTAGGAATGACGCCACCACTTGACTGCGCTGGAATGAGTAGCTCGCTGCTGCTGAGTTGGTTCACCGTCTCCCTCCTTTCTCTCATGTCTTAGGTTGAGTAACCTTAGACCTATCTAGTAGCATGTTAGAGACCCACCTTTCACCACCGTCTAGCTAGAACAATGAGAGCACCACCGTGCTCTGTGCGCTGCCGCATGGCCATGCATGCGGCCAAGCTCACTAACGCCACCTTGAGCCCTCACTTGCACCATGTAGCTTCGCTAGGTCACCAGGATGGAGTATCTATCCTCACCTGAGTGTGCCATAGCCAGAGATGGATAGCGTACCACCGCCCGACCTCCACTGTCCGCCATGGCCACCGTTGAGCTTGCTTCGGCGAGCCACCGGACCAACTAAACCTACCTGTCGTTGCGCGGGTGTGAGAAGAGTGCAATGGTGAAGACGCTACCACCGGAGACCTCGCTGTTGGGAGTTCTTGCCAGTTAGCACTGGTCCCCTGTCCTGGTCTCGCTGATGGGTAGGTCCCGTTGACCGCGGGCCCCAGCTGTTAGCCTGTGTATGTTTTGATTTTTTGATTTATTTTCTAGATTTGAATGCATGTTTCAAAAATTCATCTCTCAAGCTAGGAGTGTGCAATTTTGGTGAACCAAATTTTGTTGGATTCCTCATGAAGTGTAGTATTTGATAAAAATATGAAATGCACTGTTGCTGGTATTTTTCAAGGAGAATAAAATAGAGCTATATAAATGCTTTTTAAATGGTTTCTATCTTGGAAAATGCATAACTTGAGCTTGGTATGTGCAAAAATTGTGATTCCAATTTTGTTGAGTTTGTATTGACATGGTATAGCTAGGAAAAAGACTAATCTTGCAGTGGTCATACTTTGGACCTATCGCCCTCTCAAGAGCCTGATGGGCGTCAGCTGTTAGCATTGTTGCCCTGGGTCGTGCTCGTGTGGTGCTAGGGCATTAGCCTATCTCAGTCAGTGGTCTTGAGAGGAAGCGAGCAGAGTGGGATGATCCCTGGCCAAGAGGCGAGTGAGGGAGAAGGCCAATGCAGGGAACTTCCCTGGCCTTGGTCGGGAGGTAGGGAAGTCTTCAAGCCCCCTAATGGAAACGGGGATCCCGATCTTCCGTCAGGTAGAGGTAACTATCGTTGTGGCAGAGAATGACACACCGATCTGGCTTCAGATCGAAAGATCGAACCCTGCAATCTTAGCACCATAGCTCCTCTGGTTATCAACCAAGTCACAGACCAGGTTGACCTCGCCAAGAAGGCTAATCCCTAGGAACTCATCAAGCATGTCGTCTAGCCTAGGAATAGGATGATGATACCAAATAGTAATATTATTGATGGCTCTACAATCAACACACATACGCCAAGTTCCATCTTTCTTAGGAACTAAAAGTATAGGAACGGCACAAGGACTAAGGCTTTCACGTACATACCCGCAGTCCAAAAGGTCTTGGACTTGCCGCTAAATTTCCTTAGTCTCCTCAGGATTGGTTTGATAGGCAGCACGGTTGGGCAAGGTTGCTCCCAGAATCAAATCAATTTGATGCTCTATTCCTCTCATAGGTGGCAGCCTCGAGGGTATCTTAGCTAGAAAAATGTCCTCGTAGTCCTACAAAAGGTTAGTGATAGCAGGAGGCACTGAGCTAACAATATCATCAAGTGAAAACATAGCTCGTTTGCATACCAAAGCATAGCAAATATCATCATCAGAAATTTCAGCAAAGTCACATTTTGTTGCAAGCATAACACCACCCTTCAATTTAATTCCCTCCTTTTTAGGTGGGAAGATAGAATTAGCAACTTGCTGATTTTCAGATTGAATATCATTTGAACTAGCAGTGCGTTCTCTATCAACTTGTACAATTTGAGCAGGTGTCAAAGGTACCAAAGTAATTTTCTTTCCTTTATGCACAAAAGTGTATTTATTACTTCTACCATGGTGTGTAGCATCATTATCATGTTCCCAAGGATGACCCAATAAAAGTGAACAAGCTTGCATAGGTACCACATCACAATCAATAGAATTAGCATAAGAACCAATGGAAAATGAAACTCTGCAAGTTTGTGTTACCTTTGCTTTACCAGAATCATTTAGCCACTGAATATGGTATGGACGTGGGTGTGGGCATGTGGTCAAGCCAAGCTTCTTGACCAAATCAGAACTCACCAAATTGTTGTAGCTACCTCCATCAATAATGACACGTGCTCGATGGTTGCTGATGACAAAGAAAATCTAGAACAAGTTATGGCGTTGTAGCTTCTTAGGTTGCTGGACTTGTGAGCTGAGCATCCATTGTACAATGATGCTCCTATAGGACGCCGTGGCCTTGTCACCAAGGACTTCACTGTCCTCCTCATCTACATCTTGGTCTTCTTCATCCTCAATGTTAGAGGTGCTGATGTAACCATCTTCTGTAGCAATATATGCTCGCTGACTTGGGCAGTCCTTCTGCACATGGCCAATGCCATGGTAGCGGTGGCACTGAATGCTTGAAGTGTGTCCCGTCGATGCAACGGATGAGGCACTCTTGGTAGGCACCTACAAAAAAATTTTACCTAAATCTGAAGGTCGTGTGGGAGGTGCCATAGGTGTAGCAGAAACTCCAGAGGCTGTTGGTTGCTTGCTCGCTGGTGGAGGCGCCTGAAAAGTGGTTGGCTTGGTTAGCCCCGAAGATGGTGCCGAGCGTGGCATGTATGTGGTGCTGACCTTGCTCTTGCTCTGCTATTCACGCCCCTGCAATTCCTTTTCTGCAAACATAGCAAACTAAAACAACTGGTTGACAGTGTTAAATTCTTTATAATCAACAATGTCCTAAATCTCATGCCTCAAACCTGAATAAAAACGACAAATGGCATCTTCGTTCCCCTCCACAACACTACAGCACATTAATCCCTTTTGGAGCTCACCATAGTAATCCTGTACAGATTTATCTCCTTGTTCTAATTGCATCAATTTCTTACGCAAATCTCAATGATAAGAAGGAGGAACAAAGCGATCATGCATAGCTACCTTAAGTTCTTCCCATGTACCAGGTAAAGCATCCTATGTAGCTAGCCCATTCCACCAAATAATGGCAAAATCCTTAAACTCACTAGTAGATTGTCGAACTCTATGATGCTCAGGCACAAGGTGGGCACTAAACTTTTGTTCTACTGTCACTCCCAATCAAGATATCCCTCAGCATCATAATGACCCAAAAAAGATGGTATTGTGAACTTAATCTTAGCATAAGGATCATCGGGTACATGGTGATTATTACCTTGATGGTGGTGGACACCACCCATACCTGTCGTGTTGCGGCGAAGACATCGCCGTAATCTTGCTTGTTGGAAGGCTGCTCGATCTATGTTCCCAACGGCATCATGCACCGTCTCTTCTAGCAAGAGACCATCGGTGTTGCTGCCGGAGACGTCATTGTTGTTGACTGCCACCAATGTTTCCAACTCAGTAACCTTGTCGGTTAGCATGGAAATTCATTTGTCCAATCTCTCCATGCTATTGCCAATGTTGAGTTCAATGAGTGCGTCAGTGACAGCCTTCCTAACGGCCTCATTCATCCTTTTTTGGGCATCCTCTACAACAGCTTGTAGTTGCTCTTGGCTGACACACTCATTGATACCCTTAGGATTGTTATCTCTAGTCTGATCACCTCCTGCCATTGTAAACACAAAAACAGGAACAAACGGTGAAAGTTATCCCTACCAAATGACTACATGGTTGCAGTGGTGTCACTTTTCAAAGCAAGTGCAAGCGTCTTACCAAGCTCTTACAAAGTTTTTACCAACGCAAGCAGTGGGCGGTACAACCGGCGGCTGGTTCGTGATACTTGTGAGGCAGTGGTACCGAGATTGCAAAGCCCTTTTTCTGTACTGATCTGAAGAATTTGTGGAGCTTGGAAGGCAAACAAAGAGTAATATGTATATCTGGCACACAAGTCAGTAACAGAAAGTAATGCTGAATTATAGTCCAAAGTACTTGTTCTCGTTGCTAGTCTAAAATGCTCCAAGTACCAGGTGTGTAACAAACAAGCAAGTATGGTGGATAGCAAGGAGACATGTGTGTGAAAAACAAGTATGGTGGATGGAAACAGCAACACAAACAAGGAACCAGACAACACACGCTAACACAACTCACTTTGGTCTTCTCTATGTGCTCCTCTAGATATTGTTCCTCTTTTGCCCCTCTGTTTTTTCTATTTTTTGGGGCTGTCGTTGTTTTTTTGGGAAATTTTGACTTTTTTATTTTATTTTTTGATATTTTTTCTTCACTTAGGAGCACAAAAGAAGTAACCACAAAAAATATGAGCTTAAACAAGTGAAAGACGTGGCCTGTGGAATTTTCAGAAAACTTGCTCAAAATCGACAAAAACCTTGTGACCACGAAAAGAGGATCTTGTGACCACTTTTTGACCAATTTAAAATTTTCCAACCCTGACAAGTCAGGGGATGGACGGATCCAATTTTTTTTCTAATCGATTTTGATATATGGAACGTCGAAATCGGAGTTTGTATGCGAAAACTGGACCAGTTTTAAGAATTGGCTCCGAATTAGAGGACAAAACGGGAACAATGTGCGCAAAATTGGTCACAGCAGCAAAGATTTGATGGAAACGATGGGGGAAAACACATGAATTGGACTCTAACATGACCTAACCAGCAACAAGACCTTGACCAGGACACAAACTCAACACGACGGACTCTGAAACTGAAATATGCAAAGGCTATGGCGCGGAACGTTCTAGGACAGGGAAAAAATATGGCACTGGACTATAGGATGAAAGCGAAACACTCAAAACTAGGGGATAAATGTGAACTTGATGGTATACCTTAGCTCTGATTACCACTTAATGGAAATGGGGATCCCGATGTTCCGTCAGGTAGAGGTAACTATCGTTGTGGCGGAGAATGACACACCGATCCGGCTTCAGATCGAAAGATCGAACCCTGCAATCTTAGCACCACAGCTCCTCTGGTTATCAACCAAGTCATGGACTAGGTTGACCTTGCCAAGAAGGCTAATCCCTACCTATGCAACGAAGAACACAAGCAAGAACAAGAAAGAACACAACCAAATTGCAGATGAATGATTAATCTCACAAAGTTGGGGTCTCACAAACCGTTGAACGACGAAACTGATCTTGAAAGAATAATCTAAGCAAAACCCAAACCCTAATGGAGGGGCGATGGCTGTTTATGAAGAATCTAGGGTCATGCAAGACCCCTGGACACGCCTCTAATGGGCCCAAACTGGATACATGGTCCAACGGACCAAAAGACGGTATCACAGCACCCTGGCAGATTTTGGATGCTAACTTGTGACCACGATTCCCATTGATTCCGAACATATTTTGATGTAAAACCACTTGGATTGGCTTCCTTATCAAATTAGCTTTCCATCCATATGTGGATTATCGAAAACAGAGTCCGGATACGTCCTGGGTGACCAGTTTAAGGCAGACTGGTCCTAGAGGCCGAGGCATACTTGAAATCATGTTGGACCGGGCCTCCGGTTCCTGTTGGACGTCCTTGCTGGTTATCTTTGCCTCCACCACGTCCTCTAAGTCCTTCATGACCCTCTCCAATGTTCCTAAGCAAGATAACATCATTAGGTAGTAGTCTATTCTCAAAAGTATAAAAAGAATCGCTTAAGAACGAGCTCACCTCTAAATTGAGTTGACGCATTCGAGCCCAGGTCATTGGACCTTGCATGACGGTTGGAGGATCAGCAGATGCATCTAAAGGAGTGATGTCCTCATCACCCCCACCTTGTCGGCTTGGGCTAGGCAAGGCGAGGGGCTACCAGAGCTACGTTCCTTGTTGAAAATCAGAGCGATCAAGCAGCGCGCATGTGTCCCACCTCGGTGGACCAAGGAGTTGACTTCTAGGGGGCAGAGAATGAATAGAAAAAAGCATTAGGGCTCGAGAACTTAGCTGTTTAGCCAGTGTGGGCTTTGGCTGCTCCGTCGACATGATTGCCTCTATGGTCCCGCATGGTGTGTCCAGTGGGCAGCGCTAGAGGCGTCCGAGTTGCGATAGTATCTTGCCAGTGATGACCCAGTGGTCGATCTTGGCCAGCATATAGAACATCTGGTGGCATTCCGAGATGGTGGGTTTCAATCCCAAACTGTTCCAAATATGTCAGGCCAAGACCTCAAGATCTGCTCCCAAGTGGGCTGGCATAGGAGACAACGCCAGGGATCTTTGTCTATCGGTGTAGCCTCCCTGAGCGGGTGAAGCTCACCGTAGCAGTCAACGATGTAGGCTAGGCTCCCAAAGTTCAGGACCTGGCCAGGGGGAAGGCGCCGGCTATGACAGAGAACTCGCTAGGGAGGAGGACGCCACCGTCTAGGGCAGCGCCTCCTGCTCCAGTGATGAGATGGGTGGCTCCAGCCACTGTAGAGCTAGAATCACACTTGATGCGCTCCCCTACCTAGAGTGCTAGCTGTCGTAGGATCAAAACCGCAGCAAGCATTGTTGTTCATCGGGTGTCACTGAGTGTGAGGTCTCTAGTGGCTCAGGTGGACTCAAGAACATGGAAGAACTCAAAGATCACAGATCAGACATAGAGGTTTATCCTAGTTTGTGCTATTAGGGCCCTACGTCTAGCAGTTTGAGTATGTTTGTATTCGAGAGCACCCAAATCGGGGGGTTACAACAGAGTGTAAGAGAGAGATTTGGCAGGAGATCGCTCGGTGTTGATCCTCGGCTCGTTAGCAATGAGGTCTCCTCCTCGTCGGAGAGGAAGAAGACGATGGAAATGGTGGAGGAGCTCTCGATACTCCTCTTGGGTGGCTCTGCTCTTAGTGTAGAGCTCGAGTTATTCTCTCGTGAGGACTCGAATGATCTATTCTGAATCAGCCTCCTTCTATCCTCCTCCCTCTATAGGATCTAACCTCCCCTTATATATCGAGGTAGGTCGGGTACATTGTGGTTTGGGGGTTGTTGACGATCATTATTGAAAATTATAAACCATCAATATACTTTGTATTCATCTTTAAAATCAATCACCAACATAGGTGTAGTGGTTTAAAATAATTATTTTCATGAGTTTTGGTGATTTTGTGAATACAAGAAGATTTAATCAGAAAACAGGTTAAAGTGGGCCATATTATCATAGGACATCAGATCAATTTGTAACGAAACCAACTCTACAAGGCTCTAATCCATCAATTATGGGCCAGAGAAGAAGATCCACATGGGCCAGGACCATGGTGGGGTTGGCCGACCCACCAGGATCCACCCGTCAGCGCCAGTTGTCTTCAACCGACTTTTTGGCTGAAGCTCCACCATTTGTTTAGGTCAGTTTGATCCAATGGTGGGCAAAAGAATTGATGCGGATCAATGACGTGGCGATTACTTGCTCCCTACTCCATCTACCCTATAAAAGGACCCCTAGACCCCCTCCAGAAGGCCATCATGATTCATTGAGAGATCCAATTCATGAGAGAAGATTAGATCTCCAATTATCTTTAGTTCTAGTATAGCTTAGCTAAAGTAAGATCCAAGTAGTCAGGTTATTGTTCAAGATTTTGGATACGTCTCTAGAAGACTTGGTAAAACTAATGTATCGGTTATCTCTTATTGTGACTTTGATCTTAATCTTTATTTTTTTCTCTTCATCATGTTCTTAGTTTATCTTGAGTACATGCATGATATAGTTTTAGTTATCTATAAGTTTATGTTTAAGTTCACGGAGCGCTCAATTCAGTACTCGAGTGGGTTGAGTAGCTAAACTCTGTAAGCGTGGTGCTTATACATTGTTTTGCCTATGGATGCACCCTGCATTTCAATTGTGGTAGATTTACTTGGGGTGACAACCTTGTAGATCCTCTGTATTCCATATCCCGTTTGTAGGAATAGTAGGACTTATGTCTCTAAGGAGAAGCATATTTTTATGCTCTTCCCTAGAGATGTCCCTTATGCATAGATGGAGAGTTAATTATTGTTATAGAGCACGCCCTCTTTTGTGTATTACTTAGTTTTGCTATGCTACATTTATGAGTATCAATCTCTCTCTGAATTGCCATATACTTAAATTATAAATATCTTAAACTTACCCCTGTTTTGAGTATGTGTTTAGTTAATGATTTTATCATAAATAAATATTTATCAATCTCTTATATGCCAACGTTCCTCCCAGTGGTAAAAATATAAATAACGATACCTGGAATACTCCCGGTGAAATGCTACAATGGTATATTTATGCGCTTGTAGAATTCTAAATTTCTAACTCACATTAATAAATGCCAACAAGCATTTCTAGTGCCGTTGCCGGGGAGGAAAAGGCAATAGAAGAATTGATCAATATTATTTATTGATAAATCATAACTATGCACCACTACACTAGCAGGCTTACCCTTGTCTTTTATTTGTTTCTATCTTATACAGGGTATTGCAACATTGATTTTGCTTCACCAACAATTTCTAATTGAATATTCTTATCAAACCAATCAATAGACAACTCAACACTAGTCTTTGAAGTTATGGCTGAAAAGACTCTACGTGAATTCTCTACTCCAAATGCTAATAATGTTCGTACTAGACCGACACTCAAAATCGGAGAAGATGCTTCATTCGAACTTAAGCCATCTCTCATCAACATGGTACAAGCTAGTCCATTCAGTGGAAAGACATATGAAGATGCTAGTGCTCATCTCCAACATTTTCTAGAAATTGGTAGTACACTTATTATTAAAGACATTGATCAAGATACCATACTCCTTCGTCTCTTTCCATTCTCTCTGTTGGGAAAATCAAAGCAATGGTTCTACAACAACAAAGATAACGTTGATACATGGGAAAATGCTCCAATGCGAATTCTAGCTAAGTTTTTCCCTATGGGTAAGACTAATTCTCTACGAGGAAGAATTTCCAATTTTAAGCAACAGAATGATGAAACAACTCCTGAGGCATGAAACAACTCCCGAGTAGAGGCAGAGGGCGTGCTCGGGCTCGGCCCAGTCCTTAGCCAAAAGGTGCGTGCGAGCACACTTGAGGGGTGTAGCCCCCAAGCCCCTAGGCAATCCCGAAGGGATCGGTCGGGGGCTCTCTTGGTCGGGAACCTCTTTCCTCAGGAGTTTAACATACCCCAATGTTAGAATCTCGTCAACAGCCCTACCATGGGCACAAGAAGCAAGAAAAGTGATCCAACAAGTCCTGCCATGAGCACAAGAAGCAAAAGGAGACTTAGCATGTGATTTTCACCATTGTGTTACTCCATGTTATGATATGTATGAATGCAGACTTAATGTAATATTTGAACCTATTTATATGAACCTAAACATATGTATGGTTGTATGCATCTGTGAACCTTATGTATGCATGTGGACCTGATCTAATGTTTCAACCAATTTGTGTGTGAACCACTTTGGCCACTAGTTTGTGTGTCAACCTTTTATGTGTGCTTTACATTCTCTTGATTGGTTCATATATTGTGGATGACATACAATGTTTGGCACTTATATAATGTCATATAAATGGTTGGTATTTATATAAATGTTCCATATCAGCATGTGCTTCTGCTTCATATGTGCAATTAGTGTCACGTAGGGAATGAGTTCATTTTCTTTGATCAAGGGCATTATGGTCATTTCGTGTCCTAGTTAACGGTGTTAGTATATAGAAGTCACGGTAGTGTCACGAGAGGGATGAAATTCAAAATCAGGGCCATATAGGGAACTTTGAAATTCATAGGGCCATAGAAGGGACATGTGACATTCATAGGGCCATACAGGGAATTGGCTCAACTTGTAATGGCTCTCGATCACCTCTAGCCTGCTTCGATACCTGTCCACCTAGCTGTCAGGATCAACACCCTTTTAAATGAATACCCAAGATGATAGTCTTCCATTGATTATTAAATTGGATGGCTCACTTAATCGGTGATCCTGGTACACCTCCCATATGATGTACTAATCAAATGCCAACCTTCATCTAGGATCAAGCTAGAGAGAAAGAATACACCACAACCACAGATAGAACATATTACAAATTCAAAATACTTAAGTTTACAAGCCAGGTTGTTCCACAAACTTAGTTCATAACACCATCAAGTTCAACATCACACACTACCATTAGAGTCTAGCATAAGTCTTCACATAGTTTTGAAAAGATACATGTTGCATGAATGTGCCACGTTCATACAACTATGACACATAGGCCTCTCTACCACTCCTGATCCTCTAGGGACTCGGAAGCATAAAAGAAACCATGCACTGGGGTGGCATTACCTACAAAACTCAAGATTACCACAGGGTGAGTACTCAATTGTACTCTACAGGACTTACCCAATATAATAAACAAAGGAAAGAATCATTATGCAGACCATCGTCATCCTCAGATGACACAGAATGTGCCAGAGGCTTCACTTGAACTGGTAAATTCGAAGCATTACCAAAATCTTCAAAGATATCTTCCTCGATTTCAAAGGGGAACATAGAAGGATGAGGTTCATCATCCTCTAAAGTGTGGTGTGTTCCCTCAATGGAAGGTTCTTTGGCAACCAAATCATGAGAAGGATTTAAAGGAATTTCAAATTCGGTTATGTGCACCTCCTCTTGTTGGTCATGTGCCTCCTCTTGTTGGTCGGGGCTTGCATCAACTTCTTAAGGAAACTCATAAAAAACACTAGTGTAAGGGGTGTTTTCAAGGATTTTCTCAAAAATGGCCTTCCCTTCACCAATGGTTTTGTGTGTGAACGAGCCTCTAGAAGATATGTCAAGGTGGAGAGCAGCTTCCTTGCTAAGGCCAAGTTGGAAGTGGTAAAGTAGTACATGGTTAGGCAAGGAAAGGTTTGGGCCAGAATGGATTAGGCTTATGAACCTAGCCCAGGCTGCTCCTAATGTCTCCTTCTCTTTTTGTTGAAAGGTAATAACTTCTATTCATAGAGCGGCAATTCATGAAAGAGGGAAGAAAGCAAGAAAAAAATTGTCTTGAAATTCATCCCAATTTCCATTTACGCCTACTATGGTATGAGCATACCATTGTTTCGCTCTTCCCAAAAGGGAGAATGGAAACAATTTCCATTTAATGGTCTCTTGTGTCATGCCAGAAATAGTCAGACAAGAACACAGTTGTTCAAACTCTCTAAGGTGGGTATAAGGATTTTCATCCTCTTGCCCAGAGAAGGATTGCTCCAAACCATGGCTATGAAAGCTTGTTGGTATTTTTTAACGCACATAGAAAAATCCGCAAGCGCACATATACCATTGTAGCTTTCACCCAGGAGTATTCCAAGGTATTGGTTTCCAAGGGGAATGCGAAGTGTTCTAATAAGGATGAAGTACGTCCAAAGAAAAATAAGCTAAAGTATTTTTGTGGGTAGAGAGGGTTTTCTAAAGTTTTCCAAAGATAAACTAGCTAACCAAGGATCAGGCTTACTATACTTACTTACTTTAGAGAAATAGTACCTTTTTGACTCTCGAAGGAGGTGAGAAAAGGTAGTCAGGGCAAGGCGACCTAAAGCTCTATGAAAACACCAATCCGAACGTGGTGGATTACAAAGGCCTAATAGAGCTATCACCTCTGGGGCTACCACAACTAACCATGGTATTGGGCACAAACTCAGGTAAACACTAGCCTAGACACCATGTCTACGCTAACGATTACTACTCTAATCCAGATCTTATGACTAGAGCACTTGATGCAAGCGGAGTTCTCATAAGTAAAGTATAATAAGAACTGAACTTAATTAAATAGAAAACTTAGAATTACCAGAAGAAGAACCTGGATATAACTCAAGGTTCAATCAGATCCGTAGAGGTACAAAGTCGAGGAGAATCCGACAGATCCAGCTTCTCCTCAACTCTCTCCTCACCTCCCTCCCTATTTTCTCTACTTGTCGGGTTTATAAACCTAGGGTCCCTCATGGACCGGCTTCCCAGCAAAGGCTCGACCCAGCAGACAATGTTGTGAACGATGCACAACTCCTGGGCTAGCCCAAATACCTAGACAACAGGCCAGAGGGGCGATCCAATCTCCGATCGGAAGGCCTGGCTGAGGAGGAACGGCGCCCGCTTCCAACTTCGGCCCACCTCTCCGATCGGAGCGCTTGCTCCAGTCTCCAGCCCACCTTTGGATGGCCTCTCTGACCGGAAGGTCTTGCCAAACACCACTTCCGACTCTGACACATGTCTCCGACTGGGGATGCGACCAAACCCCTGCTCACTACTCTTCTTCAACTAGCGCATTCAGAGCCAACTAGGACCAACCAACCCAGGATGCCTGCTCGGTAAGGACCAGTAAATGGATGGAGAAAGTAAGGCAGGGCACTTAAGTCAACCACAATACCAAGGACCATACCCTATACACCTATAGGACCATAACCTGCGACCTGCTTGGCATCATAGAATCGAAGCAGTGTTGTAGGCGTCGACATTTTCTCCTACAGTGTTGTGGGCGCCATCAACTCCCATACCAAACGAATATGGTAAGGCTCCACATGCCTCTGAGGCATCAACAGTGTTGTGGGCGCTGACATTTACCATGCCAGGCGAACATGGTAAAACCCCTTGCATGCCTTTGGGTATCAATAGTGTGGCAGGCACCGACATCTGCCATACCTGAAGAAGACGACACAACCTCCCATGTGCATCTGACATTAAACAGTATTGTGGGCACCTACCATCATCCTGTACCCACCGGCATGGGCAACAAGACTTAGTAAGCATATGCACTCTCTCCCTCTCACTTGTAAGGCCATCCCCTTCATCTATAAAAGGGGATGCGCTCTCTCCAACACATCTTAGTTTATTCAGATCGATCAGTTTACTAGTACACAACAATAGAACCACCAGGTTAAAACCATGAGCACATGCTTGAACACTTAGCACATAGCAGAGCTCCCATCACTCTTAGCCCCTCTAACCAGAGTTCGACTGGACCTCTTGTACCCCCATCTTTCTCCTTCTCATTTGTAACCCCACTGCAAACTTTGAGCACCTGGGCTCAGGAATAAAGTCGTCGACCGACTCAAACTGGACGTAGGGCACGTTGCCTAAACTAGTATAAACCCTATGTCATTGAGTGTTAGGCCACCTCTAATCACAACGTATGGCAAAACTACAAATATTTACGTGTTGGTCACTTTCTGCACTGACAGTTGGCGCCATCCGTGGGGAAGACATTGTACGTTCAACATTTTTTGGTCATCGGATGGCCCACCTTTCCGCCACCTTCGCCATGGTGGGCTCAAGCGATACGACTCGCTTTGGCTCACTAGAGTTTCCTGCACTCCCACCTATTGGGATGTGGGTTCCACCCGTCTTCGAGCCATCCCAGGCCTTCCTCTTCGGAAGCCTGGACTTCGTCACCGACTGGCTCGGCGTACTACACCTCCGCGAGGAGGCACTCGTTCCGGTGCCCATTGGAGGGACGCCCTCCATCGGCTCTGGGACACCCAACGACTTCAGCGACGAAGCGCCTGCGCTTCACTCCGAGCAAACTCTCTGCTCAAACTCCACTGTGAGTAATGTACATGCTGTTATTTACTTACTATTCACTATATTCCACCGATTATCCGAAGGGACCCTGTTGTCCCTACTATGACCGCCATGTGACCGGTTCCCCTATGGCCTCGCGTCCCCCATGGATGTGTATGCCTAGGGGCTCCAAAGGATGCCGATGCCGCCCCCTCTCATGTCCAAATTCATGGGGATGGCAAGCTATGCTCCCACCTATTTCCTTGACCTCATGGATGACGATGTTGACAGTGACAGCTCCAGCATCGGCGATGTGGCACCTAGCCACCGTCCGTCCCAGGAGTGCGCTATGGCGAACGCTCCGGGACAGCCGCTAGTGGTAGCAGAGTCCTTATGGACTCACACCCCTCTGGACCCTTGTGCGGGGACCCATCGCGCTCACTCAAGAGCACGGCGAGGAGCTAAGACAACGGCGGTAGAACCAGCCGCCACCTGCGTTGGCACGCTCGGTGCACCACACTATGCCCCGTGCACATAAAACGGTGAGTGACGCTTGGGGTCACGCCTGCCAGGTCCAGTGCAACATCATGGATGGGGGGAGCGATCCCCCACAGTTTGCTCAGGCTAACCAGAACATCGCCGCTATGGCAATGCTTCTGCGCGGCCTTCCCTAGCCGAACGACCCCTAGGAACAGGCGATCCACCGGAACCTCCAGGCACTGGTGGAAACCACCGCCGTTCAACAAGCAGAGAGCTCTACATCGCGACACCAACTCAAGGCCTCTCTCCCCACCAGGGGAGTGGGGACGCACCAGATGAATCATTCCACCCGCTCACCGCTATAGCTGCCGAGCGCGGCATAGGAGGTTGCATCTGCATCCCGGTCTGACCTGGCGCCTGCTCCACACCAACCGCCTATACGCGAGCGGCTCGGGCCAAACCAAGACGCTCATAGAGTCATCAACAGCTAGTGTCAGTCTCAACATGATGATGGCGTCCATCAAGTGGCAGTGATGGTAGGCGACACAGACCTCAGTCGGACCATCACGAGGAGTGGTGAAACGCACCCTAGGTGCGGTCGCTGGCCGGATGACCGGAGTCCTAGCCCAGATGGCCTGGGACCACAGGCCTTTGCCCGATGCATCAGGAGAGTGCTGCTCCCATAGTGCTTCAACGGAGGCTGAGGCAAAGGCAAGACCAAGCGCCAGGATCAGGACGAGGGTCCCTCCACACAGAGGTGCAAAAAGAACAAAGAAGATCGTCATCGACTGGCCAACTCCATGTTGGTCGCCACAACTGATCACACGGACAAGCAGCCCTAGCAGGGCCTTTCAGACCACTTCAATGAGCTCATGGAGAGCCCGTGCACCAACCACACCTACCCCATCAAACACCTCTACATGGACTGCAAGGTCCTCAAGCGCCTTCTACGATAGGCCGACGGGCCGAAGGAAGGAAAAGGCAAAGAAGAAGCGGTCAAGAAAGAGAGCATAGCGGGCAAGGATCCAGCTGACTGAAGGTTGAGGTGATCCGACCGGACGCCTACCAACTGAAGGACGACAACAACAACATTCTCACCAATGCTTGGTACAGCTATGTCGTTTCTTCCCCTAAAATTTAGTCTTACCATTGTTTACTTAATGTTTGCTCCTATAAAAGCTCCCCGACCCGAACACTTTTGGCCTAGGTCACTCGGGGGCTCCATGGGGGTGCACTACCACCTCTCTTGTCATTTACTATCATATGGTAAAACTCCTTCCTACCTAAACAAAAGGGTAGTTCATTCCTTTAAATTACCTTACGTAGCTTTGCTTTAAATATTCCGACCGATCGCACCCCGCCTCTACCTACGGTTACGAGCAGCTGAGCCTCATGGGCCATGCCCGGGCTACTAAGGTTGCAGCCTACGGGATGAACGGGCAAGTGCAAAAAAGAAAGAATAAAAAACAAAATTATGCTAAGGTAAAACTAAGGAACAAATGGGACAAGCTTCCCCAAATGGAGCGATTCCATCACAAAAAACAAAACTGATTGTATTCATTGAGTACACAAGAACATTTACACGGGGGCTCCCCCATGAACTTAACTCTTTACATCTGCTAAACTACTTATACTTTATAAGCTATTGCGGCTGCCCGACAACATCTGTTGTTGGTGCGACCGGCGAAGGCACGGGCTGCTCGCTCCCCGGCTGGACGACATTCGGCTCGGTTGAAGGCGGGGCGACATCCACTTCTGACCCAAGCTCCACGCCATCCATAGGCTAGGCGAAGTCCTCCTAACGCATGCTTCTGGTCATGTCCTCATGGCGAGCATCCATCACCTACTGCATGGAGCCTTGCTTGGCCAACAACTTTGTGTGTGGCAGCAAGCTCTCCCCGAGCGACTAGATGTCCTCCATGCTACAGCCGTCGGCATACCCACTGTAGATGGTGGAGAAGTCTAGGTTCGGGTGGTACATCGCCACCAAAGTCAACATCCCTAATGCTCCATAGAATGGCTCATGGGTGATGAGGGCCTGGACCTCATCCGGAACCTCCTCCAGCCAGATGGCGGGCGTGCTGGTACTTGGCGCTGACCCAAAGACCTCCGAGACGACAAGCTAGGCAATATTGCGGATCTGGTCAAGTTCCCCCTCAAGAGCACATCGCTCTTCAAGGGACTTGGCCAGTGCCTCTGCATTTTAGCCAAACATCGCCTTGGTCATCTCTAGGTCCCACTCCAATGACTCCACCTTTCTGCCCAGCACTGGAAGAAGGGTGACAAGCTTAGAAGCAAGCTAAAGGAAGAAACCAACATGACAAAAAATAGAAAAGATACGTACCGAGGTGGGAGTTCTCAAGGATGGAGAGTCCCTTCGCCTGCCGGGTCACCTGCTCATGCAGCCGGGCATTTGCCTCCTCCGTCCCCATCACCTAGCCCTAGAGCGTGAGCACATCCTGGTCAGCCTCTGACCAGGCCTTCCGCTCCGACGCTAGGGCGCCCTGCTCCGCATCCAAGGTCTCTAGGGTACCTCAGAGCGCCGCCTCGATGTCCGCTAGGGACTTCTGTAGTGTCACCTCAGTCTCCACCTAGCGGGCCTTTGCTACCTCAAGCCCCCACTCAGCGGTAGTCGCCTGCTCCACCGCCCATGCCTCGGTCGCCTTCGTTGCCCGGTCCTAGGACTCACGGCGGGCGGACTCCAGCTGGTGCTCAAACTTGGCCATTCGGGCGTGCTCCATCTAGAGGAAATGAGACTTGTGGCACAACATCTCCTGCAGACCCTGCAAAAACAAGAAGCAAGCATGCTAAGGCAACCAACGAGAGACCAAGGGGTCAAGGACAAGCATGGGAAACTCACCTCCATGTCATGGCATAGGTCGACCTGGACCAACCGCTGGATGGACTTAACCCGCTCCTAGGCATCCTCAAGCTTCACCGACAGCTTGGCAAGATCGGACTCCATGGCGAGTCCTCTCCACCCAAGGATGTCCTAGAGCTGACACTCCTGCGAATCTCGAAGGATGAACCAAACATTTGTCGGGTCCTCGGGGTAGGGCCACACTAGGTTAGTCTCCTCCAGCCCGCTGGAGGGCCCAGCCTCCGACCGGACCACCGCTAGCTCCCACGATAGCACCGGTGGCTCCACCTCATCATTCGCTTTGTCGTCAGAGGGGATCTCCACCACCTCGATTTCATGGGCCACCGACAGGCGTTCTGGCTCCATCTCGGCCGCATCTCCCCCCAGCACCTCCAACTCTAAAGAGGAAGGTGAGCCGTGCAGCCCTCTGCCTGGCGAGACAGGGAGCCCGATCTCCCTCTCCTCTTCCACCGTAGCCGGTGGAGGAGGGGCTGCAAGGGACACCTCCGACATGGCCTCCGTCATCACCACCGGGATCACCACCAACACCATCACCGTCGCTGCTGCCGTACTAGCAACCGACCCAGGGGGCGCTGCCCCTGGAAGGGAAGGATCTGCCACCACCACCCTGCTCTCCACGCCGTTTGCCGTGGTGTGATGCAAGGTGGGCCTCCAAACCTCCTACATAGGAGTTGGGGCGATGCTCAGCCCCATCAGCATCCGGCCGCTGTCGAAAAAGTATAGGTTAGTCACACTCCAAAAAACTAACAGCATGATCAAAACGAAACAAAAAGGGGTATATCGGGATGAAAACGGTATGACTCTGAAGCCCTGACATGACGACGATGGGCCCACAGGGCAAGGACCACTCTGGGGCCACGACCCGCGCCCCCTCGCTTCAACCAGGGGAGTCGACTCAATCGCCAGCTGCTCGGCCTACAAATCACCACGACCATTGGCTCGAGGCACGCCAACTACAGTAGCTTATGGGGTATCCTCCCGCTATGAGTCACGCGTCGGCGCTAGCCCCGATGACGCATGGGTGCAAACCCGCTCCTCTGACCGCCTGCCTTGCTCTGTCATGCCCGTGGCAGGCGAGGATGAGACCGGCGATGCCACCAAAGGGCATAGTGACCGTGTCCGCTTCGTCTCCCATTCGCTGATGGTATTCGCGCTCATGGCACCCTCCTCAGTGCGAGAACATCACCGTGCCTCTCTGCCTCCTGCTCGCCGCCAGCGGACGCAGCCACAGGATCGTGATGCTCCACCAAGGTCGCAATGACCTCCCAGCTTTCCTCCTCCTCGGAGAAGATCATGTCATCCCCCACCTCTATGGGGTCCTCTGACTCAAGCTCTGACTCGATGTCGCTCCTATTTTCCCCAGCCCACATGCACCGGGTGATCTCCTTCTCCTTCTCATGCTTCCACCGAGCCTCCTCGGCTTTCTTCTTCTTCTTGGCATCCGCCGCCTCCTTCTGGGTGGCCTGCCGAGCCGTGCCCTATAGCCCCTTCAGAAGGTGTAGCCGGGACTTGTAAACTCCAAGTCCCTATGAAACAGGTGAATCAATAAAAAACAGGAGAACAAAGGGGGAAAAGAACACGGAGTAAAGAAAGGGGAGCATACCAGTTTGGACACCACCGAGGAGTTGAGAGGTCCGGGCTTTCCATCAATGTTCTACTTGGGCTTCAGCAACAGCACCCGGTCAAGGCGACTCTAGACCTCATCGTTTAGCAGCTCCTCTAGCAAAGCGCGATCAGGGTCCGTCGGGCTGCTGTACTTCCCATCGGCCATGTCCTCTCTGCCAATGGAGCAACCCGATGGTGGAAAAGGGTGTGGAACACCCACACCCCATCAAGGCCACAACACATGAGCTTCTTAAGCTCCACCTCGATAATCTCCACCTTATGCTTCTGCCAGCTAGCGGGGCCCACGACTAGCTGTCCAACCTCTCTGACCTCCTGCTAGTGAAGGGAGGGAACGGTGCCTCCACCGGGTTCTTGATGTAGAACCATTCTCCATGCCACCCCCAATTGGAATCGTAGGGGATATACATGGGGTATGAGCCCCCCATGCTCGTTTCTTCTGTAGGGCGAAGCCCCCATCTGCGTGGCCTCGGGCGGATTCCCCACCAACAAAGTTTGCCTAGAGAACATCCACCGAAAGAAGTCCACATGCGGCACCATCCCAAGGAAGGCCTCGCACACGGTGACGAAGCCGGTGATATGCAGCACCCTAGTCGGATTGAGGTGCTGCAGCTCCAAACCCCACTCGTTGAGGAGCCCACGTAGGAACTAGTGCGTAGGGTATCCTAGCCCATGCTCGTGGAAAGCAAGGAAGGAAACCACCTCGGCGGGCTGAGGTTGCGGGAAATCCTCCCTCCCAGGAGCCCTCTAGTGCGTCACCTCCTTCGATGGCAGAAACCCCTTCTCGGCGAAGGCCTCCAACACCGACTACCTAACAACGGATGACCTCCAACCCAATATTTCACTCCGGGTTCGCGAATGGATTTGTGAGTTTTCTCCTCTCCCTCGCTCTCTCCCTTTTCTCTCCTAGGAACCGTCATGGCACTCAGATGCTCTTGGCGAGAAGGAAGAAAGAGAAGAGACGGCAGATGAGGAATAGGCGAAGGAACGGGGTGAAAGCCCTCTCCCTTCTCCTACTTAAAGAAAAGGGTGCAGCAGTTGGGGATGAAACGACAATCGGGGAAAGGCGAAACGACATTGGTGAAAACCCCTCTCTCTTCCCCATTTAATGCAGATGGGATACGATGGGACGTGCCCTGACCGATATGACGCACCCTGCCTGACAAAATGGTGCCTGATCAGATGGGACATGGCCTAGGTATGGCCCACCACTACCGCACGACCAGGCACAAAAAACAAAGTGCCACCACACGCAGGCGGCTCTCCACCTCCCCAGGCGGGACATGGGAAAACCCAAACAATAGGATCTCTGCCAGGAGAGACCAATTGGGCTTCCTAAGTCAATTGAGCGACCTAGGAAAATGCCAAGAGATAGGTAAGGAGCAAAGGGACACCCCATGTGGGCCATGTCGACTCCATCACGAACGACAAGCATGGGTCCCGGTCGAACATTTCCGATTGGAGCTCTTCAAACCCCGTCACTTGAGTCATCAAGGTAACATTACCGACCCCCGCTCATTCTTTATAATCATTCATACATCCATACACGCATTCATTCCATACGCCCGCGTCCCCCAGATGTTTCTACCTGAATCACCTGGGGGCTCGGGAACTAAAGCATTACGTATGCAGTCAAATGCATCACAACGCTTCGTGTTGCGTCATGAAGTGGTAGTTGCCTCATTCAACATGAGCAATGATCGATCGGGTTCGAAGGCCAGCCCACGAAGGGCTCAAGGCTGCCTCGCATCAAACAGAGCTAGGGGAGAAAATGCAGATGAGCCCCATGTGGCCCTCGCCCAGTCTACCCCAGAGCAGACAGGGTCATCTCAACCTTCTCGTTCGATCCTAAACCTCTACCAAGCCCACATAATCTCCATCGAGGGGAGGCCAACAGGCCACCCAGGTCGGTCTCCGGAACGACCTAGGCATCTATTGGGTTGTAGGTAAAGGAGCAGTGAAATGTCACAAGAGGGCGATGCTGACCCCGTCACGAACGATGGACCCAGATTCCACTCGATCATACCAACTAGCGAGCTCACCGAGCGCGTCACTCAAGCTTGAGCGATCGAGGCAAGCGACAAAGCTCAGCCCCTCTGGTTGTGAGAAACCAAGGATGGGGTAACGCACAAAACTCAAACCAACCCCTATCAAGCTCAATAGGGCTCAGGGGCTCAAGACACCTAAAACTAATTGCCTCGGCTACGTGAGCTGCACCGACGCCAAGATCTACGAGCTCTGCCTCGCCCGATCCCAAAACTAACTGCCTCAGCTACACAGGCTTCACCGACGCCAGGATCTGCAAGCTCCGCCTCGCCCGATCCCAAAACTAATTGCCTTGGCTGCGTGGGCTACACCGATGCCAGGATCTGTGAGTTTCGCTTTGCCTGATCCCAAAACTAACTACCTTGGCTGCGCGGGTTGCACCAACACTAGGATCCGCAAGCCCTGCCTCGCCCGATCCCAAAAAAAACTAACTGCCACGGCTATGCGGGGATTTGGTTGACAACTTTGTCTCAACTAAAATACATGCACACACACCCGCTGATAAAAAACCCCAGGTGATTCTGCCCGAATCGCTCTAGGGCTCGGGGGCTACACCCCCAGGTGCGCTCGCGCGCACCCACCGATGAAATGAAACCTCCCCCGCTGGCATCAAGAAAAAAACTGCAGATGATTCTGCCCGAATCACCAAAGGCCTCGGGGGCTACACCCGTGGGTGCGCTCACGAGCACCCACCGACGAAACGAAACCTCCCCCGTTGGCATCATGGAAAAACCCCCAGATGATTCTGCCTAAATTGCCCGGGGGCTTGGGGGCTACACCCGCGGGTGCGCTCGCGTTTACCCACTGACAAGGCAAAAATCCCCTAGACAATTCTACCCAAATCGCCCAGGGGCTTGGGGGCTCTTGTTGGGTTTATAAACCCAGGGTCCCTCATGGACCAGCTTCCCAGCAAAGGCTTGGCCCAGCAGACAACATTGTGAATGATGCGTAACTCTTGGGCCAGCCCAAATACCTAGACGATAGGCCAGAGGGGCGATCTAATCTCCGACCGGAAGGCCTGGCCAAGGAGGAACGGCACTCGCTTCTGACTCCAGCCCACCTCTCTGACCAGAGCGCTCGCTCTAGTCTCCAGCCCACCTCTAGACTGCCTCTCCGACTAGAAGGCCTGGCTAAACACCACTTCCAACTCCGACCCGCATCTCCTACTGGGGATGCGACCAAACCCCTACTCACTACTCTTCTCCAACTGGCGCATTCAGAGCCGACTGGGACCAACTGACCTAGGACGCTCGCTCGGTAAGGACTAGTAAACGGATGGAGAAAGTAAGGTAGGGCACTCAAGTCAACCACAATACCAAGGACCATACCCTATACACCTGTAGGATCGTACCCTATGACTTGCCTGGCATGATAGAACCGAAGCAGTGTTGTAGGCGCCAACATTTTCCCCAACAGTGTTGTGGGCGCCATCAACTCCCATACTAGACGAATACGATAAGGCTCCACATGCCTCTAAGGCATCAATAGTGTTGTGGGCGCCGGCATTTACCATGCCAGGCGAACATGGTAAAACCCCTTGCATGCCTCTGGGTATCAATAGTGTGGCAGGCATCGACATCTGCCATACCTGAAGAAGATGACACAACCTCCCACATGCATCTGACATTAAACAGTATTGTGGGCGCCTACCATCATCCTGTACCCACCGGTGTGGGCAACAAGACTTAGTAAGCATACACACTATCTCCCTCTCACTTGTAAGGCCATCCCCTTCATCTATAAAAGGGGATGCGCTCTCTCCAACACATCTCAGTTGATTCAGATCGATCAGTTTACTAGTACAAAACAACAAAACCACCAGGTTCAAACCACGAGCACATGCTCGAACACTTAGCACATAGCGGAGCTCCCGTCACTCTTGGCCCCTCTAACCAGAGTCCGACCAGACCTCTTGTACCCCCCATCTTTCTCCTTCTTGTTTGTAACCCCACTGGAAACTTTGAGCACCTGGGCTCAGGAATAAAGTCACCGACCGACTCAAACTAGACATAGGGCACGTTGCCTGAACTAGTATAAGCCCTGTGTCATTGAGTGCTAGGACACCTCCGATCACAACGTACGGCAAAACTACAAATATTTACGTGTTGGTCACTTTCTGCACCAACACTACTACAGCTAGGTGAGAGCCACCTAGAGGGACACTACTACAAAGTGTATGAAATTAGAATGAAGCTCTATTGCATAGTGTGCCTTTCTAGAAGAGGTATGGCGGTCCTTTTATAGTGAAAGGTGGACTAGGGAGCATGCAAACGCCATTTCATCAATCCATGTCACTTTCCTTGGCCACCATTGGATAAACCGACTTCAAACCACCTTAGAATCAACGGTGCAGATCTTGGAAGCGTGCGCGAGGTGGTGGAGGGCTAGGGGCCCACTAGCAGGTCAGCCGACCTACACATAGGGTCGGCCGACCCCCCTTATGGCAGGTGGGCCACCCCCTCTGGTAAGTGGGCCCTACACTCCGTCTTGAGTGGATTTTCGTAGGTTTGCACACTTGTTGACTTCGGTTTGCATACTTGGAGTATATGACGATGGGCCCATTGATCCTATGAAGTAAACCAAAATCCTTTGGATGCTTCTAGATGTCCTGTTTTTGCATAATCTTCCCTATTTGACCCTGCAAGCATAATTCTCCAAGTACAAGTGGAACCAAGTAAAATCTTAACATCTTTATTGGTCCTTATATTTATGGTTGATGTTAGCAACAGCCATCAAGTTCCCCCACACTTGTTCTTTGCTCGTCCTCGAGTAAAGATATAAGATAAAAGTACAGATGAAAGATAAAAGTAAACATGAGCATAACATCTTAAGATATATAGCCAACATAAAGCCTATTCCAAAACATTTCTTACACAGGTGGGATATGTGGCGTTAGCTAACATATATCCTTGGGCGGTTGAAAAGTGGAATAGCTCTTGAAGCGAAGTCATCTTCCCAAATTCTCATCTTAGCAACTTGGAGTTTTTTTAAAGTTTTCACAAGAAAAGCATAGTTCACTTATACTCCTCAAATGGTACTCTCAAATCGCTCAATGGTGTATGATTCCTCACCAGGGCATATCATAGTAATGCCTTCTTTTCCTTCCTACTTCAAAAAAACTTATGTGGAGCTCAGGTAGGGAAAATATGAAAGCATACTTGTATGGAATATATTGCTAAGGCAAACAATGGATCCATGGTGAAAAATGTCATACTCTTAGACCAAGATGTGCATGTGTGTGGATATATGGTGTATGTATACTCCTTTTGTAGATAAGATCTCTCTCTAACTTATTATTTTGAGACATGGCTATCTTTCTTCTCTCTTCTTTTTTTACTAAGCATGAGCCTTCATGTGCTCACATATTTTTTCTATACTTGGACCTTCATGTGTCCATATATATATATATATATATATATATATATATATATATATATATATATATATATATATATATATATATATATATATATATATATATATATATATATATATATATATATATATATATATATATATATATTCTTTTTCTCGTACTTTTGCATAGCCCATGTCTCCTCTACTAAACCATATATTTAGAGAGAGATCATACTTTTAAAACATGGAGCATATATTTTTGTGGAACCTATCATGCATGTTTTTGCCTACTCCTAGTGTAGCAGTAGAATATTTTTGGGTGGATCTAAATGGAAGGCATGTTTTTGCGCCTACTCCTAGTGTAGGAGTAGTGCATATTTTGGTGGTGTACGTGATCTTGATCTTGGGAGCATGATAAATTTCTCAACAAGGGTCACAAGGTTTGACCAAAACTCAATGCAATAACAAGCAGTATATGAAGAAGGTTTAAAACATGTAAGAACTTGATATGGCTTTGGTAGGAATTTCTCACCATTAAGGAGTATGTGACACTATAGTTTTATGATATTTTATCAAAAAAAAAATCTCCAAGTACTTTGAATAGAACCGGTTGAATTTCTAAGCCAGAACTATATCACACTCCACAACAACTTAGTCAATATGATTGTCCTATAAAAATATTTTCCCACAAGCATAAGTATATGTATATGGAACAATCTTTATGCAAGCTTCCATCTCAATAATGTTATAAACATGTCACTTTAAAAAAATCAAAGTGTGGTCTTGGTTCTTTTTAATTTGCAGGCTTAAATAATAGCAAAACAGGGAGTAAGCATATGAACAAGTGAGAGAGAGGATAAAACCAAATTCTAGAAGTTTTGTGCAGGCTCCTTCACCAGTTCATGATGTGCTTCAACTCTTTTGTTCACAATGGGGTGTGGCACATCCCAACACTTCTTTGAGACTATACCTGGCTTTTATTCATAGATAGAAATGGTGAAAACAAAGAGGACTCTTCTGGTGAGGGCACCAGAGAGTCAAAATTCATTTAACTGCAGGATGAAACTTAAAATGAAATGAGGACAAGATTGAGTTTTAAGTTGGATTATTAAATTGCAAAAATTCAATCAAGTCAATTTATTTTAATTTTTGAGGTTCAAGAAAAACTTTCAAACGTTGACCATTTACCTAGAAGGTGTTACCTATATCATCTTGAAGCATGACAACACCATGTGATGAGGCTTCAATCACCTTGAATGGCCCTTCCCATTTGCTTCGAAGTTTTCCATGGACAAAGAGCTTTACCCTTGAATTGAATAGTAGAACCTTATCTTCAGTCTTGAACTCCTTATGCTTGATTCTCTTATCATGACATCTTTTTGTTCTCTCTTTGTAAATCTTGGTGTTGTGATAAGCCTTTTCTCTCCATTCTTTCAGCTCAGATAGTTGCATTTGACGATTCTTACCAGCTAGGTGGAGATCCATATTCCATTTCTTGATTGCCCAATGGGCCCTGAATTCCAGTTCAATAGGCAAATGGCATGTTTTTCCATATACAAGTTGATAAGGTGACATACCTATGGGTGTCTTGTATGCAGTTCGATATGCCCAAAGTGCATCATGAAGCTTGTACTTCCATTTCTTACCCATCTCATCCAGGACTTTTGCAAAATGTTCTTGATTTGCTTATTTGATGTTTCAGCTTGACCACTTGTTTGAGGATGGTATGGAGTTGCAATTTTGTGCTTGACTCCATATTTTGCCAAGAACTATCTGAATGACTTGTTGATGAAATGTGACCCTCCATCACTTATGACCATTCAAGGTGTTCTAAATCATGGGAATATTACTTCATGGAACAATTTCTTGGAATGCTTGGAGTCGGTGGCTCGACATGGAAGTGCTTCCACCCATTTGGACACATAGTCCACCGCCACCAAGATGTATTCAGCATCTCTAGACATTGGGAATGGTCCCATGAAGTTGATCCCCTAGACATCAAACAACTCCACTTGGAGGCTGTTCATGAGTGCCATTGCATCCCGAGTGTTGATGTTTCCATGTTTCTAGCATCTAGCGCATCTTCTAACAAATTCCTTTGTATCTTGATACATCATTGACCAGAAGAATCCGCTTTGCTAGATCTTAGCATGTGTACGAAATGCTCCATAATGTCCTCCATAGGGTGATGCATTGTGGGGGGTATGACCCCAGATACCCATAGCAGACCACATGGGCTGCGCCCCCAGGGGTGGCTGTGGGGGTATTAACCCCTATACCCTTACGGCTAAGATTGGGCTGGCCCGGATCAGTGGGTCCGGTCCACCAAAAGATGACGCGTGGCCCGGCCAACCTGTTCGGAGTCCCGCGCAAGGAGTCAAGATAGATTTGGCGATCAAGCAAGATCTTGGTCAGTTAGAATAGGAATCCTTATCCGGTCACCTATGGCAATTGTAACTGACTAGGATTAGTTTCTAGATCTGTAACCCTGCCCCCCGGACTATATAAGGTGGGCAGGGGACCCCTCTAAAAAACATCTCTCATTGACATACAGCGATACAATCAGACGCAGGACGTAGGTATTACGCCTTCTCGGCGGCCGAACCTGGATAAAACCTTGTGTCTGTCTTGCGTCACCGTCTTGTTTGTGGCTTGCGCACCTGTCTGCCGACAATCTACTACCTTGGGCATACCCCTAGGTAGACTGCCGACCATATTTCATCGATAGTGGCGCGCCAGGTAGGGGGTGTGCGTACTGCTCTCCAAGCAAACAAGATGGTCATCATCTCCGGCTCTATGGCTACACCGAACGGCCTCACGTTCACCGTCGGCCAGATCACCTGGACCACCGGCTCCGATGACTTCATTGCCATGACCACGGAGGAAGCATGGATTCAATCTGCGTCGACCATTGCTCCACCTGCATCGGCTATGGCTCCGACCACGGTGGATACAGCTCCGACCACGGTGGATACAGCTCCGACCATGGTGGATACAGCTCCGACCACAATGGATCTAGCTCCAACCATGGTACATCTGGCTCCGACCATGCCTGCGTCATTTTTAGCCATGTCGACAACCCGTCGTCTGCTTCCCTGCTACAAAGGGAAGCAGATCGACAACACCGACCTGCTCGACTCTATCGATCGGGTCGGCACCAAACTCGCTGAAACCCTAGCTCTGGTAAGTACAATTCAAAGTCAACCTAATGAGCAGGTAACCGCTCCCCACAATAGATCTACCCAACCAGTTCAGGCCAGTCATCCTGCATGACTTGGTACAGATCTCGTGGTCATATCTACTCCTGAAGGGCGCTCCGCTTGTCGCCGGCCAGCCTCCGCGATGGGTCTCTGGCTCTCTGAGTACAAAGCCTCAACGAAGAACTACCAGGCCCAGCCCTACGGCCTACGAAATGCTGCCTCCAACTACGCATACAACATACAATGCTGCTCGGATCTGTGTTTTGTACATCAGCCTCGGCCGAGGCCAAGCAACTTCATCAACATGATCTGGATTGAGGATTATCAAGAAGGATCCGTCCACACGGTCCAAGAGGGTGACTCCAGCTCCTCGTCTAGCATCGCATCTAATGCCTCCATCCACATCGAGCTCCAGCATCACGATGATGAAGGCGTCGAATACGATCTGGATATCCCAGACCACGCCCCGGGGTTCCTACAATTCCCGTCTTTCCCGCCAAGGCGAGGGGATTTGATCAATGTTGTCAGCAATGACGAACCGCCAGCAGTTGGCGAAATGGAACAAGAAAGGATTGCACGCGAGGCATGCAATATTGACCGGTTTAATCGTCGGCAAATCGAAGCTGAAGCAGAAGAGGAGGCACGACTCATAAGGGTCCAGCCACGCGACCTCAACAATGCTTTCGATAGGGTGGGGGACAAACAGGTCTTCAGGACTCCAAGCGCTAATGTAGCTGTCGCCATGGCGACAATGCAATGGCTACCCAACACCCCAAAACCCAGGCAGTTCACGATGATATACAAGCTTATCTGACGGCTGCTATGGCTCAGACCGCAGAGATGGTGAATCAAGCCCGGACTCCATCCGTTTCAGTCGAATCAAGCCACAGCCGCCAATACTCAAGTCGCTCGCAACCACCTAACCAACATGGCTCACACAACAATGACCCATCAGACAACCGTCAAGGCGGAAACGGTGGTCATGATGGTGGTCGGGACAACAACCGCCATCGGGAGGACAACCGCTGCGATGTTCGGGATGACAACCGCTGAGATAACCGCGATAATCGCCGCAGTCACCACGGTCGCAGGGTTAATCAGGATGGCAACCGGGATCGCCGTGATGGCAATAACGATCTCCGCCGCTACCTCGGGGAACATGATCTACGCGATCGCATCAACCAGAGAGCCAACGATCGAGCATCCCATGAAAGTTATTGCCATATGGAATATGACACTGCCCACGGCCCGCCGGGTTTGAAGCAGTTTACTCCGCACCTTCGCCAAGTCATATGGCCCAAGAACTTCAAGCTCGAGAAACTTTAGAAGTACGATGGCAAGGAGAACCTCGAATTATGGGTCATGCTCTATGGAACTGCGTGCAGATCAGCCATGGCTGACGAGCACGTTATGTCTAACTACTTCCCAGTCACTATTGGCCATGCAGGTCACCAATGGCTGGTCAGCTTGCTGGCGAACTACTTTGATTCTTGGCAAGAGCTCAAGCAAGCCTTCATCGACAACTTCATTGCTACTTGCGAACAACCCGGCAACAAATATGATCTACAACGGATTCAAGATCGAAAAGATGAGCCACTACGTGAGTACGTCCGGCGTTTCTCAGAGATGCGCATCAAGGTCCCATCAATCTCCGACAACGAGGCAATCGAGGCTTTCATCACTAGCCTCCGCTTCCATGACGCCCTAAGGGACAAGCTCCTCCGCAAGAGACCTAAATTGGTCACAGCACTCCTGGCCACTGCTAAGAAATATGCGGACGCCGACGACGCTAAAAAGATAATTATTGAAGAAGCAGCAAGGGTTCCACGCTCTGACCACCCCCACACCGCAACGACTACCATGGCAACCGTGGTCGGAACGCAACGTAATCAGCGCAACGACTCCCGCGACCACCATGACCAACGTAATTAGTGGCGTAACCGCCGTGACAATTATAGGGGCAAGCGCGCTCGGGAAGACGACGGCAAAGTCAACACCGTTAAAAAAGGTGGCGGATGTCGTAACTACGAAGACGACTACGCCAAAGCATTGAAAGGGCCCTGCCAGCTCCATCCTAAGTCAAACCATACCATGGAGAATTGCCGCGTTCTCAAGTCTATCTACACGCGTCAACAGGCTCCGGATACATCCGACAAGCCTAATGACGTAGGGGAACAGCGCAACGAGGATAACGACGATGAAGACGTAGATCCTTGTCACAAGTACGTCAAGCCAACTGATCGTGTGCACACCATCATCGAAGGCAAAGTGTCCATCGAGACCAAATGAGAACGCAAGCTGCTCGCCCGCGCTTGCTTGAACGTGGCCAACACCGACAACCTCCTCACCGATCCGCGGCTCCCTCCGTGGTCTCACCGCAAAATCTCCTTCAGCAGAAAGGACCAATGGGCCGCAATACCTGAGCCAGGATGTTTTCCCCTGGTCCTCGATCCTTGTATCAACAAGGTTCAGTTCGATAGAGTACTGGTCGACGGCGGCAGCTCCATCGATATACTGTTCAAGAATAGTCTGCCCACCCTGAAGATAGCCCAGGCGGACCTCAAGCCGTACGAGGCACAGTTCTGGGGCATTCTCCCCGGACAGAGCTCTACACCTCTCGGGCAGATCACGCTACCTGTGCAATTTGGGACCTCGGACCACTTCCGCACTGACTACGTCAACTTCGTGGTCGCTGACTTCAACGACACCTACCATGCTATTCTTGGTCGACCATCGCTCACCAAGTTCATGGCCATACCTCATTATAGGTATTTGATGCTCAAGATGCCTACCGAGAAAGGAGTTCTAACCCTCCGAGGCAACGTGTACGTAGCTTATACCTGCGAGGACGATAGTTTCAAAATAGCAGAGGCTCACGACCTCTCTATTCGCATGGCCGAGACCATGCTCGACGCAAAGAAGACCTCGGCCGACCACCTGGAGATCCCAAAGCTCGAGGCTCCATGCAAGAACATCAAGTCCAAGGAGCACAAGGTGATCCAGCTGGTCGACGGTGATCCCAGCAAAACGGCCCTTATCGGGGCCAACCTGGATCCCAAATAGGAAGATGCGCTCGTCAGGTTCTTGAGGAGCAATGTGGATGTGTTCGCATGGAAACCTGCTGACATGCCCGGTGTACCTTGGAACTTGATCGAGCACTCCTTGAATGTCAACGGCAAGGCCAAACCTATCAAGCAGAAGCTACAACGGTTCGCTCACGACAAAAAGGAGGCGATTAGGGTAGAAGTTACGCGGCTTTTGGCAGCCGGATTTATCAAAGAAGTGTATCATCCGGAGTGGTTAGCCAACCTGGTTCTTGTACGCAAAAAGAATAATGAATGGAGAATGTGTGTTGATTACACTAATCTCAATAAACACTGCCCTAAGGACCCCTTCGGCTTACCTCGCATAGACGAGGTCATAGATTTAACCGCCGGTTGCGAGCTGCTTTCCTTTCTCGATTGCTACTCTGGTTATCACCAGATCGCTCTCAAAAAGGATGACCAGATCAAGACATCTTTTATCACGCCTTTCGGCGCCTACTGCTACACGACCATGTTGTTCGGGCTCAAGAACACCGGGGCTACCTACCAACGCGCTATACAGGCCTGCCTCAAAGACGAGATAAGAGACGACCTCGTCGAGGCTTATGTTGATGATATAGTTGTCAAAACCAAGGAAGCACATACCCTTGTTGACAACTTGGAACGCGCCTTTGCAGCCCTTAACACATTCCAGTGGAAATTAAACCCAAAAAAGTGCATCTTTGGTGTTCCTTCTGGCATACTACTTGGCAACGTCGTTAGTTACGACGGCATACGCCCTAACCCGGAGAAAGTCAAAGTTGTCTTGGACATGAAGCCACCCAAAAAGGTGAAGGATGTTCATAAACTTACCAGATGCATGGCCGCCCTCAGCCGTTTCATATCAAGATTAGGCGAAAAAGGATTACTGTTCTTTAAACTGCTCAAAGCATCCGAAAAGTTTGAGTGGTCGGAGGAAGCAGACGCTGCCTTCACATAGCTGAAACAATACCTTGCGTCGCCTCTGGTCCTCACTTCTCCCAGAGAAGATGAAACACTTCTACTTTACATTGCGGCTACTAATCGAGTGGTCTCCACGGCCATGGTGGTCGAGCGCGACAAGCCTGGCCACATCTACAAGGTACAGCGACCAATCTATTTCATCAGTGAGGTACTCAATGAGTCCAAGACCAGGTACCCACAGATTCAAAAGTTGATCTACGCCATACTGATAACATCCCGAAAGTTGAAACATTACTTCGATGGATATCGTGTGGTGGTCATGACTGAGTACCCTCTGCGAGACATCATTAGCAACAAGGATGCAAATGGGCGCATCGTCAAATGGGCAATGGAGCTATGCCCCTTCTCCTTGGAATTTGCAAGCCGCACTACAATCAAGTCTCAGGCACTCATCGATTTCATCATCGAGTGGATAGACTTAAGCACGCCTGCCTCTCCGGGGTCCAACGAGTATTGGACGATGTACTTCGACGGCTCTCTCAACATTGATGGCGCGGGAGCAGGAGTCCTTTTCGTGTCACCATCCAAGGAGCAGCTCCGGTACGTCCTCAGGATTTATTTCCCAGCATCTAATAATGCCGCCGAGTACGAAGCATGCCTACATGGTTTGCGCATTACTGTCGAGCTCGGTGTTAAACGTCTCTATGTCTATGGAGACTCGGCTCTGGTCATCAACCAACTCAACAAGAACTGGGACACGACCAACGAAAAGATGGATGCATACTGTAAATCGATCAGAAAGCTAGAAGGCAGGTTCTATGGCATCGAGTACATACACGTGGTCCGGGACAAAAATCAAGCAGTGGATGCGCTATCAAAATTAGGATCATCCCGAGCCAAAGTCCCACATGGCGTATTCATCCAAGACCTGCTCACGCCTTCCATCGAAGAGGAAGATTCCACGGTCGACAAGCCTCTGGACCAGCAATTGGTGGCTACGGTTCCAGTGTCGAGCACCACCGAGCCACCTCCGACCACTCATGAGCCCGACTGGAGAATACCTTTCATCAAGTACCTAACAGATGGCAGTGATTACACTGATCGGACAGAAAACGAGCGCCTGATGCGTCGCAGTAAGCAGTACCTGCTCGTCGATGGCAAGTTATGGCGCAAGAACGCAAAGGAGGAAATCTTGATGAAGTGTATAACCCAGGAGGATGGCGAACGTCTCCTAGACCAAATCCACTCTGGCTCCTGCGGCAACCACGTGGCCTCAAGAACGCTAGTCGATAAGGCTTTCCGAGCAGGGTTCTATTGGCCGTCAGCAGTAGCCGACGCAGAGAAGCTAGTCTACCACTATGAGGGTTGTCAGTTCTTCACCAAGAGAATCCATGTACCAACACATGAGATTCAGACAATACCAACCTCTTGGCCCTTCACATGCTGGGGACTGGATATGATCGGGCCCTTCAAACCGGCTCCTGGGAAATTTACATGCGTCTTTGTGCTGATCAACAAATTTTCTAAGTGGATAGAACACATGCCTCTGGTACAGGCATCCTTAGAAAAGGCTGTCACGTTCCTCGACCAGGTCATCCACCATTTTAGCATACCCAACAGCATCATCACTGATCTGGGTACTCAGTTCACTGGGAACGCTTTTTAGTACTTCTGCGATGAAAGGAGCATAGTAGTAAAATACGTCTCGGTGGCGCACCCTAGAGCTAATGGACAAGTCGAGCGGGCAAATGGCATGATCTTGGACGCATTGAAAAAGAGAATGTACACAAAAAATGACAAAGCCCCTGAAAGATGGCTCAAAGAGTTGCCAGCCGTGGTCTGGGGCCTCAGAACTCAGCCCAGTCGTAACACCGGCGTCTCACCATACTTTATGGTTTACGGCGCTGAGGCAGTCCTCCCAATAGATATAACTTTCAGGTCTGCACGGGTAGAGAACTTCGATGAAGGCAAGGTCAACGAAGTATGGGAGCTAGAAGTGAATAGTGCAGAAGAGAAACGGCTCGATTCTTGTGTACGTACAACCAAATACCTTGCTATTTTGCGTAGGTACTACAACAAGAACGTTAAAGAGTGGTTCTTCATGGTCGGGGACCTAGTCCTAAAGTGGAAGACGAACTAGGCTGGTGTCCATAAACTCACAACCCCATGGGAGGGGCCCTTCATGATCAAGGAAGTCACACGACCAACGTCTTACAGGTTAGCTCACCTGGACGGTACGGACGTACCAAATTCATGGCATATCAACAAGCTTAGACGTTTCTATGCTTAACTACTGAGATATGTACTCCTCTTGTACTTTCAATTTACTTCAATAAAGCTATTATGATCTCTCCGACCACTCTAATGTGTCACTTCAAATTTTACGGTTATTCTAACTTAGCTGGTAAAAGTCGACCACCATCCCTTCTACGGTTTTCGGAGCAGGCCCTGTCTCCGGTTCCTCCCAATGCGTGCATGGGATCTGCTCTCTACGCTACGGGTGATCGGCAGGTCCCCCTTGGTTTGACTTGTTCGTGTCTATGTGTGCACAGGTCACGCACCTC
Source organism: Miscanthus floridulus (assembly GCF_019320115.1). Lineage (NCBI taxonomy): Eukaryota > Viridiplantae > Streptophyta > Magnoliopsida > Poales > Poaceae > Miscanthus > Miscanthus floridulus. Next base: position 38,141,191 of record NC_089589.1, read on the forward strand.
ACACTCCGACCACATGGCAAACTAGGGCCGCACAAACTTTTCGGGATGACGTGTCGAGTAAAATGGTACAACTAAACAGAACGTTAACATGTTCTCACTTAGTTACACCAAAATGAGTTTCAAGCTTAAATACGTTTTATACAACGCAAACAAGCTTATGATGATATACAGTTACGTTATTACAAGCTTGCCTGAAGAGGCCCAAGTTTACAATAACACAACTACGTCCTTCTTCTACAGCTCTAGCCTATTCTATTGGCTGGTCGGGACACACGGCACCCGCTGCTCGCTACTTCCGATATCCTACTCGAGTCTCGGGGACTCTTGTACTGGTCGAGCTGAAGGGGATGGCCCCGCCGATGCCTGGCTGGTCGAGACCACATGTTTCGTCGGTTGGCTCACAATTGATGGCGTTTCCAGCTAACTTGTCGATGGCGTACCCTGTACAGGTGCTGTCCTACCTCCACACAGGTTAATGTCGCCAATTATCTTTGATGACAGGTCTAGCTAGGTCATCCGAAGCTCCTCAGCCTTGTTTGGGTCTACCTCCTTCAGGTACCCAGCCTCCAGGCGCTTGAGATCGATCAGGGGGTAGTGGGCATGCACCATGCTTAGCACATGTGCACCTGTGTACTCACCCGCCTCCTTCACGAACTCTTGGAACCATCCCCATGCCTTTCGGCATCTCTCGACTAGTCTGAGCTACGATGTCCTTAGCACTTCCTCTGTAAGCGCTGGGTTGATAAGGTCGAGGACGGGCAAAATGCCAGTTGCCACCTCCTGGCACCGGTTCTTCCATGTGTCCTGATCCTCGGTGATCTCTAGGCATCGCGCCTTCCAGCCATCATGATCTTTCATCACGGCTTCCAGATGCTTCTTGGCATTGACTTTTAAAACTGTAACACGCACAAGACATTAAAATGTTACGCCACGATAGGATAAGGCGGGCAACAGAGTGAGCAAGGTGGTCTGGAACACTTACTTTTTAGTTCCTCCTTCATCTTGGTTGTGCGGTCCTGGAGTTGCGACTGGTCGTGCGCCAGTTTCTTGTTGTCTTCCTTTAGGCGACCACACTCTATGGCCACACGACTATTCTCCTCTTGGAGACAGACTACTTCAGCTTCTAAGCCTGCACTACAGCCGTTACTACCAACTATGCAACAACACGTGTCATGCATTTGTTGTGATAAAATGACAACTTACTTGTTTTTTCCTGCTCTTTGTTACTAAGCTGGACGACCAGGTTTTGGTTCTATGCCTCTTGCTCCGTCCTCTCCTGGTCAACGGCTTCAAGTTGGTGGCACAAGCGTTCCACCTCGGCCGCCAGTTCTCTATTGCTTGCTGTGATTCCGTCGATCTAGTCGAAGCACTTTTTCCAGAACCTTGCAGTCTTCATCAAGTCCTACATGCAAAAAAAGCTAAGTCAGACAATTCGATTGGATAGCAGGATCAAGTGGTCAAGCCAAACATACCTGGACTTCTGTCACCAGACATTTTGCCGCTCGTTCAACTTTCATGGTCTCTTCGACCTCTGGGATTTCCTCATGCATAACCCACTGGTCATTCTGCCAGCGCGACACATATATGTGTTGTCGCTTGTCTTGGGGACGGCCCAAGACCTCTTCTACTTTGTCCTCTTCAGCCTCTTGTTCAGGTAGCGGTGCTTGTCTGGAGTTGGTAGTCCCTGTGACCACTATGGCTTTCCCACGAGCCGTAGCATTGGCAAGCATGCTCTGGGCCACCTCCGGCTACTGCTCCTCAACTTGGTCTGATTCCCTTAGCGCTGAAGTATCCCCCTCAGCAGTGTTAGTGCTTGGAGCACTTGTACTTGGCTCGGCTCTCTTCTCGACCAGCTGCTCAAGGACTGTCGTCTGGCCGCTCATCTGCTGAGGCTCCGGTGGATTTTCTTCTATAGGTTCCTCCATAGCTGGCTGCTGGGCAGTTCTCTCCGCCATTGCTGGCAAAGCCATGCCGCACCCGGCTAGCTAATCGGGATTTTCGGTGGATGCCGACCTAATATATCAGAGATAAGTTCAAAAGACAACAATATCCAATACAAATTGTAAGCTTACATCAAGGTTGCAAATACTTATAGCTTAGAAGCACGAAATGACGTGGCGAAGGAGCGTCTCTTCGACCATGCTTGCTCCATGTGCTCGGCGGGTGCCACTGGGTCTTTTTCCATGACCAGTACCGGCGCCGGGGCTTGGTGCTCGACCCCTTTGCCGCTTGTCCTCTGCGTTGCAATGGTCGGTGATGTGATCCCCGCTGGCACGAAGGAGCCACCCTATTCTGTCGTCTCTAGTTGTCTCCTCCTCTTTCGAGGGATGAGTCGGAAGATGTCTGCATCCTCTGTTTCATCATCTGACAGCGGGAAGATGGCCTAACGACGTTTGCTGGCCACCGGCCGCTTGCCAGCAGCCCTGGCCATTGCCTCCTCCCCAACCCCGAGTATGGCCCAGTCGACATCTTCGGCCCTAGCACTGGTCTGGGCGGTTGGGCTGGCAACTTGTGGCCAATCCACACCAGGGGGTGGAGACACAAACACTACTGCCCTGTCATGACCATTACTCTAGGAAACATAAAGGCGACAACACAGTCAATTTTTGTTACAACATAACTCTATAGGTACAAGGCAGCATAATTTACCTTTGGGGGAGGTCGGGCCAGCTTGAAGGCATGCTCGATGTCGCTTAACCTGACATAATTCGGATCAGCTAAGTTGAATAGCTCTCCAATCTTGGCTTTGATTTCTATCTTGTCAAGCGCCTCTTTCCTGGTCCTCGTTGGATCTATGCTACCCTAGTATTCATAGCCTGGATGTACCCTCCTCTGGCAGGGCTGGATCCTTCGGCTGATGAAGTTCCTGACCATGCTTGGACCATCCAATTTCCCCCACGGGATCATCCCAAGCAGTTCTGCGATCTGTTCCAAGTGCTCGGGCTTCTCCGACCAGCTGTTCTTCTTCTCCGGAATGAACCCCACGTCGCACAGGGTGATCGTGTTTGGCTCTTCGTGGATGTAGAACCACTTCTTATACCAGTCATCCAGCGACGTGTCTGTCTTGCGTCACCATCTTGTTTGTGGCTTGTGCATCTGTCTGTCGACAATCTACTACCTTGGGCATACCCCTAGGTAGACTGCTGACCATATTTCGTCGACAGTGGCCTAGCCCACAAGACGAAGCCTTGTGGGGCATGACTCTGCTCGGTGCCTCCCATAAGACACCGGGAAGATATCCTGAAGATACTATGAGATCTATTAGGATACGTATGATCCCAAGATTCTTGTAATTTGTTATTACTTTCCGGTTATCTCTCAGATCTAACCGACTTGTAACCCTGCCCCCGGACTATATAAGGCGGGCAGGGACCCCCCTCCAAACTCACGCAATATCATATGATAGCTAATACAAACCAACAGACCACAGGAGTAGGGTATTACATCATACTGACGGCCGAAACTTGTCTAACTCGTGTGTCTCTATTGCCTTCTTGTTCTTGATCTCATGCTTCTCTGCCGATCAATCTACCTTCATGGGATACCCCTCGAAGGACTGCCGATGATATTCTATCGACAGTTGGCGCGCCAGGTAGGGGGATTGCGTGCTATTTCCTTATCGAACAAGATGGCTTTTTCCACAGGCTCTTCGTACCTCCCATAGCCTAGCTAGATCTTCACGGTCGGATTGATCTCGTGGATCATCAATGCTAACGAAGTTGGAGAGCTCCTCGAGCCGGTGCAGATCAATTTTGCGCCAATCACCCCCACACCTGCAACTACAGATCCAATCTTGGAACCGCCTTCGAGGTTGCCTTCAACAACGACTCATTGCCCGCTTCCTCACTACCAGATGAGGTAGATCAACAATGATGATCTGATCGCATCTATCGATCGGGTTGGTCTGAAGCTCACCGATTGCCTCTCCATCACCGAATCAGCTTTAGACACTCTGGTTCAGCACCGACCACCCTCCGATCTAGATCTGTCGAAGGCTGCTTGGGAAACTCAATGGGCTATGGCCCTACCCTTTGGGTTCACCAATGCCACTGCCGCTTACCAAGATGCCCTAAGGGGTAGATTCACCGACCAGCTTGGAGATGTCCATCCTCCCACTGACCAGATCACCGACCAGCCTTCGCCGGCTGTCAACATGCTCCACATCGGCCGACGCTCCGGAGCGTCTGTTCAGACCATCTCGGAGGAGAATCCAGACTCCAAGTCCTAGGGCTCTATAGAGACCCTCATCGTAACCTTCACCGAGCAACTTCCTCTCCCTCCGTTCTGGGGTGGCACGATCTTCAACGTCAGTGTCGATAGCCCCCTTGGAATGGTGAAACTGAGGAGGAATGCGCCGCTCATGAGAACCAGAACGTCAACCACGCACAATGTCGTGCAAATGAGATTACCCTTGTGATGGCTGAGCAGCAGCTTGACTCGCAAGGAAGGCCACTCCAGAGCAACCTCAAGACGAGTTTCTCTATGTTGACGGCCATGACATCTACAAGACTCCAAGCGCCAACCTGGCCGTGGCCACCAACAAGCTCGCCTGGCTCCAACAGACACTGGAGGTCACCAAGGTCGCCGCAATGCTTAAAGCAGTGCATTGCTAGGTCAATGAGATCTGCTAGGATTAGAGACCTTCTTACTCCACAACCTCGATTCACCGATCAGTCGCCACAAGATCCGATCACCACCCAAGTCGCTTCATCGACTAGTGCCGCATCGACAGGCAACCCCTCTAGGGCAGAGCTAGGGGCAACACATTGAACATCACCACCAACCCGACCAGGAGGTCGACCAGGACGTCCGAGTGTAGCTCAACAATCTCCAAGATGCACGACGACATATCGATGAATGCCGCTTTGGTCGCCATGAAGAAGAAGTACGACATCGCCAGGAGTACGAGCAAGAGTACAGTAACCTGGACTTAGCTTTCAAGCCACTAGCCGACGGCAATGCTGCAGACGACAGCACCGACAACCCCAAGGGGCCCCTAGCATTCACAAGGGTGCTCCGAACACTTCAGTGGCCCCATGGTTTCAAGATCACTGGGGTCGAGCCCTATGAAGGAAGGATGAACCTGACACAGTGGCTATAGGCTTACACCACTGCTATCCGCGCCGCCGGAGGAGACACTAGTGTCATGGCGAACTATCTTCCCGTCATGCTCACGCTAGCCGCCATAATCTAGTTTACAAGCCTTGCCCCGGACTCCATCGGATCCTAGGAAGAGCTAAAAAAGTCTTCACCGACAATTACATGGCTATGTGTACTTGGCTAGGCACCAAGCATGATCTGAACTGCATCAACCAGAAGCCGTTCGAGCTCCTCCGCAGCTACATCCGATGCTTTTCCGAGATGAGGAATTATATTCCCAACATCATGGAAGCTGAGGTCATCACCGCCTTCATCCGAGGACTCCACCACCACGAGCTTCGTTCCAAGTTCAACCGCAAGCCACCCACAAGGATTGGTGAGATGATCACGACCGCCAACTACTATGCTGACATCGAGGAAGCCGAGGTGTGTTTCAATGAGGATGCAGGCACTCATCGCCTAACACGCCGCTATGACGACCGCCTCGACGACCAATGCCACAATGACCGCCACTACGATGACTGCAGTTACCATCGTGACAGCAGCCGTGATCGGCCTGAAGGACCCAAGTCTGGCCAAAATTGCCACCGCCGGCCAGACCACATCGTCGCCGCCGTCAATGAACCTTGGGCCAAGCACAACTACGATGAGCAATACAAGAAGATCCTTGATGGCCCATGTCCTCTCCATAAGAACACCAAACATAAGATGAAGAACTGCCTCAGCTTGGCTAAGGAGTTCTAGGACAAAAAGCTAGACGATGGCTAAGGAGTTCTAGAACAAAAAGCTGGACGACGACACCAACGATGGAGCTAGAGGCCGCCGACCACCTTAGGGCAATAACAATGCCTTCCAAGACCACGACAAGGTGGTCGCCACCATCTTCGAGGGCCTCACCTCCACTGAGAGCAGAAGAGAATGGAAGCTCGCCACATGGTGGGTGCTCGTCGTCACAACAGAAGATGCCGCCACCAACCCTAGCTATCGCCCATGGTCCGAGGTCCCCATCACCTTCAGCAGGGCCGACTAGTGGGTGGACATCCCCTACACAGGGCATTTCCCCCTCGTCCTCAATGCAACTGTCCAGAAGGTGCTTTTTAGGAAAGTGCTCATCGATGGTGGGAGTGCTCTGAATCTCCTCTTCGCCAGAGCCCTAAAGGAGCTAGGCCTCGAGTTAGCAGATCTCACACCCTCTGACTCTTCCTTCTGGGGTATGGTACCTGGCAAGGCCTCCAAACCGCTTGGAGAGATCACCCTACCAGTACAGTTCAGCACGGCAAGCAACTACCGCATCGAGCATATCAACTTCTACATCACCGACTTCAACACCACCTACCATGCCATACTTGGTCGGCCAGCTCTGGCCAAGTTCATGGCCGTACCGCACTATGCTTATCTGGTGTTGAAGATGCCTTCGCCTATAGGAGTCCTGGCCCTACGGGCCAACCTCTCCATCGCCTATGCCTATGAGACAGAGAGTCTCGCCCTCGCCGAAGCCACCGACCTCTCCAACCAGATGGCTAGTGTGGTCACTGAAGCCAAGACGGTGCCCACCGATGACATGGAGATCCTAGAGCTAGAGCCTCCTCGTGCCTCCACCAAGTCTAAGAAAATAAAGGAGGTTGGCCTTGGCCTCGATGACCCCTCCAACACCGTGAAGATTGGGGCTCACCTTGACCCCAAATAGGAAAGCGCGCTCGTCTCCTTCCTACGTGCCAACACCGACGTGTTTGCTTGGAAACCTGCAGATCGAGCACTCCTTGAATGTCTCGTCGACCGCCAAGCCTAATCAAGCAGAAACTCAGTCGATTCACACCAAACAAGAAGGAGGCTATTAAGGTAGAAATAAAATGGCTCTTAGCTGCCGGATTCATAAAAGAAGTGTATCATCCTGAGTGGTTAGCAAACCTTGTTCTTGTTTGAAAAAAGAATAAAGAATGGAGAATGTGCGTTGATTACACTGATCTTAACAAACACTACCCTAAAGACCCCTTCGGTCTGCCTCGGATAGATCAGGTTGTAGACTCCACCGTCGGATGCGAACTGCTCTCCTTCCTTGATTGTTACTCCAGCTATCGCCAGATCTCCCTCAAGGAAGAAGACCAAATCAAGACATCGTTCATCATGCCCTTTGGTGTGTACTTCTACACCACCATGTCCTTCAGACTCAAGAACGCTAGGGCGACTTATCAAAGGGCTATCTACATGTGCCTCGATCAACAAATCGGCTGCAACGTCAAAGCTTACATCGACGATGTGGTCATCAAGTCCAAGACCGCCGATGATCTTATCGCCGATCTCGAAGAAACGTTCGTCAACCTTAAAAGGTACCGATGGAAGCTAAACCCTTCAAAGTGCATCTTTGGAGTTCCATCTGGTATACTTCTAGGCTACATTGTCAGCACACGAGGCATTGAGCCCAATCCTAACAAGGTCTTCGCCATCACCAACATGCGTCAAGGATATATAGAAGCTTACAGGCTGCATGGCTACCTTAAGCCGCTTCATATCGCACCTCAGCGAAAAAGGGCTACCATTCTTTAAACTCTTCAAGGCCTCCAAGCGCTTTTCCTAGTCAGAGGAGGTAGACACAGCCTTCGAGCAGCTCAAGTTCTTCCTAACAAAGCCTCCAATCATGATGGCGCCATGGCTAGACGAAACTCTCCTGATCTACATTGCTGCTACTTCTCATGTCATCAGCACAGCCATCGTGGTTGAACATGAGGAGGCTAGGCACACCTATAAGGTGCAATGTCTGGTATATTTCATCAGCGAGGTTCTTAATGAGCCCAAGACTCATTATCCTTAGGTCCAGAAGCTGTTATACGCCATCCTAATTACTTCGCGCAAGCTCCGTCACTACTTCAAGTATTACAAGATCGCCGTGGTCACTGAGTTCCCTCTAGGGGACATCCTCCGCAACAAAGAGGCCAACGGCCATATAATCAAGTGGGCTATCAAGCTCGGCACTTACGCCATTGAATTCAGAAGCAGGCCTACCATCAAGTCTTAGGTGCTTGCTGATTTCGTCACTGAGTGGATCGAGATCCAAGAGCCCATCGCCGCCACCTGCCCTGAGCACTGGGTGATGTACTTCGACAGCACCCTTAACATCAATGGTGCTAGTGTGGGCATTCTGTTCATTACACTGACCACGGATAAGCTCCGATACGTTCTCCAGATACACTTTCCGACCTCCAACAACACCGTCGAATATGAAGCATGTCTCCACAAACTCCATATAGCCATTGAGCTCAGCGTCAAACGCCTCATGGTATACGGAGACTCCACGCTGGTCATCAACCAGCTCAACAAAGACTAGTCCTACTCCAGTGAAAAGATGGATGCATATTGTGCTGAAATCAGGAAGCTTGAAGGGAAGTTCTACGGTATCGAGTACCACCACGTGGTACGTGATCAAAATTAGCTCGCCGATCATCTATCCAAGTTAGGTTCCTCTCGCACCATGATTCTATCAGGGGTCTTTGTTCAAGATCTTCTAGCACCATCCATTAAGGAAGATAAGGAAATTCAGGAAGTTTCCCCCGCCGAGCAGCTGGTACTTATGGTACCTTTACCAGCCGCTGATTGGAGGGAATAGTTCATCAAGTACCTCTCCAGTGCTGAAGTACCCGCCGATAAGACTAAAACCAAACGCCTAATCCATCAAAGCAAGCATTACGTGCTGGTGGATGGCAACTTGATGAGGAAAACTACCAAGGAAGGGATACTACAAAAATGCATCACCCAAGAAGACGGAGTGAAGCTACTTCTTGAAATTCACTCTGGTTCTTGCGGCAACCACGCGGCCTCGAGAACACTGGTCGGCAAAGCTTTCTGAGCTAGTTTTTACTAGCCCACGGCCATCTCCGATGTAGAAGACCCCGTCCAATGTTGTGAAGGATGCCATTTTTTTGCCAAGCAAATACACATGCCGGCACAAGAGCTGCAGACCATCCCAACTTCCTGGCCCTTTGCATGTTGGGGACTAGATATGATTGGGCCTTTCAAGCCAGCGCCAGGTGGCTTTCGATACATATACGTCGCCATTGACAAGTTCTCCAAGTGGATCGAGTATAAACCGCTCGTCTCAGCTACTGCAAAGAAAGCAGTCGAGCTCTTCGAAGATATCTTCCACAGATTCGGTCTCTCGAACAACATCATCACCGACCTCAGAACTACGTTTACTAGCCATCACTTTTGGGACTTCTACGAAGACCGATGCATCTCCATCAAGTACGTCTCTGTTGCCCATCCTAGAGCCAATGGCCAGGTCGAACGGGCGAACGGCATGATCCTTGATGCCCTCAAAAAGAGGTTATATCAGAAAGAAGAAAAGCATCTGGGCAGATGGCTCAAGGAGCTACCAGCTGTAGTCTAGGGACTACACACTCAAGCTAGTTGCAGCACTGGTGTGTCACCATATTTCTTGGTCTACGGCTTAGAAGCCATACTACCAGTGGATATTGCCTTCTGAGCACCTAGGGTGGAAAATTTTAATGAAGAGCAAGCCGCAGCTATTCAGATAGAGGACGTTGATAGGGACGAGGAAGAATGCCTGATCACTTGCATCCGCACAACCAAGTATCTAGAAGGCTTGCGAAGGTACTACAACCACAACATCAAAGGTCATTCATTTGCTGTTGGTGACCTCGTTCTCCATAGGAAACAAAAAACCGAAGGGATGCACAAGCTCTCCTCCCCATGGGAAGGGCCTTACGTCGTCAAAGAGGTTACCCGACCAAGGTCTTATCGCCTATGTGACTAAGATAGAATCGATGTACCAAACTCATGGCACATCGAGCACCTCATACGTTTCTATCCCTGAAACGCTCTAGATATGTACTCTCCACTTTATAATGAATAAAGTTTTGGTCTCCACAATTTGTCTCCATTTTTTCTTCATTACGGTTTAATCTCCACTTACGGTCACCGAGCTCTAAGCTACTCCACAACGAACTCCAATACGGAATCACCAACATATCTCGCCGAATGGGTTTTTCTCCAAATCGCCGAACACGTTTTCTCCAAATCGCCGAACACGTTTTCTCCAAATCACCAACGTATTTCGCCACAAGTCTCTCCAAATCGCTGAACATGTTTTCTCCAAATCGTCGAACATGTTTTCTCCAAATTGCCAACGTATTTTGCCACATGTTTCTCCAAATCGCTGAAGATTTTTCTCCAAATCTCCAAGATATTTCATCGATCAGTGAGCAGCATACGTTCTGTTCTATTCTCTTTGGAGAAGACCTAGTCTCCAATCTCTTCCTACACGTGCCACGGGCTCTGCGCTCTGCGTTATGGGTGGTCGGCTACGGTTCCTTGGTCATGCCTGTTCCTCCTACACGTGCACGGGCTCCGTGCTTGACGTTATGGACTATGGGCTAGCCAAGGCCGAGAGCCCAGTAAAGAACTAACTACGCGGACGCTACTAATACTACGTGTATCTCCAAGTTATTTCGACAACCGCCGAGCTGCACACTTTCCGCTCTATTCTCTATGGAGAAGAGCCAGTCTTCGATCTCTCCCTACACGTGCCATGAGCTCCGCGCTCTATGTTATGGGTGGTCGGCTACAGTTCCTTGGTCACGCCTATTCCTCCTACATGTGCACGGGCTCCGCGCTCGACGTTATGGACTATGGCCTAGCCGAGGCCATAGGGTTCAGTAGCGAACTAGCTGCTCGGACTTTACTTATACTACATATAATTGCGTTATGGTTAAAACTACGAAGATTTTTTTCACCAAAATACTAGCAAACTGCATGCACATGAACCTTATAACATTTATACACATACATAAATGTTTTTTGTGCTTTCGCGCGTTCTAACTACACTGTCTAGATATTATAGATGATAATCTTTGAGCAGATCATCGAGCTTTGCCATCGCCACTCATCTCACCAAACAGGTCAATGTCGCTAGCTAGCTTTTTTGCCGCGTCATCCACCTCATCCTCTAGCTACTGGGTCTCCGCCTTGCTCAGCCCTTCGACGAATCTGACCCCTATTGCCTGAAGGTCAATGGCTAGATAGTGGGACCGAACCACCACAAGGGTGTGAGTAGCGGTGGTAACAATGGCGTCGCTGTTGAAGCTCTTGAAGTTCTCCCACACTGCCTTGCACCTCTGGATGATGGTGTCCAAACACTGCGGCCTATCGTCGGGCTGAGGAGCCACCTCCAGGTCGACACAGTCAAGCACCGGTTTAACTCTGGCGACTACGGTGTCGAACTTGTCCCTTTGGGAACTGGCCTCCTGCACCAGCACATCAAACTATGCCTTGACTTTATGATGGTAGCCTGCAAGCATTACAAGGTTCCATCAAACAAGAAAAGCACTTTAGCAGTAACTCTGACCTAGAAGTATTCACCTTTTAGCTCCTCGACCAGTTTGTCTGCTCGCTCTGACTCCTTCGCCTTCTCCTCTCGGAGTCATTCGAGGGCCTGGCGTAGCTGGCCGAGCTCCGCATCTTGCTCTACAAGCACAACGGTCATCACCAAAGATATAGCTATTCAGCAATACAAAGCACATTCGCCGATATGACATACATTTCTTCTGTTCGAAAACTTTCCGCAGCTGCTCCAACTACTCAGAAGCACCCATCAGTTGCTCGGAGATAGTGGCCAGCTACTCGAACTTGCTTCGTAGCTGTTCGGATAGGATGCCCTTCTGGTACTCTAGGTCCCGCGTGTTGGACTCTACAAGGTCTCGCTCACGCTGGGCCTTCTGGATGTTTCTCTCCATGAGGTTCATCGCCGCATTGAGTTTTTTGTTCTCCTCGGTGAGGGGCTCCATCCTCTTTATCAGCTGGTGCCGCTGCTCGGCAGTCCGAGTTATCCCCCGCAAATGCACAATGATAATGATGAACTCCAACCTGCAATGTCAAAGAGAAGCACTCCTAATGCAGTACTGACCTCGATTTGTTTCATCACCCCACCAAGGGTGGACTTCAGTCTCCTCATCTCCCTGGTGGTGTCCTCCTCCTTGACAACCACCACCTCATCACTGCATTTGCGAAGGATTCAGATAGATTGAGGTCAAGGTTCATCACACTCGATCTCTTCCACCTCGTCCTCCTCCACTATAGCTGGAGGCACCACCTTGGGGCTTGGTGGCTGCACCTAGGGGCTCGATGGCTAGATAGCATGTCCGATCACGCCCTTCGATGCCTCAGGCAGCGCCGTCTACTCCGCTGACACCGTAGGCCCCTCCATGCTGCACGATGGTGTAGCATCGACAGCTCTAGGCTCTGCCCCTAAAGATCTAGTGGTTTTCGCTGTCACCTCTGGCATCATCGCCGACCTGTCAACCAACCTCTCGCCACCGCCAAGTCTGCCAGTAGCCATGGTTGACTCCTCCATAGGCGACCGAGCAACTAGGGACTCCAGCATAGGGTCTACTAGCACCTTTTTTGCTCCAGGACCAGCCTTCGATTGCTCGACAGTCTGGACGGGCGAGGCCGGATCCTCCGCACGCTTTGCACCACATCAGATCTTCTCGCCAGTCGCGAAAAAAGTTAAGAAACGATAGCAAAGTAACTCCAAGGCAAGGATACTTACGGTTTGGTCTGTTGGTACAATTTCTTGAACCGGTGATGCCTCCCGAGCACCCAGGCACGACCGTGGGTCAACTTCTGTGCTTTAGGGTGGAGGTGCCGCCTCCTCCACTGTCGGCCTCTGTTTTGCTTATCGCTCTGGAACATCCTCCGCCTGCTGCTCGGGGACTCTCATCGCCTGCTGCGCGGAGGCCCCCATCACCTGCTGCGTAGGGACTCTCCTTGCCCATTGCTCGGGGACTTCTTCGCCTCCCTTCTATTGTTCTTCTGTGTGCGTGTTGTGCGGAGGTGCTTTAGTGCTTAGTGGAGCAGCCACCGAAATTTCATCGTCATCCGACCACTCGAACACCACGGTTCTTCACGTTCGAGTGGTCTGGTCGCCACCAAGTGAGATGCCGCTCGGTTTGAGGGGAGCAGTGGCTGCCATCTTTCTCTTCTTCTGGTCCAGCTCGTCTACCGCTGCCCTCTTCCCTCGGATTTTCTCCGACACCGAGGATGAACTCTCCGATGAGATGTTGACAGTTTGCTCCTCTATCTGCAGTGGTGGCCGAGCGTCTACTCCCTTTGGCCATTCGCTCCTCGCCATGCCCGAGAAGTACACCGCCCTATCCTACGAGTGGATCATTGCATAAGTGAATCAGTCCGATGCTCAGAAATGACAAAAGGTAAAAAGCATCAGGAACTTACAACTGAGATATTTACCTAAGGAGGCATATTCTTGTAGTTAAAGAGCTTCGTATACCCTGACATACTAAATGAGGCAAACAGAGCGAATAGCTCTACAGCCCGCTCTTCCACAACATCCCTCGATAGCATCTTCGGCCTCTCCCAGGTACCATCGATCTCTCCCTTGAATTCAAAGGCGAGGTGGGCTCTCTCCTTACAGGGCTGAACACGGCGCACTATAAAGCTCGCCGCCACCAATCTGTTGTTGGTCTTCACACCCTTTATTAAGTTAAGGAGCTCCCTCACTTGCTCCATGTTAGCGTTGCTTGGCATCTCTGACTAGCTCTTCTGGCTCTCCAAGATATGGTCAGTGTCGCAGCGGACGGTCGGGTGGCTCTGCCTCATGTAGAACCACCTGGCGTTCCTCCCCTTTAGTGACATGTTTAGCGGCACAGTAAGGTACTCCCCCGCCATTCCATCGCGCAGCTAAAGGTACACTCTGTCGACCACCTTGGAATCACCATCGCCTCTCTTCTTCAGCCAGAATAGGTGACGGAAGAAGTTGTAGTGGGGAAGGATTCTAAGATATGCCTCATAGAAATAGATGAAGATAGAGATGTGTAAAATGGTATTTGGGTGGAGATTGCACATGCTAACCACCAAAGCTCCAACAAATCCCTCAGGAATGGATGAATAGGAAATCTCAACCCACACCAGAAATAATCCTCAAATACCACCACTTCATCAGTATGAGGCATTGGGAAGGGCTCACCAAGGGTCAGCCACCATCCGGCGGTAGCGCGGTTAGGAAGAACACCAGCTTCCACCAATCTGTTGAGCTCTGCTTCTCCCGTTCATGATGACACCCACTCTTCGTCATGCCGGGCTTCGGCGCTCGCCTTCTTGGGGCTCGTCTTCTTCGATTTGGCAGCACCCTTCTTCGGCGCCATCTCTCAAATCTGATTAGGGTTTAGCGGTAGAAGCAAGTGTGGATGCGAATCTAGAAATGTGAGGGCTAAGGAGGAAGACAAAATGGCAAAGTGGCAAAGGTGGGAACGTGGGATGCGGTGGCGCAGTTATAAAGCACTTTCCCCACCCTTTCGCATTCCAGGGTTTTTGGGGAACCATTTCCGCGATTTACGCCACCCCGAATTCTCCACAACTGAAGGTGGGCCATTACCTAGGCCTTCGCACAACCTCGGCCCATATTGCTGATTTATCTCTACAATTAGTTATGGCTCACCAAATATTCAGTGACCTCTCCGCCAACCGTCATGGCTCAGTAATTGCTACTGTACAACCATTACTCCGGTGATTTCTCCGTGATTCTGTTTTCTACAAGTTGACTGCTATTTCTGACCCTGGCACCACGTGACTATGTCACCTACAATCAGGCTTGGGGACTAAGTGGGCACACTTCACCTTGTGGTGAATGTGCTTTTTGGGGCTACACCTGGGGACTGGCTGCCTGCTCAGCTGGTTTTCTACTATTCTTCTACTTTGGACCCTGGCATCACATGACTACTCATCTACTGTTAGGCTCAGGGACTAAGTGGGCACACTTCACCTTATGGTGAGTGTGTTTGCTTAAATCTGGAAGACTCCGCGCCTCTTGAAGTTGAAGAAGGCTATCTCCTTTTTTCGTGGTTGGACTCTAAGTGGGCACAATTGGTCCACTATGAAGAAATTTTCGATTCTGAACTTGTGCTCCTTACACCCTTATGGCAAGCCATGCTTGGGTTATGCTGCTCGGCAACTGCTCACAACTGCTCGGCAACTCATCATGGTGGTTGGACCATGAGTTTGACTGCTCGGCTTTGTTCGCACTTGCTCGGACAAGCTCAAGACGGCGTTGCACAATGGGTACATGTAACACCCAAAATTCTACTACAAATTAGCAATTAAATTCTTGCCCTATTTATACATTTTCTAGGTATTTCTAACATAGGCCAAATAATAAATATTGTATAAATAAAATAAACTATAAGTTTAGAAACTTGTTTGTTGCATTCATGCCGAATCATATGGTTTTTGATTGAGTGTAGGGCTAGATGATTTGAAATTTGCATTCAAAACTTATTTGAATTTGGCTTAAAAATGAAAATGGAGAAAATAGAATTGGAAAAAAATTGGATTTGAAAAGAATTCATCTTCTTTTTCAGCCCAACCGAACCAGCCCGGCCTCCTTCCCGACGTTGGCCCGCTCCTTCCTCCCCCGCGGCCCAGCTGGCTCCTCACCCGCTTGGCCTGCTCTGCGCGACTCACTCGATGGCCCAGCTGCTGCTTCGCTGCGGCCCGCTCTGCGCGACAGCCCACCAACGCGGCATGCTCGGCCTACGCCCGCACGCGCTCGGCAGCGCGCTGCTGTGGCCTGCTCGGCCTACGCCCGCACGCGCCGTTCTCTTGCTGTGCATCTGGACCCGCCCGTCAGCCGCGTCGTCCACCTTCCTTTCTTCCCCGACGCTCCCTTTCCTTTTCTCTGCATGTCAATGGCGCGGCTCCGATGGAAGGCCACCGGCGCCCGTATGGAAAGCGCCGAACCCGCCTTGCTCCCCTTCCTTTCACGCCGCAGCCACCCACCTATAAAGGCCAAGCCTCCCCTCTGCCCTTCTCCATCCCCTGCTCGCTGCCGTGAGCCACCGCCGTCGGTGAATCCTCCCCTCCCGAGCGCGAATGCCGTCGCCAAAGCCACCCGAAGCACCGCCGAACTTCCCCGCGCCCATTGGTACTCCCCAATTCGCGTTTTGGCCTTGTTTTGCCCGGTTACATCCTCACCCACGCGCCTTTTCTCTCTCTAGTTCACGACCGCCATCAACGACCAGCTTCGGAGCCCTCCCGGACGCCGCGACCACCACCGTCGACCCCGCGGTGAGCTCCTGACCGTCCCTGTGCCCTCAGATCTTGTTTTGGCACCCTGGGAAGCCATAGCCCAAGTTCCAGTCGCACCGGCCATGGCGCCGCCGGTATCTCCTTCTTCCTTAGTGAGCCATCGCCCGGCCCTCACCCCTGCGCCGTTGGATCTAGCACGGATGTCCCAGATTAGAAACCGATTGGATTTAAGTGGCCGGTCCACGGTGAACCATGGACCCGGCGTACCGTGCCTGCGTCAGCACTAGTCCACACCATGTTGTGCACTGAGCGAACCACAGTGTGCCACGTGTCAGATGAGTCAGCAGCCCCGGTCAACACGCGGTCAGCCATGCCAGTTTTACAAAATAGCCCCCCAGTTTTTAGTGAATCAACCCGCAGTCCTGGTTAGTTCAAAATAATTATTTTTTAGTCCTGATTTTATTCGTTTAGGACCCTATCATTTCTAGAAATAGTATGCCCAGTCCAAATTTCATTTAAATTCAGATTTTTAATTGTTTTAATTCAAAAATAGGTTAGTTTATTTACAGAATTGCCATTACATCTTATTTCATGCATAACTTTCATGTTTTAAGTCCGATTTGAGTGATTCTTTCGCTCATGTGTTCGTAGCAATGCATAGAATAGATCTATAAGCTTTTCAACATATGTTTTCACTGTTTGGTGTACTGTTCTAATGGAGTTCTATCTTGTATGCATGTAATGATTGGAATGATGCTTGATTGATGTTTGGATCATGATTAGAGGGTGAGCCATTCGAGGTGACTGAGGAACCCTAGCAGGATCAACAGTACTGCCAGGACGACTTTGAGGAAGGCAAGTGTACCAAAGGCCCCTTGTTACCTATGAACTACTATCACTTACATTCATGCATGAGTTAATTTGAATTGCCTTTAAGGACTTTACCTAGATAATTCCGTGTACCACATATCCTTCATACTTGGGTATATTGGGTAGGCATTTTGGATAGATGCTGCAGCGCTTAACATGAAGTAATTGTTAAACATGTTTAAAGACTATATGGAATATGATAAAATGGAACTTTTTAGCAACAGATAGGGGCTGGAGTACGGGGTTGAGTACTCTAGTGCCTCTCCTTAAGGACTTAATCCTAAAGCGGCAACCCAGGAGGGACCGTACAACCCCGAGTGTCACATGGCTCTGACTTTAACCTATCATCTAGTTTGTACTAGCTCATCTATAGCTCCAGTAAGGGGTAAGAGGGTATCTTTCCTTTTTCTGTTAGGGTGTGCACCGTGCTGCGATGCCCACGTGTGCCATTCCTTTGTAGCTACGACCTGTTAGTGCAACTAGCTAAGGGTTTCATAGTGAAAATCTGCCACACTTCCTAGGAAGAGGTGTAGTGGGTCTCGCGAACCCCGGCATTGGGAATCACGGCTCAGTGGGTAAAGATGTACAATTTCTGCAGAAATAATTAACCTGTTATAACAGTCGTGCTCACGGATACGAGCGGTCTAGATCCTTCAAGATTAGTGGTTACTGTGGATGATGGAAGGATGGGTTATGAGATAAAGCTTGCTGATACTTTAATACCACTTGGGAATTGGGACTGTTCATTAAAGTAGTAGTTCAGGTTGCTAAAAATTGATCAACTAAAATTGCAAACCGCAGTCAAACAGTGTCAAGCCTATTTGAGCCTCATAGATCCCTTTGTTATACTTGCTAAGCATGGTGAGCTTACACTTGCTTTACATCCAATGAAAATCTCGGATGGGTAATAGATAATGGATATGAAGAGTTTCTAGAGGATGTCCAGGACTACTAGGGAGACGTTCACCAGTTGGAGTCCCTGTGGCAGTTGGGCTAGTTATTCCGCTATGTTTGTAATAATATTGCCTTCGAGCAAACTTTGTATTAACTTTATGATGAGATATGCGATGTAATAAGTACTTTACTTTGATACTATTGCAATTTGTGATATATGTGTGTGTTTGGACATCCTGGGCGCACATATATGAGTACTTGGTTTTGCTTTGCAAAATTGGGTGCGACAGTACAAGGCGCTCGAGGACTAGCTGTGGGGGGTATGACCCTAGATACACATGGCAGACCACATGGGCTGTGCCCCCAGGGGCGGCCCAGCCCACAAGACGAAGCCTTGCGGGGCATGACTCTGCTATGCGCCTCCCGCAAGACAATGGGAAGATATCCTAAAGATACTACAAGATCTGTTAGGATATGTATGATCCCAAGATTCCTGTAATCTATTATTACTTTCCGGTTATCTCTCAGATCTACCCGACTTGTAACCCTACCCCCCGGACTATATAAGGTGGGCAGGGACCCCCTCCAAACTCATGCAATATCATACGATAGCTAATACAAACCAACAAACCATAGGAGTAGGGTATTACGTCATACTGACGACCTAAACCTATCTAACTCGTGTGTCTCTGTTGCCTTCTTGTTCTTGATCTCACGTTTCTCTACCGATCAATCTACCTTTGTGGGATACCCCTCGGAGACTGCCGATGATATTCTGTCAGCATGCATGACATCTCTCTATGATTTTTGTGGCTTCAACCATAGGGACACATCTCTATAGCAACTCGTCAGCATAGACCTGATAAAGATATGGATCATCCCACAAGTGGAAACGACTTTGATACTTGAGTTTCCTCTTGTCTTCCCCTAGTGCAACATAACCTACAACTATATAGTTCACAATATTTGCATACCATGGGTCAAAGTTTGTTACCTTGAGGAGTGTGTCATCCCTTAGATAGTCATTAATAGGTAACTCATGTGCATCTTTATGTTAAATCCTAGACAAGTGATCGGCTATCGAGTTCTCTACTCCTTTCTTATCTCTTATTTCTATGTCAAATTCTTAGAGTAGGAGAATCCATCGGATCAACCGAGGCTTAACATCTTTCTTAGTGAGGAGGTATTTTAGAGCAGCATGGTCTGTATAAACAATTACCTTTGCCCCCACTAAGTAAGATCTAAACTTGTCTATTGCAAAGACAACAACCAATAACTCTTTTTCAGTGGTAGCATAATTGAGCTGTGGCCCAGATATGGTTTTGCTAGCATAGGATATAGCATAATGCTTTTTATCCTTTGTTTGGCCTAAAACAGCCCCCACAGCAAAGTCGCTAGCATCACACATGATCTAGAAAGGTACCGTCCAATCAGGTGGTTGGATGATTGGAGCTGAAATGAGTGCCTTCTTTATGATTTGAATGGCTTCATGACACTAATTGCTAAAGACAAAAGGTGCATCTTTAGCTAGGAGGCTAGTCAGGGGTCTAGCAAATTGAGAAAAGTCTTTGATGAAACACCTATTGGAACACCCAAAATTCTACTACAAATTAGCAATTAAATTCTTGCCCTATTTATACATTTTCTAGGTATTTCTAACATAGGCCAAATAATAAATATTGTATAAATAAAATAAACTATAAGTTTAGAAACTTGTTTGTTGCATTCATGCCGAATCATATGGTTTTTGATTGAGTGTAGGGCTAGATGATTTGAAATTTGCATTCAAAACTTATTTGAATTTGGCTTAAAATGAAAATGGAGAAAATAGAATTGGAAAAAAATGGATTTGAAAAGAATTCATCTTCTTTTTCAGCCCAACCGAACCAGCCCGGCCTCCTTCCCGACATCGGCCCGCTCCTTCCTCCCCCGCGGCCGAGCTGGCTCCTCACCCGCTTGGCCTGCTCCGCGCGACTCACTCGGCGGCCCAGCTGCTGCTTCGCTGCGGCCCGCTCTACGCGACAGCCCACCAACGCGGCCTGCTCGGCCTACGCCCGCACGCACCGTTCTCTCGCTACGCATCTGGACCCGCCCATCAGCCACGTCGTCCACCTTCCTTTCTTCCTCGACGCTCCCTTTCCTTTTCTCTGCCCATCAATGGCGCGACTCCGATGGAAGGCCACCGGCGCCCATATGGAAAGTGCCGAACCTGCCTTGCTCCCCTTCCTTTCATGCCGCAGCCGCCCACCTATAAAGGCCGAGCCTCCCCTCTGCCCTTCTCCATCCCCTGCTCGCTGCCGTGAGCCACCGCCGTCGGTGAATCCTCCCCTCCTGAGCGCGAATGCCGTCGCCAAAGCCACCTGAAGCATCGCCGAACTTCCCCGCGCCCGTTGGTACTCCCCAATTCGCATTTTGGCCTTGTTTTGCCCAGTTACATCCTCACCAGTGCGCCTTTTCTCTCTCCAGTTCGCGGCCGCCGTCGACGACTAGCTTCGGAGCCCTCCCGGACGCCGCGACCACCACCGTCGACCCCGTGGTGAGCTCCTGACCGTCCCCGTGCCCTCAGATCTTGTTTTGGCGCCCTGGGAAACCGTAGCCCAAGTTCCAGTCACACCGGCCATGGTGCCGCCGGTATCTCCTTCTTCCCCGGCGAGCCACCGCCCGACCCTCACCCCTACGCCGTTGGATCTAGCACGGATGGCCCAGATTAGAAACCGGTTGGATTTAAGTGGCCGGTCCACGGTGAACCATGGACCCGGCGCACCGTGCCTACGTCAGCACTAGTCCACGCCATGTGGTGCACCGAGCGAACCATAGTGCGCCACGTGTCAGATGAGTCAGCAGCCCCGGTCAACACGCGGTCAGCCATGCCAGTTTTACAAAATAGCCCCCCAGTTTTTAGTGAATCAACCCGCAGTCCTGGTTAGTTCAAAATAATTATTTTTCAGTCCTGATTTTATTCGTTTAGGAGCCTGTCATTTCTAGAAATAGTATGCCCGGTCCAAATTTCATTTAAATTCAGATTTTTAATTGTTTTAATTCGAAAATAGGTTAGTTTATTTACAGAATTGCCATTACATCTTATTTCATGCATAACTTTCACGTTTTAAGTCCGATTTGAGTGATTCTTTCGCTCATGTGTTCGTAGCAATGCGTAGAATAGATCTGTAAGCTTTTCAACATATGTTTTCACTGTTTAGTGTACTGTTCTAATGGAGTTCTATCTTATATGCATGTAATGATTGGAATGATGCTTGATTGATGTTTGGATCATGATTAGAGGGTGAGCCATTCGAGGTGACTGAGGAACCCCAGCAGGATCAGCAGTACTGCCAGGACGACTTTGTGGAAGGCAAGTGTACCAAAGGGCCCTTGTTACCTATGAACTACTGTCACTTACATTCATGCATGAGTTAATTTGAATTGCCTTTAAGGACTTTACCTAGATAATTCCTTGTACCACATATCCTTGATACCTGGGTATATTGGGTAGGCATTTTGGATAGATGCTGCAGCGCTTAACATGAAGTAATTGTTAAACATGTTTAAAGACTATATGCAATATGATAAAATGGAACTTTTTAGCAACAGATAGGGGGCTGGAGTACGGGGTTGAGTACTCTAGTGCCTCTCCTTAAGGACTTAATCCTAAAGCGGCAACCCAGGAGGGACCGTACAACCCCGAGTGTCACATGGCTCTAACTTTAACCTATCATCTAGTTTGTACTAGCTCGTCTGTAGCTCCAGTAAGGGGTAAGAGGGTATCTTTCCTTTTTCTATTAGGGTGTGCACCGTGCTGCGATGCCCATGCGTGCCATTCCTTTGTAGCTATGACCTGTTAGTGCAACTAGCTAAGGGTTTCATAGTGAAACTCTGCCACACTTCCTAGGAAGAGGTGTAGTGGGTCTCGCGAACCCCGGCATTGGGAATCACGGCTCGGTGGGTAAAGATGTACAATTTCTGCAGAAATAATTAACCTGTTATAACAGCCGTGCTCACGGATACGAGCGGTCTGGATCCTTCGAGATTAGTGGTTACTGTGGATGATGGATGGATGGGTTATGAGATAAAGCTTGATGATACTTTAATACCACTTGGGAATTGGGACTGTTCATTAAAGTAGTAGTTCAGGTTGCTAAAAATTGATCAACTAAAATTGCGAACCGCAGTCAAACAGTGTCAAGCCTATTTGAGCCTCATAGATCCCTTTGTTATACTTGCTAAGCATGGTGAGCTTACACTTGCTTTACATCCAATGAAAATCCCGGATGGGTAACAGATAATGGATATGAAGAGTTTCCGGAGGATGTCCAGGACTACTAGGGAGACGTTCACCAGTTGGAGTCCCTATGGCAGTTGGGCTAGTTATTCCCCTGTGTTTGTAATAATATTGCCTTCAAGAAAACTTTGTATTAACTTTATGATGAGATATGCGATGTAATAAGTACTTTACTTTGATACTATTGCAATTTGTGATATATGTGTGTGTTTGGACATCCTGGGCGCACATATATGAGTACTTGGTTTTGCTTTGCAAAATTGGGTGCGACAAATTGGTATCAGAGCTATAACTGACTGTAGGACGAACAACCTAGATAGAAATAGACATTTTTAGGATTTCATTATCTTTATTTTACTACTTTTACTTGCTATAAATTTTTTGCTTATATTCTGTTCTTTATCTGTTGCCAAAATTATTTTGTTCTAATACTCAATATTTTCATTCTTGTAGATGGCCCGTACCAAGCAGACCCCACGCAAGAGGACCATCCTGATGCCCACTAGGAGGACCAGGTTCACTTTGGGCAAGCGTGTCCCGGCACACCTTGTGGAGGCTCTAAGGAACCAAGAGGAGGAACCACCTGTGGAGGTGCCCATGGGGGAACCTCTGGAGGACTTATTGGAGGATCCAATGGATGAAGAAATAGAAGAGGGACCCATGTTCGAGGGACCCATTGAGATAGAGGAGTCTGAAGAAGATCCCGAGGAAGTGCAGGAACAAGGTGGCCAGGAGGGAGCTGGTGACCCCGATGATGGAGATGGTTCTGATGATTCTGATGCTGATGGAGGTGATGATGGTGGAGATGGTGGAGACGGTGGAGATGGTGGAGACGATGGAGACGGTGGAGACGATGGGGATGATGATAATGATGATGATCACAATGCACCGTTGGCTCAGGGATGGACTGCGGAGATCCACTACGACTTGGAGGGTGATGGCTACTACCACCCTAGGCTTCTTGCACTTGTGCATCGCTACCACCCCAGAGGCACTATACAGTACAGGACGGAGCATTGGACCCACCCCGACTACACTGGCTTCTGGGAGACAGAAGTGTACATCCGAGAGGGGACTCGGGTGCGCTACATCCACCGCGCCACCACTGCACGGCTCACACGTGCGGCCATCATCAGGGATGCAGCTCGACAGGCGTTGATAGTCAACCACGACCGTCACTTCGACGACATCGCCTGGGAGGGCGATCGCTATCTTCCCCGTCGTCGGAGCGGACAGTCTACGTGCAACATCGCTGCACCACTTGGAGAGGCGAACCTGAGGCTGAGGCCTACCCTATTGTGCTTGGCCGAGACCCACACTGCCTTGGATTAGGCCCTGGATGAGCTCGATGTCATGGGGAGGACCTACATGCAGCTGGCTCGTGAGAACGCTACACTGAAGCAGCAGCTAGGAGGTCCAGATGTGGAAGATTCAGGAGTACCCGCTCAGTCACCCCCGAGGACCAGAGGAGAGTCTGGAGACCCCAGCACCAGCACCAACATCGACCCGTACCCATAGGAGAGTCTTAAAAATATGTAATAAGCACGCGTAGCTACGCGAGAGAGTATTTAGTTTCTTTCTTTTAATGGTTGGACAAGTGTTAGTTGCATGGTTGGATGTTTATCATTATGAATAATGTTTGATTTGGATCTTTGATATGATTGTGATGACTTGTGGGCATGTCCACGGTCATTTAGTTAAGGTTAAGGTTTAAGGATATTATGAATAAATAGTTGGGTTTCGTTTTATCATGCTGTCCATTCTATATCATTCGGAACAGTCTGTCTTTATCAGTTCATATCTCGTAATATAGATACTCAAAGGTCATGAAATTTTTATGGAGATAAGTAGACTTCAACATCTTTCTTTTGGCTCTGGAATCACCTCAATAGCTATTATAAATTATGAGATACAGCTGTTGTAAGTTGAGGTTTCTGCGCTGTCAGGATTCCGGAACAGTACTGCTTATCGTCTGTATTTGACTAAGTAAGCGTCAGAATCTGAAAAAGTGTTCTAAACAAAAGTTGTAGAGAATTTCATAAGCTTTCCAGAAAGGTATTCTACGCAATCATATGATAATAAGAGAGTGAGATATGCTCGTTTTACAGCACAGCTGTTATCCAACTTGCTGGAAAAGTTCAGAACAAATATCTTCTTGCATACCCTACATATATCTCTTGTCTACACCTACTCTTGTTACACCAGTATCTTGTAAGAGTTATATGCTTGGACATGTGAGACTTATATGATGCCTCTACAGATGGTGAACACCAGGAGGAACAACCAGGGAGGCGAGGAACCGCCGCCACCACCCCCAGTCACCATGGAGCAGCTAATGATGATGCAGACCCAGTTGCTTCAACAGATGGCCCAAAACATGCAGAACATGGGGCAAGGGAATGGGAATGCACCCCCTCATGTCAGAGATAAGAGGGGAGAGTTTCTGAAAGGACACCCACCTGTATTCAAGCACTCTGCCGATCCACTCCAAGCTGATGATTGGCTACGTGCCATTGAGAGGCAACTAGAGATTGCCCAATGTGATGATAGGGAGAAAGTTTTATATGCTTCTGGACAGTTGCAGGGAGCTGCATAGGATTGGTGGGACTCATTCCGCTTCGGCCGCACTGAAGCTAATCCCATCACTTGGGCTGAGTTCCGTAGTGCCTTTCGCACTCACCATGTACCTGCAGGACTGATGAAGCTGAAGAAGAAGGAGTTCTTGGCTCTCAAGCAGGGGAGCATGACTGTTGCTGAATATCGTGACAAGTTTATACAATTGTCACGGTATGCACCTACTGAGGTAGACGAGGATGGAAAGAGGCAGGAGCTGTTTATGGAGGGCTTGAATGATGGACTCCAGTACCAGCTATTGTCCCATACCTTTGCTAACTTCCAGCAGCTGGTGGACAAAGCTTTAGTGATCGAGAACAAGCGCCACTAGATGGAGGACAAGAAGAGGAAATTTCAAGGACAGCAATCTAGGAGCAACTCTTGCTTCCATACCAACCCTCAACAAACTCAACCTCAGCAGCGCTATCAAGGTCAGACAGGTCCCAACCGCAACCAGCAGCAACAGCGTGCACAACAGCAGCAACAGCAGTACAAGGCACCAGCTCAGCGCTAGTAGCAACCCAACAATGTACCAGTGAGGAATAATGCCCCCCAATGCTCCACAGAGGAATGGCGCACCAAAAGCGCCAAATGCAGTTAATGACAACAAGTGCTTCAATTGTGGAGAGCCGGGACATTACTCCAATAGATGTCCCAAGAAGACGGCTAACTCACAGCAGAACTACGTTCAGGGAAAGGTGAACCATGTTACTGCTGAAACAGCTCAGGAGGCACCGGATGTGGTGATCGGTATGTTTCCGGTCAACTCAAACTCAGCTACAGTACTTTTTGATTCTGGTGCTTCGCATTCCTTCATAACATATACATTCATAAAGAAGCATGGTATTCCAGTAAGTGTTATGAAGAAACACATGTTAGTAAGCTCACCTGGTGGGGTAATGAAAGCAGAGTGGATATGCTTAGCTGCTAGTCTCAGCATAAGGGGGGTAGAATTTCAAGCAAATCTTGTAGTCATAAATTCCACTGGTATCGATGTCATCTTGGGTATGGATTGGCTAAGGTTGCAGAAAGCAGTTATTAACTGTGGTAATAGTTCTATGAATCTTATCACTTCAACTGGAGAAGAAGTGGTGTATGTGGCAACTCAGTCAGCTGCAGAAATCTGCCGGGTTAATCAGTTGGAAGGCACAACCATAGAAGATATAAGGATAGTAAATGAGTACCCGGATGTCTTCCCTGAGGAATTGCCAGGTATGCCACCTGACCGAGACATCAAGTTTATAATTGAACTTTTACCTGGAACTGCACCCATAGCTAAGAGACCCTATAGAATGGGAGTGAATGAATTAGCAGAACTTAAGAAACAATTAAGGGAATTGATAGACAAGGGTTATGTTCAACCTAGTTCATCACCTTGGGGTGCACTAGTACTATTTGTAGAAAAAGAAGGATGGTACACAAAGGATGTGCATAGACTACAGGTCACTTAATGAGGTCACAATTAAGAACAAGTACCCATTACCTAGAATTGATGACCTATTTGACCAATTGAAAGGGGCTTGTGTGTTTTCCAAGATTGACCTTCGATCTGGATACCATCAGTTGAGGATAAGGCGTACTGACATCCCCAAGACCGCCTTTGTGACCTGTTATGGACTGTATGAGTTCATAGTCATGTCTTTTGGTCTGACAAATGCACCTGCCTACTTCATGTATCTGATGAACAAGGTGTTCATGGAGTACCTTGACAAGTTTGTCGTCGTGTTCATTGATGACATACTAGTGTATTCTAAGAATGAAGAAGAGCATGAAGAACATTTGAGATTGGTGTTGCAGAAGCTTAGAGAACATCAACTTTATGCCAAGTTCAGCAAATGTGAGTTCTGGCTAAAAGAAGTATCTTTCCTTGGTCACATAATCTCTAATGGAGGAGTAGCAGTAGATCCCAAGAAGGTTAGAGATGTGTTGAGTTGGAAGCCACCTAAAGATGTTAGTGAGATTCGGAGTTTTCTAGGTATGGCTGGGTATTATAGGAGATTCATCGAGGGATTCTCTAAGTTAGCCAAGCCCATGACTACGTTGTTAGAGAAGAATGCCAAATTTGTATGGACTAAACAATGCTAGGACAGTTTTGAGGAGTTGAAGAAGAGACTGACTTCTGCTCCAGTGCTCATCTTACCCGATCTCACCAAAAGTTTCTCTATCTATTGTGATGCCTCCTGGCAAGGTCTAGGAGGTGTTCTTATGTAAGAAGGCAGAGTTGTTGCCTACGCATCTAGACAGCTGAGAAAACATGAGTTAAATTATCCGACTCATGATCTGGAATTGGTAGTTGTGGTACATGCTCTTAAGATATGGAGGCACTACTTGATTGGTCATAAGTGTGAGATTTATACGGACCATAAGAGTCTGAAGTATATATTCACGCAGTCAGATCTAAATCTGAGGCAGCGTAGATGGCTCGAGTTAATCAAGGATTATGATTTGGATATCCACTATCACCCGGGAAAGGTTAATGTTGTAGCAGATGCCTTGAGTAGAAGGAGTTATGTGAACATGGCCTATACAACTCAACTACCTGAAGAGTTGTGTGAGGAGTTCAAATATTTGAATTTGGGTATTGTGGCCAACACCATGGAGTTAGAGGTAGAATCCACTCTGGAACAAGAGATTCGTAAGGGACAGCTGGGTGATGAGAGGATCAAGGATATTGTAGAGCGTATAGTGATTGGTAAAGCCCTAGGATTCCATATGGATGATCAAGGGATAGTATGGTTTGGTAAAAGGATTTGTGTGCCAGAAGTAAAATCTATTAGGGAGTCTATCTTGAGGGAAGCTCATGACTCAGCCTATTCCATACACCTAGGAAGTACTAAGATGTATCTTGATCTTAAAGAGAGATACTGGTGGTATGGACTAAAGAGAGATGTAGCAAAACATGTGGCTATATGTGATACGTGCCAAAGAGTGAAAGCAGAACATCAGAGGCCAGCAGGTTTACTACAGCCTATGAAGATACCCGAGTGGAAATGGGAAGAAGTTGGAATGGACTTTATAGTTGGATTACCTCGTACACAGAGAGGATTTGACTCTATCTGGGTGATTGTAGACCGACTGACAAAAGTGGCCCATTTCATTCTAGTCAAGGTAACTTATTCGAGTGCAAAGTTAGCAGAGTTATATATGGAAAAGATTGTATGTTTACATGGTGTACCAAAGAAGATTGTTTCGGAATGGGGTACACAGTTCACATCACATTTTTGGCAGAAATTGCATGAGTCAATGGATACGAAGTTGAACTTTAGCTCAGCTTACCATCCTCAAACAGATGGACAGACCGAGAGAACAAATCAGATCTTAGAGGATATGCTAAGAGCTTGTGCTCTGCAGTATGGGACAAGTTGGGATAAGAGTTTACCTTATGCCGAATTCTCCTATAATAATAGCTACCAAAAGAGTCTTAAGATGGCACCGTTTGAGGCATTGTATGGCAGGAAGTGCAGAACACCATTGTTTTGGAATCAAACAGGGGAGAGTCAAGTCTTTGGACCAGATGTTTTGCAACTGGCAGAAAAACAAGTGCAAACAATAAGGCAAAACCTGAAGGTTGCACAGTCTCGACAGAAAAGCTATGCGGACACGAGAAGAAGAGATTTGACATTTGAAATCGGTGACTTTGTCTATCTCAAAGTTTCACCTATGAAAGGAGTAAAGAGATTCCATACCAAGGGAAAGTTGTCACCTAGGTATGAGGGACCATTCAAGATCATCAACAGGAGAGGAGAAGTTGCTTACCAGTTAGAGTTACCGGAGCAGCTCTCAGGTGTTCATGATGTTTTCTATGTGTCACAACTTAAGAAATGTTTGAGAGTACCTGAGGAACAACTACCTTTGGAAGAACTGGATATCCGAGGGGATCTGTCATACAAAGAATATCCAGTAAGAATCCTGGAAATAGTGGAGAGAATCACAAGGAGCAAAATAATAAAAATGTGCAAGGTTCAGTGGAACAGACACTCAGTGGATGAGGCAACTTGGGAAAGAGAGGAAGATCTGAGAACTGACTATCCCAATCTCTTTGAACCATCCGAATCTCGAGGACGAGATTCATCTTAAGGGGGGTAGGTTTGTAACACCCAAAATTCTACTGCAAATTAGCAATTAAATTCTTGCCCTATTTATACATTTTCTAGGTATTTCTAACATAGGCCAAATAATAAATATTGTATAAATAAAATAAACTATAGGTTTAGAAACTTGTTTGTTGCATTCATGCCGAATCATATGGTTTTTGATTGAGTGTAGGGCTAGATGATTTGAAATTTGCATTCAAAACTTATTTGAATTTGGCTTAAAAATGAAAATGGAGAAAATAGAATTGGAAAAAAATTGGATTTGAAAAGAATTCATCTTCTTTTTCAGCCCAACCGAACCAGCCCGGCCTCCTTCCTGATGTCGGCCCGCTCCTTCCTCCCCCACGGCCCAGCTGGCTCCTCACCCGCTTGGCCTGCTCCGTGTGACTCACTCGGCGGCCTAGCTGTTGCTTTGCTGCGGCCCGCTCTGTGCGACAGCCCACCAACGCGGCCTACTTGGCCTACGCCCGCACGCGCTCGGCAGCGCGCTGCTGTGGCCTACTCGGCCTACGCCCGCACGGGCCGTTCTCTCGCTGCGCATCTGGACCCGCCCGTCAGCCGTGTCGTCCACCTTCCTTTCTTCCCCGACGCTCCCTTTCCTTTTCTCTGCCCGTCAATGGCGCGGCTCCGATGGAAGGCCACCGGCGCCCGTATGGAAAGCGCCGAACCCGCCTTGCTCCCCTTCCTTTCACATCATAGCCACCCACCTATAAAGGCTGAGCCTCCCCTTTGCCCTTCTCCATCCCCTGCTCGCTGCCGTGAGCCACCGTCGCCGGTAAATCCTCCCCTCCCGAGCGCGAACGCCGTCGCCAAAGCCACCCGAAGCACCGCCGAACTTCCCCGCGCCCGTTGGTACTCGCCAATTCGCGTTTTGGCCTTGTTTTGCCTGGTTACATCCTCACCCGCATGCCTTTTCTCTCTCTAGTTTGCGGCCGCCGTCGACGACCAGCTTCGGAGCACCTCCTGGACGCCGCGACCACCACCATCGACCCCGCGGTGAGCTCCTGACCGTCCCCATGCCCTCAGATCTTGTTTTGGCGCCCTGGGAAGCCGTAGCCCAAGTTCCAGTCGCACCGGCCATGGCGCCGCCGGTATCTCCTTCTTCCCCGGTGAGCCACCGCCTGGCCCTCACCCCTGTGCCGTTGGATCTAGCACGGATGGCCCAGATTAGAAACCGGTTGGATTTAAGTGGCCGGTCCACGGTGAACCATGGACCCGGCGCACCGTGCCTGCGTCAGCACTAGTCCACACCATGTGGTGCACCGAGCGAACCACAGTGCGCCACGTGTCAGATGAGTCAGCAGCCCCGGTCAACACGCGGTCAGCCATGCCAGTTTTACAAAATACCCCCCAGTTTTTAGTGAATCAACCCGCAGTCCTGGTTAGTTCAAAATAATTATTTTTTAGTCCTGATTTTATTCGTTTAGGACCCTGTCATTTCTAGAAATAGTATGCCCGGTCCAAATTTCATTTAAATTCAGATTTTTAATTGTTTTAATTCGAAAATAGGTTAGTTTATTTACAGAATTGCCATTACATCTTATTTCATGCATAACTTTCATGTTTTAAGTCCGATTTGAGTGATTCTTTCGCTCATGTGTTCATAGCAATGCGTAGAATAGATCTGTAAGCTTTTCAACATATGTTTTCACTGTTTGGTGTACTGTTCTAATGGAGTTCTATCTTGTATGCATGTAATGATTGGAATGATGCTTGATTGATGTTTGGATCACGATTAGAGGGTGAGCCATTCGAGGTGACTGAGGAACCCCAGCAGGATCAGCAGTACTGCTAGGACGACTTTGAGGAAGGCAAGTGTACCAAAGGCCCCTTGTTACCTATGAACTACTATCACTTACATTCATGCATGAGTTAATTTGAATTGCCTTTAAGGACTTTACCTAGATAATTCCTTGTACCACATATCCTTGATACCTAGGTATATTGGGTAGGCATTTTGGATAGATGCTGCAACGCTTAACATGATGTAATTGTTAAACATGTTTAAAGACTATATGCAATATGATAAAATGGAACTTTTTAGCAATAGATAGGGGGCTGGAGTACGGGGTTGAGTACTCTAGTGCCTCTCCTTAAGGACTTAATCCTGAAGCGGCAACCCAGGAGGGACCGTACAACCCCGAGTGTCACATGGCTCTGACTTTAACCTATCATCTAGTTTGTACTAGCTTGTCTGTAGCTCCAGTAAGGGGTAAGAGGGTATCTTTCCTTTTTCTGTTAGGGTGTGCACCGTGCTGCGATGCCCACGCGTGCCATTCCTTTGTAGCTACGACCTATTAGTGCAACTAGCTAAGGGTTTCATAGTGAAACTCTGCCACACTTCCTAGGAAGAGGTGTAGTGGGTCTCGCGAACCCCGGCATTGGGAATCACGGCTCGGTGGGAAAAGATGTACAATTTCTGCAGAAATAATTAACCTATTATAACAGCCGTGCTCACGGATATGAGCGGTCTGGATCCTTCGAGATTAGTGGTTACTGTGGATGATGGATGGATGGGTTATGAGATAAAGCTTGATGATACTTTAATACCACTTGGGAATTGGGTCTGTTCATTAAAGTAGTAGTTCAGGTTGCTAAAAATTGATCAACTAAAATTGCGAACCGCAGTCAAACAGTGTCAAGCCTATTTGAGCCTCATAGATCCCTTTGTTATACTTGCTAAGCACGGTGAGCTTACACTTGCTTTACATCCAATGAAAATCCTGGATGGGTAACAGATAATGGATATGAAGAGTTTCCGGAGGATGTCCAGGACTACTAGGGAGACGTTCACCAGTTGGAGTCCCTGTGGCAGTTGGGCTAGTTATTCCGTTGTGTTTGTAATAATATTGCCTTCGAGCAAACTTTGTATTAACTTTATGATGAGATATGCGATGTAATAAGTACTTTACTTTGATACTATTGCAATTTGTGATATATGTGTGTGTTTGGACATCCTGGGCGCACATATATGAGTACTTGGTTTTGCTTTGCAAAATTGGGTGCGACACCTATAGAACCCTGCATGGTCTAGAAAGCAATGAATGCCTTTCACATTCATGGGAGGTGGAAGCTGTTCAATAACTTCGATCTTTGCTTTATCCACTTCTATCCCATGAGCAGACACCTTGTGTCCTAGCACTATTCCTTCCTGAACCATAAAATGGCATTTCTTCCAGTTCAGGACTAAGTGCTTTTCTTCACACCATTGTAAGACTTTGTCTAAATTCTCCAGACAATCGATGAAGGTTTTGCCATAGATAGTAAAGTGATCCATGAACACCTCCATGATTTTCTCAATCATGTCGGAGAAAATGGACATAATGCACCATTGGAAGGAAGCTGGAGCATTGCATAATACGAACGACATTCATCGGTATGCGTAAGTTCCATACAGGCATGTAAAAGTGGTCTTACTTTGGTCATCAGGGTGGATCAGGATTTGGTGATATCTAGAATACCCATCAAGGAAATAATAGAAGGAATGGTTCATGAGGCATTCTAACATTTCATCATTGAATGGCAACGGGAAGTGATACTTCTTAGTGGCCTTGTTAAGTTTCCAGTAGTCAATGCACATCCACCACTCGATGACAGTTCATTGAGGAATGAGTTCATTCTTCTCATTCCTTACAACTGTCATTCCTCCTTTCTTTGGCACAACTTGGACAGGGCTAACCCACTCGCTATATGGCACATAATAAATAATACCAGCATGCAAAAGCTTAAGGACCTCTTTCTTAACAACTTCTTGCATGGCGTTGTTAAG
Organism: Miscanthus floridulus; assembly: GCF_019320115.1. Lineage (NCBI taxonomy): Eukaryota > Viridiplantae > Streptophyta > Magnoliopsida > Poales > Poaceae > Miscanthus > Miscanthus floridulus. The sequence continues at coordinate 38,173,862 of NC_089589.1, forward strand.
CCTCTGTTGTGGTTCCCTTGATGGTGAAGATTTGGCATCAATAGGGATACGATGAGTGCAAAGAGTGGTACTAGTCCCTTTGAGGTTTTGGAGTGAGTAGCCAATGATCGATTTATGTCTTTCTAGGACAATGGCAAGTTTATGGGTTTCTTCTTAGGAAAGCTTGTCGCTTATGATAACAAGAGTTTCTCAGTTGTTGTTGAGAAAGACATATTTCAAGCCAGAAGGAAGGGGTTTAAGCTCTATTGAGGGTTGTGATGGCACCTCCATTTGGTCTAGCTCAACAGGCTCTGCTAGCTCTTCCTCTTCTTGAATGAAGTGTTCATCATCAAGAGCTAGTTGGGCCATGTCTTCTAGAGAAGCCATTAAGACATCCTCAATGGGCTCTTGGTTGGGTTTGGGTTCTACTATCACATTGTTTGCGCGAGCATGAAAGACGATGATAGGAGAATTTCCTAGCTTTAAATTCAAGAGACCCTGTTTTGGTCGTTCTTGAAAGAGTGTCCCTAAGGGTAGACCAACCAAAAGGGAAGTGTCCGAGATGTCATAGATGTGAAAATCTAGATGGTACTCAGAGCCTCTTATGCGTAAAGGAATAGCCCTCATGACCCCATAACTTTCAAGAGTAACTCCCGAAGGAATTCTCAAAAGCTTATGAGATGGGATCAAGGACTCGTCGGGGAAAAGCTTTTCAGCCAAAGCCTTTGAAATGACATTCATCCCAATGGTAGGACTATAGTGAGCTTCTATGGTGGTTCCCTTAAGCATGCAAGCTAGAAAATCTAAGGGGCAGCGATTTAGGCAACCTCAGTGGATAACTCCATTTTTGCTAACCACTCACGACTCATGATGGCCGAGTCCTTTGATATGTTCCAAAAGGAAAGACTCATTGCGTGGACCATCGTCATCCTCAGATGACACAAAATGTGCCAGAGGCTTCACTTGAACTAGTAAATTCGAAGCGTTACCAAAATCTTCAAAGAGATCTTCCTTGATTTCAAAGGGGAGCATAGAAGGACGAGGTTCATTATCCTCTAAAGTGTGGTGTGTTCCCGCAATGGAAGGTTCTTTGGCAACCAAATCATGAGAAGGATTTAAAGGAATTTCAAATTTGGTTTTGTGTGCCTCCTCTTGTTGGTCATGTGCCTCTTCTTGTTGGTCGGGGCTTGGCTCGACTTCTTCTTCTTTAGGAAACTCGTCAAAAACACCAGTGTAAGGGGTGTTTTCAAGGATTTTCTCAAGAATGGCCTTCCCTTAACCAATGGTTTTGTGTGTGAACGAGCCTCTAGAAGATATGTCAAGGTGGAGAGTAGCTTCCTTGCTAAGGCCAAGTTGGAAGTGGTAAAGTAGTACATGGTCAGGCAAGGAAAGGTTTGGGCCAGAATGGATTAGGCTTATGAACCTAGCCTAGGCTGCTCCTAATGGCTCATTCTCTTTCTGTTGAAAGGTAAGAACTTCTATTTGTAGAGTGGCAATTCATGAATGTGGGAATCAAGCAAGACAAAATTTGTCTCAAAGTTCATCCCAATTTCCATTTATGCCTCCTACAGTATGAGCATACCATTCTTTCGCTCTTCACAAAAGGGAGAACGGAAACAATTTCCATTTAATGGTCTCTTGTGTCATGCCAGAAATAGTCTGGCAAGAACATAGTTGCTCAAACTCTCTAAGGTGGGTATAAGGATTTTCATCCTCTTGCCTACAGAAGGATTGCTCCTGAACCATGGCTATGAAAGCTTGTTGGTATATTTTAACGCACATAGAAAAATCCGCAAGCGCACAGATACTGTTGTGCTTTCACCCGGGAGTATTCCAAGGTATCGATTTCCACGGGGAACGTGAAGTGTTCTAATAAGGATCAAGTACATCCAAAGAAAAATAAGCTAAAGTATTTTTGTGGATAGAGAGGGGTTTTCTAAGGTTTTCCTAAGATAAACTAGCTAACTAAGGATAAGGCTTACTATACTTACTTACTTTGGAACAACAGTACCATTCCAACTCTCAAAGGAGGTGAAAAAAGTACTTAGGGGAAGGCTGCCTAAAGCTCTATGAAAACACCAATCTGAACGTGGTGGATTACAAAGGAATGACAGAGCTGACACTGTAACAACCCAGGTTTTCCAATAACCAAAAATCCCAACTTAAAAAATTTTCTAACAAAACACATGCAGGTGAGTGTGCATAATAGGAAACCACCCCGGTAGTTGCACAAGTAGGTCCCAAGTTAGCATGGATGAGCATTTGCATACTAATCAACTTGTGAGTTGCATCTTCTTGATTTTATGTGATGAAATAAAATCAACTTAACCTTTATAACTAACTAGTTGCGTGTGAGTTTCCAACCCTTCGCTTGAACCCTAGGACCCTAGATGACCTCTAGTGGACCCCAATAGGATGTATATATGTTGGCAACACATATATACATGCATAGGTGCCCAAGGTGTAAGTAGAAATAGGAACTAGAAATAGAAAATGGATTTAGAAAAGGAGGGAAATTGGAAAGGCCAAAGTAGCCCGAGTAGCCAAGCAGCCCGAGCCAGCCCAGCTTCATAGCCCAGCTCTTTTTAGGCACAAGCCCGCTCCCGCGTAGCCAAGCCGTCCCAGCAGTGGCCCAGCTCCCTCCACCGTGCCCCTACTTCCCCTCTCGCTAGGTGACCTATAGGCGGGCCTCATGGGACCCCCTTGTCATCCCTCTCGCTCTTCCCCTCCTCAGCTTTTCCCACCATGAGCCGCCGAGCAGAGCATCTCACCGGAGCGGGCATCCGAGGCCCTGCCTCACATCCTTACCACCCATTCCCAGGCCATTGGGCATCGACGTGCGGATGGACGCCACGTCCATGATCCATGGCACCTTGGACCACTTGCCCAAACACGCTGCACCGCTGCTGATGCCCACCACCATGGCCCCACACCATGATGCCATGAAGGTCCCTTTTTGACCAGACGACGCTTGAATTGGGAGCACTAACGCCCGCGCGATCACCCCGCGCTCCCAAAACCCTAGCCTAGAGGCTGTATCGGCCCTACATGCACCCCCTTTGCCCTTCCCCGCCGTCCGCCGCCTGCCATGGGTGAGCTCGGGGTATAAAACCCCCTCCCCATACCTTAGCACCTCTCCTATCCACCCCGCCACCACTAGTGGCTTCACCAGCCACGCCAAGCCAGAGAAGAGGAGGAAAAGGGAGGAGAAGGAAGGGGGTGAGTGACACCCACCAAAGTGGATCATCGCTATGGAGTCGCTGCCGAAGCCAGAGATCCCAACCCGATCAGCTACGTCGGTGTAGCTGCTCGGCACGGCACTGCACCACCTTGCCACAGCCCCGCCTTGTCACCGCACTGCTACCTAGCACCCCCACGCTCGACGGTGAGCCCTGACCCCCCTCCTGTCCACCATCGAGCGTTCGCCATGATCACCACCATATTCCATCCACCTAGGAGAGGCAAAGGCCAAGCCTTTAGGCTCTACACCACACCGCACATGCTGGAGCACGTACACGGCCAAGAACCTGGTCTTGTCGAGCCTCAAGCACTCAGGAACGCCGATGTGCCCTTGCTGCACATCGCACAGTCACCATGGCTGAGGCCACCCATGGCGCCGCCATGTTCCGGCCACACCAAGGTGGTACCGGTTCCCAAACCACCACGGGTGAACTCGCCTTGACAAGTAGCCCCCAATGCTCCCATCTTTTGGCCGTACAGGGCCTAGATGTCATAGCCCATGACTGCATCGCTGGCGCGGCTGGAAGTTAGAGCACCACTATGTCAAGGACATTCCTGATGATCCCGGCAACCTCACATCATGAGGAGGGCCCATTGATGTTCGCCGTGACCCCGCGCACCCCACCCACTAGTCGATTGAAGAAAAAGCCCCCGCCTTGCCCTTGTTCATTGAAGCCGTGCACTCGTCAGAGTTCTGTCGCATGCCCTTGCTATGGAGCGGACTCTGTCATGCCCTTTTGTCATCGCTGGTGAGCCCTTTAGCTCTCTGGTGACCCCAATTGAAGGAAAAGAGCCACCTTTGGCTCTGTTGGAGAATGTAGATTCCTCGCCACAACCTGGCATCACCATCGAGTCACTACCGCCATGGCCAGCCCTACCTAAGCCCTAAGAGCCGCACCTAGTGCCCTAGCCGTACTCACTAGAGCACCAGGAAGTGGAAGGACCCCCACCGGAGCCTTGCCAAGCCCCGGACGCCTTCACCGCCGTCGCGAGCCACCATGGCGCCATTACTGATCACTTAGAACCCCAAGCCACCACCTTTTAGCCCCTCGGCGGTTTTGCCTCGAAGCCGTGATGATGTGGATGCCCCTGGTTGCCCTGCTAGGCCACCATATCGCTCGACTGAGCGAGCTCGTAGTCGACGGAGGTCCTACTGCGAGAGAGGAGGGAGGAGGAGACAACATTTCCATGGGCATGTTCCACTGTGAACTAAGGAGAGAGAGGGGTGAGTGGTTCGTGTCCAGGCCAGGCCGGCCCAACCCGACCCAATCCGGCCCATGACCCGGCCCACTGAGCCCAGTCAAACCCCATCAACATTGACCATTGACCAGTCAACGCTGACCATTGACTATGGTCCCACCTATTAGTGGCCCGTGCCACTTCGACTAATCCCATGCTATCACGTGTCAAGCCTTGGATTTTCCATTTCTTTTTCTTTTTCAAAATAAGATTTAAACTTGGAAAATTCAAAGAAAATTCATAGGACTTTAGAAAAATATGAAACCAGAGTCCAAATTTTTCTAAAAATGACCTCTACGTCATAGGCTTATGTTTCAATGCATTTGGATCTTTTGAATTTGTGTTGCTTCCTTGTGATCATCTATATGAGTCACTTTTTGTGGCTATATGTCTCATTTGACAAACCCAGAGGAGCCGTAGATAGAGGAGCATGACCTCGACTACACTAAGGAGCTTGGAGACGACCTACTAGGTGCCACGTCCCACCCAACCTCATAGAATCCTATTAGACATGCTATAAGGTAGATGCTAGTGCTTTATTTTATGCAAATGATCTGTGATAGGTTGCATGGTAGAATTTCTTGTGAGCCATTACCTTGTCGCAAACTATACACCTGCACACCCGCTGTTAGGCTAGACGCTCACTTACTTACTTGCTACTGCTTCTACTATGCATTATATATGTGATGTGATGCTTGGTGGAGGGTTGTTTGTGAGTGGTTAAGGCACTTCGTGCCAATAATGTGGTAACAACCGGGGAGATCTTGGCATGCATCTTGGGTGTGTGGTGAGGGTTGAGTAGATCGGGTAGGATCTTATGATGAGTCGCTGGACCAAGTCTTGCTGGGGGGTGCGACCTGGGCATCCCCTATGAGTGGTACCTATGGCGGGTGCATGTGAGATGAGGAGATCCTGGGGTGGAGTGTCTTTGTGGGATGAAGGCCCAGGATGGAGGTGCCATCGAGGCACGGGGCATTGGTTGGACCCTTGTGAAGATATCATGTCCAGTCCCCCTAAGGCCTAGTATGTCGAGAGAACTGGATCATAGGACCCTACGTGCACACCACTCGTTCCTAAATGGGAGGGGGACGGATGCTGACCAGCTTGGATGGTGCCACTACTACTAGGTTGGAAGTGGATAGTGTAGGGAGGTACGGGCGTGTGACCCACACCCTCCTAAGATAGTGTAGTGGCCTCTAGGGCCCGGTACTATGTCTCATAGTCTCAGCGTTTGGGTGGACTCTGGGGTGGCCTAGGGCTGAGTGGTAGGGTGCCATCGCACCGGTTGGAAGGTAGCCCAGTATCAGCCTAGGCGGGGCATCGCCAATGATGGCAATTTTGTGGTTCTAGCTATACAAGCTCTGCAGAGTTGATTGATCTATACATATAGCCGTGTCCTCAGATATGGACATTCCTATGACCTATGCTTCCCTTGATTAGTGAGTGGAGTCCTTTTTCTCTCCCCCTGGGTTCTTGTGTTGGATTCTGGCTTTGGCCGATGAGGCAAGGCACGAGAGGGAGTCATCCTTGTTGCCTAGAGAGTGTGAGAGTGGTGAGATGTGTGTGATGAGGATGGGAGAACGTGTGGATGAGATGGGTTAAAACTTGATGTATTATTATTAAAACTTGACATACTCGCATAGGAAACTACAACCACAAATAGGTCTTTTGCTCTACCCTGGCATTCCACTACCATAAAGCAAATGCAAAGCATAGGGTGGGAGCCAGTTAGAATAGAACTATCCAATTAATAAGAGCACAAGTACAATAGCAACCACCAAGGTAGTCAAACCATCATACTTGAGCCCATATGAATCCGGTAGTCCATCGAGTACCACGAAGGATCTCGAATCAACCAACATACAAGCCAAGATCGTACATGATTCAACATACAAGTCACATGTTACAATAGGTTCACAAATAGTTCTCATACATTGGAGTTTCAACAAAGTTATTACAACCCAAATTTAGAAGTAGCGGAAGCAACATAGTTTTGAAACAACATCAAGATAGTTCAAATACATAGCTAGTTTAAGATCATCTCCAACAAAAGCACATAGATGAGATGATATAGAATGACCATGCCCTTGGTCTTACCCTCCATCAACTGCAACAGTTATGCAATGCTTGTAGTAACCACGGTACATCACATCATCTGCAACAAGTGGGAATAAAACCTAAGTACGAGAATGTACTCAGCTAGACTTACCCGTCATAAACCAAAATAATAAGACACCAAGGAGTATGCAAAGCTTTAAAGGTGGAGCTAGCTTGACAACATTTTGCATAAAAAACTTAAGTGCATAACTTGAATATATAATATCTTTAGCTTCAAGTTATCCCTATTCAATCAAGCATCTCTAAATTAGCACCTGTACTAGAGCAAGCACTTGATCAAGCTAAACAAGCATTAGTAACCATATTCATTGTAGTAATTTGAGCAATCATCATAACCATCAAGTTTCAATTAGTGCTTCTACATTGCTGCTGCTCAGTCAAGTTCTCACTATCCGGGAGAGACACCGATTCGAATCGATTCCTACCTGATGAGGAGATGACACCCATGCATATGACCATGTTTGGCACATGGGATGGAGGGGAAGGAGGCCAGCAAGGGTGTCCAAGTCCAGAAGGAGACCCGAGGCTAATTCGGTTCGAGTCCCCAAGGTGGAGGCCCAAAGCAACTCAAGTTCAAGTCTGCCTCAGAATCTAGGACCAGTCTGCCTTAAACCGGTCACCCAGGACGCATTCGGACTCCGTTTTTGATGATCCACATATGGATGGAAAGATATTTTGATAAGGAATCTAATACAAGTGGTTTCACATCAAAAGCTCTTCGGAATCAATGGGAATCATCGAAACAATTCAGCGTCCAGAATCTGCCAAGGTGCTGTGACACCATCTTTTGGTCCGTTGGACCGTGTATCGTGTTTGGGCCCATTAGGGGGCGCGTCTAGGGTAGGCGACGACCCTAAGACCTTTATAATCATATGCCGCCACCGTCATTAGGGTTTGGGTTTTGCTTAGATTATTCTGTGAAGAACAGTTTCGCCGTTCATCGGTTTGTGAGACCCCAACTTCGTGAGTTTAATCATTCATCTGCAATTTGGTTGCGTTCTTTCTTGTTCTTGCTTGTGTTCTTCGTTGCATAGGCAGGGATTAGCCTTCTTGGCGAGGTCAACCTGGTCCGTGACTCGGTTGATAACCAGAGGAGCTATGGTGCTAAGATTGTAGGGTTCGATCTTTCGATCTGAAGCCGGATCGGTGTGTCATTCTCCGCCACAACGATAGTTACCATCACCTGACGGAAGATCGGGATCCCCGTCTCCATTAAGTGGTAATCAGAGCTAAGGTATACCATCAGGTTCACTTTTATTCCCTAGTTTTGAGTGTTTCGCATTCGTCCCATAGTCTAGTGCCATACTCGTTTTTCCTGTCCTAGAACCTTCCGCGCTATAGCCTTTGCATATTTTGGTTTTAGAGTCCGTCGTGTTGAGTTTGTGTCCTGGTCGAGGTCTTGTTGCTAGTTAGGTCGTGTTAGAGTCCAGTTCGTGTGTTTTCCCCCATCGTTTCCATCAAATCTTTGCTTCCGTGACCAATTTTGCGCACATTGTTCCCGTTTTGTCCTCTAATTCGGAGCCAATTCTAAAAACTAGTCTAGTTTTCGCATACAGACTCCGATTTCGACGTTCCATATATCAAAATCGATCAGAAAAAATTTTTGGATCTGTCCATCCCCATTGTATCGGGGTTCAAAATTTTTAGATTGGTCAAAAAGTGTTCACAAGATCCTCTTTCCGTGGTCACAAGGCTTTTGTCGATTTTGAGCAAGTTTTCTGAAAATTCCATAGGCCACGTCTTACACTTGTTTAAGCTTATATTTTTTGTGGTTACTTCTTTTGTGCTCCTAAGTAAAGGAAAAATATAAAAAAATAAAATAAAAAAGTTGAAATTTCTCAAAAAAAACAACGATAGCCCAAAAAATAGAAAAAAAGAGGGGCAAAAGAGGAACAATATCTAGAGGAGTACATAGAGAAGACCAAAGTGAGCTGTGTTTTGGTGTGCTGTCTGTTTCCTTGTTTGTGTTGCTGTTTCCATCCACCATACTTGTTTTTGATACACCTGTCACCTTGCTATCCACCATACTTTTATCACACACCTGGTACTTGGAACATTTTAGACCAGCAATGAGAACAAGTATTTTGGACTATAATTCAGCATTACTTTCTGTTACTGACTTGTGTGCCAGATATACATATTACTCTTTGTTTGCCTTCCAAGCTCCACAAATTCTTTAGATCAGTACAGAAAAAGGGCTTTGCAATCTCGGTACCACTGCCTCATAGGTATCACAAACCAGCCGCCAGTTGTACCGCCACTACTTGCGTTGGTAAGAACTTTGTAAGAGCCTGGTAAGACGCTTCCACTTGCTGTGAAAAGTGACACCACTGCAACCACGTAGTCATTTGGTAGGGATAACTTTCACCGTTTGTTCCTTGTTTTTGTGTTTACAATGACAGGTTGTTCGTATCCACCGACTTATGATGGTATAGGTGCTGATGAGTACATGGAGTGGGAAATTGTCATTGATAACATATTTGCTACTCGCTTTATGTGTCCAAGGAGGAAGGTAAAAAATGCAGCTAGTGTTTTGTGACATTTTGCTTTATCTTGGTGGGAGTCTTTAGATCCTTCTGATAAACCTTAAACTTGGAATGATATGAAACTTCTTATGCGAAAAACCTTTGTTAATCCACCTCCTGTTTTGACTTCATATGCTGAGGTGCACCATTTAGAGGAAGAGTCTGTTGTTATTCCTCTTGCTATGACTAACCTTCTACAGAATAATGTACATAAGCGAGAGGATGACGTGGAAGAAAATGAGGAGCTCACAACCTCATATGCAAATTTAGAACCATCACTTCACAATGCACCTATTACTCCTGTTGAGAACACAGGTAATGCCCATGGTCCTGCACTCATGGAAGGTGAAAATTGTCTTAATGTACTAAATTTTTCCACAAACCATGCTGTCATAGAGCAATTGTTAGTGGAACCCTCTCTTGATTTATCTTTGTCCCATGATAATTTGCTTGATGTTCCTTGTGACAAAGATGAATTGGTTAAAGATGCTTCAGTTTTACATGTTTTGGAACCAGTGACTTATGCTGAAAATAAACATGTTATTCATATTGCTACTAAAATTGATGAGTTCAAACTGTTGTCTTCTTCACATACTTTGGGTTACATTGAATTTGATGTTTTGTGTAACCTAGATTGTTTGGAAGAGAGCCTTTTTAAATATGCTGATTTATCTTGGTTTTCTAAACACACATATCATGTTATTGGTAGATATAACAACAAGGGACAATATATGATACATCGAGTATACATTCGTAATAATATGAATTCTCCTTTTGTTGTACAAGATTATGATCGTTTAGAGGGCAGCCATAATAATACAAACATTTTCTCATGTTCCTTAAAGAAACAAGTTCACTTCCAAGAAGGGGAGCATTGTTGGTTGCTACCTATGTCTGCTCGACCATCTATTCCTGCATTATCTTTGGGTAGTTCTAATCTTTTGCAGGATAGTGTTGACATACATCGTGTGCATTTGGATCATGGAGTCTACATGCTTGCTGAAATTTTTATGCGAGATGACATGCTAGAAACTTGGAAACATGGTCACATTCCTTCTCACAATTATTTCAGTTTTCTTTGTCCTCGCAACCCCATTCTCCTTTATGTTGTGCAGGATCAGTTTCAAGCACAATCGACGCTGAGGACGGCTTTTCATCAAGAAGGGGAGGATGATGAGGACATGACACCCATGCATATGACCATGTTTGGCGCATGGGATGGAGGGGAAGGAGGCCAGCAAGGATGTCCAAGTCAAGAAGGAGGCCCAAGGCTAATTCGGTTCGAGTCCCCGAAGTGGAGGCCCAAAGCAACTCAAGTTCGAGTCTGCCTCGGAATCTAGGACCAATCTGCCTTAAACTGGTCACCCAGGACGCATCCGGACTCCGTTTTCGATGATCCACATATGGATGGAAAGATATTTTGATAAGGAAGCTAATCCAAGTGGTTTCACATCGAAAGCTCTTCAGAATCAACAGGAATCGTTGAAACAAGTCAGTGTCCAGAATCTGTCAGGGTGCTGCGACACCTTCTTTTGGTCCGTTGGACCGTGTATCGTGTTTGGGCCCATTAGGGGGCGCCTCCAGGGTAAGCGACGACCCTAAGACCTTTATAATCATACGCCGCCGCTGTCATTAGGGTTTGGGTTTTGCTTAGATTATTCTGTGAAGAACAGTTTCGCCGTTCATTGGTTTGTGAGACCCCAACTTCGTGAGTTTAATCATTCATCTGCAATTTGGTTGCGTTCTTTCTTGTTCTTGCTTGTGTTCTTCGTTGCGTAGGCAGGGATTAGCCTTCTTGGCGAGGTCAACCTGGTTCGTGACTCGGTTGATAACTAGAGGAGCTATGGTGCTAAGATTGTAGGGTTCGATCTTTCAATCTGAAGCCAGATCGGTGTGTCATTCTCCGCCACAATGATAGTTACCATCACTTGACGGAAGATCAGGATCCCCGTCTCCATTAGTAAATCTTTAGGAAAAACATCAGGGAATTCACAAACTACCAGGATATCTCTAACCTCCTTGACAGAAATTGCACAAACTTTTCCACTGATCTCCTTAAGGTTGGAAGTTGGATAAGAAGCTGAGAATTACTATCTGGCAAACTCAACCTTATTGTCCTATTCAAAGCATCTATAATAGCCTTATGCTGATACATCCAATTCATTCCCAAGATCACATCTATATCCTGATCCTTGAGAATAATCATGGTAGTGGAAAAAATATGCCCACCCAGGTTTATGGGTACCTGGTACACCATTTCCTTAGCACACAGACGTCCCCCGAGCGACTGTATAAAGAAATTTTCCTTGGTTGCCCCAATTGGAATTTCATGCTTTATGACAAAGGTTCTATTGATGAATGTATGAGATGCACCAGAATCAAAAAGCATAACTGCAGGATGATCGGCGATAGGAAACATACCCAGCATCACGGCTCCCCTTCTAGAATTTCCCTGGCCTGAATATAGAAAACCTGCCCCGTCTTCTTTTCATCTTTGCCCTTCTGAGCATTTTGGTTTTTGTTCTTGTTCTGAGCTTGACCCTGTTGTTGATTTCTAGGAGCCTTCTCGAAATTTGGATTATATTGCTTAGGATACGGACATTCCCTAGAGAAATGACCTGACCTCCCACAATTGAAACATGGGTAATGGTGGCCTTGGGGTGTTGGAGCACGAACACCAGGAACATTTGACTGTTGAGAGTTCTGGTTAGTTGTAGCAGGACTGACATTTTGTCGTTGACCGGCTTGGAACTGCGGTGGACGATAAGGAGGGTGGTAGTGATTCACTGGATGATAGATTATCTTCTGCCTCTTTTGATTCCCACCAAAAGATCCAGATGGCACACTCTTTTTCTTTTTAATCTCCTTATGCTGCCAATATTTCTCCTTTGATGCAATAGCAATGTTGACTGCCTCATGATATGTGACATTAGTACAGGTAGTCATCATGGTCTGAAGTTTAGTATTTAGACCCTGCATGAACCACTTCTTCTTCTTAGCATCCATGTTAACATGCTCAGGTGCGTACTGTGAAAGGTGATTGAACTTGCCCACATACTGCATGACTGTCTGATCACCTTGCTTTAAAGCAAGAAACTCATCAAGCTTCATGGCCATAACTCCCTCCAGAATATAATGGGCATGGAAAGCAGTGCGGAACTCAGCCCAAGTTAACTGAACACCGGCTGGTTGCATAGCCACAAGGTTTGCCCACCAAGCACCTACTGCACCTCTAAGCTGTTGAGCAGCAAAAACAGGCTTCAGAAACTCAGTGCATGGAATGAGGTCAAACTTCTACTCCATGGTACAAAGCCAATCATCAGCTTCTAGTGGTTCGTTAGCCTTGGTAAACACTGGTGGTCTTGTATCGGTGAAATCAACATACGTAACTTCTTGCCTATGATGATTATGACCACGGTTCCCTTGCATCATATTCTGATTACTTTGAGCTAACTCCCAAAGCAATCGAGCATTATCGATGGTCACATTGACTAGCGCTGCAATAGCATCGGCCAAATTTGGCAAAACTAGTGGTGGATCAGGAATACCATCCTCATCTTGTGAAGTACCAGGAATAGTCAAACCCCGAGTACGACGCATCTATTCATGACAAACCAAACTTTGTTCACAATCCTTTATTGAATGATTAAAAGAGCTGACTACAAACACATTACACTGGTTTCACTTATTTAAACACAAGTTCGAACTTAAGCTAAACTACCCAACTAAACTAAAACTCAATATATTACAACTCTACTCTTCTCCTCGATCACCTCAAACCTCGTGATCGGTATCCATTCCCGAAACATTTCCACCTTCCTCATCACTTTCGTTGACCATCCCTACTTCTTCTGGATCTTCTTCTTCTTCTTCTTCTGATTCATCATCAGCTGCAATGATGACACCTAGGTCCATTGCATCTGCCTGAGGTTCATGATTTGGATCCAAAAGATTGTTCAACCTGTGGACTTCTTCATGCAGATTGGTAGAATATTCTTCTAAGTCTTCTACATAGAACTCTAACTCATGAGCTCGGGCTCTAGCTACATCTTCTCTATGCCAAGCTTCATTTCTTCCTTCCACCATATGAACTAACATACGCTCGCAGTTCTTATGAGCGGTGGTGCGATGCCTCAATTGATCCTGTAATTTGCCCACCCGGATGACATCCAAGGCCCTATCTCTAGTAGCCTTTGCTAACTCTACTGAAAGCCTCTGTATCTCTACCTAGGGATCAGGCCTAAAGCTGCTACTGCTAGCACCATCACTCCTAGGGGCAAGCTGGTGACGAGGAACTCCTTTGGGTCCAACGGACTTATGGGGAGTTACCTTGGTACGAGCCATACTGTAGAAAGCAAGATTTCCAAAACAGTAAGACGATCTGATAACAGTCTCAAGAGCAGCAAGGATGGATTACACAACTCACCCAGACTCACTACCCAACCTAGACTCAGAGGGAAAATAAGTAACAAGTGGATTAATCATGATTCATGAATCGTTCTTACGAACAAAAACATCAAAGCTCATAAACAAAAGTTGTTATTTATATAGGGCATAATAAGATTACTACTCCACCACACAAAGCCTTTTTAATCAAATAAGGAATGGCGAGAATGAAATAAGATAAGCCAAAAGCAATTTGGACCAAATTACCAGGTTAAATTTATTTGTCCCAAATCATTTTGAAGTTTTTGTAAAACAATACAACAAAGACTTTGTAACGAGCACTCTAATACCACTCTGTGGCAGAACCTCCTAAATTATAGGGCCCACATGCACCTGTCACTATCCAATGACCTCTAACGACTATGCATATGTTCCCGGTAACTTAAGAAGACTGTCGGGTGTCCTTAAAGAACCCTGAATCATCCACGATTTTCTGAGCAGGATCCCATTACAAAGTCATTGTAGTATTACAACAGTTTATTTACTAATATACATCAGAGTGAAATAGCGGAAGTCTTACAATAACTTAATTTACAAAACAGTTGTTTCACAAACAAAGTACGATTATTATTACAAACCATAGTAGTGGAGTGGCATTAGTAACATAAAACAAAACACACAATATAAGTACCCTGCCCAAGGGTCACACATTCACTTATCATCATTGATTTGAACAACAGTCATGCAGCACGGCCCAAGATAGACCTGCTCATGAGGCTCACCTGCAACAAGGATCAATGAACCCTGAGTACAAAAGTACTCAACAAGACTTAACCGGAATAAAACTGATAAGACTCAGGAATGCAGGCTCAGGGATTCAAGGTATGGCTTTAGCAATAAACAAGGTTCTTTTGCGTAAAAGCTTTCTAACAAGATTCTTTCTTTCAACATTTGTATCTCCATATCAATCATATATAAAGCTGACATGATCTGTACTGAGATCATGAAACCTCATATTAAACTCTTTCTCAAAAATTCCTCAAGTTTCAGTTATTAACTACGATGATGAACAGTGAGTTGAGTCTCCATAACTGAGGAGCAACGACGATTCAAACCGATTATAATCCAGCTGGGGATTCCCAACCACATGACATATGCAGGTCCTCAACCTACATATACCAACCCACCCTCAGATCCTCTAAAACAAGAACGGGTCCACGCCACCCAAGAATACAGTACTCCACCATTCTAGCCCATTGTCACGTGGGTACACGCTACTCTCGCCATCTCTCCACTCCTAGTGCGTGAGTAGCCATTCTCGTAATAGAATAGCCAAGTTAAGGCTTACCGGAGTATGTGATCGGTACTACAAAGTCTCACCTCATGCAATTCAACAACGGACATGTCTTAATCGACACAGGCGGAAAGAACCTGCTCACAAGTCCTCCATGTCTTGTGGCTCCCATACACCGAGTCCGCCCGGTCTAGATTTATTACTCCACATGCTCATATCTCATGATCACATAAATAACCAGTCGTAACAAGAAACCATTTATATCTCACAGGTGACCGATGATCACCTGACTTTTATCGTTCTAAGCATGGCTAAGCATAAATAAGCATTCTCGGATTGAAACGGGTAACAAGGTTGATATTGAAAAACAAGGTTGGTAATGCACCAATTAGGTTTTCGCTCAACTCCTAATCACTTAATGCAGTATTTAAAAGCAAAAGCGATATAAATTTGTAAAACACAAGGTAGGTTTAAATGCATCCGGGGCTTGCCTCGATTAACGAAAAAGTCCGGTTCCGGAGACATTCCACAATTATCAAACCCGACCTCAACAGACAGATTAACCTCCTCCTCAACTTGATTGACTACCACGTTCTCACTTTCGTTCACTACACGTAGTAACAATGCCATGTTTAATATGATGCGCGATAAGAAACATGATGCTTGACAATGGATGCATAAATTAATAACTTGAATACAACTTTTCTACGCGGTACAGTTGCAAACCAACAACTACTAAACATTTCCAAAAACTCAAACACTTACTTTAAGTATCAAGAATTATTTTATACTAATGACCCAAGGTCATCACTTAATCCAAAATTCAACAAAAACCTAAATTATTAAGGTTTACTATTTGCTTTTATGAATTAATTTTTTAATTAAAAGATATGAAATAAATCAACTTTCTCCAAATGAGCTCAAAATTTTTATGAAGGCTTATCACATGATAACTAAGTGGCAAAACAATTTTCATAATTTTTGGATAAATAATAAAGCCTAGAAAAATCATGGAAACTCATTTGTTAATTAATTAGAGCAATTTTTATCACATTCAAAATGTACTGAAAATCAAAATTTAATATTTTTGCTAAATATTTTACATCATAGAGAGTTCACACAAAACATTTCATAATTTTTGGAGATCTCATTAATTCTATACAAAAATAACAAATCATAGCACTATTCATTCAATTATGCAAAATAGAAAAATCCATTTTCAAATAACGGTCACTGACAACGGGGTCCCACATGTCAGCGTCGTCCTCCCGCCACAGCAGTGACGACCGCGTGTTTGACCGCTGGTAACTCGCCGCTGCTGAGGTCTCTAGCCACGGCCAATGTACTACCACGTTCCCCACATCACAGCGCGTCGATTGGTGGCACTAACTAGACTAATTACGGCGAGGTTCGAGCTCGACGCCGGCCATAGCGGCCACGACGGCGTGGCTGCGCTACGCCGGCGAAGGGAGACCGGTAGCGGTTAAATAAAATGTTCAGGAAGCATTAGGAGCTCACCCCAAACACACTCGAGCAGAAAAATGGACTAGAGGAGCAACAGAGAAGCTCGTCGTCGGTCACAGCAATCACGGCGGTGCAAACAACGTCGGTGACAGTGGTCCGGTGGCTACGGTGGACAAAAGGCTCAATCAACAGGGCACAAAGCACCCCGGTGTGGCAGAACCTCCTAAATTATAGGGCCCACATGCACCTGTCACTGTCCAACGACCTTTGACATCTATGCATATGTTCCCGGTAACTTAAGAAGACTGTCGGGTGTCCCCGTGGAACCCCGAATCATCCACGATTTCCGAGCAGGATCACATTACAGAGTCATTGTAGTATTACAACATTTATTCAAATATCTACATCAGAGTAAAACAGCGGAAGACTTACAATAACATAGTTTACAAACCATTTGTTTCAAACCATACAATTAAGTTCGATAATTATTACAAACCAAAGTAGTGGAGTGGCATTATAACATAATACAAAACACACAATTAAACTGCCCTGCCCAAGGGCCACACATTTACTTATCGTCATCGCATTGAACAACAGTCATGCAGCACGATCCAAAACAGATCTGCTCATGAGGCTCACCTGCAACAAGGGTCAACGAACCCTGAGTACAAAAGTACTCAACAAGACTTAACCGAAATAAAACTGATAGAATTCAGGAATGCCAGTTCATGGGATTCAAGGTATAGCTTTAACAATAATCAAAGTTCTTTTGCGTAAAAGCTCTTTAACAAAATTCTTTATATAGAAAACTTCATAAAATCATATACAAAGCTGACACGATCCATGTTGAGATCATGAAACTTCATATCCAACACCTTCACAAGCCTTATTCGAGTTCCAGTTGTTAGTACTACGATGATGAACAGAGAAGTGAGTCTCCATAACCGAGGAGCAACGACGATTCGAACCAATTAAACCTAGCTGGGGATTCCAGACCACACGACATATGCAGGTCCCTGACCTACATATACCAACCTACCCTCGGATCCTCTAAAACAAGAATGGGTCTGCGCCACCCGAGAATACAATACTCCACCATTCTAGCCCATGGCCACATGGGTACACGCTATTCCCGCCATCTCTCCACTCCCAGTGCGCGAGTAGCCATTCTCGTACTAGAATCGCCAAGTTCAGGCTTACCGGAGTATGTGGTTAGTACTACAAAGTCTCACTGCACACAGTTCAACAACGGTACGGGCCTTAATCGACACAGGCGGAAAGAACCCGCTCACAAGACCTCCATGTCTTGTGGCTCACACACACCGAGTCCGCCCGGTCTAGATTTATTACTCCACATTCCCATATCACATGATAACATAAGTTAATCAAATCCCATTTAAAGTTCGCAGGTGACAGGTAATCACCTGACTTCATCATTCTACGCATAGCTAAGCAAGACTAGGCATATACGAATTTAAAACTGGTAATATGGTAAATATGGAATAATAAGGTTGGTAATGCACCAATTAGGCTCTTACTTAACTCCTAATCACTTAATGCAGTAACGGAAAGCAAAAGCGAAATTAATTTGTAAAACACAAGGTAGGGTTGTATGCATCCGGGGCTTGCCTTCGTTGACGGAAAAGTCCGGCTCCTGCGACGTTTCACAAGTATTCGATCTGACCTCAACAGACGGATTAACCTCCTCCACAACTTGATTAACTACCACGTGCTCACCTTCGTTCACTACATGTAGTAACAATGCCATGTTTAACATGATGCGAGATACAAAATATGATGCTCGATGATGGATGCCAATTAACAACTAATTAAACATATTCATAAAACTTATTTCAATTGAACTCAAAATTTTTGTAAAGGTTCATCACATGATAACTAAGTGGCAAAACAATTTTCATAATTTTTGGATAATTAATTAAGCCTAGAAAAATCATGGAAACTTATTTATTAATTAATTGAGCAATTTTTTTTACATTAAAAAAATTACTGAAAAGTAACATTTAATATTTTTCCTAAATAATATACGTCACAGAGAGGTCACACAAAAATTTTCATAATTTTTGGAGCTCTAAATAAATCTACACAAAAATAACAAATTACAACACTATTCAATCATTTCTGAAAAAGGAAAAATTCCATTTTGAACTCACCCGCTCACACAAACAACTCGGAAAGAACCAGGAGTCACCCAAACAACTCGGAAAAGAACCTAGAGCTCACACAAACAACTCGAAAAAGAACCTGGAGCTCACAAAAACAACTCGGAAAAGAACCTGGAGCTCACAAAAACAACTCGGAAAAGAACCTAGAGCTCACAAAAACAACTCGGAAAAGAACCTGGAGCTCACAAAAACAACTCGGAAAAGAACCTGGAGCTCACCCCGAATGCACTGGAGCATAAAGCTGGATCGGAAGAGCAACGGATGAGTGGTTCGACATGCACAGGAAGCACCAGTAGCTCACCCTAAACTCGATGGAGCAAAGAACAGGGCTGGAGAAGCAACGGTGAAGCAGGTCGACGATCCGAGCAACCACGGCGGAGCAAAACGTCGACGGTGGCGGTGCTCCGGCGACTGTGGTGGACAAAACTATCAAGCAACAAGGTATTAAGCACCACGGCATCAAGGCAAAGCTGGAGCTACACCGAGCAAGGACAAATACGCACCGGAGAGCTCTGGCCACGGCGACACGCTCACGACGGCGGTGCTGCCGGCCGCGAGGAAGAAGAGCAACGAACGGGGGTTCCCGGTGAAATCAAGTGACCAAAACTGGCTGGCTGGGTGCGCAAGGATCAGGCGAAGCTAGGACAGGCTTTGCTGGGATGGCAACAACGCTGAATCGACGGTGAAAGCTCGACAGAGCAGCGGCGATGGCGACGGGAGAAAACAGAGGAGAAGGGAAAACGAAGAACGACGACTGCACAGGCTTTATAGGGCGGCCAGGAAGCAAAGAGAAGCCACGCAGGGGCCTTTCCCATGCCAGCGCAAAGCCAAGGGCGGCCACACTCGCGTCTAGAAGCAGAAGGAAGAGAGTAGACGGTGAGGTGGCTTCCGCGATTACTGTTCATCAAAATTACCAAACTGCTATTCGATTTAAAAATCCAAATTACTCCCAAATTTATGTAACAACTCAAAAATCTCCAAAAATAAAAGTTGCTCCAAATTTAAAGTTCTACAACTTTGCTTTTATAACCATACCCAAATTCGGTCTACATTTTGAAATGCAAATTTGAATTCAAAAAGGGGACATTTAAAGAATCACGCCTTTTCAAATTACTTCAATTTTTATAAACCAACTTTGAAAACTCCAAAAACCAACTTTGTACAACTCAACAAGCTCTACACTTTTTCTTTTAGGCCCAACCCCAAAATGTGCTTAGATTATGAAATGGGTTTTCCAGGGCAAACTTAAATGCTGGAAATTCGGGTTTTTGGAAATCCAATTAAACACAAATGTTTTGAAATTGATTCATCCATACAAGTCAACACATATCATAAAACAAGGTCCACACCAAGCATTGCAACAAAGATTATAAAACTTTTATTAAGGAAGAATTTGACTTGTTTAATAGATTCCCACATTAAAATTCACAAAGTTTCTTAATCACTATTATTTCATGTAACATATAACACACTTCATAACAACATTTACATGCTATAAATTAAACATGAAATGCATTCATGAGTTGATACATGATGATTATGCATAATGATGACATGATCACTTTCTTAATTACTTTTTAACATCTGGGATGTTACACCCGGCAACATGGCGAAGCAGGAACTATGCTGAGCAAGAGCCAAGACGCACCGTGGATTACTGGCCACGGCGACGCGCACACGACAGCGGTGCTGCCGGCCGCGAGGAAGAAAGGCGTGCACTGCAATTTCTCGGCGGAGTCAAGCTTCAAGAGCTGGTCGGCTAGGTGCGCAAGGACCAAGCAGAGCTATGATGGGCTTTGCTACGATGGGTTGGCGCTACGGCGATGGTACGAGCTCGTCGGAGCAGCACGGTGGCGACGGGAAAAGCAGGGGAGAAGAAAAGAGAAAAACGGCGACGGTGAAAGCCTTATAACGCGGCCAGGAAGCAAGAAGAAGCCACATCGTGGCCTTCTCCACGCCAGCGCAAAGCCGAACATGGCCACGAGCGCGCCTGGAAACCAGAAGAAGGTCACCAGCGGTGAGGTGTCGGCCGCGGGTACTGTTCACAAAAATTACTAAATTGCCACTCATCTATTTTCCCAAATTACTCCCAAATTTATATGGTAACTCAAAAATCTCCAAAAATCAAAGTTGTTCCAAATTCAAAGTTCTACAACTTTGCTTTAATAACTATGCTCCAATTCGGTCTACATTTTGAAATACAAGTTTAAAATCAAAAAGGGACACTTTAAGTACATTTCGCCTTTTCAAATTACTTCAAATTTTATATAACAACTTTGAAAACTCCAAAAACAAACTTTGTACAACTTGACAAGCTCTACACTTTTGCTTTTAGGCTCAACCCCAAAATGTGCTTAGATTTTGAATTAGGTTTTTAGGGTAGAATTTAAACACTGAAAACCAGGGTTTTCGGAAATTCCAAAGCAATACAAAGATTTTGAACTTGATTCAAACCATACAAGTCAACACATATACATAAAGGTAAACTTGTTTTAGTGTATGCATATCAAAATTTTTACTAACACCAAAATGATGTGCAATGCATATGATGACATGGCAGGTTTTAGTGTTTAAACACCCGAGGTGTTACAAAAGTGCTGCCCACAAGATCCTGTCAGCTCCTCCACCAGAAGAATCTAATTATTTTCATGTGGACTTCCAGTCTTCTCATGTGCATTACCTTAATAACTTGGAGGAAGATGACATGTATAGAAGATGGAGAAGCAACAAGGCATGGAGGTCTTGGGTGTCTATCTATCCCTGTCTATGTCAATTAAGAACCGATTTGCTGTACGTCCTCATGTTATGTTGAACGCAAGCAAAGCACTTAGCAGGCCGGATCCAATGATACGACCATGAAGCTGAGTAGCTCAATTCAGGTCGGGCCCCAATAAGTGGAAGTGCACACACTGGAGGCAGTAGGGATGTGCAGAGAGCCAATGGCGTGAGTCCAAGGGTAGGTTCGAGTCCCGATCTTCTAGGTAGATTGGTAGAATCTCTGAGGGTGCGGCGCTGATCGGACCCACGACTGTACCTGAATTATACCAAAGGTGACTTAAGGCTACCTTAGCGTGGTTGTGCCTCGGTTTATGTTAGGAATAAATTCCCCAGCTGGGTAGTGATGAGGACATGACACCCATGCATATGACCATGTTTGGCGCATGGGATGGAGGGGAAGGAGGCCAGCAAGGGTGTCCAAGTCAAGAAGGAGGCCCGAGGCTAATTCGGTTCGAGTCCCTGAGGTAGAGGCCCAAAACAACTCAAGTTCGAGTCTGCCTCGGAATCCAGGACTAGTTTGCCTTAAACTGGTCACCCAGGACGCATCCGGACTCCGTTTTTGATGATCCACATATGGATGGAAATATATTTTGATAAGGAAGCTAATCCAAGTGGTTTCACATAAAAAGCTCTTCGAAATCAACAGGAATCATCAAAACAAGTCAGCATCCAGAATCTGCCAGGGTACTGCGACACCTTCTTTTGGTCCGTTGGACCATGTATCGTGTTTGGGCCCATTAGGGGGCACGTCCAAGGTAGGCGATGACCCTAAGACCTTTATAATCATATGCCGCCGCCATCATTAGGGTTTGGGTTTTGCTTAGATTATTCTGTGAAGAACAGTTTCGCCGTTCATCGGTTTGTGAGACCCCAACTTCATGAGTTTAATCATTCATCTGCAATTTGGTTGCGTTCTGGGTGACTAGTTTAAGGCAGACTGGTCTTGGATTCTGAGGTAGACTCGAACTTGAGTTACTTTGGGCCTCCACCTCGGGGACTCGAACCGAATTAGCCTCGGGCCTCCTTCTTGACTTGGACACCCTTGCTGGCCTCCTTCCCCTCCATCCCATGCGCCAAACATGGTCATATGCATGGGTGTCATGTCCTCATCATTTACCCGGTCTACCACCTGATAGGGATGTTCAGTTTAACATAGATCTAAAGCCTGGAACAGCTCCGATCTCTCGGAGAGCTTATAGGATGCCTCCTAAGGAGTTAGCCGAGTTGAAGACTCAGTTGCAAGAGTTGATTGATAAAGGGTTTATCCAACCTAGTTCATCCCCTTGGGGATGTCCTGCAATTTTTGTGAAGTAGAAAGATGAGACCCTGAGATTGTGTGTCGACTATCGTCCATTGAATGAAGTGACCATTAAGAATAAGTATCCCTTACCTCTGATAGATTTACTTTTTGATCAACTAGATGGAGCCAAAGTTTTCTCCAAGATTGATTTGAGGTCAGGTTACCATCAAATAAAAATTAAGACTAAAGATATTCCCAAAATGGCATTTACCACGAGATATGGATTATATGAATACCTGGTAATGTCTTTTGGTTTGACAAATGCCCCAGCTCATTTCATGTATCTGATGAATTCAGTATTCATGCCTGAGCTAGACAAGTTTGTAGTGGTGTTTATTGATGACATCTTAGTATATTCCAAGAATAAGAAAGAACATGCGGAACATCTCAGAATTGTTCTGACACGCTTACGAGAACATCAGTTATATGCCAAGTTCAGTAAGTGTGACTTTTGGCTAAAGGAAGTATAGCTTTTAGGACATGTCTTATCAGCTGAAGGAGTTGCGATGGATCCAAGCAAAGTTAAGGATGTACTAGATTGGAAACCACCAACCACTGTTCATCTGGTTTGGAGTTTTCTGGGAATGGCGGGTTATTACCGTCGCTTTATTCTAGATTTCTCTAGAATATCCAAGTCCATCACTGGGTTGTTGAAGAACCAAGCCAAGTTTGTCTAGCCATCTGATTATGAAGAAGCTTTCCAGACTTTGAAGAGATTGTTAACCACTGCACCAGTATTAGCATAGCCAGATATCGAGAAGTCGTTTGACGTATATTGTGATGCTTCTAATATTGGTATTGGATGTGTATTAATGCAAGAAGGCTGAGTCATTGCCTATGCTTCTAGACAACTTAAGCAACATGAAGAACATTATCCAACTCATGATCTGGAGTTAGCAGCAGTTGTCCATGCTTTGAAGATTTGGCGGCATTACCTGCTTGGTAATGTTTGTCATATTTATACAGATCACAAGAGTTTAAAGTATATCTTTACTCAATCAGAATTGAACATGCGACAAAGAAGATGGTTAGAATTGATTAAAGATTATGACTTAGAGGTGCATTACCATCCTGGTAAGGCAAATGTGGTTGCAGATGCCCTCAGTCGTAAGAGTCGTTGCAATTGTCTGGTAGTAAAAACAATGAATCTGACTTTATGTCAAGAGATGGAAAAGTTGAATATAGAAGTAATTCAACAGGGTAGTTTGACCAATATAACTGTTGAATCAACTATTCGAGACCAGATTATTGCCGCTTAAAAAGAAAACAAGGGTATAGCCTATATCAAAGAAAGAGTCAGGAAGGGAAAAGCAGCATGCTTTTGGGATAGATGATGTAGGTGTGCTATGGTTTAAGAATCGCCTTGTGGTACCAAAGGTTTCTAAGTTACGATAGTCAATTCTTGAAGAGGCACATACAACCAAGTTATCTATTCATCCGAGAAGTAATAAAATGTACCATGACTTGAAACAGAGATTTTGGTGGACCAAAATGAAGATAGAGATTGCTCGATATATAGCCAAGTGTGATACTTGTAAAAAAGTAAAAGCTATACATTTGAGATCTGCTAGAGAGTTACAGCCATTGCCTATTCCAGCTTGGAAGTGGGAGGATATCAGTATGGATTTTATCGTAGGTCTACCCAAGACATCAAAAGGTTTTGACTCAATATGGGTTATTGTAGACCGACTAACCAAGTCAACACATTTTCTTCTAGTCAAGAGTATATATCCCACTATCCAATATGCTAAGATGTATTTAGCACGAATCATGAGCTTACATGGTGTGCCAAAGACCATTGTGTCGGATAGAGGTACACAGTTTGTCTCCAACTTTTGGAAACAATTGCATGCTTCATTGGGTACCAAACTTCTGTATAGTACCGCTTATCATCCGTAGACTGATGGTCAGACTGAAAGGGTAAATCAAGTACTTGAAGATATGTTAAGATGTTATGTCCTTAACTATTCCAATAAGTGGGATGAATGTTTGCCTTTGGCTGAGTTCTCATACAACAATAGTTATCAAGAGAGCATTAAAATGACTCCTTTTGAAGCACTCTATGGTCGTAGATGTAGAGCATCACTAAATTGGTCTGAACCCAGGGAAAGATGGTTCTTTGGAGTTGACCTTGTGAAAGAAACAGAAGAGAAGGTTAGGCAGATACAAAGTAATTTGAAGGTAGCTCAATCCCGACAAAAGAGTTATGCAGATAAACGACGTAGACCTTTGGTGTTTAACAAAGGAGATTTTGTATATCTGAAGGTGTCACCAATGAAGGGAGTTACCCGTTTTGGTGTTAAAGGCAAGTTAGCACCTCATTATATTGGACCATTTCAAATATTGGAAAGGTATGGAAAGGTGGCATATCGCTTGAAGTTACCAGAACATCTCTCGGCGATACACGATGTGTTCCATGTTTCTCAATTAAAGAAATGTCTTCGAGTGCCTGATCAGAATGTTGAGGTTGAAGGAGTTGAACTTGAACCTAATTTTACCTATTCTGAATATCCTATCCGAGTTCTGGATTAGAAAGACCGTGTCACACAAAGGAGAACAATCAAGTTCTACAAGATACAATGGAATCAACATTCCAAAGAAGAAGCTACTTGGGAATCCGAAGATTACTTGCTAGAAAAATTTCCAGAGTTTCTTGCGTCAATATAGAATAATGTTAGTTGTGCTCTATCGTTACAAATCATGTTTTGTAAAGAGACCTTAGCTATTTTATGGATAGGTTTTGTATGTGTTCGCTCGACACATTTCCTTTTCCATTACTTACCCTCGGACTTTAAATCTCGGGACAAGATTTCTTTTAGGGGGAAGGATTGTAACACCTCGGGTGTTTAAACACTAAAACCTGCCATGTCATCATATACATTGCACATCATTTTGGTGTTAGTAAAAATTTTGATATGCATACACTAAAACAAGTTTACCTTTATGTATATGTGTTGACTTGTAAGGTTTGAATCAAGTTCAAAATCTTTGTATTCCTTTGGAATTTCCGAAAACCCTGGTTTTCAGTGTTTAAATTCTACCCTGAAAACCTAATTCAAAATCTAACCACATTTTGGGGTTGAGCCTAAAAGCAAAAGTGTAGAGCTTGCCAAGTTGTACAAAGTTTGTTTTTAGAGTTTTCAAAGTTGTTATATAAAATTTGAAGTAATTTGAAAAGGCGAAATGTACTTAAAGTGTCCCTTTTTTATTTTAAACTTGCATTTCAAAATGTAGACCGAATTGGAGCATGGTTATTAAAGCAAAGTTGTAGAACTTTGAATTTGGAACAACTTTTATTTTTGGAGATTTTTGAGTTACCATATAAATTTGGGAGTAATTTGGGAAAATAGACAAGTGGCAATTTGGTAATTTTGTGAACAGTACCCGCGGGCGACACCTCACCGCCGGCGGCCTTCTTCTGGTTTCCAGGCGCGCTCGTGGCCACGTTCGGCTTCGCGCTGGCGTGGAGAAGGCCGCAGCGTGGCTTCTTCTTGCTTCCTGGCCGCGTTATAAGGCTTTCACCATCGCCGTTTTTCTCTTTTCTTCTCCCCTGCTTTTCCCATTGCCACCATGCTGCTCCCGCGAGCTCGTACCGTCGCCGTAGCGCCAACCCATTGCAGCAAAGCCCGTCATAGCTCCGCTTGCTCCTTGAGCACCCAGCCAACCAGCTCTTGAAGATTGACTCTACCGGGAAACTGCAGTGCACGCCTTTCTTCCTCGCGGCCGGCAGCACCGCCGTCATGTGCGCGTCGCCGTGGCCAGTAATCCACGGTGCGTCTTGGCTCTTGCTCAGCATAGTTCCTGCTTCGCCATGTAGCCGTGGTGCTTTGTGCCCTGTTGATTGAGCCTTTTGTCCACCCTAGCCACCGGAGCACCGTCGCTAACGTTGTTCGCACCGCCGTGATTGCTGTGACCGACGACGAGCTTCCACGTTGCTCCTCTAGTCCATTTTTCTGCTCGAGTGTGTTTGGGGTGAGCTCCTGATGCTTCCTGAACCTTTTATTTAACCGCTACCAGTCTCCCTTCATCGGTGTAGCACAGTCGCGCCGTCGTGGCCGCCATGGCCGGCGTCGAGCTCGAACCTCGCCGTAATTAGTCTAGTTAGTGCCACCAATCGACGCGCTGTGATGTGGGGAACGTGGTAGTACATTGGCCGTGGCCGGAGACCTCACCAGCGACGAGTTACCGGCGGTCAAACACGCAGTCATCGCTGCTGTGGCGGGAGGACGACGCTGACATGTGGGACCCCGTTGTCAGTGACCGTTATTTGAAAATGGATTTTTCTATTTTGCAGAATTGAATGAATAGTGCTATGATTTGTTATTTTTGTATAGAATTAATTAGAGCTCCAAAAATTATGAAAATTTTTGTGTGAACTCTCTGTTGTGTAAAATATTTAGGAAAAATATTAAATGTTGATTTTCAGTACATTTTGAACGTGATAAAAATTCCTCTAATTAATTAACAAATGAGTTTCCATGATTTTTCTAGGCTTTATTATTTATCCAAAAATTATGAAAATTGTTTTGCCACTTAGTTATCATGTGATAAGCCTTCATAAAAATTTTGAAATCATTTGGAGAAAGTTGATTTATTTCATATCTTTTAATTAAATAATTAATTCATAAAAGCAAATAGTAAACCTTAATAATTTAGGTTTTTGTTGAATTTTGGAATAAGTGATGACCTTGGGTCATTAGTATAAAATAATTCTTGATACTTAAAGTAAGTGTTTGAGTTTTTGGAAATGTTTAGTAGTAGTTGGTTTGCAACTGTACCGCGTAGGAAAGTTGTATTCAAGTTATTAATTTATGCATCCATTATCAAGCATCATGTTTCTTATCGCGCATCATATTAAACATGGCATTGTTACTACGTGTAGTGAACGAAAGCGAGAACGTGGTAGTCAATCAAGTTGAGGAGGAGGTTAATCCGTCTGTTGAGGTCGGGTTTGATAATTGTGGAACGTCTCCGGAACCAGACTTTTTCGTTAATCAAGGCAAGCCCTGGATGCATTTAAACCTACCTTGTGTTTTACAAATTTATATCGCTTTTGCTTTTAAATACTGCATTAAGTGATTAGGAGTTGAGTGAAAACCTAATTGGTGCATTACCAACCTTGTTTTTCAATATCAACCTTGTTACCCGTTTCAATCCGAGAATGCTTATTTATACTTAGCCATGCTTAGAACGATAAAAGTCAGGTGATCATCAGTCACCTGTGAGATATAAATGGTTTCTTGTTATGACTGGTTATTTATGTGATCATGAGATATGAGCATGTGGAGTAATAAATCTAGACCGGGCGGACTCGGTGTATGGGAGCCACAAGACATGGAGGTCTTGTGAGCGGGTTCTTTCCGCCTATGTCGATTAAGACACGTCCGTTGTTGAATTGCATGAGGTGAGACTTTGTAGTACCGATCACATACTCCAGTAAGCCTTAACTTGGCTATTCTATTACGAGAATGGCTACTCTCGCACTAGGAGTGGAGAGATGGCGAGAGTAGCGTGTACCCACGTGGTAATGGGCTAGAATGGTGGAGTACTGTATTCTTGGATGGCATGGATGAAGGGTCGAGATGGCGGACTAGAGGGGGGTGAATAGTCTTTTCTAAAATTAATCGCGTCGGCTAACCGAAACAAGTGCGGAATTATAACTATCGGTCTAGCCAAGACTACACCCCTCTATCTATGTTCTCTAGCACCTTCCAAAGATACTAATCAAGCAACAAAGGTGCCGGGCTAGCTAGAGCTCTCCTAACCAATTCTAGAAGCAAGGTCACACAAACCTATGCCACTAGTACTTTAAGCTACAAGGGAGCTCCTACACATGCTAGTAAGCAAAAGCACAAAGCCAACTAAGCTCACTAGCAATGCTCAATAACAAGGCAACCAATGCCAAATTAGAGAGCGCAATTACTTAGATACACAAACTAAGTAATATGACTAACAAGGTTACACAAACCAAATTAGCCACGCAAGGGAGCTACTTCTATGCTACACAAGCATGAAGGTAACTAGCAAGCTACACAAGCTAACTAATTACAAAAGCAACAACACAAGCTTAATGTATATGAAAGTAAATGCAAGCTTGTGTAACGGGGATGCAAACCAACGGGAAGAACAAAGTTGACACGATGATTTTTCTCCCGAGGTTCACGTGTTTGCCAACACGCTAGTCCCCGTTGTGTTGACTGCTCACTTGGTGGTTCGGCGGCTAATTAGCATCACCCACTAAGCCCGCACGTCGGGCGCCGCAAGAACCTACCCCTTGAGTGAGGGTAGCTCAATGACACGCTTTACTAGAGTTGCTCTTCGCGGCTCCCGCGGGGCGAGCACAATGCCCCTCATAAGCACTTCTCCGGAGCGCCGCACAAGCTTCTTGCGCGCTTCGACGGAGACCACCACCAAGCCATCTAGGAGGTGGCAACCTCCAAGAGTAACAAGCACCACCGGCTTGCAACTCGATCACCTAGTGCCACTCGATGCAACCTCACGATGCAATCGCACTAGAATCGCTCACTCACACAATCGAATGATCACTATCAAGTATGTGTGAGATGGGGGGCTCCTAAGCACTCTCAAGCATGGACACAAAGTCCCCCAATGTGCTCCACACCAGCCATGGCTGAAGGCCACTTCTATTTATAGCCCCAAGGGCTAAACTAGCCGTTACCCCTTCACTAGGCAAAAATCGGGCCGACCGGACGCTCCGGTCGTGTTGACCGGACGCTGGACCTCAGCGTCCGGTCGCTCGCAGACGACCACGTGTCTCGATTCCAACGGTCACTTGACCTGACCAGACGCAGCAGCTTCAACTGACCGGACGCTGGACCCTAGCGTCCGGTCATTTCCAGTAAGCTCCCCGAGGTGTATTTCTTCGACCGGACGCGTCTGGTCCACCTTGACCGGACGCGTCCGGTCCACCTTGACCGGACACAGACCAGCGTCCGGTGCAATACCCTCGGTACTATGCCGACCAACCAGCTCGACCGGACGCATGCTGCCAGCATCCGGTGCTTTCAGACCCAGCGTCCGGTCAGTTGACCGACGCCAGCGTCTTCGCAACCAACTTGTTTTCACTTCTAACTTCTTCACCCTTGCTCCAATGTGCCAACCATAAGAATTTGCATCCGGTGCAATAGAAAATAGGCATTCCATTTTCCCGAAAGCGCCGAATCGACCCCAAACCCATCTCAACCCTGCAAACACCACCTCCTTTGTAAATGTGCCAACACCATCAAGTGTACACCACCATGTGTATGTGTGTTAGCTTTTCACAATCATTTTCCAAAGGATGTTAGCCACTCAACTTGCCACGCCACTTGATCCTAGCGACGATGCAAAGTTAGATCACTCGAGTGGCACTAGATGACCGATATGCAAACAAGTTTGCCCCTCTTGATAGTACGGCCATCTATCCTAAACCTGGTCATAAACTTCTCTACACACCTATGACTGGTGAAATGAAATGCCCTAGGTTATACCTTTGCCTTGCGCATTCCATTCCATCTCCTTCAATGTCGATGCAACACATGCACCAACACGATCAACAATGATATGATCCACTTCATATCATCACGTGATCATATTGGTTCATCGATCTTGACTTCACTTGCTCTTCACCGTTGCCATCGTCCATCGACGCCAAGTCTTGCTCAAGCTTCACCGCCACGTGGTCCATCACTCCAAAGCCTTTGACTTGCCCTTCACGCTTGCAACCGGTCCATCAAGCCAAGTCTTGTCTTGATCTTCTCCACCTTGATCACATGACTCAATGTCATGTCTCATGTGCAATAAGCTCCTTCATCATCACATGTGTGAGCTTTGCAACATCTCCAAGCCATTTTCATCTTCATGGCATATGTTGCTCACACACATGTACCTATGGACTAATCACCTGTGTATCTCACATAAACACAATTAGTCCACCTAGGTTGTCACTCAATTACCAAAACCAAACAAGGACCTTTCAGCGGACCCGTTCTTGTTTTAGAGGATCTAAGGGTGGGTTGGTATATGTAGGTTGGGACCTACATATGTCGTGTGGTTGGGAATCCCCAGCTAGGTTATAATCAGTTTGAATCATCATTGCTCCTCGGTTATGGAGACTCAACTCACTGTTCATCATCGTAGTTAATAACTGAAACTTGAGGAATTTTTGAGAAAGAGTTTAATATGAGGTTTCATGATCTCAGTACGGATCATGTTAGCTTTATATATGATTGATATGGAGATACAAATGTTGAAAGAAAGAATCTTGTAAGAAAGCTTTTACGCAAAAGAACCTTGTTTATTGCTAAAGCCATACCTTGAATCCCTGAGCCTACATTCTTGAGTCTTATCAATTTTTATTCCGGTTAAGTCTTGTTGAGTACTTTTGTACTCAGGGTTCATTGACCCTTGTTGCAGGTGAGCCTCATGAGCAGGTCTGTCTTGGGCCGTGCTGCATGACTATTGTTCAAATCGATGATGATAAGTGAATGTGTGACCCTTGGGCAGGGTACTTATATTGTGTGTTTTGTTTTATGTTACTAATGCCACTCCACTACTATGGTTTGTAATAATAATCGTACTTAGTTTGTGAAACAACTGTTTTGTAAATTAAGTTATTGTAAGACTTCTGCTATTTCACTCTGATGTATATTAATAAATAAACTATTGTAATACTGTAATGACTCTATAATGGGATCCTGCTCAGAAAATTATGGATGATTCGGGGTTCTCTAAGGACACCCGATAGTCTTCTTAAGTTATCGGGAACATATGCATAGTCGTCAGAGGTCATTGGACAGTGACAGGTGCATGTGGGCCCTGTAATTTAGGAGGTTCTGCTACAACTTTGAGGCAACTTGTAAACATTAGACATCATTTAGAAAATAACTCACAACAAGAAAGTGAAACACATATCAAATACTAGAAAAAATGATAGAATTTCAGAAAAATCAGAAGCAATGCAATCTCATGCTCAGACGACAAAATATGCTACATGTTTTTTGCCAAAACCATGCATGTTGAACATGGCTACATGCCCAAGACCTACATGCATGGTCTCCTTTATTCACTGACACATGGTTATTTCAACGATTGCAAATATAGCCAACCATGATTAGTTATCAGCCTATATCATGCAGGTGATAGGAAATCACCCGACTTTTACTGACTAAGCATGGCTAAGCATATATTCGATCCTAGACCTACATACGATTCAAGATATATATATATCTAGACAAGGAAGATATATGCAGCAAGTGGTTCCAATCAACTCCTAGTACTTAATGCATCAACATAAAAGGACTCAAGTTGATAGTTTGAAAACATAGGATGCTTAGAATGCTCCGGGGCTTGCCTTTCACAAAGGTTGAGGGCTGATGATCTGGATACTCATGCAACTATTCACCATCGGGCTCGCCTTCTCCTAGGGACTCCTATTACTGCACTTTCTGATGCTCCTCCTGGGGATCGGCCTCGTACTCCAACACGGTGATTTCTTCCGTCGCACCTATTGCATGCACATGCATAAAGTGAGAATCATGAATGCATAAGAAGGGTCATGGATGACATGACATGACATGATAATGTGCATGGTTTAATGATGACTATCATATTAGGTCATTAGCATGATAACAAAGCTGAATTCTTATTTACTGAGTAGGTGCATATCTCCTCTCTAGCAATTTCTAAGACTTCTCACCAAGTCAATTTCTGGACCACAAACAACTGCTACATGTTTTAATTATAACTGGAGTCCTACTCATCCAAATCCTATGAACCTAGACTTTCTGGAAAGCTTATGAAATTCACTACAACTTTTATTTACTCACCATAAGCTGATTCAACATCTATCCTAGTCAAACAAGACAATTTCCTAGATCTATCTACAAATTGCAGAGAGTAAGCACTTTGGGAGACCAACTTCCAACAGCCATAACTCCCAAACCACTTTGCCTATTGCCATGAAATTTTGACACAATATATATAAAGAAGTTCTCTACAACTTTGTTATTAACTAGTTTTACAACAAACCTCATTCTGCCTATGCAATTCATCTAGCAACAGATTCTGTCCAAAACAACCTCTATAATTGAATTATAGAGCAAAATAATATTTTACTGTATACAAGCAATCAAAATTAGGCACCACCAATGGTACTAACAGTTCAAGGACATCAAATACACTCTAGAAAACATGATGATCAATCCTAACTCAATTATTTAAATGCCTTTATTAAATAATTAGATAATAAGGTGAAATAAAGAACAAATATCAAAACTGTACAGTAAATTCTAAGAAAATTACAGTGGTTCATATATGATCCCAATAGGCTACTGCAAAAATTTCATGCCAAATAGACAAGTACATCACCCTCTACATAAATGACAAGTTATAAGAGCAGATTTTAGTGAAAAATAGTTAACCCTAATGAAAAGTGTCAAACAACTGATTTCATATTTTTCTTAGCTTCCCTAAAACCCATTAACACTGTACAAAAATTTTGCATGGCAATATGTTACTTATTTTATCGTTATGAATTTCCTCAGAAAACACCATTTATTAAAAGATAAATAGAAAGACCCTACTCCAATCAAGTATACTGCAAGTTCAACATTTTTCCTAACTAGAGCAAGTCAACACAAGATCAGGAAAATTGTAATTACATTTTTCTCATACTCCTAACTCTAGTTATGCATTTTCCCAAGTTTAATTCAAGTAAAAAGTACTTTTCTTGCCCTATTTAATTCTCTAAGAAGATTATCTCAAACTATGCATTTCATATTTTTAATAAATACTACACATCATGATAAACTCAACAAAATTTGGTTCACCCAAAATGGACATCTACAGCTCTACTTATGAATTTTCAAAGTTTGCCTATATTTCTAAATAATAATAAATTTAAATTCCTAATGCAGTCGCTGACAGTTGGGACCCGCTGGTCAGTGACACAGAGGCAGGGCAGCGCTCTGGCCGGCGATTTCTCGATGACGGCAAGGATTCCGGCGAAGGGGTTGGCACAGCTATGCTCCCCTCGCCAACCCATGTCGGATGGTGGTGAAAATGGACCCTAGTTCTCACCGGAGGTGGCTCGCCGGTGGCAATGGCGGACGATGGAGGGTGCATGGTGGTACGCCGGCGTTCTTTGACCATCATGTGCTCGGTTGAGGTATGCTATGGCTTCGTGGAATACTAATGAAGCTATCTAGGGTGGGTTACGGTTCCGGTGAGGCAGCGGTGAGCTCCGACCGCGTGCAGGTCTTAACGGCGGTGATGGCACAGCAGTGCGTAGCTGCGTTTTGGCATACACACGCTAGTAGAGGTTAAACGGTCACCGGCATGAGCTTCTAGGGTTAGGGGGAAGACAAGATGCAAGAAAGAGAGAGTGGAGGTGCTTCAGTTTGAGCCGGCCACGACGAGCGTGAGCTCGCGGCCATGACAGGAGTGGCAGCATGTTCCCGCATGCTAGCTCGGTAGCGTCTACCCTAACGTTGGCGAGAGCATCTAGTCCTCAAGGTGGCTATAGACTAGAAGGAAGGGAGGTGGGAGATGCATGGGAGCAGCTTGGCTATGGCAAGCCGTGGGCGTGGTGGTGCTCCAGCAAGGTCACGCGGCGGAAGTACGACCGTAGGGCCTTACCTAGGGCTCAAACGGTGGCTCTGCTGGGTTGAGGTGGTAGAGCCAAGCAAGGCGGAGCTATTGGCACAGGTGATTTGGAAATGGAGTGGTGAGGGCTACGCACAAGCTCGGCGAAGCTCATGGCGGTGATGGCGCTTGGCTTCTCCGCGGTGAGAGGGAGAGAGAGAGCGAAGCGAGGCGAGTGAGCGAGACAGAGAGCACGGGCGCGGCACGGTGGCTTTGTAGCCCACCTTGGCCTGACCAATGGAGCTAGCATTGGCGTACGGCCACCAGATGGCGTGCCTGGCCTGCTGCTGGTCAGCCACTCGGCCGATTTGAAAATGGCCATTAGGCTCTGATGAACTAACTGACAGTGCGACTTCCTCCACCTTTATCTCCTAATCCATTTGTCGTTTGCAAAAACTTCATTAACAAAAGTTGTAGAGCTACATGTAAACTCCAACTTTTCTTCTATGGGTTTGTTCTAGATCTCCATGGTTCTCAAACTGCAATGCATCAAAGAGGAGTAGGATGAAACTGAAAGTTGTCCCAAGACTTAGAAAATTTCTAAGTCCCAAAACAGCCCTCAATTTCACCTTGTGGGCACTTTTTGACTAGGTTAGGCACTGATCTAGCTCAAGGTCATTAAACAAAGTTTGCTCCTTATAAAATTTACTACAACTTTTATTTTGGGGGCCAACCTACAAACACTCTATGCTACTGTTCATGTTAGGTCAAACAAAAGCACTCTAGAGGGATTTCTAGTCAAACTCATACCTAGAAGCATAATTGAGCTAAGTCATCAACATGAACATTATTCCACCTTGGCTCCTAAGTGTGTCTAAGGTGTTTTAGTGATCAACATCAACCACTTGCATTTACAAGCATGACCATAAAGCATACACATGTTGCAACATAGAATAACAAAGGTATGTTTCATATCTTTCATATGTTTCTCTTGTATGTTTCATAGGTTAATGCTCATATATGAATGAATGATGCTTATGCTCATGCAATGCAAGTGCAAAAGTGTAAGCCTAACACCTAGGGCATTACAGCCCTCCACCCTTATAGAAATCTCATCCCAAGATTTGAAAGACCTATGAATCCTTGTAGAAAGTGGGGTAGGCGTCACACAGAAAATCGCCCCTGTTCTCACGTAGCATCTTGCTCACTATGATTATTCCACACCACCTTATAGAACTTAACCACCTTACTTCTAGTCACTCTCTCTATTTCTTCTATCACCTAGATAGATTTTTCTTCATACGTCAAATCGGACAAGATCTTGACACTAGTGGGTTCAATGGCTTCTTCGGGTACACGAAGACATTTCTTTAGTCGAGAGACATGGAAAACATTGAAGACGGTGCTCATCTCTGGCTGTAGTTGGAGTCTATAAGCTACTAGTCCACATTGCTCAATAAATTTGTATGGGCCCACATACTAGGCGCCAGCTTT
This sequence comes from Miscanthus floridulus, assembly GCF_019320115.1. Classification (NCBI taxonomy): domain Eukaryota; kingdom Viridiplantae; phylum Streptophyta; class Magnoliopsida; order Poales; family Poaceae; genus Miscanthus; species Miscanthus floridulus. The sequence goes on from NC_089589.1 coordinate 38,209,445, forward strand.
CACTTCACACCAAATCGTTGTACCTTTTTCATCGGTGATACTTTCAGGTACACGTAATCACCAACTTCAAATACAAGAGGACTCCTTCTTTTGTTTGCACAACTCTTCTATCTTGATTGAAAAGCTTCCATATGTTGTTGAATAATCCAAACTTGCTCTTCGGCTTCTTTGACAAAGCCAATACCATAATACCTTCTTTCGCCTAGCTCAACCCAATTCAGAGGAGTTCTACACTTGCGACCATATAAAGCCTCAAAAGGGGCCATCTGATGCTTTCTTGATAGCTATTTGTTGGCGCAAAAATGTGGCAATGCGATCAACACACAGCAAGCCGGATGATCTGAGCGAAGTCAACCCAGAGATCTGCTTGGCTTCAACAAAAATGGCCAATCCTAAAAATCCTGAAAGCATGCCAGTCAATTTGACCAGTAATTGACAAGGAGAGAAAGCTTTATCAGTAATTTAGGGTGAAACATACCCGTGTTGCCTAGACAGTTCCAAGTATGCTGCTTCGAGAGCAGCCAAACAGGGGAATCAACTAGATAGCCGATACGAGGATAAATCGACTGTTAAGGACTGTGATGCTCATGTGTCATGATTGATTTATGATAATAAATACAATGCACCTAGATATAAGTAATATAAAGAATCATTATTAGCTAGATGGATATAACCAATGTAAAACATTGAGCCAATAGGTTTAACGAGATAGGATATAACATGCGAACAAATTGACTGTCTAGTACAAATGAATCTATAAATGCTCTGAATCTAATCTGTTACCATCAACAGTGAGATTCAATTGGATCGATACAGCTATGATAATAATAACAAACTAAAGCCAAAGAATCTATAAAACCATCTGTATATAGATAGGTTCATGAAAAACATGCTATATGTGTAAAAGCACATGCAAATCGGCTAAAATAGCCGATGCATGCATACCAAACAAACAGAGTACATATCTCGGTCATGAGCAAAACCACTAATTGATAATCTCTAATCCAAAGTCTTACTAGTGAGGTTTGACCGGGTCGATGCAGCTATGGTAGTGTCATTAGATTAGATCTCATTAACTAGTGAGTTTATTCAAGATTAAAACATGTATTTGGATGCATACTATGTTTGATTGAAATAGAGATAAAACAATCGATCTAGCAGAATTAAGTCATCAATTATGAGGTTTAAAGCATGACCAGATCAAAGGATGACCAATTAAGATAATATGATGTCGATCTATCTCTATCTCAATCAAGTGATTTGTTATAATTAATAAAACATTAATTATAACAAGATCAATAGCTAGTGAATCAACCAAAAATAGCAAGGAAAATCTTACTAATCTTAGCAGATTCAATAACTGGTGATATTGTATTAAACAACAACTCATTTAATACAAGATCGATAACTTTGATTAATATCAATATCTATAAGAGATCAATCGGTTGATGCAGCCTTACAAATAATGATATAAATCAATAACTAACTTTTACTACAACTCGTAAGAGATCAATTGGCTGATGCAGCCTTACAAGTAATAATAAAAGTCATGATGATACTCATAGACAAGCTAGAGGTCGATCAGTTGATGCAGCCCTACTTGTGGAAGAACTCATCGAGATCTATATTACTCCTACTCCTAATGCGATGACGAAAGCCGAAAAGATTATGTTGATTGATTGTTCATGTCCTTGTACAATAACCGAGGTCCAATATTTATACCCGGATCCTAAACAGGAATCCTACTCAAATACGAGTCATTACAATTCTTGGAATAAAAGAAAACATTCATAACTTAAAAATAATTTGGACCCTAATCTTTTCCTTTTTGTAGAGTCCGACATATTTTTCCCCAATGCCATTTGTATGTAGTCCATTGACGTTGTCTGCCGACATTATCTATAAAATAGCCGATTCCGACACTGCATCAAAACCAGCCGATATCGATTCACATTGGATAAATTCCTTGATGATACAATCTTAGAAGCTTCGAGTCCCCGTGTTCTTCTTTCCAAATTTTGGTGTAAACACATACCCCCAATTTTGGGATAAAAATGGTTTTATTCCAAAATTTCTATTTACCTACTCACTGTGTCGCAACCGTTTATCCCAAAATATAAGCATGACTCCTGATTTCTCGGTCTAAATTTTATATAATACCCCAACAGTAACATTTCCAACTCACTCGGTGTCGATAGAATATCGTCGGCAGTCCACCGAGGGGTATCCCACGAAGGTAGATTGATCGGCAGAGGAGTGTGAGATCAAGAACAAGAAGGCAACAGAGACACACGAGTTAGATAGGTTTAGGCCATCAGTATGACGTAATACCCTACTCCTGTGGTCTGTTGGTTTGTATTAGCTATCGTATGATATGTCATGATTTTAGAGGGGGTCCCTGCCCACCTTATATAGTCCGAGAGGCAGGGATACAAGTCGGTTAGATCTGAGAGATAACCGAAAAGTAATAACTGATTACAGGAATCTTGGGATCATACATATCCTAATAGATCTCGTAGTATCTTCAGGATATCTTCCCGATGTTTTGCGGAAGGCGCCGAGTAGAGTCGTGCCCCACAAGGCTTCTTCTTGTGGGCTGGGCCACCCCTAGGGGTGCAGCCCATGTGGTCTGCTGTGGGTATCCGAGGTCATACACCCCATAGCTAGTCCCCGAGCGCCTTGTACCCATTGTGCAACGTCATCTTGAGCTTGTCCGAGCAGGTGTGAATAACGCCGAGCAGTCAAGCCATGGTCCAACCACCATGCTGAACTGCCGAGTAGCATGAACCGTTGCCACGCAGCATAACCTGTCGCCGAGCAGCGTGACCTATCACCGAGCACCATGAACCATCGCCGAGCAGAGTGACCCAAGTATGGCTTGCCATAAGGGTGCAAGGAGATCAAGTTTAGAATTGAAAATTTCTCCACAGTGGACCAAGTGTGCCCTCCTCATCTCTCGCGCCACTGAATCCGCAACCACATTTGCCTCCGCCGTCGAACCCTAACCAGATCTGAGAGATGGCGCCGAAGAGAGGAGCTATAAAATCGAAGAAGACGAGTCCCAAGAAGGCAGACGCCATGGCCCAACGCGACGAGGAGTGGGTGCCGTCATGAACAGGAGAAGCTAAGCTGAACCGATTGGTGGAAGCCGGAGTTCTCCCTGACTGTGCTACCGCCGGATGGCGGCCAGCTCTCGGTGAGTCCTTTCCCACACCTCATACTGACGAAGCAGTGGTATTCGAAGATTATTTCTGGCGCGGGTTAGGGTTTCTTGTCCACCCATTTCTGAGGGATCTGTTGGAGCTCTAGGGGGTTACTCTGTGCAATCTCCACCCCAATACCATTTTGCACATCTCAATCTTCATCCACTTTTGTGAGGCATACCTCGGAATCCTACCCCACTTCAATCTTTTCTATCACCTATTCTGGCTGAAGAAGAGAGGCGGCGCTGGTTCCAAGGTGGTCGGCGGGGTGTATCTCCAGCTTTGGGATGGGATGGCGAGTGAATACCTTACCATACCTCTGAACATGTCGCTCAAGGGGTGGAACACCAGATGGTTCTACATGAAACAAAGCCACCCCGCGGTTCATTGTAACGCCAACCACATCCCAGAAAGCCAGAGGAGTTGGTCGGAGCTGCCGAGCAGCGATGACATGGAACAAGTGAATGAACTCCTCGGCTTGATAAAGGGCATGAAGACCAATGGTGGATTGGTGGCGGCGAGTTTCATAGTGCGTCGCATACAACCCTATAAAGAGAGGGCACACCCAGGCTTTGAATTCAAAGGGGAGACTGACGGTACCCGAGAGAGGCCAGAAATACTATCCAAGAACGACGTCGAAGAGCGGACTGCTGAGCTATTCATGTCGCTAGCCTCCTTCAGGTTATCAGGGTACATAAAGCCCTTCAATTGCAAGAATCTGCCTCCTCAGGTGAATATCCCGACTATGTGTTTCTAAGACGTATTTTTTTATATGTTGTCATTTGCTGAGCAATAAACTGATCCTACTCATGTGAAGATCCATTCACAGGACAGGGCAGTGTATTTCTCGGGTGTGCCGAGAAAGGATTGGCCGCCATCAGTAGATGTACGACGATCAGTTCGACCTAAAGAAAGCTCCGTTGTTGTCTCCTCGGAGTCCGGAGGTATGGATACTGGTCGGACGGAGAGTCCTCCCCCAGTATCGGTGAAAACCTAGGGGAAGAGGCCGGCAGTAGATGAGCCGGCCCAGAAGAAGAGGAAAACAGCAGCGACTGCTCCCCGCAAACTAGGCGGCATCTCTCTAGATGATGACCAGACCAATCGAACACGAAGACCCGTGGTGTTCGATTAGTCTGACGACGACGAGATTCTCACGAACCCTCCTCCGAGCACGAAAGGGCCTCCACATAACCCACGCGCAGAGGAACAAATCGGGGTCGGTGAAGAAGTCCGTGAAGCTCCGACAAGGAGAGTCCCCGAGCAACGAGCGGAGGAAATTGCTGCGCAGCAGACGTTGGAAATCCCCATGGGGCGGGCAACGGAGGTCCCCAAGCAACAAACGGAAGCAGCCCCGGAGCAGCAAGCGGAACTAAGGCCGACCGAGGAAGAGCCGAGAATTCCCCCGCCGAGCACAGGAGACGACCCCGCTGCCGCGCCCGGAGGCTCAGGCCGGCACCGTCGGTTCAAGAAATTGAATCGTCAGACCAAACCGCAAGTGTCCTTGTGCTAACATTACTTTGTTGTATTTCCCTTACTTCTGTTGTGACTGAATAACTGATTTGGTACAGTGCAAAGCCAACAACTGATCCAGCCCCGCCCGCTCAGACTGAGCAGCAAATAGAAACTGGCCCTAGAGCGGTAGAGATGTTGGTAGACCACACCCTGGAGTCCCCGAGTGCTTAGGAGCACACGGGGGAGCCAATTGCTACACCTGGTGGGCTTGATGGTGGTGAGCAACTGTCTACAACGGTGAATGAGTCGGCGACAGCACCTTCGACAATGGTGGAATCAGGAGCGGACAAGCTTTCAGCGCCGAAGGAGCAAACGGTAGTCCTCGATGCCTCGAAGGGCATGGTCGGACCTGCTATCCGACCACTGAGCCCCCAGGTGGTGTCCCTAGCTACAACGGAGGAGGACGAGGTGGAGGAGATCATGCGTGATGAACCTTGACCCCAAGCAGTCCGAATCCTCCGCAAGCGCGGTGATGAAATAGTGATTGTCAAAGAGGAGGACACCACCAAGGAGTTCAGGAGACTGGAGACTGCCCTTACCAGTGTGATGAAATAGATCAAGGTGAATACTTTGTCTGGAAAGGTCCGGGTTGTTTATTGGAATTGGTTAACGATACTATCATCGTGCATTTTCCAGGAAATATCTCGTGTTGCCGAGCAGCGTCGCCAGCTAATAAAGCGAATGGAGCCCCTTGCTGAGGAGAATAAAAAACTCAAAGAGGCCAGGAACCTCTCGGAGAAGAATATCCAGAGGGCCCATCACGAATGAGACCTTGTAGAGTCGAATGCGTGGGACCTGGAATACCAGAAGGGGGTCTTGACCGAAAAGCTGACGGCTATGTCCGAGCAGATGTGGAGCCAGTCTGAGCAGCTGGCCGCTGTCTCTGACCAACTAAAAAGTACTTCCGAACAGCTGGAGAGGAAAACCGAATAGCTTAACAGTGTATCCAAATAGAAAGCAGGAATGGTACATCAATGAATGTAGTTTTGTATTGCCGAACAGCCGCAGTTTCGTTGACAACTGTTGTGTTTGTAGAGCAAGATGCTGAGCTTGGCCAGATGCGCCAGGCCATCGACCAACTTCGTCAGGAGAAGGTAAAGGAAACAGAGCGGGCGAACAAACTTGCTGAGGAGCTGAAAGGTGAATTCCTCCTTGTTGGAATTACTATTGAAGTAGCTTCCTTGTATAATGGATCATTGTAACGCTTGCAGGCTATTGTCATAAAGCCAAAGCACAGTTCGACGTGCTGGTGTAGGAGGCCAAAGTCCAAAAGGAGAACTTCGACGCTGTGATCACCGCAATTAAGCTGGTGCTTGACTACATCGATCTGGAAACGACCACTTAGCATGACGGCATGCATCAACATCCCGACACCATAATCCAGAGGTGCAAGGCAGCATGGGAGAACTTCAAGACCTTCAACCATGACGCCATTACGACCGTCGCTACCCATGTCCTTGTGGTTGTTCGGTCCCATTACCCGACCATCGACCTTCAGTCGATATGGGGTGGGTTCACCGAAGGACTGGACGACGCGAGGACACAGCAGCTGGAGGATGAAGTGGAGGACGCAGCAAAGATGCTGGCCGGCGATATAGACCTGTTTGGTGAGATGGATGGTAACGGCGAAGCTCAGAAATCTGCTCAAAGATTATCATCTGTAAAAGCTTAACAGTGTGATTAGAACGCGCGAAAGCGCAAGAAATAATTATTCATTGAATAAATGTTATAAGGTGCATGTATATGCAATATATGCAGTTTGCTTGTAGTTCGGCAAAAAATCTTTGCAGCTACAAACCTGACGCGATTATGCATAGTTTAAATAGCGTCCGAACGGTTGGTCTGCTACTGATCCCTATGGCCTTGGCCAGTCCATAGTCCATAACGTCGAGCACCGAGCCCGTGCACATGTAGGAGTAACAGACGTGATCCAAGAACCACAGCCGACCACCCATGACGCAGAGCGCAGAGCCCGTGGCACGTGTAGGAAAAAATCAGTGACTGGGTCTTTTCCATAAAAAATAGCGCGGAATGTGTGCTGCTCGGCGGTTGTTATACGAACTTGGAGATAAAGGCAGCATAAGCGGCATCTGAGCAATGTATTCTATGTTGAACTCTCAGCCTTGGCTGACCTATAGTCCATAACGTCGAGCGTGGAGCCCGTAGACATGTAGGACAAATAGGTGTGACCAAGGGACCACAGCCGACCACCCATAACACAGAGCGCGGAGCCCGTAGCACGTGTTGGGAGAGATCGGAGACTGGGTCGTCTCCGAAGAGAACAGAAAAGAAAGGATGTTGCTCTCCAAGAAAGAAAAATGTTTAGCGATTTGGAGAAAACATGCTCGGCAATTTGGAGAAATCGTGTTCGGTGATTTGGAGAAATCGTGTTCGGCGATTTTGGAGAAATCATGTTCGGTGCAATTACGGCGATTACGCATTGGAGTTCATCATGAAGTAGCATAGAGCTCGCCGACCACAAGTGGGTGTTAAACCACAATAGAGACAAAATGGAGACAAGTTATGGAGACCAAAACTTTACTGAATATAAAATTGTAGAGTACATATATGTAGTGTTTCAAGGATAGAAACATATAAGGTGTTCGATGTGCCACGAGTTGGGAACATCGACTCCTTCTAAATCACTTAGGCGATAAGATCCCGATCAAGTAACCTCTTTGACGACATAAGGCCCTTCCCAAGGGGAAGAGAGCTTGTGCAACCCGTCAGTTTTTTGTTTTCTGCGGAGAACGAGATCGCCGACAACAAATGAACGACCTTTGACATTTTGGTTGTAGTACCTCCGCAAGCCTTCTAGATATTTAGCTGTACGGATGTAGGTGATTAGGTGTTCTTCCTCGGCCCTGTCGATGTCCTCAGACCGAACAGCCTCGGCCTGCTCTTCATTATAGTTTTCCACTCTAGGTGCTCGGAAAGTAATGTCCGCTGGTAGTAAGGCTTCTGAGCTATAGACCAAAAAGTATGGAGTCACACTGGTGCTATGACTAGCTTCAGTATGCAGTCCCTAGACTACAGCTAGAAGCTCCTTGAGCCATCTGCTCGGATGCTTTTCTTCTTTCTGATACAGGCGTTTTTTGAGGGCATCAAGGATCATACCGTTCGCCCGTTCGACCTGGCCGTTGGCTCTCGGATGAGCAACGGAGACATATTTGATGGAGATGCAATGGTCTTCACAGAAGTCCCAGAAGTGATGGCCAGTAAATATAGTTTCAAGATCGGTGATGATACTGTTTGGTAGACCAAATCTGTGGATGATATCTTCAAAGAGCTCAACAAGCTTCTTTGTAGTAGCCGAGACGAGCGGTTTATATTCAATCCACTTGGAGAACTTGTCAATGGCGACATATACATACTGGAAACCACCTAGTGCTAGCTTGAAAGGCCCGATCATGTCTAGTCCCCAGCATGCGAAGGGCCAGGAAGCTGGGATGGTTTGTAGCTCTTGCGCCGGCACGTGGATTTGCTTAGTGAAGAATTGGCACCCTTCACAACATCGGACGAGGTCTTCTGCATTAGTGATGGCTGTGGGCCAATAAAAACCAGCTTGAAAAGCCTTGCCAACTAGTGTTCTCGGGGCCACGTGGTTGCCGCAGGAACCAGAGTGAATTTCACGAAGTAGCTTTACTCCCTCCTCTTGGGTGATGCATTTCTGCAGTATCCCTTCCTTGGCACTTTTCCTCATCAAGCTGTCGTCCACCAACACATAAAGCTTGCTTCGACGAACTAGGCATTCAGTTTTAGTCTTGTCTATGGGTACCTCGGTGCTGGTGAGGTACTTGATGAATTGCTCCCTCCAATCGGCGACCAGCGAAGGTACCACAAGTACCAACTGCTCGGCAGGGGGAACCTCTTCGACTTCCTTATCTTCTTTGATGGATGACACCGGGAGATCTTGAACGAAGACCCCCAGTGGGATCGTGGCACGAGAAGAACCCAGCTTTGATAAGTGGTCGACGAGTTGATTTTGGTCACGTACCACGTGGTGATACTCGATGTCGTAGAATTTTCCTTCAAGCTTTCTGATTTCAGCGTAGTAAGCATCCATCTTATCGCTGGAACAGGACCAGTCCTTGTTGAGTTGGTTGATAACCAACGTGGAGTCCCCATACACCATGAGGCGTTTGACGCCGAGCTCGACAGCTATACAAAGACCATGGAGACGCGCTTCGTATTCCACAGTGTTATTGGAGGCCGGGAAGTGTATTCGGAGAACATAACGTAGCTTATCCTTGGTCGGCATAATGAACAGAATGTCCGCACCAGCACCGTTGATGTTAAGGGCACTGTCGAAGTACATCACCCAGTGTTCAGGGCAAGCAGCGGCGATGGGCTCTTGGATCTCGGTCCATTCAGCGATGAAGTCAGCGAGCGCTTGTGACTTAATGGTAGGTCTGCTTCTGAATTCGATGGAATAGGTGCCAAGCTCAATAGCCCATTCAATGATGTGGCCATTGGCCTATTTGTTGTAGAGAATGTCCCCCAGAGGGAACTCAGTGACCACGGCGATCTTGTAGTATTCGAAGTAGTGTCGGAGTTTGCGCGACGTAATAAGAATGGAGTATAACAGCTTTTGTACCTGAGGGTAACGAGTTTTGGGCTCATTAAGTACCTCGCTGATGAAGTAAACCAGATGTTGTACTTTATAAGCATGCTCGACCTCTTCGTGTTCGACGACAATAGCTGTGCTCATGACGCGAGAAGTGGCGACGATGTATATTAGCAGAGTCTCATCTGGCCTTGGCGCTGTCATGATTGGCGGCTTTGTTAAGAACAACTTGAGCTGCTCGAAAGCTGAGTCTGCCTCCTCCAACTAGGAAAAGCACTCGGAGGCCTTGAGGAGCTTGAAGAAAGGTAGCCCTTTTTCACCGAGGCGTGATATGAAGCGGCTTAAAGCAGCCATGCAACCTGTAAGCTTCTGTATATCCTTGACGCATGTTGGCCGTTTCATATTGGTGATGGCGGAGACTTTGCTAGGATTAGGCTCGATGCCTCGAGCACTGACGATGTAGCCCAGCAGTATACCGGATGGAACTCCAAAGATGCACTTTGAAGGGTTCAGCTTCCATCGGTACTTGTTCAGGTTGGCGAAGGTTTCTTCGAGGTCGGCGATAAGGTTGTCGGTTGTCTTGGTCTTGATGACCACATCATTGATGTAGGCTTCGACATTGCGGCCGATCTATTGGTTGAGGCACATCTTGATGACCCTTTGATAGGTAGCCCTGGCGTTCTTAAGTCCGAAGGACATAGTTTTGTAGCAGTATGCGCCAAAAGGCGTAATGAACGACATCTTGATCGGGTCTTCTTCCTTGAGGGAGATCTGATGATAGCCGGAGTAACAGTCAAGGAAGGAGAGTAGTTCGTAGCTGGCGGTAGAGTCTACAACCTCATCTATCCGAGGCAAGCCAAAGGGGTCTTTAGGGTAGTGTTTGTTAAGATCAGTATAATCAACGCACATTCTCCATTCTTTATTCTTTTTTCGAACAAGAACAGGGTTTGCTAACCAATCTGGATGATACACTTCTTTTATAAACCCGGTAGCTAAGAGCCATTTTATTTCTACCCTAATAGCCTCCTTCTTGTCTGGCGCGAATCAACGGAGTTTCTGCTTGATCGGTTTGGCGATCGATAAGACATTCAAGGAGTGCTCGATCTTCTCCCGTGGTACCCCCGGCATGTCTACAGGTTTCCAAGCAAACACATCGGCATTGGCACATAGGAAGGAGACGAGCGTGCTTTCCTATTTGGGGTCAAGGTGAGCCCCAATCTTCATGGTCTTGGAGGCGTCATCAAGGCCGAGGCCGACCTCCTTGATTTCCTTGGACTTGGCAGAGGCGCGGGGAAGCTCTAGCTTTGGAATCTCCATGTCATTGGTGGGTGCTGTCTTGGCTTCGGCGACCACGCTAGCCATCTGGATGGAAAGGTCGGTGGCTTCGGCGAGAGAGAGACTCTCTGTCTCATAGGCGTAGGCAACAGAGAGGTTGGCCCACAGAGCCAGGACTCCTACAGGCGAAGGCATCTTCAACACCAGATACGCGTAGTGTGGTACGGCCATGAATTTGGTCAGAGCTGGCCGGCCAAGTATGGCGTGGTAGGCAGTGTCGAAGTCGGCGACGTAGAAGTTGATCTGCTCGACGCGGTAGTTGCTTACCGTGCCGAACTGTACTGGTAGGGTGATCTCTCCAAGTGGTCTGGATGCCCTTCCAGGTACCACACCTTAGAAGGAGGAGTCCAAGGGTGTGAGATCTGATATTGTGAGGCCCAACTCCCTTAGGGCCCCGATGAAGAGTAGGTTCAAAGCACTGCCACCGTCAACAAGGACTTTTCTAAAGAGCACCTTCTGGATGGTTACATCGAGGGCAAGGGGGAAATGCCCTGTGTAGGGTATGTCTGCCCACTAGTCGGCCCTGCTGAAGGTGATGAGGACCTCGGACCATGGGCGATAGCTGGGGTCAGCAGCGGTTTCCTCTGAAGTGATGGAGAGCACTCATCGGGCGGTGAGCTTCAGTTCCCTTCTACTCTCAGTGGAGGCAAGGCCCCAAAGATGGTGGCGACCACCTTATCGTGGTCCTGAAAGGCGTTGTTGTTGCCCCCAGGTGGTCAGCGACCTTCGGCTCCATCGTTGGCGTTGTCATCGAGCCTCTTGTCCTGGAACTCCCTAGCTAGACCAATGCAGTCCTTCATCTTGTGTTTGGCGTTCTTGTGAAGAGGGCACGGGCTGTCGAGGATCTTTTGGTACTGTTCGTCGTAGTTACGCTTAGCACGAGGTTGACTAATGGCGGCAACGATGTGTTCTGGCCGGCGGCGGCAATTTTGGCCAGGCCTGTGTCCTCCTGTTCGATCACGGCCACTATCGTGATGGTAGCTGCGGTCGTCGGGGCGGCGGTCGCTGTGACGTCGGTCGTTAGGGCGATCGTCATAGCGGTGAGGCAGGCGCTGAATGCCTGCATCCTTGTTGAAGCACACCTCTGCTTCCTCGGCATCGGCATATTGGTTGGCGGTAGTTATCATTTCACCGATACCGGTGGGCGGCTTGCGGTTGAATTTGGAGCAGAGCTCGCAATGGTGGAGTCCTCGGATGAAGGCGGTGATGACTTCAGCTTCCGTGATGTTGGGAATAGAGTTCCTCATCTCGGAGAAACACCGGATGTAGCTGCGGAGGAGCTCGGATGGCTTCTGGTTGATGCGGCTGAGATCATGCTATGTGCCAGGTTGAGTACATATGGCCATATAGTTGTCAGTGAAGACTTTCTTCAGCTCTTCCCATGACCCGATGGAGTCCGACGTAAGGCTGGTGAACCAGCTCATGGCGGGTGGCGTGAGCATGATGGGGAGATAATTTGACATGACGCTGGTGTCTCCTCCGGCGGCACAGACAATAGTGGAGTAAGCCTACAGTCACTAAGTCAGGTTCATTCTTCCTTCATAGGGCTCGACCCCAGTGATCTTAAAACCACAGGGCCACCAAAGTATTCTGTAACACCTCTGGTGTTTTGACCTAGTACTAAAATTTGACATGTCATCATATGCATTACAAAGCATTCATTTAGTATAAAGTTTTGAATGCATTCACTAAATAAGGTTTATTTCATAATGTTGTAATCTGCAATGTCTGTGATTGGGATCCTGTTTGAAAAGAGAATCGTGGATGATTTGGGTTTCCCGAGGACACCCGACAGACCTATTGAGTTGTTAGGGACTCGTGAACGCTATTAGAGGTCTGTTAAGACAACGATAGGTGCACATGGGCCTGATTTCTTAGGAGGTTTTGCCATAGCTGGTATCAGAGCAGTTCCCATTTAAGATCATTGTAGGTTACTTTGGAAAACCTTCAAAATGATTTGGATCAAAGAAAGTAAACTTGATATTTTAAAGTTTAAATTTCTTTCTTCTTACCTTTGATCTAGACTCAATCCTAACTTATTGAAAAGTTTATGGCGGATAATATAATTAGGTTTGTCCTATGTATTAAAAATCTAGTACTTATGATTATATTAATCTTTTGTACTTAGATTCATAAGATCGATTCATGCATCATGCTTGAGCACTTTGCATAAATAATTCCCCTTAATAGTGGTTGGGTAAGTAATGTCAATCCCATTCTTGCTAACCTCCGTTATCCTCAAGCTATTCTTATAGTCCTACCTTAAATCCTACAGCTATGGCAAAGGCCAAGAAAACCGCACGCAAGTCCACCGGACCTCATGGAGTCCCTCGTCATCAGTTGGCACCAAGAAACCATGAGCTTGGTGAAGGTAGTGCCAAGACCCTAGGAGATGAAGGATCTTCAAGCAACCCCGCCAACATCGAGAACCTTAACAAGGAGCTCAACACTCTTCGTCGAGCTCATGCCAAAGATCAAGAAGAGCTGGCGGAATTGCAAAAGGGCATCACCATGACCATGGAGCTGCGGAATGAAGCCTGGACATGAGAGGATGCGGCCAATGAACGCGTCCATGAGTTGGAGTTCTACGTAGAAGACCTGGAGATGGACAATGCCATTCTTCATGAGAATGTCCACATGCTGTATGCTCAACTTCATCCTCCTCATGGGGATGGTGAAGTTACAGATGAAGAAATGATTGTAGCTCTAGGAGAAGTCGAGAATGACGAAGAGGAGGAGGATCCTGAGGAGTTAGTGTACTTCTCAGATGAAGATGAGGTTTCATCCGATATGGGCACGGATGCAGAAGACTGAAAGCTTAGAGTAGTAATAGTTCCTTTACTGCTTTCCTAGAAAACCAGGGTTGTCTTGTGGGATACAAGACATGTAAAATAAATAAGGACCCTTTGTAGTATGAAACCTTTTTAAATGCTTTCAATAAAGAATAATGTAAGTAAATGTGTTTCTTTAACAGATGCCTCGTCCTATCACCCGAACTGGTGCTAGTGGCTCGCACGACGATGATGAGTGCCCTAATCCTCCACCAATGCCTTCGACTATGGCAGATGCCATAGCCGCACTCGTCAACGCAACGGCAGAGAATGCTAGGCTATTAAGGGAATTGGCGTAGAACCAGCAGGCACCATACCCTAATCGTGGCCATCGTAATAATGGAAACGATGAGTCAACCTATGTGGATTTTACTGACACACATCTGCCTGTGTTCTCTAAGGCAGACGAACCTTTAGAAGCAGACGATTGGCTTAGGACAATAGAGCAAAAGTTCGAGCTGATTCACTATACCGAGGTTCAGAAACCAAGGTTTGCGACACAGCAACTTCGAGGAGCTGCTGGTGCCTGGTGGGCAAATTTGGTGGCAGTACAGCCCGCTGGTCACCAAATCAACCGGAGGGAGTTCAAGGATGCCTTCAGGGCACATTATATTCCAGACGGTGTGATGACCATGAAGTTAGAAGAGTTCTTGGCTCTTAAGCAAGGGGAGCACCCGGTGATGCATTATGTTGGGCGTTTCAATCACCTGTCGCAGTATGCTATAGAGTATGTGAATACTGACAGGAAGAAGAAGAATCATTTTCTTAGAGGCCTGAACACTAAACTTTAGACCATGATGGCAACTTGTGGTAACACAACTTACCATGAGACAATCAACATTGCTATCGCTTCGGAGGAGAATTACCGCCGACACAAGGAGGCGAAGAAGAAGAAAATATTTGCTTCCGGATCGTCGAGTGGAAAGCGTCAGAAGATCGTATACCATCCTCAGAAATCATGGCCGTGCACCATTCCACCCACAACAAGGCCAAAGCAGGCAGCAAATCTTCATTCACCCTGCAACTAATACGCCTTATACTCATCAAGCACCGCAGCAGCAAAATAATACAAATAATGCAAACCACAATGCTACTCCCCAGAATCACAATTTTCCATGCTATAATTGTGGTAAACCTAGACATTTTTCCCGAGAATGTCCGTATCCTAGGAAGAACAATCCTGATGCACCCAAAGCCCCTGTTAATCAAGCTCAGAATCAGTACAAGGGCAATGCTCAGAACAATCAGAAGGGTCAGGCTGAGAAGAAAACTGGAAGGGTCTTCTATACTCAAGTGGAATCTATTCCAGAAGGAGAACCAGTAATGATGGGTATGTTTTCCATTGCTAAGCATCCTGCAATTACCTTATTTGATTCTGGTGCATCCCATACATTCATCAATCGTACATTTGTTGTAAAGCATGGGATAGCTATTGGGGAAACAAAAGAACCCTATCATATACAATCGCCCGGGGGATGAATCTGTACAAGGGAGGTAGTTCAGCATGTACCTATTGATTTGGGAGGTTATGAGTTCCCTACCAATATGCTGATATTAAAGGATCAAGATATAGATGTGATCCTTGGTATGAACTGGTTAACTCAACACGGGGCTATCATAGATGTCCTGCGTAGAACCATAAGGGTAAATGCACCTGGCAGCAAAACCCAACTTCTCATCCAACTTCCCTTTCCTAAGAGTATAGTGGAAACAGTCTGTGCAACTATTGTTGAAGGAGCCAAGAAAATTTTAGTGGTATGTGAGTTTATGAATGTCTTTCCCGATGATCTGCCTGGTCTGCCACCAGACCAAGACGTAGAGTTCAGAATTGATCTGAAACCAGGAACAGTGCCCGTATCCAGAAGAGCATATAGGATGCCACCCAAAGAACTAGCAGAATTAAAAATGCAACTACAAGAGTTGTTAGACAAGGGTTTCATTGAACCCAGTTCATCACCTTGGGGATGCCCTGCAATCTTCGTGAAGAAGAAGGACCAAACCTTAAGGTTATGTGTTGACTATCGGCCATTAAATGAAGTCACCATCAAGAACAAATACCCCTTACCCTGAATTGATTTGCTTTTTGATCAACTTGCGGGAGCTAAGGTGTTCTCGAAGATAGACTTGAGATCAGGCTATCACCAGATTAAGATCAGACGAGAAGATGTGCCAAAGACAGCATTTACAACCCGATATGGTCTATATGAGTATTTAGTCATGTCCTTTGGGCTGACCAATGCCCTGGCTCATTTCATGTACCTGATGAACTTAGTTTTCATGCCTGAGTTGGATAAGTTTGTCGTGGTGTTTATTGATGACATTCTTATCTACTCTAAGAGCAAAGAGGAACATGCGGAACATCTCCGTATTGTTCTACAAAGGTTAAGAGATCACCAATTATATGCCAAATTCAGCAAATGTGCATTTTGGTTGGAGGAAGTACAATTTCTGGGTCATGTGCTATCTGCTAAAGGTATAGCTGTAGATACGAGCAAGGTAGAAGAAGTCCTTAATTGGAAAGCACCTACAATTGTTCATCAAGTTCGTAGTTTCCTGGGGTTGGCAGGGTATTACCGTCGGTTTATCCCTGACTTCTCTAGAATTTCGAAGCCAATTACTGGACTGTTGAAAAATCAAACTAAGTTTGTATGGTCAATAGAATGTGAAGAGGCTTTTCAGACATTGAAGAAGTTGTTGACAACTGCACTAGTATTAGCACAACCTGATATCGAGAGGCCATTTGATATCTATTGTGATGCATCTGGAATTGGTATTGGCTGTGTTCTGATGCAAGAAGGCAGAGTCATAGCATACGCTTCTAGACAACTCAAGAAGCATGAAGAACATTATCCCACCCATGATCTTGAATTAGCTGCTGTTGTTCATTCACTCAAGATTTGGCGACATTATTTATTGGGCAATATATGTCATATTTATACGGATCACAAAAGTTTGAAATACATCTTCACCCAGTCAGAATTGAATATGAGGCAAAGAAGATGGTTGGAACTTATTAAAGATTATGATTTAGAAGTGCACTATCATCCGGGCAAGGCTAATGTGGTTGCCGATGCCCTGAGTCGTAAGAGTCATTGTCATTGTCTGATTGTAGAACCTATGCAATGAACATTGTGTCAAGAGATGGAGCATCTGAATTTACAAATCATAGAACAAGGTTCCCTGTCCAATATTGCAGTTGAGTCCACTATTAAAGATCAGATCATTGCTGTTCAACAGAAAAGTAAGGGCATAGCCCATATTAAGGATAAAGTCAGATCTGGGAGACCAACATGTTTCAAGATTGATGAATCGGATGTCGTATGGTTCAAGGATAGATTGGTAGTACCCAAAAATCTAGAGCTACGAAAGCAGATTCTTGATGAAGCTCATTCTACAAGATACTCCATTCATCCGAGTAGCAACAAAATGTATCATGATCTGAGAAAGAGATATTGGTGGACCAAAATGAAAATAGAAATAGCTCAATATGTAGCCAAGTGTGATATTTGTCAGAGAGTCAAAGCGGTTCATATAAAGACTACAGGTCCATTACATTCGTTACCAGTTCCATCTTGGAAGTGGGAAGATATCTGTATGGACTTCATAGTAGGGTTGCCTAGGACATCTGTCGGCTACAATTCAATATGGGTTATTGTTGATTGTCTAACCAAGATAGCTCATTTCTTACCAGTCAGAGATAAATATCGAGCGGAGCAGTATGCAAAGCTTTATCTTGATAGAATCTTCAGTCTGCATGGGGCACCCAAGACCATTGTCTCTGACAGAGGGTCATTGTTCATATCCAAGTTTTGGAAAAGTCTACATGAGTCTTTGGGAACTAAACTTATCCGTAGTTCTGCTTATCATCCGCAAACAGATGGACAGACTGAAAGGGTAAATCAAATTCTAGAAGATATGTTAAGAGCATGTGTTCTTTCTTTTGGTGCTAAATGGGATGAATGCCTTCCCTTAGCTGAATTCTCGTATAACAATAGCCATCAAGAGAGCATTAAAATGGCACCATTCGAAGCATTATATGGCCGTAGGTGCCAAATACCTTTAAATTGGTCAGAAGCTGGAGAACGTTGGTTCTTTGGACCGGATGTGGTCAAGGAAGCTGAAGAGAAAGTTAAACTCATACAAGCCAATATGAAGGAAGCACAATCCTGATAGAAAAGCTATGCTGATAAGAGGAGACGACCGCTAGAATTCAAAGTGGGAGATTATGTCTACCTCAAGGTATCACCGATGAAAGGAGTTCATCGTTTTGGGATTCGGGGAAAGTTGGTGCCCCGTTATGTCGGTCCTTTCCAGATCCAACAACGATGTGGACCAGTCGCCTATCGTGTCAAGCTACCTGATCACATGTCCGCTGTGCATGATATCTTCCATGTATCTCAGTTAAAGAAGTGCCTTCAAGTACCTAACCAAGAGATCGACTTTGGTGATGTAGAACTAGAACCTGATTTGACTTATGCCGAGTACCCCATTAGAGTCTTAGATCAGAAAGATCGAGTCACTCGCAGACGTACAATCAAGTTCTACAAAGTACAATGGAATCAACACATGGAAGATGAAGCTACTTGGGAGTCCGAGGATTACTTAGAAGAGAACTTTCCTGACTTCTTCGCTTCTATCTAGTTGCAATACCTTGTCTATATTGTAACTTGTCTCTTTTGTCAACGGAATGGAAAACCCCCTCACTCGCCTTTTGAATAAAGTTCAAATGTGTTAGCTTGACACATTTCCTTTTCCATTACTTAGCCTTAAGTTTTAAATCTCAGGACGAGATTTCTTTAAGGGGGAAGGGTTGTAACACCTCTGGTGTTTTGACCTAGTACTAAAATTTGACATGTCATCATATGCATTGCAAAGCATTCATTTAGTATAAAGTTTTGAATGCATTCACTAAATAAGGTTTATTTCATAATGTTGTAATCTACAATGTCTGTGATTGGGATCCTATTTGAAAAGAGAATCGTGGATGATTCGGGTTTCCCGAGGACACCCGACAGACCTGTTGAGTTGTTGGGGACTCATGAACGCTATCAGAGGTCTGTTAAGACAACGATAGGTGCACGTGGGCCCGATTTCTTAGGAGGTTCTGCCACATATTCGGAGTGCCCTTGTGAAAGCTAGAGGCCCCTTAGGGTTGTCGACACCGTCGTCTGTGGCGTTGCGATCGGGGATAGGCTCGAGGGCTGAGTCCGGGTTGCTGTACTCCTTTTCGTAATCCTGGCGGCGACGCACTTCATCTTCATGGCGACCAAAGGGACATTGCTCGATATGCCATCGCGCATCCCAGAGGTTGCTGAGATGTACTCTAGCATCCTATTCGACCTCCTGGTCATGCTGGTGATGGTGTTCGGTGTGATGCCCCCTGGGTCCCCCCTAGAGAGGTAGCGACTGGTCGGCGAAACGGCTTTGACTGGGGCGGCGATTGGATCTCGGCGCAGATGATCGGTGGATCATGCTAGTAGAGCACGAAGGTCTCTGATCCTCGCGAATCTCATTGACCTGACAGTGAGCCACTTTAAGCATGGCGGCGATCTTGGTGAGCTTAGGTGTTTGAGGGAAACGAGCGAGCTCATTGGCGGCTACAGCCAAATTGGCGCTTGGTGTCTTGAAGACATTGTGACCGTCGACGCGGAGAAATTCTTCGTCGAGGTTGTGGTGGAGTGGGAGCAGTCTTCCTTGAGAATCGAGCTAATTATTTCGAGCAGCCTCGGCCCTCGTGATGGCTGCCTCGTTTTCTCACCGCTGCGCGTGGTTGACGTTCTGGTTCTCCCGAGCAACGCGCTCCTCCTCGGTTTTGCTATTCCAAGGAGGGCTATTGATGCTAACGTTGAAGATCGCACCACCCCAGAAGGGGGGGGAGGAGAAATTGATCTAAGAAGGTTTCGTCAAGGGTCTCCGTAGAGCCCTAAGACTCGGAGCCCGGAGTTTCTTCTAGGATTGTCTGGAGGGGCACCCTGGGGCTTCGGCCTAAGTGTAGCGTGTTGATGGCTGGCGGAAGATGGATGGCGACCTAGTCGGTGAGTAGCCAGGTGGAGTCCACCTGGTCGGCGAGTTTGCCCCTTAGGGCATGTTGGTAAGCGGTGGTAGCTTTGGCAAATCCAAAAGGTAGGGCCATAACCCTTGCAGTCTCCTAGGCAGCCTCCAATAGATCTGGAACGTAGGGTGGTCGGCGCTAAACCAGAGTGTCCAGAGCCGATTCAGCAATGGAGAGACAGCCGGCGAGCATTAGTCCGACCCGATCGATGGACTCGATCAGATCGTCGTTGTGGATCTGCCTCCTCTGGTAGCGACGAAGCGGACAGCGAGTCGTCGTCGAAGGAGACCTCGGAATTGACTCCGAGATTAGATCTGTAGTTGCAGGTGCGGGGGTGGTCTGCACAGAACCGATCTGCCCTGGCTTGAGGAGCTCTCCGACTCCGTCCGCATTGATGACCCACGAGATGGATCCGACCGTGAAGATCTGGCTGGGCTGCGGAAGGGACGAAGAGCCTGCGGAAAAAACCATCTTGTTCGACAAGGAAACAGCACGCACACCCCTACCTGGCGTGCCAACTATCAATAGAATATCGTCGGCAGTCCTCCGAGGGGTATCCCACGAAGGTAGATTGATCGGCAGAGGAGTGTGAGATCAAGAACAAGAAGGCAACAGAGACACACGAGTTAGACTGGTTCAGGCTATTAGTATGATGTAATACCCTACTCCTGTGGTCTGTTGGTTTGTATTAGCTATCGTATGATATGCCATGATTTTAGAGGGGTCCCTGCCCGCCTTATATAGTCTGGGAGGCAGGGTTACAAGTCGGTTAGATCTGAGAGATAATCGGAAAGTAATAACTGATTACAGGAATCTTGGGATCATACATATCCTAACAGATCTCGTAGTATCTTCAGGATATCTTCCTGATGTCTTGCGGAAGGCACCGAGCAGAGTTGTGCCCCACAAAACTTCTT
Source organism: Miscanthus floridulus (assembly GCF_019320115.1). Taxonomy (NCBI): domain Eukaryota; kingdom Viridiplantae; phylum Streptophyta; class Magnoliopsida; order Poales; family Poaceae; genus Miscanthus; species Miscanthus floridulus. The sequence continues at coordinate 38,229,862 of NC_089589.1, forward strand.
CTTGTGGGCTGGGCCACCCTAGGGGCGCAGCCCATGTGGTCTGTCATGGGTATCCAGGGTCATACACCCCACACTCGGCCTATTCGCTTTCCCCTTCTTTCTTGAGCAAGCCTCGACAAACAAAGCCGCCATAGCCAAGGCCTTAACCCTAGCAAATCCTCTGCTCTATCAAGTTGTTATTCAAGTAACCTTCCTCAGAATCATATTCATTTTGGCCGTAATGGCGATCAGCGACCATGTCCTTGAGGTATGCCTTCAAGTTCCCATCTTCCAAGTGTTAGCCGTTACCCTGTATTTCCTTTCTTCTCAAATTTATTCTATCTGGTTTCTAGAAAATGATGAACGAAATTTTGATTTCATCGGCTATTGTTCTCAATGTCTATTATCTTGGGCCTATGGGTGACCCTGATCCATCTGACTTTATCAGTCAAGAAACCAACCAAATCCCCTTCAAATAATTTATAGTAGATTTGTTCTCCTAGAACACCAAAACTCCCTTTAGAAACTGGCCCAAAATGCCTAAGGGGTGGAGAGATTGGTTTCATAGGGTATCAGAGGAAAAGGCTAGAGATTGGGAAATTTATGACTTGAATCAATGCTTGACACTCTCACTATCTAGAATGGAGAGGAACGATTTACTTCTGATTTCTGCATCTTACATCTGGTCCAACACCTTAAATGGTTTCATTTTTGGTCACGGCCCAATGACCATCACTTTGGCTGATGTTTATATGTTGATCGGCCTTAGAATAACAGGACCAATGCAACCTTATGATTTCTTAAGTGCTGGATGATTTCTTAAGTGCTGGATCCAAGAAATGAGCCAAAATATCAAACTGCATAGGATGGGCAAGCTACATTCTTGAACATGTAGCTAGAACCACATTAGAGACAGATCAACTGTTGCCGAAAGGGAACATGTAGCTTTCTTGAACATGTGGATGGAAAGATTCATCTTTTGTGGATCATCCTGTGGTCCAACTTTTAATCATAAATACTTGGCAAAGCGTCTAGCAGCTAGCAATGAAATTCCTCTTGGAAAATACCTGCTAGGATCTGCTTATCACCTCCAGTTGCTAAAGAATGAACCAGTGCATACCATTAGTGGACCTTGGTGGTTGATACAACTATGGCTGAACCTATATATGCATAAGATTGTAAGACCCAATCTCGGAAATCTAAGGTTTCCTTCTTCCAACTTTGGTGAAGATTACAAAGGAAAAGAAGGAAGAACTCGATAGTACATGAATTATGGTGAAGATGCATCGGCCATAACAATTGATGTCAACATAGCCATCTTTTTAAGAAATTTTACAGAGGATTTGATGCAAACATCTTGACTTGGTTGCCTTATGATGAAGATGAAGACAATGAATTAGTTCTACCAGTCAAATTTCGGTTTGAATCAGGCTGCTCAGATGAAATAGCTGCAGCAATTTTTAGTTGCATCATCAAACCCTATGTACTACCAGCCGAATTTCGCCATGGCCGTGGCAAAATGGCTACCAGTTCTTTTCTCCTAGAAAATCTTTCAACTTACAAATTCTACAATCCTTGTTCTGTGGCCCATCAATTTAGCCTTGGTCAGCTGCCTCCTCAACTATTCTTCAAGAATACACTAAAGCCAAGAGAAGGTATCAGTGAAGTAATGCAAGCATCTAGAGTCTTTCAACTTGGATCAGATCTTCCTTTTGCTTGCATTACTGGACAAGAGTCACCTTCTCTTCCAACTTGTTTGACTCCTGGTGGCAAGAATGGCACTCCCATCTCTTCTATGGGTCAGTCCATCCTAGCTGCATAGCTCTGGATGAAGATTTTGCTTCTGATAGGAGGTAACTTACCATTCCTTTTTAGAAAAATTATTCAATAAATTCCACTACCAACTGTTCTAACAAACTTTTCAGGACACCAAATTCGATCCCCCAAGCATGGATAGGAAGGGGCATCCCATAGAATAATATCCACCATGTCCAGCCTCAAGAATGGGATCCACATGATTCATCTTAAAGAAGCTAATGAAGACCCTAGCTGCTCCAACAATACTTACAAACCAGTCTTCCAAACACAAGGCAGCCAGAGGTGTGACTCAGAAAAACCACCACTGGGAAGAGACTTTGCAGAACCAAACCATCAGCTACTTAGGAAAATCAATGGATCTCCCTTCTCACATTAATATTTAATTTCTGATCCAATTCCCTTTTGCAGCCATCAAGTATTGCATCCCAGTCTGCTTTGGGTGCTAAACTACTATCCCAAGCACTTGAATCAGCATTCACCAACCTCTCATTGGCTGTTCTCCCTAACAGACCTCAGATGATAGAAGATGAGCATCTCTCTATTTCACCTCCTAATGCTACTAAGGTATCCTCTCAAGCCTCCTAATTTTATATAATTTTATTCCCTTCTGACCATTTACCTTGTCAAACTCTTCCTGAAAAGACATTTGCACAAGAACAAAGGTCTGATAATTCACCAGCTAATGATCATCCTGCTTACGCTGATGCCCAAACTACCGATTCTCCAGCTCAGCAAACAGTTGATGGTAAGAAATTTTCATGTTCATCTATCATTTCATAGCAAACATAAACTGAAACACTCCTTGATGCTTACAGACACTATCCCTAAAAACCCAAAGCCGATTCAAATGACTGTTGTTATCAACTGATTCGATACTCCTAATAAGATTTCCTTTGCTTATATATAGACACTTAATTCTCTAGCTCCGAGCTACTCCTTCAACTTTGAAGAATACATAGATGAAGGTGAGATTAGCTCATCAGCCACCTCTCTCTAAGAGACTTAGTCAGAGGAGACCAAAAATCAGCTAAAAGACATGCTGCCAATGCTCAAAAATGATATATCCGATTTGGTCTAGGATGCGGATCTAGTGAGAAGAATTTTCCTAGCTATTAAGGGTAACTTGCCTTTGAATCTTGCTAAAGTTCTAACACCTTTGTCCAACATTGAGGATCAAGCTCCAAGAGTGAAAAAGGCTCAAAGAAACCTAGCTGATCGTGAAGCTTTATTGGCTAAGAAGAACTCCAACAAACAAGAGGCCAAAGAGCTAGCACAGCTAATTGATGATTTGAAGAACTCCCCCTTCAAGATTGAACCAAAGCTGAACCAACTCAGAGCTAAGCGCACCAAACTTGAGAAAGAACTAGAGAATGTCAAGGCTACCATCGATCATCATGAGTCCAACCTGGCTCAAATACCTGATGCCATCAAGCAAAAGAAACATGAGATGTTGACCAAAGTCAAAGAGGGTAAAGCCATCCATGACAACCTCGAGAACATCCCTAGATCAGCCGAAAAAGACATGCAACAAATTACAGAAGTTAACGCCATTCGGCTAAAAGCTTTGAAGGCAATCCAGGATGTTTTGAACTTGTAATCTAAATGTCACTACTTGTAACATATGTCCTATGTGAAACCAATGAGAACTAGTCTGTCAATCTCTAAAAGAGTCGATTTGAAAATAGCCGATTCCAGACTTCTGACTCCAATCCAATTAAGTCTGAAAACATGATCTCCACTAAGAAAACTCTTCAACTTCTGTTCTTAGTTATCAATGCCACACTTTCCTCGACACTAATGGAGCGGTGCTTCCCCTTCCATTAATTGTAGTTACTCTTCGCACATCCAGAGATATCTACCATCCCATCTCCGTAGCTATAAATACTAGTGGAGGGCTCTAGCCTCAAACACATCTACACTTGCAACCGCCTTCATTTTCTCACATCCTCCATCTTCTCAAACTCTATAGTGGTTTCTTCCTCCTCTCGAAATCCATGGCCGGTGAGGACAATCGCGGCAAGCGTGCAACAGAGGAGGTTCCGAACAAGAACCTACCGATGACCCAGCACCTCCATCGTATGAGGTAAGACCAACATTTCCCGCTTATGGCAATGGATCCTTCTAACCCGTTTATAGGTTTGTCTTAAATGATAGCCTTCGTACACTTCCTCCTAGGGCCGGTGAGCCTTCTGCCATGCTAGACTCATCGTTAGACTCCTCTGACTCCGACAACGGTGATGACGGCTGGCGTTTCCTCTGGGAGTGGAGGGCGGCCAAGGACAATTACTCCACAGTGTAGGTCCAAATCAGGTACAAGCTTCACACCATGGAGACTAGCTTCTCTATGGGCAACAACCATGAGGTGCATGAGGAGTTAATCGAAGACTTCGATGATGCAGCGGAGGCCATCGTGGACATCATATCTGCACAGGATGTGATAAATAATGTCTTTGATTAGTTTGTACTTAGGGGCAAACTGATCAATAAACAAAACTTCTATTTTTTATGAATGTGTCTCTATGAATGCACCGTGATATGTGTCGCACCCGGTTTTAAGGACAAAACCAGATACACACCATATGTGAGCCCAGGAAGTCAAATCTCACATATAGCTACAAAGAAAGGTAATATCAATAGACAATGCTTAAATACATAGCGTATTAGTATAAGGAATATAACCTTAGAGTATAGACAGTGTAAAGACAACTCTGATCTTTAGGCGAAGACTCCAAATCCACAGGGACAACTGACTGGTTGATCACAAGCCTAATTCCTCCAAACTCTAGCAATCTGGTACCCATCCGGGATTTTTCCAAATATGTGTAAAATAAAGCAAGCGTAAGTACATGTCGTACTCAACAAATATAACATGGGGATCATGAGGCTCAAAAGGCTGACTCTGGTTTAACTACGATTAGCTTTTAATGAGTCATGATTTTAGCAATTGAGTAGCAACAAGTTCACCTCAAGCCCATAAACACATGATCAGGTAAAAATGAATAATGAATAGCATAAACAGTAATCATTAGTGAGCATCTTCATCATCAGTATCATCTGTGTTCATCATCTATTCCGTAAATGTTCCAAGACCGCTCGTGACCGTGAGCACGGCTGATATACCAGTTTTACACTCTGCAGAGGTTGTACACTTTCACTATGAGTCGTGATTTACCCTTTCGCCCGAGGTGATCAGCCTCTTGACCTACTACCAAGGAAGGTCGGCAGGGTTCACTATGAAACCTTTCAAAGGTTCGTCTAACAAGTTAGGGCCATTAGATTCACTTGGCAAACAGATGTAGGAACCCCCCTGTCGAATGGCACAATTCCATCACGGCTATACACATAAGAGTAGAGGCTGTCCTATACCCAATTCGTCAAGCCATTCTTATGCCAATAAAGGTAACCACTAACAAGCTAGAAAAGGTCCTCATACTGAGCTAAAGCCAGAGCCATATAGCCCTCACAGCTGTACTGTAAGTCCCGGATGATCACTTATAGATAAGTCCTTAGGGAGAGGAATCTAGAGCACCATACCAGTCCAATGCTCTAGCCCCCTTGTTCCATGTTGCTAAAAAACATCTTTTAATGTTTATTGCATATACCATTAGTCAAGTTACAAGATCATGGTTGTAGTTGAGCACTAGCATCATATTACCCAATGCAGTACCCCATAGGAGTCAAGGTACAAGTACAAAAGACTAGGATATCCTTAGTGGTAGTCAAGGTAGACACATGCAGGATGAAGTAAATGATTAACAGTGAATAGGCAATAAGGATGGTCCCATGCTGTACTTGCCTTAAAACACTGATCCTTCGGTAAGCTTTAATCTTCAACGTACTCCTTCTTGGTCACCACGTATATCTCACTGACTGGACGTAATCATAAAACACCACACAGCATCCATACAATCATACACGAAGCAAACAATAGATCTAAATTAGAACAGTACACCAAACATAAAATCAAGATGAAGAGTTTGTGAAATGAATCTATGTCTCGCTACGAACACACAAACGCGAAAAACACGCTAACCGAAGCTACGGTGAAAAAGATACATCTACCGAAAGATTCGCTCATAGGAGAAAATATAAAACTATTAGCTTCATGTGTTTTAAATATATAAAAACATATATAAGATATTTCATAGAGATTATAATTTAAGTCAAATTTAGATTTGATTTATAAAACTAATGTGAAACAAATCATATTTTATTTATAAAATCCAGTTGCATAATTGTTATTTAAGATATGATTCAAACCATGAAATTCCAGTATCAGTGACATGATAAACACTGTTACTAACGCGTAGATCTTGACGCTATGAATCTAACGCAACTTGAATGGACGAAAACAGATCTAAGACGCAGAAGATATGAAATTAACAAGATTTCCTTTGACAAAATAATAGGTTAAATCTAATCACAAATTTTAAAAGTTTAAAACACATCTAACAGTAGGATGAACATGTACATTATGAAATTATGAACCTAACGCAATTTGAACGGGTCAAATCGGAGTTAAAACGGAAAAATTATGGCATAAACAAATCTAGTGGCAAAACTGTGAATAAGTGAAAACGTATTTTCAATCTAAACGAACCAAAATACGCCTTCAAAAGAAGAAAACGGGATCGGAAAACACGCTAGGGATGGCGGGTTCTATAATTAAAAACCCGAGGGACCTTCTTGCAAAACTGCCAGCCGAATCGGTATCCTTGAATACCGGCCGTTGGATCCCGATCTAACGGACCAAAACAGATAAGACGAGGAAAAAGACGGCGGCGGCCGACCGGAATAGACAGGCGCGGTGGCGCCATGGCCGGGACGGCTAGGAGCTATCGGAGACATCGATTTAGGGCCTAAGGTGCATTGTTCGACGAACTAAGAGGTCCAGGAGAGAGAGGGGGTGACGGCGGTCTCACCTAGGGTCATCTCATCGGCGGAGAGGGAATAGAGCGGCCGCAGTACTCCACGAGGCGGACAGCGGATCTTCTTCGGCGACTGTAGCTCAAAAACAGGGCAATAGCTGGCTCTGAGGCAGTATAGGGAGTCGGCGCGGCACGGAGGTATTTATGGGGCACAGAAACTTGGGCGGCACGGCGCATGAGGCGTGGCAGGGCCAGACTCGGGCGGCGTCGGCGTGGTGTCCATGCCGGACACGAGACGGAGGAGGAAGGAGACGCCTGACGAGCGGACCTGGCGCGTCAGCGGCTCAGAGAGGAAGGAAAAGCGCAGAGCGACTGGTCGGCCTGTGGGCTTGCTTTGCTAGGCCAACTACAGCGGGCCGCGAGACGCAAGCAGGCTGGCACTGGTGGACTGGGCCAGCGATAGAGAAGAAACAGGCCTGTGGAGCTGAGGGTGAAACCGGCCACTTGGCCAAGGGCTCGCGGAAGCGGAGGAGGGAGCTGGGCCATTCTGTTGGCTGCGCGGGGGGGGGAATAGAAGCAGCTGGGCCGGCTCACAGGGAGAAGAAGCAGGCCGGCGGGAGAAAAAAACACAGACTGGCCCAAGCAGGCCGAAAGAGAAAGAGGGGAGGAGAGAGGGTTTTCTTTTTTTTCCAAATCCTTTTCTAATTTGTTTTCAAAACCAAATTCAAATTCAAATCAAATCAAATTCGAATATGATTTGAAATACATTTTTTAATACAAATAAAAATGAGAAATTTTGGTATGCTCCCAAAAATAAATTTTACAACTTTTTTAAAAAAAAATTCTTTTGTTTTCAAATTTTCTTTTCTTCCCTTTCTTTTACTTCAAAGCCATTTTTAATTTCTTTCCAAATCAATTCAAACCATTTTGAATTTTAAATCAAAACCGCTCAATCAAATACATCGAATGCAAGGGCATGTATGCACAAACATGTTTCTAAACCTTATATTAAATTTTAATTTCATGAAAATTTTTATTTCCTATGTTTTAATGAACACAAAATTCCTAATTTAATCATTTTAGCTCTATTTCCAAAAATTCAAAATTTAGGGTGTTACAATTCTACCCCCCCTTAAGATGAATCTCGTCCCCGAGATTCGGACGACATCGACTGGGAGATAGAGATACTTCGTCTTTAGACTCTTCTTTACTTCATCGTGTAGTTCCATCATCTTGATCAGAATCCCATTTTACCTTGCATGCCTGTTAATCTTACTCCAAGTAACTTGCCAAACTAATTCCAAGATTCCGACAGGTACTCCAACAACTCTTAGGTATCTCCAATCACTAGTCCACCTTTCCTTTTTAGTCCATAATATCAATCCTCTTTCTTAAGTATCCACCTTCCCACGAAGTCTAACGAAACTCTTGGTCAGAAGAAAATTCTACTACCAATCTTCAAAATATTAATGATTCTGGTCAAGTTGCACGATATGGGAATACAACTCTTAGTCCTTGGTGTCACCTGAACCTTCTTAGCACAATTCTCCATTGCTAAGGGCATCGTCGCGAGTTTTGCTTCTCCCAGTGATAGCACTTTTCCAAGTCACAAGTAATTTCATTCCAACGAGGGTAACACAAGCTCAAGACCAACTTAGTGAAGATGTCCTGTAGATTCTTGTGTTCCTCCTAGATATTACTTTTACTTCTAAAAAGATAGTACTTCCATGCTCCATAATGGATAACTCCAGATGCATGTTAGGTAGTTCAACTCACGCTTCCTTAGTTGACTTAATGAACAAGGTACTACATTTTTATTCTTGCATAAGGACACATCCAAAACCTTTGGCAAGGTGCATCATTGTAGCTATGAAGCTCTCGTCTGGATCTGGCAAAGCTTATACATAGGTTTTACTTCAACCTCTTCTCGGACTCCTTCAAACACTTAGCTGAGGTCTTTATCCAAACTAACTTGATAACTTCTCCAGTAGCTCTATCAAAATCTTGATGATCTTGGATAAACCTTCCTTGGACCTTTAACCAAATCCCATTGAAACTCTAAGTTTCTCTCATACCTTTGGGTACCACCACGCTTCTGCTGTGCAAACTAGAACGTAGGACACTTCAACTTGCAAATTATTTCACTTGGCTACCCCCCTTAAGAAAAGATAAACTAGGGGACACGAAGCTTAGCATGTATCTCCATCTAGATAAGCTAACTAATATCAAGACGTTCTGACATCCCAATGATACTCGCGTATATGGCAAGAACAAGAAATCTAGAATTCCTCGCGAGCACAAAAACAGTAGCGTCGTAAAACGGCTGTAACTCTCATTCTGTTCATCCAATGAAGTTATAGCTTATACCATTGGAAAGCTTATGAAATTCTCCACGACTTCCTTATAGAACACTTTTCCAAATTCTGCAGTTAACTTAGTCAAAAACAGTGCACAACAGAAACTATTCTGGGTTCCAAACAGCACAGATGCATCGCCTTGTGATTTTCGTATCTCCATATCCAAAATAGCTATCAAGGTGTTTCTTGCGCTCAGAGAAAGATATTGATGTCTACTGTTTTCCAGAATTTTCTCATGATTTTTTGTTCTCCAAGAATAGAGATATAAGCTGAAGAATGCAGACTGCTCCGAAAAGACAAGATAGAGAAAATAGAAGAAAACCAAAACTCGACTCTTTATTTCACTAATCCTTATGCCTTAGGCCTATAAACTAAATGATTTTGTGGGGACACCCAACAAGATCATTGCAATCATTACAAAAATCCAAAACAAGCATAAGCATAATGATAGTTCAACAAGCAATAATGGTGCACAACTCAATTATTGACTCAACTTGCGATACTATCGTCCTTGTTGAATTAGGGGTAACAATCCTAAGACATATCTTCAGATTACGCAAGAAGGTGATGAGAAACTGTTCTAAAAGCATATCAAATCAAGGAGTGAAGATGAGAACAAAGACTTTAAAATAAGCACCAAGGTAGAGATGAATAGCATGGGTAGAGATATAGTAGAAAAGAAAATATCAAGGTTCATAGAGCAATGGTTTTTGTAGCAACTTATAAACCTTAAAACGACTAGTTTCTACTAGGCTTGCGTCCTACAGTCAGCATTGCTCTGATACCACTTTGTCGCACCCGGTTTTAAGGACAAAACCAGATACACACCATATGTGAGCCCAGGAAGTCAAATCTCACATATAGCTACAAAGAAAGGTAATATCAATAGACAATGCTTAAATACATAGCGTATTAGTATAAGGAATATAACCTCAGAGTATAGATAGTGTAAACACAACTCCGATCTTCAGGCGAAGACTCCAAATCCACAGGGACAACTGACTGGTTGATCACAAGCCTAATTCCTCTAAACTCTAGCAATCTGGTACCCATCCAGGATTTTTCCAAATATGTGTAAAATAAAGCAAGCGTAAGTACATGTCGTACTCAACAAATATAACATGGGGTTCATGAGGCTCAAAAGGCTGACACTGGTTTAACTGCGATTAGCTTTTAATGAGTCATGATTTTAGCAATTGAGTAGCAACAAGTTCACCTCAAGCCCATAAACACATGATCAGGTAAAAATGAATAGTGAATAGCATAAACAGTAATCATTAGTGAGTATCTTCATCATCAGTATCATCTGTGTTCATCATCTATTCCGTAAATGTTCCAAGGCCGCTCGTGATCGTGAGCACGGCTGATATACCAGTTTTACACTCTGCAGAGGTTGTACACTTTCACTGTGAGTCGTGATTTACCCTTTCGCCCGAGGTGATCAGCCTCTTGACCCACTACCAAGGAAGGTCGGCAGGGTTCACTATGAAGCCTTTCAAAGGTTCGTCTAACAGGTTAGGGCCATTAGATTCACTTGGCAAACAGATGTAGGAACCCCCCTGTCGAATGGCACAATTCCATCACGGCTATACACATAAGAGTAGAGGCTGTCCTATACCCGATTCGTCAAGCCATTCTTATGCCAATAAAGGTAACCACTAACAAGCTAGAAAATGTCCTCATACTGAGCTAAAGCCAGAGCCATATAGCCCTCACAGCTGTACTGTAAGTCCCGGATGATCACTTACAGATAAGTCCTTAGGGAGAGGAATCTAGAGCACCATAAAACAGCCCAATGCTCTAGCCCCCTTGTTCCATGTTGCTAAAAAACATCTTTTAATGTTTATTGCATATACCATTAGTCAAGTTACAAGATCATGGTTGTAGTTGAGCACTAGCATCATATTACCCAATGCAGTACCCCATAGGAGTCAAGGTACAAGTACAAAAGACTAGGATATCCTTAGTGGTAGTCAAGGTAGACACATGCAGTATGAATTAAATGATTAACAGTGAATAGGCAACAAGGATGGTCCCATGCTATACTTGCCTTAAAACACCGATCCTTCGGTAAGCTTTAATCTTCAACGTACTCCTTCTTCTTCTTGGTCACCACGTATATCTCACTGACTGGACATAATCATAAAACACCACACAGCATCCATACAATCATACACGAAGCAAACAATAGATCTAAATTAGAACAGTACACCAAACATAAAATCAAGATGAAGAGTTTGTGAAATGAATCTACGTCTCGCTATGAACACACAGATGCGAAAAACACGCTAACCGAAGCTACGGTGAAAAAGATACATCTACCGAAAGATTCGCTCATAGGGGAAAATATAAAACTATTAGCTTCATGTGTTTTAAATATATAAAAACATATATAAGATATTTCATAGAGATTATAATTTAAGTCAAATTTAGATTTGATTTATAAAACTAATGTGAAACAAATCATATTTTATTTATAAAATCCAGTTGCATAATTATTATTTAAGATATGATTCAAACCATGAAATTCTAGTATCAGTGACATGATAAACACTGTTACTAACGCGTAGATCTTGACGCTATGAATCTAACGCAACTTGAATGGACTAAAACGGATCTAAGACACAGAAGATATGAAATAAACAAGATTTCCTTTGACAAAATAATAGATTAAATCTAATCACGAATTTTAAAAGTTGAAAACACATCTAACAGTAGGATGAACATGTACATTATGAAATTACAAACCTAACGCAATTTGAACGGGTCAAATCGGAGTTAAAACAGAAAAATTATGGCATAAACAAATCTAGTGGCAAAACTGTGAATAAGTGAAAACGTATTTTCAATCTAAACGAACCAAAATACGCCTTCAAAAGGAGAAAACGGGATCTGAAAACGCGCTAGGGACGGCGGGTTCTATAATTAAAAACCCGAGGGACCTTCTTGCAAAACTGCCAGCCAAATCGGTATCCTTGAATACCGGCCGTTGGATCCCGATCTAACGGACCAAAATAGATAAGACGGGGAAAAAGATGGCGGCGGCCGACCGAAATAGACAGGCGCGGTGGCGCCATGGCCGGGACGGCTAGGAGCTGCCGGAGACATCGATTTAGGGCCTAAGGTGCATTGTTCGACGAACTAAGAGGTCCAGGAGAGAGAGAGGGGTGACGGCGGTCTCACCTAGGGTCATCTCATCGGCAGAGAGGGAACAGAGCGGTCGCAGTACTCCACGAGGCGGACAGCGGATCTCCTTCGGTGACTGTAGCTCGGAAACAGGGCAATAGCTGGCTTTGAGGCAGTATAGGGAGGCGGCGCGACACGGAGGTATTTATGGGGCACAAAAACTTGGGCGGCACGGCGCATGAGGCGTGGCAGGGCCGAACTTGGGCGGCGTTGGCGTGGTGTCCATGCCAGACACGAGATGGAGGAGGAAGGAGACGCCTGACGAGCGGACCCGGCGCGTCAGAGGCTCAGAGAGGAAGGAAAAGCGCAGAGCGACTGGTCGGCCTGTGGGCTTGCTTTGCTAGGCCGACTACAGCGGGCCGCGAGATGCAAGCAGGCTGGCACTGGTGGACTGGGCCAGCGATAGAGAAGAAACAAGCCTGTGGAGCTGAGGGTGAAACCGGCCACTTGGCCAAGGGCTCGCGGAAGCGGAGGAGGGAGCTGGGCCATTCTGTTGGCTGCGTGGGAGGGGAATAGAAGCAGCTGGGCCAGCTCACAGGGAGAAGAAGCAGGCCGGCGGGAGAAAAAAACACAGACTGGCCCAAGCAGGCCAAAAGAGAAAGAGGGGAGGAGAGAGGGTTTTCTTTTTTTTTCCAAATCCGTTTCTAATTTGTTTTCAAAACCAAATTCAAATTCGAATCAAATCAAATTCGAATATGATTTGAAATACATTTTTTTAATACAAATAAAAATGAGAAATTCTGGTATGCTCCCAAAAATAAATTTTACAACTTTTTTTTTAAAAAAAATTCTTTTGTTTTCAAATTTTCTTTTCTTCCCTTTCTTTTACTTCAAAGCCATTTTTAATTTCTTTCCAAATCAATTCAGACCATTTTGAATTTTAAATCAAAACCGCTCAATCAAATACATCGAATGCAAGGGCATGTATGCACAAACATGTTTCTAAACCGTATATTAAATTTTAATTTCATGAAAATTTTTATTTCCTATGTTTTAATGAACACAAAATTCCCAATTTAATCATTTTAGCTCTATTTCCAAAAATTCAAAATTTTGGGTGTTACAATATGAATGTCTTTGTGTGTTTTTGCTCTATAGGCAATACATGTTGTATCGGCTTTTTCCTTAGGGTTAACTTTTCTATTTTTGCGCTAGAGGCGATACCCTTCGGTATCGGCTATTAGAGCCGATGACTAGCAAATCGGCTATCAAGCATTAACCCAGATGCTAGGATAATACTTCTTTAGATATTTTCCATTGATCGCTCTATCAAATTCTTCTCTCCTTTCCAGTGTTTCCAAAATGTAAGCATTGCCAGGCGCATAATGACTAATCTGATAAGGACCTTCCCAATTAGGTGACCATTTGCGAAATTCGCTATCCTTAGACCTAATCGGCAATTTTACTTTCTAGACTAATTCTCCTTCACCAAACTGCTTGTTCTTGACCTTTTTGTTACAATGCCTTGCAACACTTAACTTATTGGCTTCAATATTCTCAAGAGCACATAGCCGATGACAACTTAAGTCCTCTAAATCATCCAACATTATATTCTTGTAGACTTTGGCTGTCAAATCATTCTATAATGTAACACGTCTTGATCCAGTCGGGATTTCCCAAGGAAGAACTACATTATGCCCATATACTAACTCATAAGGTGATGATTTAATTGATCCATGGCAAGCCATCCAGTATGCCCACAATGCCTCATTGAGTGTTAAGTACCACTTCCATGGTTGCTCCTCAATTTTCTTCTTAATCATTTTAATCATAATCCGATTGGACTCCTCTGCCTAGCCATTAGCCTGAACATAGTAAGGAGAAGAATTTAATAACTTAATTCCCATACTGGCAGCAAAATCTCTGAACACTTCTGATGTGAACATTGTCCCTGATCAGTAGTAATAGTTTGAGTAATTCCAAAATGATATACAGTATGTTCCTTGACAAAATCAACCATATTCTTTGAGGTTACCATCTTCAAAGGAATTGCCTCAACCCACTTAGTAAAGTAATATGTTGGTACCTGTAACACCCTAAAATTTGCTTCTCTTGAAATAGAGCTAAAATGATTTAATTTTGTATTTTTATGCTCATGAAAACATGGGGAATTAATAAATTTTCATTGGATTAAAATTTATCTTAAGGTAGAAACGTGTTTGTTGCACTCTTGACGGTCGCACCTTGTGTTTCTATGTGCAAAATGTGTTTTTTTAATATGTTTAGGAGACAAATATCTATCTCTAGGAATTTTCTAGCTTCTTTCTGACCTTGTGTTTCTATGTGCAAAATGTGTGTTTTTAATACGTTTGGGAGACGAATATCTATCTCTAGGAATTTTCTAGCTTCTTTCTGTAATTTAATTCCTACCTCCTTCACCTTAATATTTATGTTCCAAGTTCCCAACAATCTTTTTATGAGCTCCAAATACTTTATTTGGGTTCATCTTGTTCCAAAGTGTCTCTGGGAATTTTCCCCAAATTTTCAGAGGTCTCGAAGTATTTTTCGGGGCTTAAATATCAATTCTAGACTTTTCTAGAATTATTTTATTCATGAAATTAATTAATTCCAAAAATAAATAATATATCTCATTTTCCAACCAACTCTCAAAGCTCATGTGCAATAATCCTAATAAATTTCAAAGGCCCATGCATTTATTACTAACGGGCTTTAATGATTATTTAGGTCCATTAGTAAATGTGGAGGGTGCAACATCAATTAGTACCATATTGCTAGTTGATGTAGATGTGGGGAGTTTTTCTCCCTATAAATATGTATCAACCCCTTTGGCAAAGCATACCAAAACTTCCGTAAGGGGAGCCTTTGGTTTGGGAAATCCCTCGTGTAGTAAATTAGATTTTTCTAATCCTTCTCTCGCCGTCGCCGTCGCCGTTGCGCTACCTGACGCCGTAGATCCTCCGTCGACTGCAAGAAGGCCCTAGGTGAGTTCGCCATCTTCTCATCTTATTCCGTGTGCTCTCGGCTCGTCAAACTGTGGCCTCTAGGGCCCAAACCAAGCGCTCCGGGGAGCTTCTCGTCGCCGGTAATGGAGCTCCACCACGCCGGTTTTCTTCTCTGACTGGTGACTCTCTCTCTCTCTCCCTCCTTTCTAATCTGGGCCATCTAAATTCAATCCAACGGTCTAAGATCGCCCATTACCCTTCGCCGAGTTTATTTGCAAAAGAGCCCTTCAGTTTTGCATAATATAACCCGCAGTCCATGGCGCACTTCTAGAATACGTTTTCCTATTTTGAAAGCGTAGTTTCTTTCTAGTAGATTCATAATATGTTTCCTCTTTCAGAAAACATAAAATCCCTCTGTTAGATTCAGAATATGTTTTCTTCTTTTGAAAACATAGTTTCTTCGGTTAGATCCAAAATACGCATTCATCTATTTACAGTTTTGCCACTAGTCTTATTTAGGCCATAAAATCTTTGTTTTAACTCCGTTTTTATCCATTCAAGTTGTGTTAGATTCATAATTGAGTAATCTACATGTTCATCCTACTATTAAATATATTTTCAACTTTTGAAATTTGAGGTTAGATTTAATCTATTATTTTATTAAAGAAAATCTTGTTTAATTCATAACTTTTTCGTTATAGCTCTGGTTAGAGTGATTTTCGCATCTGTGTGTTCGTAGCGAGACATAGATTCATTTTACAAACTTTTCATCTTGATTTTATGTTTGGTGTACTATTCTAATTTAGATTTATTGTTTTCTTCATGTATGATTGCATGGATGCTTGTGTGGTGCTTTATGATCATGTCCAGTCGGTGAGCTTTGTGTTGGTGATATAAAAGAAGTTGGTGATCTAGAAGAAGTCCTTTGGATGTTACAATTCAATAGAAGAAGGATTTGAGTTTAAGGCAAGTATAGCATGGGATCTTCCTTGTTGTCCTATACGCCTTTAAACACTTAATTCATGTTGCATGTGTCTACCTTGATTACCACTAAGGATTTCCTAGCCCTTTGTTACCTTTTACCTTGATACCTATGGGGTATTGCATTGGGTAGTATGATGCTAGTGCTCAACTAAAGCCATGATCTTGTAACTTGACTAATGGTATATGCAATAAACACTAAAAGATGCTTTTTAGCAACATGGAATCAGGGGGCTAGAGCATTGGGCTGTTTTATGGTGCTCTAGATTTCTCTCCCTAAGGACTTATCTATAAGCGAACATCTGGGACTTACAGTGCAGCTATGAGGGCTACATGGCTCTGGCTTTAGCTCAGTATGAGGACCTTTTCTAGCTTGTTAGTGGTTACCTTTATGGTGCAAGAGGGGCTCTAATAGGTATGATCTCGACCAACCAAGAGGGTGCACTTTGGTTTCTTGGTATTTTGTTAGTCACTCCTTGGAGGGGGGTTCATGCTTATTGATTGGGAAACCTTAGCGGCCCTAACTTGTTAGACGAACATTCGAAAGGCTTTATAGTGAACCCTGCCGACCTTCCTTGGTAGTGGGTCAAGAGGTTGGCCGCCTCGGGTGAAAGGATAAATCACGACTCACAGTAAAAGTGTACAACCTCTACAGAGTGTAAAACTGGTATATCAGCCGTGCTCATGGTCACGAGCGGCCTTAGACCCTTACAAAATAGATGATGAACACTGATGATAAAGATGCTCATTAATGGTTAATTGTTTATGTTATTCATTATTCATGTTTACCTGATCATGTGTTTATATGGGCTTGTGATAAACTTGTTGCTACTCCTATGCTAAAATTTTGATAATTAAAAGCTAATCGCAGTTGAACCAGTGTTAGCCTTTTGAGCCTCATGAACCCCATGTTATATTTGTTGAGTACGACATGTACTTACGCTTGCTTTACTTTTTAAATCTTTGGAAATCCTGGATGGGTACCAGATTGCTAGAGTTTGGAGGAATTAGGCTTGTGATCAACCAGTCAGTTGTCCCTATAGAATTGGAGTCTTCACCCGAAGATCGGAGTTGTCTTTCCGCTGTTTGTTGTCTAAGGTTATATCATTTATACTAAGTATGTTATATATTAAGCATTGTCTATTGATATTACCTTTATTTGTAGCTATATGTGATATTTGACTTTCTAGGCTCACATATGGTGTGTATCTGGTTTTGTCCTAAAAACTGGGTGCTATAAAGTGGTATCAGAGCAATGCTGACTATAGGACGCAAGCCTGGTAGAAACTGATTGTTCTAAGATTTAGAAGTTGCTACAAAAACCCTTGCTCTATGAACCTTGATATTTTCTTCTCTACTATATCTCTACCCTTGTTATTCATCTCTACCTTGGTGCTTATTTTCAAATCTTTATTCTCATCTTCACTCCTTGATTTGATATGCTTTTAGAACTGCTCCTCACCACCTTCTTGCGTAATCTGAAGATGAGTCTTAGGATTGTTACCCCTAGTACAATGAGGATGATAGTATCACAAGTTGAGTCAATGATTGAATTGTGCATCTTTAGTCCTTTGTTGAATTGTCATTATGCTTCTGCTTGTTTTGAATCTTTGTAATGATTGTAATGATATTGTTGGGTGTTCCCACAATTTCATTTAGTTCAAAGGCCTAAGATATAAGGATTAATGAAATAAATAGTCGTGTTTTGGTTGTCTTCTATTTTCCCTATCCTATCTTTCAGAGCAACATGTCTTTATTGGCTTATATCTTTGTTTTTGGACTACCAAAAATCATAGAGAAATTTTGTACAATAGTAGACTTCAATATATTTCGCTGACCACAAGAATCACCCAAATAGCTATTTTGGTTATGGAGTTATGAAAAATCACAAGATGATGCAGCCGCGCTGTCCAAAATCTAGAGTAGTTTCTGTTGTGCACTGTTTTCAACTACCTAAACTGCAGAATTTGGAAAAGTGTTCTATAAGGAAGTTGTGTAGGATTTGATAAGCTTTCCAACGGTATAAATTGCTACTTCATCAGATTAACAAATCTTGAGTTATGGCTGTTTTACTGTGATGGTTTTCCTATCCGCGAGAAAAATCAAGTTGTTTGTTCGTACCCTTGAACATGAATTTCTTTGGGATGTCAGAACTTCTTGAAGATAGTCAACTTAATTCAGAAGGAGATTCAAGATATGCCTCGGTGTCCCCTAGTCAATCTTTCTTAAGGGGGTAGCCAAGCTAAAGAAGTTACAAGATGAAGGCTTCATACGTTCTGGTGCTTCTTGGAAGTATAGGTTGTCTCTGGATGAGAAGTCACTATCAAGCGCCGGTATCTTTGCTAAAGATGTGTTACTTGTTGGATCAAGGAGCTTGGGTATTTTCCCATATTAGTTAACACTTCAAGCTATTATCAATTGGGAGTTCAATCTTCAGCATATCGGGATAAGTTGGCATGGATGACATAGGAAGGAGATATTGGACAACTACAATTGGTTCAATGGAGACTCAGAACATCTCAATGTTTCACCAAGTTAGCAAGTGTGTTTTGTTGAAGGAAGTTCTCTACTTGGATAGGTTATCTTTAATGGTGGAAATAAGGATAAGAACTCGAGAAAAGTTAATGATGAGTTTGGTTGTAACCCACCCAAGTATGTAAGAGTGACTCAGAGTTCCTTGGAATAGTAAGATTCTATCAGAGGTTCATTGGAGGTTCTTCGAAGATCATTAGAAGATGGTTATAGTGGTATTGGGAAATATTACTAAGTTTGTTTGGATCAAGAAACCTTAGGTAAGTTTTGAAGGAGATGAAGAAGAGGTTGAAGTAAAACCTAAGTATTAGCTTTGCTAGATCCAGACAAGAGCTTTATATCCACTATGATGCACTCGGTCAAAGGTGTGGGATGTGTCCTTATGCAAGAAAAAAAAGTAGTACCTTGTTCATTAAGTCAACTAAGGAAGTGTGAGTTCACTACCCAACATTTTATGTGGAGCTATCCATTGTAAAGCATGGAAGTACTATCTACTTGGGCATAACAAGTGACATTTAGGTGGATCACAAGAATCTAATGGACATTTTCACTAAGATGGTTTTGAGCTTGTGACATCATTGGTGGATTGAAGCATTCAAGGTTTTATGACTTGGAAAAGTTCTATCACTTGGAGAAGCAAAAGTCGTTGCCAATGTCTTTAGCAAGAGAGAGTTATGCTAAGAAGATTCAGATGACACCATGGACTTAGAATTGTGTTTGAGAGTTGAGCAACTTGATCTGAGCATCTGAAGTCATTAATGTTTTAAAGTTGGCAATAGAATCTACTTTAGACCAAGAAAGTAAGGAAGCTCTATTGGAAGGTGAATATTTTAAGAAAAAGAATTGATATTATGGACTAAAAAGGAAAGGTGGCCTAGTGATTGGAGTTACCTGAGTATTGTTTGGAGTACCTTTTAGAATCTTGGAATCAGTTTGACAAGTTACTTGGAGTATGGCTAACACGTATGCAAAGTAGAGAAGAATCCAAAGGTGGAGAATTTGTACCTCTTTTATCACCATCTACCGAATCTCGAGGATGAGATTCATCTTAAGGGGTGTAGAATTGTAACACCCTAAAATTTGCTTCTCTTGAAATAGAGCTAAAATGATTTAATTTTGTATTTTTATGCTCATAAAAACATGGGGAAATAATAAATTTTCATTAGATTAAAATTTATCTTAAGGTAGAAACGTGTTTGTTGCACTTTTGATGGTCGCACCTTGTGTTTCTATGTGCAAAATGTGTTTTTTTAAATATGTTTAGGAGACGAATATCTATCTCTAGGAATTTTCTAGCTTCTTTCTGACCTTGTGTTTCTATGTGCAAAATGTGTTTTTTTAAAATACGTTTAGGAGACGAATATCTATCTCTAGGAATTTTCTAGCTTCTTTCTGGAATTTAATTCCTACCTCCTTCACCTCAATCTTTATGTTCCAAGTTCCCAACAATCTTTTCATGAGCTCCAAATACTTTACTTGGGTTCATCATGTTCCAAAGTATCTCTGGGAATTTTCCCCAAATTGTCGGAGGTCTCGAAGTATTTTTCGTGGCTTAAATATCAATTGTAGACTTTTCTAGAATTATTTTATTCATGAAATTAATTAATTCCAAAAATAAATAATATATCTCACTTTCCAACCAACTCTCAAAGCCCATGTGCAATAATCCTAATAAATCTCAAAGGCCCATACATTTATTTACTAATGGGCTTTAATGATTATTTAGGTCCATTAGTAAATGTGGAGGGTGCAATATCAATTAGTGCCATATTACTAGTTGATGTAGATGTGGGGAGTTTTTCTCCCTATAAATATGTACCAACCCCTTGGGCAAAGCACACCAAAACTATCGTAAGGGGAGCCCTTAGTTTGGGAAATCCCTCGTGTAGTAAATTAGATTTTTCTCCTCCTTCTCTCGCCGTCGTGGCCGCCGCCGTGCTACCCGACGTCGTCGACCGCAAGAAGGCCCTAGGTGAGTTTGTCATCTTCTCCTCTTATTTCATGTGCTCTCGGCTCATCAAACCATGTGCTCTAGGGCCCAAACCAAGTGCTCTAGGGAGCATCTCGCCGCCGGTAATGGAGCTCCGCCGCGCCGGTTTTCTTCTCCGATCGATGACTCTCTCTCCCCCTCCTTTCTAATCTAGGCCATCTAGATTCAATCCAATGATCCAAGATCACCCGTTACCCTTCGCTGGGTTTATTTGCAAAAGAGCCCCTGCAGTTTCGTGTAATATAACCCGCAGTACCTAGCGTACTTCCAGAATACGTTTTCCAATTCCAAAAGCGTAGTTTCTTTCTAGTAGATTCAGAATACGTTTTCTCTTTCAGAAAACGTAAAATCCCTCTGTTAGATTCAGAATACGTTTTCTTCTTTTGAAAATGTAGTTTCTTCTGTTAGATCCAAAATTCGCTTTCATCTATTTATAGTTTTGCCACTAGTCTTATTTAGGCCATAAAATCTTCGTTTTAACTCTGTTTTTATCCATTCAAGTTGCATTAGATTCGTAATTGAGTAATCTACATGTTCATCCTACTATTAAATATATTTTCAACTTTTGAAATTTGAGGTTAGATTTAATCTATTATTTTATTAAAGGAAATCTTGTTTAATTCATAACTTTTTCGTTATAGCTCCAATTAGAGTGTTTTTCGCGTCTGTGTGTTCGTAGCGAGACATAGATTTGTTTTACAAACTTTTCATCTTGATTTTATGTTTGGTGTACTATTCTAATTTAGATCTATTGTTTTCTTCATGTATGATTGCATGGTTGCTTGTGTGGTGCTTTATGATCATGTCCAGCCGGTGAGCTTTGCGTTGGTGATATAAAAGAAGTTGGTGATCCAGAAGAAGTCCTTTGGAGGTTACAATTCAATAGAAGAAGGATTTGAGTTTAAGGCAAGTATAGCATGGGATCTTCCTTGTTGTCCCATACACCTTTAATCATTTAATTAATGTTGCATGTGTCTACCTTGATTACCACTAAGGATTTCCTAGTACTTTATTACCTTGTACCTTAATACCTATGGGGTATTGCATTGGGTAGTATGATGCTAGTGCTCAACTAATGTCATGATCTTGTGACTTGACTAATGGTATATGCAATAAATACTAAAAGATGCTTTTTAGCAACATGGAATCAGGGTGCTAGAGCATTGGGTTGTGTTATGATGCTTTATATTCTTCTCCCTAAGGACTTATCTATAAGCAAACATCTGGGACTTATAGTACAGTTATGAGGGCTACATGGCTCTGGCTCTAGCTCAGTATGAGGACCATTTCTAGCTTTTTAGTGGTTACCTTTATGGCGCAAGAGGGGCTCTGATAGGTATGATCTCAACCTGCCAAGAGGGTGCACTTTGGTTTCTTGGTATTTTGTGTAACACCCCGAGTGTTTAAATATTAAAAACAGGACATGTCATTATATGCATTGCAAGGCATTGGTCATATTGCAAACTTTGATATGCATTCACTAAAACAAGTTTACATTTATGTTATGAGTGTTGAATTGAATTGTTTGAATCAAGTTCAAAATTTGGTTTGGATTTGAATTTTCGAGAAAACCCTGATTTTCAGCATTTAAATCCTACCCTGAAAACTCATTTCAAAATCTAAGCATATTTTGGGGTTAAGCCCAAAAGCAAAAGTGTAGAGCTTGTCAAGTTATACAAAGTTTGTTTTTGGAGTTTTCAAAGTTGTTATGAAAATTTTGAAGTAATTCAAAAAGGCGTAAATCGTTAAATATTCCCTATTTGAATTCAAAAGTTCATTTCAAAATATAGACCGAATTAGGGGGTGGTTATAAAAGCAAAGTTGTAGAACTTTTGATTTTGAACAACTTTTATTTTTGGAGATTTTTGAGTTGTTATACAAATTTGGGAGTAATTTGAATTTGAAAACGAATGGCAATTCTGTAATTTCTGTGAACAGTGTTCACCGCCTAAGCTACATTGCCGGCGACCTTCGGTTCGCTTCCAGGCGCGCGCGTGGACGTCCTCGGCTTCGCGCTGGCGTAGACAAGTCTCATGCATGGCTTCCTTGCGCTTCTGAGCTGTGCTATTTAGCCTTGGTCGTCGTCGTTTGCCCCCGCTCCCTTGCTCTGTTTTTCCAGTCACCGCCGCCATAGCTCCAGCGAGCTCGCATCGCCTCCCCAGCGCCGTTGCCGTCCCAGTAAAGGCCGTCCCAGCTCTGTCTCTTCCTTGCGAACCTAGCTAGCTAACCTTGGTCGCCTGAAATTGCTGAGAACCCGCTGTCCACGTCTTTCTTCCTCGCGGCCGGCAACCTCACCGCCGCGGGCGTGTCATCGTGGCTAGAGCCCTCCGGTGAGCCGTTGCCCTTGATCGGTGTACCTATGGCTTCGTCTCGATGCCATGGTGCTAAATACCTCGTTGATTTATCATTTTTCCCACTGCAGTCGCCGGAACACCGCCGTCGACGAAGTCTGCTCCGCCGTGACCGCTGTCTACGTCGACCCGCGTCACCGTAGCTTCTCCGGTCTCGTTCTTTGCTCCAATGTGATCGTGGTGAGCTGTTGAATCTTCCCGTGTCTTTTGTTTGACCTCTACCGGCCTTGTTTCGCCGGCATAGCGCTGCCATGTCATCGCGTCCGCCATGGCTGGCGCAAGCCTCGAATCGTGCCGTGATTGAGTTAGCTAGTGTCTCCAATTGATGCGCCATGTTGTTGCGAGTGATTTGGTACTTTGGCCGTCGCCGTTGGACTCGCCGTCGGCGATTTAGCGTCGGTCAGCGCCGTCGTCGTCACGGTCAGAGCTGGAGGTTAGGGATGACAGGTGGGACCCGATGTTAGTGACTCAGTGTTCAAATGGAATTTTTCTATTTTCATATTTGAATGAATAGTGATATAATTTGTTATTTTTGTGTAGATTTATTTAGAGCTCCAAAAATTATGAAAATTTTTGTGTGACCTCTCTGTGATGTATATTATTTAACAAAAATATGAAATGTTATTTTTTAGCACTTTTTGAATGTGACGAAAATTGCTCAATTTATTAATAAATGGATTTCCATGATTTTTCTAGGCTTATTTAATTGTCCAAAAATTATGAAGTTTGTTTTGCCACTTACTTATCATGTAATGAACATTTACAAAAATTTTGAGATCAATTAGAATAAGTTGATTTATTTCATAATTTTGAATTAAATAATTAATTCATAAAAGCAAATAGTAATCTTTTATGATTTAGGTTTTGATTGAATTTTGGATTGAGTGATGACCTTGGGTCATTAGTTGGTAATGATCCTTGGCAATTGATTTAGGATTGTGAAAAGGTTTAGTTGGTTTGACTTGCAACTGTACCGCGAAGGAAAGTTGTATTCGAATTGTTAATTTTTGCATCCATCATCAAGCATCATGTTTCGTGTTCCGCATCATGTTAAACATGGCATCGTTACTACGTGTAGTGAACGAAGGTGAACACGTGGTAGTTAATCAAGTTGCGGAGGAGGTTAATCCGTCTGTTGAGGTCGGATCGAATACTTGTGGAACGTCGCAAGAACCGAACTTTTCCGTCAACGGACTTTTCCATCAACGAAGGCAAGCCCTGGATGCATACAACCCTACCTTGTGTTTTACAAATTAATTTCGCTTTTGCTTTTCTGTACTGCATTAAGTGATTAGGAGTTAAGTAAAAGCCTAATTGGTGCATTACCAACATTGTTTTTCCCGTACCTACCTTGTTACCCTTTTATGTCATAAATGTCTAGTTATGCTTAGCCATGCTTAGACAGGTCAAAGTCGGGTGATTACCTGTCACCTGCAGGTTTTTATTGGATCTTTGGTTACTTATGTTATCATGTGATATGAGCATGGGAAGTAATAAATCTAGACCGGATGGACTCGGTGTGTGTGAGCCACAAGACATGGAGGTCTTGTGAGCGGATTCTTTCCGTCTGTATTGGTTAAGGTCCGTACCATTGTTGAACTGTGTGCGGTGAGACTTTGTAGTACTAACCACATACTCCGGTAAGCCTTAACTTGGCTATTCTATTATGAGGATGGCTACTCGCACACTGGGGGTGGAGAGATGGCGGGAATAGCGTGTACCCACGTGGCAATGGGCTGGATTGGTGGAGTACTGTATTCTCGGGTGGCGCGGACCCATTCTTGTTTTAGAGGATCTGAGAATAGGTTGGTATATGTAGGTCGGGGACCTGCATATGTCGTGTGGTCTGGAATCCCCAGCTTGGTTATAATCGGTTCGAATCGTCGTTGCTCCTCGGTTATGGAGACTAACTTCTCTATTCATCATCGTAGTATTAATAACTAGAACTTGAGTAAGCTTTGAGAAGGTGTTGAATATGAAGTTTCATGATCTCAATACGGATCATGTCATCTTTGTATATGATTTATGAAGTTTTAAATGTCTAAATAAATAATTTTGTTAAAGAGCTTTTACGCAAAAGAACTTTGATTATTGCTAAAGTCATACCTTGAATCCCTGAGCCTGCATTCCTGCGTTCTATTACTTCTTATTTCGGTTAAGTCTTGTTGAGTACTTTTGTACTCAGGGTTCGTTGACCCTTGTTGCAGGTGAGCCTCATGAGCAGATCTATTTTGGATCGTGCTGCATGACTATTGTTCGATCTGACGATGAGAAGTAAATGTGTGGCCCATGGGCAGGGCAGTTTCATTGTGTGTTTTGTATTATATTATAATGCCACTCCACTATTTCGTTTTGTAATAATCATCGAACTTAGTTGTGATGTTTGAAACTACTATTTTGTAAACTATGTTATTGTAAGACTTCTGTTGTTTTTACTCTGGTGTATCTATTTGAATAAACTATTGTAATACTATAATGACTCTGTAATGTGATCCTGCTCAGAAATCATGGATGATTCGGGGTTCACCGAGGACACCCGACAGTCTTCTTAAGTTACCGGGAACATATGCATAGATGTCAAAGGTCGTTGGACAGTGATAGGTGCATGTGGACCCTATAATTTAGGAGGTTCTGCCACAGAATGGTATCAGAGCGATCGTTACAAAGTTTTTGTTGTATTGGTTTACAAAAATTTCAAAACAATTTGGGATGACTAAACTTAACTTGTTAATTTGGTCCAAATTGCTTCTGACTTATCTTATCTCTTTCTCACCATTCCTTATTTGATTAAAAAGGTTTTGTGTGGTGGAGTAGTAATCTTACTATGCCCTATATAAAACAAATGTTGTTTATGTGCATTATGAGCTTTGATGATTTTGTTCGTAAGAACGATTCATGCATCATGATTAATTCACTCGTTACTTCCTTCACCTCTGAGTCTGGAGTTGAGTAGTGAGTCTGGTTTGAGTAATGTAGTCCATCCTAGCTGCTCTTTAGACTTTGATCAAATGGTCTTACTTGGATTAAATTAGCTTTCTACAGTATGGCTCATACCAAGATGACGCCCCGTAAGTTCACTGGACCCAAAGGAGTTCCTCGTCACCAACTTGCCCCTAGAAATGACGGTGCTAGCAGTAGCAGCTCTAGGCCTGATCCCCAGGCAGAGATACAGAGGATTTTTGCAGAGTTAGCACAAGCTACTAGAGATAGGGCTTTGGGTGCCATATAGGTAGGAGAATTACAGAATCAATTGAGGCGTCTCACCACCGCACATAGGAACTGCGAACGTATGTTAGTTCTTACGGTGGAAGGAAGGAATGAAGCTTGGCATAGGGAGAATGTAGCTAGAGCTAGAACTCATGAGCTAGAATTCTATGTAGAAGATTTAGAAGAACATAATACTTATCTGCATGAGGAAGTTCATAGGCTTAGCAATCTACTAGATCCAAATCATGAACCCCAAGCTAATGCCATGGACCCCGGTGTCATCCTTGCCGATGATGACGAATCAGAAGAGGAAGAAGAAGATCCTATAGAATTAGTAATGATCGATGAAAGTGATAATGAAGGCGGTAATATTTCCAGAATGGATACCGAGCCTGAAGTTTGAAGTGATCAAGGAAAGGAGTAGAGTTGTATAATAGTTAGTTCTAGTTAAAGTTAAGTAGTTTTGTTTAGATTCATGCAGGTTTGTGTTTATATTAGTAAGCTCTATGTAATGTGTCTGGAGTAAGCTTTTGTGCAATTTAATAAAGACTTGTGAATAAAGTTTGGTTTGTTATGAGCAGATACGTCGTACGTGGGGTTCGTATATTTTGGGAACTTCATAAGATGAGGACGGTATTCTAGATCCGCCACCAGTTCCAACAAATTTGGCTGATGCTATAACCGCACTTGTCAATGTGACGGCCAAAAATTCTCGTTTGCTTCATGAGATAGCTCAGAGCAATCAGAATCAGATGTAAGGAAACCGTGGTCGCCACCATAACAGATAGGAGGCTACATATGTTGATTTTACAGACACAAGACCACCAGTGTTCACCAAGGCAGATGAACCATTGGAGGCTGATGATTGGCTTCGAACTATGGATCAGAAATTTGATCTTATTCCATGCACGGAGTATCAGAAACCTGCATTTGCCGCCCAGCAACTTCGAGGAGCAGCAAGTGCTTGGTGGGCAAACTTAGTGGCTATGCAACTAGCTGGCATTCCAATAACTTGGGCTGAGTTCCATACTACCTTCAGAGCCCATTATATCCCTGAAGGAGTTATGGCTATGAAGCTGGATGAGTTCCTTGCTTTGAAGTAAGGGGATCAAACCGTGATGCAGTATGTGGGAAGATTCAATCACCTGCCACAATATGCATCTGAACATGTCAATACTGATGCCAAGAAGAAGAGGTGGTTTATGAGAGGTCTGAATACCAAATTGCAGACTATGATGACAACTTGTACTAATGTCACTTATCATGAGGCAGTAAATATTGTAATTGCTTCAGAGGCAAAGTATTGGTAGCATAAGGAGCTCAAGAAGAAAAAGAGTATGCCGTCTGGATCTTTTGGGGGAAATCAAAAGAGGCAGAGGGTGATTTATCATCCAGTAAATCATAATCGTCCTTATCATCCGCCACAGTTCCAAGCCGGGCAACAGTCAAATGTCTGTCCTGCTATAACCCAACCGAATTCACAACAGACCAATGCTCCTAGTGGCAATGCTCCAATGTCCCAGGGTCACAATTATCCGTGTTACAATTGTGGAAGGACTGGTCATTTCTCCAGGGAATGTCCATATCCCAAGCAGGCTAATCAAAATTATTAGAAGGCCCCTGCCAATCAGCAACAGGGTTAGGCACCAAACAAGAACCCCAATCAGAATGCTCAGAAGGACAAAGATGAGAGGAAGACAGGACGGGTGTTCTATATTCAAGTTGGAGAAATATCGGAAGGGGAGCCAGTGATGATGGGTATGTTTCATGTTGCCAATCACCCTGCAGTTATACTTTTTGATTCAGGTGCATCTCATTCATTCATCAATAGAACATTTGTGGTAAAGCATGAAATTTCAATTGGGGCAACAAAGGAAAATTTCTTTATATAGTCGCCCGGGGGACGACTATGTACTAAGGAAATGGTATACCAGGTACCCATAAACCTGGGTGGGCATATTTTTCCCACTACCATGATTATCCTTAAGGATCAGGATATAGATGTAATCTTGGGAATGAATTGGATGTATCAGCATAAGGCTGTTATAGATGCTTTGAATAGGACATTAAGGGTGAGTTTGCCTGATAATAATTCTCAACTTCTCATCCAACTTCCAACCTTAAGAAGATCAGTGGGCAAGGTTTGCGCAACTGCTGTCAAAGAGATTAGAGATATCCCGGTAGTGTGTGAATTTCTGGATGTGTTTCCTGAAGATTTACCCGTTCTACCACCTGATAGGAATGTATAGTTTAACATAGAGTTGCAACCTGGAACAGCTCCGATTTCTCAGAGAGCTTATAGGATGCCACCTAAAGAATTGGTCGAGTTGAAGACTCAGTTGCAAGAATTGATTGAGAAGGGGTTTATCCAACCTAGTTCATCACCTTGGGGATATCCGGCAATTTTTGTGAAAAAGAAAGATGAGACCCTGAGGTTGTGTCGACTATCGTCCATTGAATGAAGTGACCATCAAGAATAAGTATCCCTTACCTCGGATAGATTTGCTTTTTGATCAATTGGCCGGAGCCAAAGTTTTCTCCAAGATAGATTTGAGGTCAGGATATCACCAAATCAAGATAAAGTCGGAAGATATTCCCAAAATGGCATTTACCACTAGATATGGATTATATGAATACTTGGTAATGTCTTTTGGTTTGACAAATGCTCCAGCTCATTTCATGTATCTGATGAATTCAGTATTCATGCCTGAGCTAGACAAGTTTGTAGTGGTGTTTATTGATGACATCCTAGTATATTCCAAGAATAAGAAAGAACATGCGAAACATCTCAGAATTGTTCTGACCCGCTTGAGAGAACATCAACTATATGCCAAGTTCAGCAAGTGTGATTTCTGGCTTAAGGAAGTACAATTTCTTGGACATGTCTTGTCAGTTGAAGGCGTTGCAGTTGATCCAAGCAAAGTGAAGGATGTGCTTGATTGGAAATCGCCAACCACAGTTCATCAAGTTCAGAGTTTTCTGGGATTGGCGGGGTATTACTGTCGGTTTATCCTAGATTTCTCTAAAGTATGAAAGTCCATAACTGAATTGTTGAGGAACCAAGTCAAGTTTGTCTGGTCATCTGATTATGAAGAGGCTTTCCAGGCTTTGAAGAGACTGTTGACTACTGCACCAGTATTAGCCCAACGTGATATCGAGAAGCCATTTGATGTTTATTGTGATGCTTCGGGTATTAGTATTGGATGTGTATTGATGCAAGAAGGCCGAGTCATTACCTATGCATCCAGGCTACTTAAGCAACATGAAGAACACTATCCGACTCATGATTTGGAGTTAGCAGCTATGGTCCATGCTCTGAAGATTTGGCGGCATTACCTACTAGGTAATACGTGCCATATTTATACAGACCACAAGAGCTTAAAGTATATCTTTACTTAGTCAGAGTTGAATATGCGACAAAGAATATGGTTAGAACTGATTAAAGATTATGACTTGGAAGTACATTATCACCCCGGTAAAGCAAATGTGGTTGTAGATGCCCTCAGTCGCAAAAGTTATTGCAATTGTCTAGTAGTAAGAACAATGGGTTTGACTTTATGTCAAGAAATGGAGAAGTTAAATGTAGAAGTAATTCAACAAGGTAGTTTGACCAACATAATTGTTGAAGCCACTATTCGAGATCAAGTTATTGTTGCTCAGAAAGAAAACCAGGGTATAGCCCATATCAAAGAAAGGGCCAGGAATGGAAAAGCAGAATGCTTCAGCATAGATGATGAAGGTGTGTTATGGTTCAAGGATCGCCTGGTGGTACCAAAGGTTCCTGAGTTGCGGTAGTCAATTTTAGAAGAGGCACATGCTACGAGGTTATCTATCCATCCGGGAAGCAACAAGATGTACCATGACTTGAAGCAAAGCTTTTGGTGGACTAAAATGAAAATAGAGATTGCTAGATACATAGCAAAGTGTGATACTTGTCAAAAGGTGAAAGCTATACATTTGAGGTCTGCTGGTGAATTACAACCATTACCTATTCCATCTTGGAAGTGGGAGGACATAAGTATGGATTTTATTGTTGGTCTACCCAAGACATCAAAGGGATTTGACTCAATATGGGTTATTGTAGATCGACTAACCAAATCAGCACATTTTCTTCCAGTTCAGAATACATATCCCACTATACGGTATGCCAAGATGTATTTAGAGCGAATTATGAGTCTCTATGGAGTACCCAAGACTATTGTGTCCGATAGAGGTACACAGTTTGTCTCCAGTTTTTGGAAATGGTTGCATTCTTCATTGGGTACCAAACTACTATATAGTACAGCTTATCATCCACAGACTGATGGACAGACTAAGAGAGTCAATCAAGTACTTGAAGATATGTTAAGGTGTTGTGTCCTTAACTATTCCAATAAGTGGGATGAATGCTTACCTTTGGCCGAGTTCTCATACAACAATAGTTATCAGGAAAGCATTAGAATGGCTCCATTTAAAGCACTCTATGGCCGTAGATGCAGAACATCGCTAAGTTGGTCTGAGCCTAGAGAAAGAAGATTCTTTGGGGTTGACCTTGTGAAAGAAACAGAAGACAAGGTTAAGCAAATACTAAGTAATTTGAAGATAGCTCAATCCCGACAAAAGAGTTATGCGGATAGACGACGTAGACCATTGGTGTTTAACAAAGGAGATTTTGTATATCTGAAAGTATCACCAATGAAGGGAGTTACCCGTTTTGGTGTTAAAGGAAAGTTGGCACCACGATATATTGGACCATTTCAAATTTTGGAGAGGTATGGAAAAGTGGCATATCACTTGAAATTACCAGAACATCTCGTAGCTGTACATGATGTGTTCCATGTTTCTCAATTGAAGAAGTGTTTCCGAGTACCTGAGCAGAATGTTGAGGTTGAAGGAGTGGAACTTGAACCAGATTTGACTTATTCCGAATATCCTATCCGAGTTTTGGATCAGAAAGATCGTGTTACTCGAAGAAGAACAATCAAGTTCTACAAGATACAATGGAATCAACATTCAGAAGAAGAAGCTACTTGGGAATCAGAAGATTACTTATTAGAAAAATTTCCAGAGTTTCTTGCGTCAATATAGAGTAATGTTAGTTGAGCTAGGTTGTTACAAATTGTGTTTTGTAAAGGGACCTTAGCTGTTTTATGGACAAATTTTGGATGTTTTTGGACTGACACATTTCCTTTTCCATTACTTACCCTATGGCTTTGAATCTCGGGGCGAGATTTCTTTTAGGGGGAAGGATTGTAACACCCCGGGTGTTTAAATATTAAAAACAGGACATGTCATCATATGCATTGCAAGGCATTGGTCATATTGCAAACTTTGATATGCATTCACTAAAACAAGTTTACATTTATGTTATGAGTGTTGAATTGAATTGTTTGAATCAAGTTCAAAATTTGGTTTGGATTTGAATTTTCGAGAAAACCCTGATTTTCAGCATTTAAATCCTACCCTGAAAACTCATTTCAAAATCTAAGCATATTTTGGGGTTGAGCCAAAAAGCAAAAGTGTAGAGCTTGTCAAGTTATACAAAGTTTGTTTTTGGAGTTTTCAAAGTTGTTATGAAAAATTTGAAGTAATTCGAAAAGGCGTAAATCGTTAAATATTCCCTATTTGAATTCAAAAGTTCATTTCAAAATATAGACTGAATTAGGGGGTGGTTATAAAAGCAAAGTTGTAGAACTTTTGATTTTGAACAACTTTTATTTTTGGAGATTTTTGAGTTGTTATACAAATTTGGGAGTAATTTGAATTTGAAAACGAATGGCAATTCTGTAATTTCTGTGAACAGTGTTCACCGCCTAAGCTACATTGCCGGCGACCTTCGGTTCGCTTCCAGGCGCGCGCGTGGACGTCCTCGGCTTCGTGCTAGCATGGAGAAGTCTCCTGCGTGGCTTCCTTGTGCTTCTGAGCCGCGCTATTTAGCCTTGGTCGTCGCCGTTTGCCCCCGCTCCCTTGCTCTGTTTTTCCAGTCGCCGCCGCCATAGCTCCGGCGAGCTCGCATCGCCTCCCCAGCGCCGTTGCCGTCCCGGTAAAGGCCGTCCTAGCTCTGTCTCTTCCTTGCGAACCCAGCTAGCTAACCTTGGTCGCCTAAAATTGCCGAGAACCCGCTGTCCACGTCTTTCTTCCTCGCGGCCGGCAACCTCACCGCCGCGGGCGTGTCATCATGGCTAGAGCCCTCCGGTGAGCCGTTGCCCTTGATCGGTGTACCTATGGCTTCGTCTCGATGCCGTGGTGCTAAATACCTTGTTGATTTATCGTTTTGCCCACCATAGTCACCGGAACACCGCCGTCGACAAAGTCTGCTCCACTGTGACCGCTGTCAACGTCGACCCGCGTCACCGTAGCTTCTCCGGTCTCGTTCTTTGCTCCAACATGATCGTGGTGAGCTGCTGAATCTTCCCATGTCTTTTGTTTGACCTCTACCGGCCTTGTTTCGCCAGCATAGCGCTGCCATGTCATCACGTCCGCCATGGCCGGCGCAAGCCTCGAATCGTGTCGTGATTGAGTTAGCTAGTGTCTCCAATCGATGCGCCATGTTGTTGCGAGTGATTTGGTACTTTGGCCGTCGCCGTTGGACTCGTCGTCGGCGAGTTAGCGTCGGTCAGCGCCGTCATCGTCGCGGTCAGAGCTGGAGGTTAGGGATGACAGGTGGGACCCGATGTCAGTGACTCAGCGTTCAAATGGAATTTTTCTATTTTCAGATTTGAATGAATACTGATGTAATTTGTTATTTTTGTGTAGATTGATTTAGAGCTCCAAAAATTATGAAAATTTTTGTGTGACCTCTCTGTGATGTAAATTATTTAACAAAAATATGAAATGTTATTTTTAGCACTTTTTGAATGTGATGAAAATTGCTCAATTTATTAATAAATGGATTTCCATGATTTTTCTAGGCTTATTTAATTGTCCGAAAATTATGAAGTTTGTTTTGCCACTTACTTATCATGTAATGAACATTTACAAAAATTTTGAGATCAATTAGAATAAGTTGATTTATTTCATAATTTTGAATTAAATAATTAATTCATAAAAGCAAATAGTAATCTTTTATGATTTAGGTTTTGATTGAATTTTGGATTGAGTGATGACCTTGGGTCATTAGTTCGTAATGATCCTTGGAAATTGATTTAGGATTGCGAAAAGGTTTAGTTGGTTTGACTTACAACTGTACCGCGAAGGAAAGTTGTATTCGAATTGTTAATTTTTGCATCCATCATCAAGCATCATGTTTCGTGTTCCGCATCATGTTAAACATGGCATTGTTACTACGTGTAGTGAACGAAGGTGAACACGTGGAAGTTAATCAAGTTACGGAGGAGGTTAATCCGTCTGTTGAGGTCGGATCGAATACTTGTGGAACATCGCAAGAACCGGACTTTTCCGTCAACGAAGGCAAGCCCCGGATGCATACAACCCTACCTTGTGTTTTACAAATTAATTTCGCTTTTGTTTTCTGTACTGCATTAAGTGATTAGGAGTTAAGTAAAAGCCTAATTGGTATATTACCAACATTGTTTTTCCCGTACCTACCTTGTTACCCCTTTATGTCATAAATGTCTAGTTATGCTTAGCCATGCTTAGACAGGTCAAAGTCGGGTGATTACCTGTCACCTGTAGGTTTTAAATGGATCTTTGGTTACTTATGTTATCATGTGATATGAGCATGGGAAGTAATAAATCTAGACCGGACGGACTCGGTGTGTGTGAGCCATAAGACATGGAGGTCTTGTGAGCGGATTCTTTCCGTCTGTGTCGGTTAAGGTCCGTACTGTTGTTGAACTATGTGCGGTGAGACTTTGTACTACTAACCACATACTCCGGTAAGCCTTAACTTGGCTATTCTATTACGAGGATGGCTACTCGCGCACTAGGAGTGGAGAGATGGCGGGAATAGCGTGTACCCACATGGCAATGGGCTGGATTGGTGGAGTACTGTATTCTTGGGTGGCGCGGACCTGTTCTTGTTTTAGAGGATCCAAGAATAGATTGGTATATGTAGCTCGGGGACCTGCATATGTCGTGTGGTCTGGAATCCCCAGCTGGGTTATAATCGGTTCGAATCGTCGTTGCTCCTCGGTTATGGAGACTCACTTCTCTGTTCATCATCGTAGTATTAATAACTGGAACTTGAGTAAGCTTTGAGAAGGTGTTGAATATGAAGTTTCATGATCTCAATACGGATCATGTCATCTTTGTATATGATTTATGAAGTTTTAAATGTCTAAATAAAGAATTTTGTTAAAGAGCTTTTTCGCAAAAGAACTTTGATTATTGCTAAAGCCATACCTTGAATCCCTGAGCCTGCGTTCTATTACTTCTTATTTCGGTTAAGTCTTGTTGAGTACTTTTGTACTCAGGGTTCGTTGACCCTTGTTGCAGGTGAGCCTCATGAACAGATCTGTTTTGGATCGTGCTGCATGAGAAGTAAATGTGTGGCCCGTGGGCAGGGCAGTTTCATTGTGTGTTTTGTATTATATTATAATGCGACTCCACTATTTCGTTTTATAATAATCATCGAACTTAGTTGTGATGTTTGAAACTACTGTTTTGTAAACTATGTTATTGTAAGACTTCCGCTGTTTTTACTCTGGTGTATCTATTTGAATAAACTGTTGTAATACTACAATGACTCTGTAATGTGATCCTGCTCGGAAATCGTGGATGATTCAGGGTTCCCCGAGGACACCCAACAGTCTTCTTAAGTTACCGGGAACATATGCATAGATGTCGAAGGTCGTTGGACAGTGACAGGTGCATGTGGGCCCTATAATTTAGGAGGTTCTGCCACATTTTGTTAGTCACTCCTTGGAGGGGGTTCATGCTTATTGATGGGGAAACCTTAGCGGCCCTAACTTGTTAGACGAACCTTTGAAAGGCTTCATAGTGAACCCTACCAGCCTTCCTTGGTAGTGGGTCAAGAGGTTGGCCGCCTCGGGTGAAAGGGTAAATCACGACTCACAGTGAAAGTGTACAACCTCTGTAGAGTGTAAAACTAGTATATCAGCCGTGCTCACAGTCATGAGTGCCCTTGGACCCTTACAGAATAGATGATGAACACTGATGATAAAGATGCTCATTAATGGTTAATTGTTTATGCTATTCATTATTCATGTTTACTTGATCATGTGTTTATATGGGCTTGTGATAAACTTGTTGCTACTCCTATGCTAAAATTGTGATAATTAAAAGTTAATTGCAGTTGAACTAGTGTCATCCTTTTGAGCCTCATGAACCCCATGTTATATTTATTGAGTATGACATGTACTTATGCTTGCTTTACTTTTTAAATCTTTGGAAAAATCCTAGATGGGTACCAGATTGCTAGAGTTTGGAGGAATTAGGCTTGTGATCAACCAGTCAGTTCTCCCTATGGAATTGGAGTCTTCACCCGAAGATCGGAGTTGTCTTTCCACTATTTTTTGTCTAAGGTTATATCCTTTATACTAAGTATGTTATATATTAAGCATTGTCTATTGATATTACCTTTATTTGTAGCTATATGTGAGATTTGACTTCTTGGGCTCACATATGGTGTGTATCTGGTTTTGTCCTTAAAACCAGGTGCTATAGTACCAATATAAACTTATATCCTTTACTTGAAGGTGAAAAAATCAGGCCAATTAAATCAATTCCCCAACCTCGAAATGGCCATGGTTTAATTATTGGATTCATAGCCGATGCAGGCGATTTTTGAATATTACCAAAACATTGACAATCTTGACACCCCTTGTAATATTCAAAACAATCTTCTAGTATTGTTAGCCAGAAATTTCTAGACCTACGAATAATCCATTTCATCTTATAAGCCGATTGATGAGCTCCATATATCGCATCAACACTTTAGCTTCTTCTTGATTTAAGCATTTAAGCAACACATCATCGACTGTCTTGTAATATAACTGATCATCTAATAAAACATACTTAGTCGATTTATACTTTAGTTTCCTGGTAACCTTCCGTGATAGATTCTTAAGGTAATCAGCTATTTCAACTCTCCAATCATTAGTCAAGGTTTCACTGCTTGAGATCTCTTAAAACACTCGATAACCTAACACACTCTAAGCTAACCAATTAGCCTCTTGATTCTATGCTCTTGGAATATGCTAAAGAGAAATATGGGGAAACTCCTTGAGTAACCTCTAGCATTCATCATAGTATCCCCTCATAATATCATCTTTACATTCATATAGGCCGATCAATTGATTAATAACTAACTGTAAATCTCCAAATACTTCAATTGACTCGGCCTTTACTTCATGAAGAAGTTGAAGTCCCTTAAGAATAGCTTCATATTCTGCTTGATTATTGGTAGTCATTGGTTTAATTAGAATGGCAAACTCAAAACTTGCCCCCCAAGGTGAAACAATAATAATACCAATGCCACCACCTTGCCTGCATGATGATCCATCACAGAACAATGTCCAAGGTATTAGTTCTACATAGTCAATACTTGGTTTATGATGCTGAGTAATAAAATCGGCTAAACTGCTTTAGCCGATTTGTACCTCAAGTCAAACTCTGATAATGTAAGAATCCACTTTCTCAGTCTTCCATTTAATATTGGTATTGATAACATGTGCTTGATCACATCAGCTTTAGACACAACTGTACACAACTTAGTGCAAGAGAAATATAAGCATAAGCATAACTTTTCAATAGAAGAATATCTTATTTCTGGATCCAAAAGTCTTCTACTTAGACAGAAAACAAGTCGTTCTTTTCCTTCAAACTCTTGCATTAAGGCCGATCCAATTGTTTCGCTATCGGCCGACACGTACAACTTAAAAGGTTTACCTTGCTGATGAGGGACCAGCATAGGTGGACATTTTATATATTCTTTTATCTTCTCAAATGCCTTTTATTGTACGTCTCCCCCATTTAAATTCTTGATCATTTTTCAACTTCAGCAAAGGAGAAAATGGCAGAACCCTTTCTGACATATTTGAAATAAACCTTCTGATAAAATTAATTTTACCAAGCAAAGATTGTAACTCTATTTTAGTAGTCGGGGGTACTGCCTCATCAATTGCTTTCATACTTTTTTGACCAATTTCAATTCCTCTCTCGTGGACCATAAAATCTAAAAATTGACTAGCTGATACTCCAAAGGCACACTTATTAGGATTCATCTTTAAACCATGTTTTCTTGTGCACTCCAAGTCTCCCACAAATTAGCTAGAAGTTCTTTGTACCCTTTGGATTTCACCACCACATCATCAATGTAGATTTCAACAATTCTGCCGATTAACTTATGAAAAATATAATTCATTGCCCTCTGATAAGTTGCACCAGCATTCTTCAAACCAAAGGCCATCATAACCCATTCAAATAAGCCGATTGCGCCAGGGCACCTCAAAGCTATTTTTGCTAGGTCTTCCTTATCCATAAAAATTTGATAATATCCTGCATTGTCGTCCATAAAACTAATAACCTTGTGCCCGGCTATTGCATCTACCAACATATTGGCTATTGGCATCGGATAACCATCCATGGGTGTAGCTTTGTTCATATCTATAAAATCGATGCAAACTCTTAACTTCCCATTTTTCTTATACATAGGAACAACAATTGATATCCACTCTACATAATGGCATGGCTAGATAAATTTTGCTTCTAGTAATCTTTCAGTCTCCTTTTTGATATCATCAAGAACATTTGGGTTAAATCTCTTTGGAGCTTGTTTAAATGGCCAATATCTAGGTTTGATTGGCAACCGATGTTCAACAATTGATCGATCTAGACCAGGCATCTCATAATATTCCCAAGCAAAACGATCTTTAAATTCCTTTAATAAATCTATCAACTCTCATTTATACTCAGGATCCAACTTAGCACTTACATATGTCGGCCTAGGCCTATCTCCAGAACCAATATCTATCTCCTCTAATTCATCGGCCGACGTAAAGCCATGTCCTAGTTTACCATATGTACCATCTATTGGATTATCTATTAAAAAAACTCTCAGAGCCGATTGCTTGGATCGACTGTTGGCTTTCATCATTGATCTTAATGAAGCCTCCTTCCCATCGCTTGCTAAAAAAACTCTTGAAATCTTCTAATTTCCAATACATTGGGTCAGTTGTTGCTATACTCATAGAATCATCAGCATGAACCAGCTCAACATCATCTCCATGCCACTGAATCAAGCATTGATGCATAGTCGATGGTACACAACAATTTGCATGAATCCAATCACGACCAAGGAGTAAACTGTATGAACCCTTTTTCCATCAATGACAAAGAATGTAGTGAGCAAAGTCTTACTTCCAATTGTTAATTTAATGTTTATTGCCTCCCTAGTCTTGGATGCATTACACCTAAAATCCTTAAGCATCATGTCAGTCTCAATCAAATCTCCTGGTCCCTTACCAAGCTTGCGGAAAGTAGTATAAGGCATAAGATTAATAAAAACACCTCCATCCACCAACATTTTGTTCATCGGCTTCCCATCAACAAAACCTTTCACATATAAAGCCTTCAAGTGTCGATGCTTGACTGGTTTATCAAATATAGCTTGTTGTATCACTGTCAATTTGGCAACCATCTCCTCATTCCGATTCATCAAAATCTGAATAGACTTGATTTGCTAGAGCTCTAAATTCTGATGGTAAAAGAAAAGTCATTTGAATATTAGCCGATGGTTGACCTTTATCGGCTGTTTGTTTAGCACGCCATACTTGAGGTTTACCAGATTTCTGAGCATGTTCTAGCACTCTATTCCATAGGCGTTGTATCCTTCTTTTCTGACTTCTTGTTAAACCTCCTAGACACCATTGCCCTTCCTGCCAAACATACTCTTCCTCATCACCTTCTTCTTCATAATCAGCCCAATTTTGATAACAACTCGCTTCCCAAGTCGATCATGAACACTTCTATTTTTCAAGTGTCGATCCATATTATCATGATGATACTTAATTCGAGCATGGATAGACCGGCGGTTGGCTTGAGATTACCTAAATTCCTAATATTGTTCACTACACTCTGGGCAATTATTTCTAGTAGGCAATTTCAAACCTTCATTCCAACAATGTCTGAAAAAGGACAATTCTAATGTAATTCAGCTTGTTCTCTTTCATACCTCTCCTCTTTTCATTGACGCTGATATTATTTCTCTTCTAACCAATGCTGATAATCTTTTTCTTTCTGCCATTGCCATTTATTCAATAAAATTTGAGATGTAACACGTGGCCTCATCGCCCTGTTTCTTGATGTCTCTCCCTGCTCATATCGGCTCTTCTATTGGTCATGATGTCTTTTAATTTCTCTATATTCATCAGCCGATATTTGTATCTCTGGATCAACTGTTCCAGTTTCTTTGGCCCTACTTGATGTTAGAACTTTAGTTTTCCCTTTGAGTAACTTAGCATCAACCATATTTTGATCTTTTGGGAAAGGATTATCATCAACTTTCATCTTCCGAGGTGTATCAAATTTAAGCTTCCCTTGCTGAATAGCCCTCTATATATGTTGCTAGAAAATTCTGCACTCATTAGTAGAATGAGAAGTAGTGTTATGAAATTTGCATAACTTCTTATTCTTCAACTGATTAGGAGGTAATATAACATGATTGGCGAGCAATTTGATCTGTCCTTTCTTAAGCAAGAAATCAAAGAGTTTGACTGATTTTATGACGTCAAAATCATAACTTTCTTCAACTTCTTTTCCCCAAGGATTTAGAACCATCACTATCTTCTTACCCCAATTCCATTCAGCTACAGCAATCTCCTCTTCTTCATCATCCTCACCATCATCATCAACTAAATATGGATTATAAGCTTCAGTAATTGTGGCATTATTCTAGAATCGGATATCTCTGCGCATATTCTAGAATTGGCTATTAAGTGCTGCCACCCGTTGAGCCAACTGACCTAAATTGTCAAACTCTTGCCCAAGCAGTTTTTCTCTCCATGTTGGCAACATTCCTCGAACAGCCAAAGCAGCTAGCTGATCATCAGTCAGATTCAATAAAAACCACAAATTTCTTATTTCTCAGAACCTCTGAAGAAACTCAGCACCCGATTCATTAGTTCTTTGCCTTATGGTTGTCAAATCTGTGACTTTCCTTTCTCCTATCCTAGTATAAAAATATGTATGAAATTTCTTCTCCAGATCAGTCTAATTGGCAATAGAATTAATTGGTAACAATAAAAACTAGGTGAAAGCTGGTCCTGACAGGGACAAAGAGTAGAAACGAACTCGATGAGCTTCCTCAATGGATGCCTCACCCAACTAAGTAAGATACCGATTGACATGTTCTATTGTACTTGTACTATCTTGACCAGTGAACTTAGCAAATTCTAGAAGTTTGTAATTTGTAGGAAGAGCAACCAAATCATACCACTCTGGATATGGACGTTTGTATGAAAAGGTTTGCCCTTTTGGTTTTAAACCGAATTGATTCTTCATCATTTCAGTTAATATGAGCAACAACTCATCAGCATTTGAATTTGGATTTCTTTGCAATTGTTGACCCATCTGCGGATTAAAATTTTGGGTACCTTGATACCCTAGATTTGGGACCATATGAAGGGTATTATAATCTGTGACATAATGATATCCTTGTGGAATCTCTATCTGTTGAGTCCTTTGCTGATTTGTTGCTTGAAGTCTCTGATTGTAAATGTTGGGATCTATATCTCTATGAATCCTTTGAACTAATGATGTTATTTTTGAGCCGACGGCAGTATTTGGCCTGGTGTGCCAAAATTAATCATTTGATTCTAAACTTGCCCCGCTGGTTGTTGCACATGTTGCACTGATGATCCAGGATTATACTGTATTTGTTTAGTAGTAGTACCCTAAACTTACTTAGATGAGCTCTGAACTGCCTGGACATCACCATTGCCAGCTAGTGCTACTTCTTGATGGCTAATACCGGCATGATTAGTCCCCTAAGTCGACGGATGTGCAACATTGTAATAAGCCAGTCCAATCTAATCAATTGGATATCCATGAAACACCTCTGTCATGGTTTTGTGGAACGTGTTCAAGAAAGTTGTATTATGATTCAGCATGGCATCATGAACAGATTTATTGACAGCATCTACAAAGAAACGCCTATCATCAGCTTCATCTGTGTCGACTGTCCATGTATCAAAACTCTTAGTAGTGGATATTTCTGAACAACTTTATTGTCATGTGTCTTGGTGTAGTTCAACAAACACTTATTCTGAAACTCCTCTATAGCTTTACTAATGACATCTTTATCCTCACCAGGTAAGTCTTCATAACCCACCAAAAGAATGTCCCTATTATTGTGAGCTGCCATGATGATTGTGGTCCTACCAGGCGCGCTAAAAAGTGTGTTGGCACAAAAATGTGGCGATGCGATCAACACACTGCAAGTCGGACGATCTGAGAGAAGTCAACCTAGAGATCTGCTTGGCTTCAACAAAAATGGTTGAGGCCACCCTTGGTGCCGCCATGTTCTGGCCTCACCAGGTTGGTAGCAGTTCCCAAACCACCGCGGGTGAACTCACCTTGATGAGTAGCCCCCAAAGCGCCCATCTTTTGGCCGTAGAGGGACTAGATGTCGTAGCCCCTGACCGCCTCACTAGCATGCCCACAAGTTAGAGCACCGCCATGTCGAGGACATTCTCGATGATCCTAGCTACCTCGCATCACGAGGAGGGGCCATTGATGTTTGCCGTGACCCTACGCACCCCGCCGGCTAGTCAGTTTGAGGAAAAGCCTCTGCCTAAGCCCTAAGAGTCGTGCCTAGTGCCCTAGCCATGCTCACTAGAGCACCAGGAAGCGGAAGGACCCCCACCGGGGCCTTATCAAGCCCCAGACTCCTTCACCGCCGTCCCCGCGCCACCGTGAGCCACCAGGCCACCATTGCCGGTCGCTTAGAAACCCAAGCCGCCGCCTTTTAGCCCCTCGGTGGTTTTGCCTCGAAGCCGTGATGATGTGGATGTCCTAGTTGCCCAGCTAGGCCACCGTATTGCTCGACCGAGCGAGCTCACCGGTAGCAGAGGTGCCGCCGTGGGAGAGAAAGAGGGAGGAGGAGGAGGAGGCAGCATTGCCATGGGCATGTTCCACCATGAGCAAAGGAGAGAGAGGGGTGAGTGGACCTGTTCCACCGTGGACCAGCCTGTGATCCATGGTGCACTAGCCCCACGCCCACCGTGAGCCGACCCCGTGGACCGAGCCCAGTAGAAGCCCATGCATGCCCTGTGGCTAGCCTGGCCGATCACCACGTGTCCAGGCCGGCCGTTGGGCACTGATGCATGGATGGACGCCACATCCATGATCCGGGGCACCTCGGACCCCTCCCCCAACCATGTCACGCTGCTGCTGATGCCCGCTGCCATAGCCCCATACCATGATGCCACCATGGCCCCTTTTTGATCGGACGCCGCTTGAATTGGGAGCGCCAGCGCCCATGCGATCACCCCGCGCTCCCAAAACAAAAACCTAGAGGCCATATTGGCCCTACACGTACTCCCTCTGCCCTTCCCTGCCATTCGCCGCCCGCCATGGGTGAGCTCGGGGTATAAAAGCCCCTTCCTAGTACCCTAGCCACTCTCCTATCCACCCTGCCGCCACTAGTGGCTTCACCCGCCACGCCAAGCCAGAGAAGAGGACGATAAGGGAGGAGAAGAAGGAATGGGGGAAAAGTGCTGTTGGCCAGAGCTGATCGCCGTCGTGGAGTCGCTACTAGAGCCGAAGACGCCACCTCGATCGGCTACATCAGTGTAGCTGCTCGGGCACAGCACTGCACCACCTTGCCATAGCCCCACCTCATCACCACACCACTACCCAGCACCCCCACACCGACGGTGAGCCCTGACCCCCTCTTGTCCACCATCATGTGTTCGCCATGATCACCGCCACATTCTCTCCACCTAGGAGAGGCAAAGGCCAAGCCTTTAGGCTCCGCACCACACTACACATGCCGAAGCACGTACATGGCCAAGAACCTAGCCTTACCGAGCCTCGGGCGCTCAGGAACGCTGGTGTGCCCCTGCTGCGCACTACACAATCGCTATGGTCGAGGCCACCCTTCGTGCCGCCATGTTCTGGCCTCACCAGGCCAGTAGCAGTTCCCAAACCACCGCGGGTGAACTCACCTTGATGAGTAGCCCCCAAAGCGCCCATCTTTTGGCCATAGAGGGCCTAGATGTCGTAGCCCATGACCGCCTCACCAGCATGGCCGCAAGTTAGAACACCGTCGTGTCGAGGACATTCCCGATGATCTTGGCTACCTCGCATCACGAGGAGGGGCCATCGATGTTCGCCGTGACCCCACGCACCCCGCCGACTAGTCGGTTGGAGGAAAAGCCCCTGCCTTGCCCCTGTTCATTGAAGTTGTGCGCTCGTCGGAGTTCCGCCCCGTGCTTGTGCCGCGGAGTAGACTCTGTCGTGCCCTTTGGTCATCGTCGGCAAGCCCTTTGGCTATCTAGTGACCCCAATTGTAGGAAAAGAGACACCTTTGGCTCCGTTGGAGATCGTAGAGTCCTCGCCACAACTCACCGTCACTGTCGAGTCACTGCCATCGTGGCCAGCCCTGCCTAAGCCCTAAGAGCCACGCCTACTGCCCTAGCCATGATCACTGGAGCACCAGGAAGCGGAAGGACCCCCATCAGAGCCTTGTCAAGCCCCAGACTCCTTCACCACTGTCCTCGCGCCACCGTGAGCCACCAGGCCACCATTGCCGATCGCTTAGAACCCCAAGCCACAGCCTTTTAGCCCCTCGGTGGTTTTGCCTCGAAGCCATGATGATGTGGATGCCCCTGGTTGCCCTGCTAGGCCACCGTATTGCTCGATCGAGCGAGCTCACCGCCGGTGGAGGTGCCACCATGAGAGAGGAGGGAGGAGGAGGCAGCAGTGTCGTGGGCACGTTCCACCATGAGCAAAGGAGAGAGAGGGGTGAGCGGACCCGGTCCACCGTGGATTAGCCTGTGGTCCACGGTGCACCAGCCCCACGCCCACCGTGAGCCGACCTCGTGGACCGAGCCCAGTAGAAGCCCATGCAAGCCACATGGCTAACCTGGCCGATCGCCACGTGTCCAGGTTGGGTCGGCCCAACCCAGCCCAATCCGGCCCATGACCCGGCCCACTGAGCCCAGTCAAGCCCCGTCAATGTTGGTCGTTGAACGTGGTCCCATCGGTCAGTGGCCCGCGCCACTTCGACCAATCCCATGCTGCCATGTGTCAAGCCCTAGATTTTCCATTTCTTTTTCTTTTTCAAAATAAGATTTAAACTTGGAAAATTCAAAGAAAATTCATATGACTTCAGAAAAATATGAAACTAGAGTCCTAATTTTTCCAAAAATGACCTCTACGTCATAGGCTTATGTTTGAGTGCATTTGGATCTTTTGAATCTCTGTTGCTTCCTTGTGATCATCTATAGGAGTCGCTTTTTGCGGCTATATGTCTCGTTTGACAGACCCGGAGGAGCCATAGACTGAGGAGCACAACCCCAACTACACTGAGAAGCTTGGAGATGACCTACCAGGTGCCACGTCCCACCCAACCTCGTAGAATCCAATTAGACATGCTATAAGGTAGATGCTAGTGCTTTATTTTATGCAAATGATCTATGATAGGTTGCATGGTAGAATTGCTTGTGAGCCATTACCTT
Source organism: Miscanthus floridulus (assembly GCF_019320115.1). Taxonomy (NCBI): domain Eukaryota; kingdom Viridiplantae; phylum Streptophyta; class Magnoliopsida; order Poales; family Poaceae; genus Miscanthus; species Miscanthus floridulus. The sequence continues at coordinate 38,274,618 of NC_089589.1, forward strand.
GCCACAACCTATACCCCTACACACCCGTTGTTAGGCTAGACACTCGCTTACTTACTTGCTACTGCTTCTACTACGCAATATATATGTGATGTGATGCTTGGTGGAGGGTTGTTTGTGAGTGGTTAAGGCACTTTGTGCTAATAATGTGGTAACAACTGGGGAGATCTTGGCCTATGTCTTGGGTGTGTGGTGAGGGTTGAGTTGATCGGGCAGGATCTTACGATGAGTTGTTGGACAAGTCTTGCCGGGGGGTGTGACCTAGGCATCCCCTACAAGAGGTACCTGTGGCGGGTGCATGTGAGATGAGGAGATCCTAGGGTGGAGTGTCTTTATGGGATGAAGCCCCAGGATGGAGGTGCCATCGAGGCATGGGGCATTGGTTGGCCCCTTGTGAAGATATCCTATCCGGTCCCCCTAAGGACTGGTATGTCGAAAAAACTAGATCACAGGACCCTACGTGCATGCCACTCATTCCTGAATGGGCGGGGGACGGATGCTGACCAGCTATGATGGTGCCACTACTACTAGGTTGCAAGTGGATAGTGTAGGTGAAAGCTCTAGTTTGGTTTTGGTTAATTGATGAAACCCTAAGTGCTAACCTAGTTTATCAAAGTGATTATGAGATAGGTAGCACTACTCCAAGTGATGAAGCAATGGCGAAGATCATGACGATGGTGATGGCATGGTGATGATCAAATGCTTGAACTTGAAACGAAGAAAGAGAAAAACAAAAGGCTCAAGGCAAAGGTATAAATAGTAGGAGCCATTTTATTTCGGTGATCAAGACACTTAGCGAGTGTGGTCACATTTAGGTTAGTTAGCCGTACTATTAAGAGGGGTAAAACTCGTATTGAAATGCGGTTATCAAAGTGCCACTAGATGCTCTAACTCATTGCATATGCATTTAGGATCTAGTGGAGTGTTAACACCCTTGAAAATGCTTGTGAAAATATGCTAACACATGTGCACAAGGTGATACACTTGGTGGTTGGCACATTTGAGCAAGGGTTAGAAACCTCATCGGCGGACAGTCCGATAGTGCCACCGGCGCCCTAGACAGAAAAGACAGGGGTTCACAAAGTGACCGGACGCTGGTGGTGTAGTGACCGGACGCTGGGTTTAGAGTCCGGTCAGTAGCAGCAGTGAGCACGTGTCTCGGTCCTGTGACCGGACGCTGGCGCGAAGAGTGACCGGACGCTGGCAGGGTGCGTCCAGTCAGTGCTGATGTACGCTGATGTGAGGCGCACAGAGGAAACATTGAGTGACCGGACGCCGGCTGAGTCTGGTCGAGCATGACCGGACGCGTCCGATCATGAAATTTCGCGTTTGGAACCTTACTAGAAACGACCGGACGCTAGGGTCCTACGTCCGGTCACTTTCTAACTGACGCATCCGGTCATCACTTGACCGTTGAGATCAGGCGATCGGCGTTTGAAGCCGATGACACATGACAAGCATCAGGCGACCGGACGCTGGGGTCCTGCGTCCGGTCGATCTAACCAGAGTGTCCGGTCACCCCGTGTTGTGCCTAGTGAAGGGGTACAACGGCTCTATTTCGTGGGGGCTTCTATTTAAGCCCCATGGCCGGCTCAAGCTCACTATCTTGGCCATTTGCATTGACATAGCAACCTTGTGAGCTTAGCCAAAGCTCTCCCACTCATCTCCATCATTGTTTCATCATCATTGTGAGATTGGGAGAGAATCCAAGCGCATTGCTTGAGTGATTGCATCTAGTGGCACTTGGCATTCGTGTTTCGCTGCGGGATTCACTTGTTACTCTTGGTGGTTGTCGCCACCTAGACGGCTTGGAGCAGCGAGGATCGTTGAGCGGAGGTTGGTGATTGTCTCTTGCTCCGATCGTGGTGATTGTGAGGGGTCTTGTGCCTTCCTGGCGGAGAGCTGAAAGGTAACTCTAGTGGATTACTCGTGTCATTGAGTTACCTCACTTGTGGGTAGGTTCTTGCGGTGTCCAATTGTGTGGACGAGGTTCGTGCAACACCTCTTAGCCGCCAAACCACCAAGTGTTAGTCGACACAACGGGGACTAGCGTGCCGACAAGCACGTGAACCTCGGGAGAAAAATTGGTTGCCTCTTGCCCTTTGGTATTCTCTCGGTGATTGATTTAGTATTCATCTTGTGATTGGTTCACTCCTCTACACAGCGGTATAATCACCATACTCACTCATCTATATTCTTGCAAACTAGTTGTGGCAAGCTCTTTAGTGTAATTAGAATTGAGAGCTTGCTTTGTTATTTTAAGTTCATCTAGTGGAGCTCTTTAGAGTAGCAAGATTGAGAGCTCTTAGTGAGTAGTAACATTGCAAGTTGTGTGCCTAGTAATCATTGCAACTAGAATTGTTGGATAGGTGGCTTGCAACCCTTGTAGAGTTAGAGCAAGTTTGCATTTCGCTATTTGTCATACTAATCAAACTGCTCTAGTTGATTTGTAGATTTTTAAATAGGCTATTCACCCCCCTCTAGCCATATTAGGACCTTTCAGTAGGGAGGTACGGGCGTGTGACCCACACCCTCCTAAGACAGCGTAGTGACCTCTGAGGCCCGGTACTACATCTCATAGTCTTAGCATTTTGGTGGACTCCGGGGTGGCCCAAGGCTGAGTGGTAGGGTGGCATCGCACCGGTTGGAAGGTAGCCCGGTATCAGCCTAGGTGGGGCACCACCGATGATGGCGATCTTGTGGTTCTAGGTGTACAAGCTCTATAGGGTTGATTGATCTATACGTATAGCCGCATCCTCAGATATGGACATTCCTATGACCTTCACTTCTCTTGATTAGTGAGTGGAGTCCTTTCTTCTCTCCCCCTGGGTTCTTGTGTTGGATTCCGGCTTTGGACGATGAGGCAAGGCACGAGAGGGAATCATCCTTGTCGCCTAGAGAGTGTGAGAGTGGTGAAATGTGTGTGATGGGGATGGAAGAACATGGATTAGATGGGTTAAAACTTGATGTATTATTATTAAAACTTGACATACTCACATAGGAAACTACAGCCACAAATAGGTCTTTTGCTCTACCCTTGCATTCCACTACCACAAAGCAAACGCAAAGCATAGGGTGAGAGCCAGTGGCCAGTACAAATCGTACTGATAATTGTTTGGCAGGTTTCGAGTCTAAGTATGACTTCTAGGGAGACGGTTGGGAGGATTAGAGGTCTTGTTCCTGCGCTCAAATTTGGTTCGTGAAGATGGAGTCGACGCCCGCTGCCGTTCTACTTGATGTTGTTCTAGTTGTTGCATGCCCTGAGTGATTCCGCCAAGGAGCGATGTAATAATGAGTAAACCTTGCTATTTATACTCTCTTTAAGATAGGTATTCGATGTATGCCTGTGATATCAACTGTTATTTGATAATGTGATGGGATGATCGCCTAGGACTATCACGTTATACTTTGAATCTGTGGATTTCCCTTTGAGTAAATTGGGATCGTTTTGGTCACCTCTAGGGCTACCACAACTAACTGTGGGATTGGGTGCAAACTCAGGTAAACACTAGCCTAGACACCACATCTACGCTAACGATTACTACTCTAATCCAGATCTTAAGACTAGAGCCCTTGATGCAAGTGGAGTTCCGTAAGTAAAGTATAATAAGAACTAAACTTAATTAAATAGAAAACTTAGAATTACCAAAAGAAGAACCAGGATATAACTTAAGGTTGAATCAGATCTGTAGAGGTACAAAGTCGAGGAGAATCCGATAGATTCGGCTCCTCCTCACCTCTCTCCCTATTTTCTCTACTACAACTAGGTGAGAGCCACCTAGAGGGACACTACTATAAAGTGTATGAAATTAGAATGAAGCTCTATTGCGTAGGGTGCCTTTCTGGAGGAGGTATGGCGGTCCTTTTATAGGGAGCGATGGAGTAGGGAGCAAGCAAGCGCCACGTCATCAATCCATGTGACTTTCATCTACCACCGTTGGATAAACCGACTTCAAACGGCCTTAGAATCAATAGTGCAGATCTTGGAAGCGTGCACAAGGCGGTGGAGAGCTAGGGGCCCATTGGGCAGGTCGGCCAACCTACACATAGGGTTGGCCGACCCCCCTCATGTCAGGTGGGCCACCCCCTCTGGTAAGTGGGCCCTACAATCCATCTTGAGTGGATTTTCATAGGTTTGCACACTTGTTGATGTCGGTTTACATACTTGGAGTATATGACAATGGGCCCATTGATCCTGTGAAGTAAACCAAAATCCTTTGGATGCTTCTTGATGTCTTGTTTTTGCATAATCTTCGCTATTTGACCCTGCAAGCATAATTCTCCAAGTACAAGTGGAACCAAGTAAAATCTTAACATAAGTTGCTTCTTTTTTATTACTTTTATGTTGATTGGTCCATATATTGATGGTTTATAGTTGATGTTAGCGGCCACCAAAAGACACTCCATCAGAGCTCGAAGTGTACTGACAGAGCCTGACTTCTGTCAGTCTGTGCAATTGTGTTGATGAACTCTCCGTCAACTATGATGGACACTCTACCAAAAACAACAGTGAGCAGTTTTGATTCAGTTTTTTGCACAAGTTGATTTCCAAATTGAGATTAAAATGCATATGATGATCATGATGAGTATGAAAATCAACATGTCATGATCGGGTCATGACAGTATCGGAGAGTCGACACTCTCCACTAGTCCTCGTTGGAGCACCCGCGCAAGGGTGTAGTTCCCCCTCGATTCGCGCAAGGACCGAGTGCTCTATACGGGCTGATTCTTTGTCACTCCGACGCGGTGAATCACCCACAACCGCTCACAAGATGAGTTGGGTCATCCACAAGCTCCATCGGATGACCACCAAGCACCCAATCAATACCAAGCCATCTAGGTGATGCTGATCACCAAGAGTAACAAGCACAAACTCTCACTTGACCATGACAAGCCTAATGAGGAAGGTGGATGCACACTTGCTACTCCTATGCACTAATAAGGTCCTTAATCTTTGATTATCATATCTCAATTATCCCACTAGACACTTGCTCTCCCTTGAACTCTAAAATGTTGCCTCAGCTGAACAAATGAGCAAGAGAACTGAATTAGACGAGATGGAGAAGTATAAATACCCCCCACTTTCCAAACTAGCCGTTAGGAACTCATTCCTGTAGAAAACGAACCCATCGAACGCTATAGTAGCATTGGACAAACCGATGTCGTCCGATGTGACTGTAATGGCTAGGTGACGTCACCTGTAAGACATAGCTGTTGGAGCGCAAGAGAGCCAAACCCTGTCCAATGCACCCCCATCGGACTTGTTCGATGTAGATTTCCCCTCTGAAACCTCTCTGGATGACATCGGACGAAACCTGCAATTTGTCTGATGTGGCATTATTCATAGTGTTCGATGCAACCATGGACAAAAACCTAAAATGAATAGTGTGATCATTTTATCTGATACCTCCATGCGCCAGCGTTCGATGGTTCTAAAACCCTTGCTACGTAGGCATAAGATGCATCGAACAAAAGTTCATTTGTCCGATGCACCTTTCATCAATGTCCGATGCACAATTCAACCCTACATTCACTTCCAAATCAAAATCCTCTGTGAATGAGGTTGACTCCAATTGATCTTTGGGTTGTCCCTGAGCTACCTAGTGCTAAGTTTTGACAAGTGTGCACCACAACTAACACATTAGATTCACCTAGGTCAAGCTACTAGTTCATACCCACCTTTATAGTATGGCCAAAGAAAAAACAAAGCCGTAAACTATTCTAAGTGTCTCTCAACGCCAAACGACACTTAGAACTAGTCCGTCCTTAACCTTGTCATCCATCCTTTGAAAACCGAAATGAATTCCATCGACAGGGGCATGAGAGCCATTGATTGCCCAAACAATCACCATTATTGTGACCTAACTTAATTTGCCTCTGCAAAACACACGTTAGTCACAATAATCTTGTGTAGTCAATAATCACCAAAACTCACCAGGTGATTTCTGTTTTTTAGTAAGGCCAGTCAGACCAAACCAATTTGGTTGTAGCCCACGAGGCCTTTTGGCCCAACCAGCTCATGCAGGAGGTGCCCGCACCCAATATAAAATGCAGAGGTGGCTGGTGGGGGTTTGGCTTCAATGTCACCGGTGGCAGTCGGTGCACGAAGAGAGCCAGTGCGACAGCGGCTGCCTCTCGTGCCGTGCTAACGCACGCCTGGGGAAAAATGTGCGGGACGGACGTGCGTCCACCATCATCGTGGAGGTGCCTCGACGCCAATGGGGTGTTAATGGAGGTGCCTCGGCATTGGCGCTTGAGCGCTTGGTGTCAGATCCAGTTCCAAGGGGCCTAAAGGCCTGGTGGTTAGGATCACCGTTGAAGCACGTGGTCAGTGCCGACCCTAAGGGTAGGGCATGAGGTGCGACGATCGAGGGCCCAAACAGAGGAGGTGCCCAAACCCAGGTATACAAATCCCCAAGTCATATAGTCCATTAGGCATTAGCAAACTAATGAGAAGAGAGACAGAACTAGCCAGGCGGCCCAAAAAGACGACATTGGCATTTCTATGGAAGGGAGCATCTCTATAGTCCCAGTGATAGGAGTAACTGTGGAAGGACCAGGGACATATAGATCTGGTGGAGTAGACTGCCCTGTCAACTCACTGAATGTCGCACCAAGGCTCCGTGAAACTGGGGTATCTGGCACAAGCAGTGAGGAAGTCTGAGCCGGTGTGAAGCCCGTATGAAGAGGTGTGAACTGTAGGGCTGTCACTGGCGAGGCAAACCACTAGGACACCTGCTCTGTAGGTGAAGGAAACTATGCCGTTGGCTATCCCTGGCTCTGAAGTCCACTGGGCTATAAAGCTGGAGTCATAGAAGTGGTGGCAGGCTGGCCGATCTAGGGTGAAGGCTGTGGCGGTGGAGCCCCAATAGCAGTAACTACATGCTACATGAATCCAAGTAAGTGCTGCTGCATGAGAAGCTACTGCTGCTACATGGCATGCTGCTGCTGCTAGATAGCCTACTGCTGACGCTAAAACTCATCATGTCTGGCCTAAAACTGCGCAAATGTAGCAACGGTCTCCAAGGTCTAGCGAGCCTGATCCTACCTCATCCGTTCAAGTATAGCAAGTAGAGCAGGGTCTGTCTATGGTGCAGGTGGAGCTGAACTAGAGCTACCGGTCTCATGGTCATGTCGTCGAGGAGGCATCTGAGGGATATCCTAGTAGTCATCATCTGAACTATCGCTAGGGTCGCTCTCTACCATACCCTTCTGCTGAGTATCTAACTGCTCCTCCTCTATAGCTGCAATGCCCCTGATAGTCTCATCCTGTTAGGCTGCAGTCTCTGGCACCTCTAGACAATGGCGCGGCTCGCTAGGTGCACTCGGCCTGCTATGACAGAGCATCTGGGTCAAGTTATATATAGGGAACTCGGTAGTAGCACCAGAATACTCTACTAACATCTCTAGAGGCCTCACTATAACTGCCCTATGAATTAGAAATGTAATCCAGTGAGTATAAGGCAGCTGACGATGACCCCTGAACCCCTCTACAAGGGTATCCTCCATCTCAGAAAGGATGACATCCCATACATCAAAGATTGTCTGCTAGATCAGGGCATTCGGTAGCCACAACGGAATACGAGTCAATCCCTCACGATATCCCATCCTCGAAAGCAGGGTCCTTTTCATGATAGCATCTAGTAGTCTGGCTGTAGGAGTAAGATCCCTGGGTGTCCTACTCGACCCCTCACCGAAAGGCTCCATGAAACAAGGGCGAACCAAATCTGTAGGAGGCACAAGACCGCCGTGAGAGCATCTAGGAGGCTCTGTGTGTCCATAGCAAACCTCGTGAATACGGATGGATGAATCCTATAACCTGAGGATCTCTCAGACCCTAAAGCTCATCAGCCTGTAGTCCCGGCCTCTGAATGCAAAGTGAATAAACATGTGGCCTGGGTCAATATAGGGTGAAGCATAGAACTCATGGACCCATGATGGAACATATCTGCCTATCCGTCCAAGTAAATTAGTCAGCCCTGACAAGTATGAGAGGTGAGGGCGGATCTGCTCTCCTGCAGCTGCTACAATGGCCTTAATAGAACAAACCCTCTAAGACCTTAATACAACCCCACTGTTAAGATATGCATTATAAAAGTCCTCCTGCAGTGGTGTGTAGAAACCCTCAGAAGCACGCTCATCCCTCCTAGGTGGGAACCACTCGTCGAGCTGCATAAATCTGAGCGGTTGCACCTGCTTGGCCATGGTGGACCTCAAATCTAGATGAGTCACTGGAGGCGGACCCTATGGTCTAGGAGGCGGACGAGAACCCCTCTGCTATGTCTCTATCCTCGGTGTCACCTGGGTACAAGTACGACCAGAGTGGCGTAACTGTGGCTAAGGTGCCTGCTCTGCCTTCTGTGTCTGCTCTATCTGCTGCTGTGGCTCCCCTTGAAGCTGAGTCTCCTCTATAGCAACACGGTTTCCCTCAAGCATGACAGTCCCAACTGGACTACCATGACGATGCTCAACCTGCTTAATAGCTGTCCTCTGTGCTGGTGAAAGCTGATCTGCAATCTGGACTCCACTCCTAGCACCTCCTCTCTCTGCACGCTCTACGACAGCTGCAACTGCGGCCGCTCTCGCTGTATCAGCATCTGCATGATTTCGCTTCTTCGATATGATCTTCTTCGTCGCCTTGCCTTTCACATCAGTAGGCAAGTGAGGCAAAGGCATCGGATCCTCATCACTTGGACCACCTCCGGCGTTCTTGACACATGCCATTGTTGGATCTGAAACAAACTGCAATCACGGACAAGAACCAACTATCACTGACACTTCTGAGGCTTGACCTCGATCCGTACTCGCGAGCTTGGCCCTGAGTTTACTATCAACTACCAAAGTGACCTCAGAAACACCGACTCGATGCATGTTAGAATAGATCGAATATATGAATAATTTCAATATACATCTAGAGATACGAAGCCCTAAGAAGCAAGCAATAGGTACTAATGGAGACGGGGATCCCGATCTTCCGTCAGGTACAGGTAACTATCGTTGTGGCGAAGAATGACACATCGATCCGACTTCAGATCGAAAGATCAAACCCTACAATCTTAGCACCACAACTCCTCTGGTTATCAACTGAGACACGTATCCGATTGAACTCACCAAGAAGGCTAATCCTTGCTTGCGCAACGAAGAACACAAGCAAGAACAAGAAAGAAAGCAACCAAATTATAGATGAATGATTAATCTCATGAAGTTGGGGTCTCACAAACCGATGAACAACGAAACTATTCTTAATAGATTAATCTTAGCAAAATCCCAAAACCTAATGACGGCGGCGGCGTATGATTATAAAGGTCTTAGGGTCGTCGCCTACCCTGAACACGCCCCCTCATGGACCCAAACACGATACACGGTCTAACGGACCAAAAGACGGTGTCGCAGCACCCTGATAGATTATGGATGCTGACTTGTTTCAACGATTTCCGTTGATTCTGAAGGCCTTTTGACGTGAGACCACTTGGATTGGCTTCCTTATCAAATTAGCTTTCCAACCATATGTGGAGCGTTGAAAACAAAATTCGGATGCATCCTGGGTGACCAGTTTAAGGCAGACTGGTCCTAAAGGCCGAGGCAGACTCGAACTTGAGTTGCTTTGGACCTCCACCTCGGGGACTCGAACCGAATTAGCCTCGGGCCTCTTTCTTGACTTGGACACATTAGTTGGCCTCCTACCCCTCCATATCATGTGCCAAACATGGTCATATGCATGGGTGTCAAGTCCTCATCATCCTTCCCTTCTTGACGAAAAGATGTCATCGACGTCGATTGTACTTGAAACTGATCCTACACAACATAAAGGAGAACGGGGTTGCGAAGACAAAGGGAACTAAAATAAGTGTAAAAAGGAACGTGACCATGTTTCCAAGAAATTTCAACATGTAAACTCCATGATCCGAATGCACACGATGTATGTCAACACTATCCTGCAAAAGATTAGAACTAACCAAAGACAATGCAGGAATAGATGGTCTAGCAGACATAGGTAGCCACCAACAATGCTCCCCTTTTTGGAAGTGAACTTGCTTCTTTGATTAACATGAGAAAATGTTTGTATTATTATAGTTGTCCTGTAAACGATCATAATCTTGTACAACAAAAGGAAAATTCACATTACTACGAATATATACTCGATGTATCATATATTGTCCCTTGTTGTTATATTTGCCAATAACATGATATGTGTGTTTAGAAAACCAAGGCAAATCAGCATATTTAAAAAGGCTCTCCTCCAAATAATCTAGGTTACACAAAACATCAAATTCAATGTAACCCAAAGTATGTAAAGAAGACAACAGTTTGAACTCATCAGTTTTAGTAGCAATATGAATAACATGTTTATTTTCATCACAAGTGACTGGTTCCAAAACATGTAAAATTGAAGCATCATCAACCAATTCATCTTTATCACAAGGAACTTCAAGCAAATTATCATGGGACAGAGATAAATCAAGAGAGGGTTCCACAAACAATTGCTCTATGATAGCATGGTTTGTGGAAAAATTTAGTACATTAAAACATTTCTCACCTTCCGTGAGTGTAACACCATGAGCATTACCTGTGTTCTCAGTAGGAGTAATAGGTGCATTGTGAAGTGATGGTTCTGAATTTGCATATGAGGTTGTGAGCTCCTCATTTTCTTCCATGTCATCCTCTTGCTTATGGACATTATCCTGCAGAAGGTTAGTCATAGCAAGAGGAATAACAACAGACTCTTCCTCTAAATGGTACACCTCAGCATATGAAATCAAAACAGGAGGTGGATTAACAAAGGTTTCTCGCATAAGGAGTTTCATATCATTCCAAGTTTGAGGTTTATCAGAAGGATCTAAAGACTCCCACCAAGATAAAGCAGAATGTCGCAAAACACTAGCTGTATTTTTTACCTTCCTCCTTGGACACATAAAGCGAGTAGCAAATATGTTATCTATGGCAATTTCCCACTCCATGTACTCATCAACACCTATACCATCATAAGTCGGTGGATACGAACAACCTATCATTGTTAGAAGATAGCAAAAGACAACACAAAAGTATTATCTCTATCAAATGACCATGTGGTTATCGTTGTGTCACTTTTCACAGCAAGTGAAAGTGTCTTACCAAGCTCTTACAAAGTTCTTACCAACGCAAGCAGTGGGTGGTATAACCGGTGGCTAGTTCGTGATACCTATGAAGCAATTGTACCGAGATTGCAAGGCCCCTTTTCTGTACTGATTTGAAAAGTTTGTGGAGCGTGGAAGACACATAAACAATAATATGTATATCTGGCACACAAGTCAGTAATAGAAAGTAATGCTGAATTATAGTCCAAAGTACTTGTTCTCGTTGCTGGTCTAAAATGTTCCAAGTACCAGGTGTGTAACAAACAAGTATGGTGGATAGCAAAATGATAGATGTGTGAAAAACAAGTATGGTGGATAGCAAGAGCAACACAAACAAGGAATAAGACAGCACACGCTAACATAGCTCACTTTGGCCTTCTCTATGTGCTCCTCTAGATATTGTTCCTCTTTTGTCCCTCTTTTTTTTATTTTTTGGGCTGTCGTTGTTTTTTTTGGGAAATTTCGACTTTTTCTTTTTATTTTTTTGATATTTTTTCTTCGCTTAGGAGCACAAAAGAAGTAACCACAGAAAATATGAGCCTAAACAAGTGAAAGGTGTGGTCTATAGAAATTTCAGAAGACGTGCTCAAAAACGACAAAAAGCTTGTGACCACGAAAAGAGGATCTTGTGACCAGTTTTTGACCAAAATAAAAATCTCCGACCCCCACAACGCGGGGGATGGACGGATCCAAAAAAAAATTCTGATCGATTTTGATATATGGAACGTCAAAATCCGAGTTCGTATGCGAAAACTAGACCAGTTTTAAGAATTGGCTCCGAATTAGAGGATAAAACAGGAAAAATGTGCGCAAAATTAGTCACAGAAGCAAAGATTTGATGGAAACGATGGGGAAAAACACACGAACTGGACTCTAACACGACCTAACTAGCAACAAGACCTCGACCAGGACACAAACTCAACACGACGGACTCTAAAACTGAAATATACAAAGGCTATGGCGCAGAAGGTTCTAGGATAGGAAAAAAAAGTATGGCACTGGACTATGGGACGAATGCGAAACACTCCAAACTAGGGGATAAATACGAACCTAATGGTATACCTTAGCTCTGATTACCACTTAATGGGGACGGGGATCTCGATCTTCCATCAGGTACAGGTAACTATCGTTGTGGCGAAGAATGACACACCAATCCGATTTCAGATCGAAAGATCGAACCCTGCAATCTTAGCACCACAACTCCTCTGGTTATCAACCGAGACACGTATCCGGTTGACCTCGCCAAGAAGGCTAATCCTTGCCTACGCAATGAAGAACATAAGCAAGAACAAGAAAGAAAGCAACCAAATTATAGATGAATGATTAATCTCACGAAGTTGGGGTCTCACAAACCGATGAACGGCGAAACTGTTCTTGACAGATTAATCTAAGCAGAACCCCAAAACCTAATGACGGCGGCGGCGTATGATTATAAAGGTCTTAGGGTCATCGCCTACCCTGAACGTGCCCCCTAATGGGCCCAAACACGATACACGGTCCAACGGACCAAAAGACAGTGTCGCAGCACCCTGACAGATTCTGGACGCTGACTTGTTTCGATGATTTCCGTATATTCTGAAGGCCTTTCGACGTGAGACCACTTGGATTGGCTTCCTTATCAAATTAGCTTTCCAACCATATGTGGATCGTCAAAAACGGAGTCTAGATGCGTCCTGGGTGACCAGTTTAAGGCAGACTGGTTCTAGAGGCCGAGGCAGACTCGAACTTGAGTTGCTTTGGGTCTCCACCTCGGGGACTCAAACCGAATTAGCATCAGGCCTCCTTCTTGACTTGGACACCCTTACTGGCCTCCTACCCCTCCATACCATGTGCCGAACATGGTCATATGCAAGGGTGTCATGTCCTCATCAGGTACGATATTAGAGACGATGGCTTGCTACCCGACGAACCGAAGAGTAACGAACCGAACATGAGGGCACCACCGGGTCGGCAAAGGTTAGGGTTCCGACGACGTGCAGCGATAGCCAAGAAGATGTAGGGCAGTGGATTAGGGCACGGCGTGGAGCAATGTGGCACGGTGGCGCAGTGTGGCGTGGGCAGGCGGCGTTAGGGCACGAGAGCAGCGCAGGAGGCGGCGGCGCTCAGGAGCAGTGTGAGCGTTGCGCGGGCGCGATGCAGCGAAGCTCTGCTACGTGGTGGTGCTGCTTTGGTGCGGGCACGGTGTCGCAGGGCACGGAGCGAACGGCGACGCGCGAGCGCGGGGAGGCGCGGCTGTGCGGCGGCTGCTAGGGCACGAGTGCGGCGTGGGTAGGAGCGGCGAAGTCGACATGGTGGTACGGGTTAGGTCACGACGCGGCCCGATTTTATGGTGGCCCCCAAGGTGATAAAAAAGGAAACAGAGAAGAATCCAGATCCTACATGATTACTATTGACCGGACGCTCCGGTGGCACCGATCGGACGCTGCCACCCAAAGTCCGGTCGACTCAAAGAGGTCCAAACCCCCTTGAGTCGTGATCGAACGCGTCCGATCCCAACTGACCGGACACAGCCAAAGTCCGGTCGATCCTGTCTTCGTCTTCTTCGCTTGACCGAACGCAGGAACACCTTCTGACCGAACGCAGGGAGAACACAGTTCCAGCGTCCGGTCACTCCTTCGCGGCACCAGTTCACCACCTGTGAACTGACCGTACGCCAGACATCAGAGTCTGGTGCAGCGTCCGATCACTCTTTTTCAGCAGATCTTCAAAGTTCCTTCGTGTTGCCTATTCCCAATCAAGTCCCAACTTCAATAAGACTCAAATAAACACTAATTGGGACTGATGTGAGTGACCTCTCTCAAACCCTCAAATTTTTCAAAATATTTTGCCTAAGGCTATAATTTTTTTAAGAAAATAGAGAATAAAAGGGTGATTGAAGATAAACGACAAAACAACATTCACGCATATGCAATGCAATACTTGAAAGTAATTTGAGTTGCTTGTCAAGTTTGATCAAGGTTAGGCTTCTTCACACGTTTTTCGACGGTTATCTTAACCATGTTAGACCAGCCCTAAGTGCATTACCACAAAGTAAACATGTTGTATATTACAATACAATGCAAGGGACAACACAAGTTTATTTTCTAGTGAAGTTGCTAAAATCAAGCACATTGAGCTCATTCCTCAACCGATAAAATGTTGCCTCATCTAGCGGTTTAGTGAAGATATCCGCCAATTGATCCTCGGTCCTTACACCTTCTAGTGAAATATCATTTTTAGCAACATGATCTCTAAGAAAATGATGGCGGATATCTATGTGCTTGGTGCGAGAGTGTTGAACCGAATTATTAGCAAGTTTTACCGCACTCTCATTGTCACACGAAAGATGTACTTTTTCTAGAACTACACCATAATCAAGCAAAGTTTATTTCATGTAAACTATTTATGCACAACAAGCCCCCGCGGCAATGTATTCCGCTTCGACGGTGGACAAGGCCACACTATTTTGCTTCTTGGAGGACCAAGACACAAGTGATTTACCAAGCAAATAGCACCCTCTGGATGTGTTTTTTCTATCAACTTTGCAACCGACATAATCCGAATCGGAATAGCCAACTAATTTAAATCTAGCTCCTTTGGGATACCAAAAGCCAATGCTTGGTGTGTGCTTAACATGCCTAAGAATTCTTTTAACGGCAATCAAATGAGCTTCATTAGGATTAGGTTGAAATCTAGCACACATGCACACACTAAATATGATGTCGGGCCTAAATACGGTTAAATATAACAAGCTACCAATCATAGAGCGGCAGAGAGTTTGATCAACCGTTTTACCTCCCTCATCTAGGTCGAGATGTCCATTAGATGGCATTGATGTCTTGATTGGCTTACATTCATCCATATTGAACCTTTTAAGAAGATCCTTGGTATACTTTTCTTGAGAGATAAAAATTCTCTCTCATTTGCTTGACTTGAAATCCAAAAAAGAATGTAAGCTCTTCAATCATTGACATCTCGAACTCCTTCGACATCAATTCACCAAACTCTTTACAAGAATCTTAATTTGATGATCCAAAGATGATACCATCAACATACACTTGACAAATGAAGATATATCCACCAAGCTTCTTGGTGAATAATGTGATGTCGCCCTTCCCAATGGTGAAGCCCTTCTCAATGAGAAAATCCCGAAGACGCTCATACCAAGCTCTTGGGGCTTGCTTAAGCCCATATAGCGCATTGGACAAGGGTCTTCAAACCCGGGAGATTGATGAACATAGACTATTTCATTTATAAAGCCATTTAAAAATGCACTTTTCACATCTATTTGATATAATTTCATTTCACGATGTGATGCATATGCAAGGAGGATACGAATGGCTTCTAGTCTTGCAACTGGTGCAAAGATCTCTCCAAAATCCAACCCTTCAACTTGAGAGAACCCTTTACAACTAGTCTTGCCTTGTTCCTCACAACAACGCCTTGATCATCATGCTTGTTGCGGAACACCCACTTTGTTTCAATGACTCTTGCACCTTGTGGTTGCTTTTCAAGAGTCTAAACTTCATTGCAGGCGAAGTTGTTCAACTCTTCATACATGGCATTTATCCAATCCGGATCTTGAAGGGCTTCTTCTACCTTGGTAGACTCAAACTTGAGACAAAAGAGTTATGTTTAATAAACAAAGCAAGTTTTTTTAGATCAAGTCATTACAGCCTTTAATAGACTCCCTATGATGAGATCTTGTAGATGAGCTTGTAGTAGAGGTGAATTTCTTCTATCAACCACTTGAGGGGGAGGTTATGGAGCATCAATATCTTGTGCTTGTGTCACCATTTGCTCATGGAAGACATGAGTATCTTGAATATTCTACTCTCTCATCTTTATCACCATCTTGTGGCACATTTGAGGAAGAAGGTGGATTAATCATTTGTACATCATTTTCATCATCTTGTGGCTTGATGTCTCCAACCGGAATATTCTTCACAGCCTCCCTCAATGGTTCATCACCTACATCATCAAAATTCTCATATGCTCTTTGGGAGCCGTTAGATTCATCAAATTTCACATCATATGTTTCTTCAACCAAGCCGGTGGTATAATTAAATATTATATATGCTTTGGACTTTGATGAGTAACTAATATCACAACGTCTTTGAAACTTCCCTAGGTGTTGCCGCTTCTTGTAGATGTAGCATTTGCAACCAAACACCCTAAAGAAGAAGATGTCCGACTTCTTCCTATTGAGCAACTCATAAAGTGTCTTGCCAATAAACTTTTAAAGGAATAGACGGTTAGATACATAACATGTGGTGTTGATAGCTTCCGCCCATAGAGCTTCGGGTGTGTTGTACACATTAAGCATTGTTCTTGCTAGTGTGATTAATGTCCGGTTCTTTCTCTCAACTACACCATTTTGTTGAGGAGTATATGCTGCGGAGACCTCATGCTTGATCCCAATTTCATCACAATAAGTTTTAATATTTGTGTTGTTAAATTCTTTCCCATTATCATTTCTAATCTTCTTGAGTTTCACATCAAACTCATTTTGTGCTCTCTTGGCAAACTTCTTGAAGCATGATGCAACTTCGAATTTGTCATAAAAGAAGAACACTCATGTGTATCTTGAGTAGTCATCAACAATCACGAGACAATAAAGATTTCCTTCCAAACTCTTGTATATTGTTGGTCCAAATAAATCCATATGAAGGAGCTCTAGCACTCTTGGTGTTAACATGAAAGCTTTTGTAGGATGAGTGTTTGCAACTTGTTTGCCAGCTTGACATGCACTACAAAGTTTGTCCTTCTCAAACTTCACATCCTTCAACCCCCTCACCAATTCATTCTTCATTAGCTTCTTGAGTGAGCTCATCCCAACATAAGCAAGTCTTCTAAGCTATAGTCACCCAAGTATTGTTTTGGTGAATAGACATGTCTTCAAGTTAGCATCTTCGGAGGTGAAGTCCACTAGATATAGGTTGTTGTATCTAAATCCCTTGAATATCACTTGATCATTTTTCTTAGATACAACCACTTCCTTCTCGGTAAATAAGCATTAAAAGCCAAGATCACACAATTATCCAACGGATAACAAGTTGAAACCCAATGAAGCAACATATAGCACATTTGAGATTGAATGATCATTTGATATTGCCACTTTGCCCAATTCTTTAACTTTGCCCTTTGAATTATCTCCAAATGTGATTCTTTCTTATCCATCTACTTCTTCATCTAGGGAGATGAACATACGAGGATCACCGGCCATATGTTGTGTACAACCACTATTAATTACCCAATGACTTTCACCGGTCTTGTAGTTTACCTACACACAAGAGATCAAGCTTGTTTAGGAACCCAAACTTGTTGAGGGCCCTTTACTTTCTCAACAAGTAACTTTGCTACCCAAATTTTCTTAGGCCTATTCTTGTTGGGAGGTTCTAAGAACCTAACTTTCATCTTTTCACTAGAGTCCTTTCTAAGCATGTAATGAGTATTGAAAGCAAAGGGTCTAGCATGCTTGGGCAAGGGTTGTGGTGGTGGAGTTTGACACTCAGGGGCAAAGTGACCTTGTCCACACTCAAAACACCTCTTTGCCTTTGACTTTGACTTGTGTTGTTGTTGAACTTAAGCCTTCTTCTCTTGGTTTGCCAAGTACCCAATGCCACTTCTATCCATCTTCATGACGGTGTTCATTAGCAACTCACTTTGAAGATGCTTGCCTCTTGTGAACTTGCTCAATCCAATCTTAAGATGTTCTTTTTCCAACTTAAGCTTCTTGTTCTCTTCTTTGAGTGCATCATCATTTTTCTCTTTCTTCTTGCCATCCTTCTTGTATGGCTTGTTTTTCTTCTTCTCATCATTATCTTCATCACTTGAGTCATCTTTCTTGCCCTTGTACTTTTTCTTGTACTTGTCTTTCTTGAGCTTGGTACATTGATGAGCTAGATGACCAAGTTCTCTACAATTGTAGCAATCCATCTCGGAGATTGGCTTCCTTCTTGTGCTAGTGAAGAACTTTTTCTTGCCATCAAACTTGACGCCATTCTTGTTAAGCTTCTTTAGCATCTTGGCGGTTTTTCTCACCATGAGAGCAAGACTTGCATCATCAACTTCATCATCACTTGAGCTCTCATACTCAATTCTTGCTTTGCCCTTCTCTTGGCTAGCCTTGAATGCTAAGTCTTTTTCTTTTTTCTTGTTAGAGGATGAGCCATCTTGTGGTGTGATGTGCATGTACATCTCATAAGCATTAATCTTTTCCCAGATTTGAGTCGGTGTAGCGGTGGAAAGATCACCTTGATGAGCATGGTCACAATATGCCCATATTTATCAATGGGGAGGACACTCAAGATTTTTCTTACAACATCGGATGGTTGTATTTGAGTGAGTCCAAGCCCATTGACTTCCTCTACAAGAACATTTAAGCATGAATACATTTCATTAACACTCTCTTTAGGAAGCATCTCAAAAGAATTAAGCTTTTTCATTACAAGATGATATCGTTCCTCACGCTCGCTCTTAGTTCCATCTGGAGTGCACAAATGCCCGACCATAGTGCATGGGCGTCCTTGTGGTTTCTCACCCGGTTAAACACATCTTTGCAAAGGCCTCTAAAGATGGTGTTTCTAGCCTTTGCATTTCATTTCTTGTAGTTCACTTCATCATCTTGAAGGTGCGTGGGATCCAGAGATTTTAGGAATCCTTGTGAGGCGGCTCTAAGTATTCCAACATCTAGAGCTTCTAAGTACGTATCCATGCATATTTTTCAATAAGAAAAATCATCACTCTCAAAGATAGGAGGACCATCCCCGTGAGACATCTTTTTCTAGACGGTTAAGCCTAAAACGTGAGCACAAGGCTCTGATACCAATTGAAAGGATCAAGATACCCAAAAGAAAAAAGAATTGGGTTCATTCTAAAATTTTTTACAATAATTAAACCCTACACTTAGCCCACTTCACCCCCTGTGCCTAGAAAATGTTTCTAATGTTATACCGCACAAAAGTTTAGCACCCTAAGTTCCAATTCTACTCTAGTATGGCAATTCTATGAATGTAAAGACATGAATTGAATTGCTCAAAGTAAATGCTTAAAGTAAAGAGAGAAGGAGAAACACGACGATGTTTTGCCAAGGTATCAAAGAGTCACCACTCCCCACTAGTCCTCGTTGGAGCACCCGCGCAAGGGTGTAGCCCCCCCTTGATCCGCGCAAGGATCAAATGCTCTCTACGGGTTGATTCTTCGAAACTCCGTCGTCGTGAATCACCCACAACAGCTCATAACTTGAGTTGGGTCATCCACAAACTCCACCGGATGATCACCAAACTCCCAATCACCACCAGACCGTCTAGGTGATGGCGATCACCAAGAGTAACAAACACGAACTCTCACTTAACCACGACAAGCCTAATGAGAAGGGTGGATGCACACTTTGCTACTCTTGCTTTCACTAATGAGGCCTCTCTCTTGGATTCTCAAATCTCAATCACCTCACTAGGACCTTACTCTTCTTGGCACTCTCAAGGGTATTTCTCAGCTGTTGGAATGAGCAAAAGTGATCCCTTAAGTGAATAGAGAAAGTATTTATAATCTCATTCAAAACGAACCATTATGTGCCATTGCGGGGTGACTGGACGCTCCGGTCAAGGTGACCGGACGCTCCCGATCAGTTCTCCTCGCCATCGAGCAGTTAAGTTGTGACCGGACATAGACCAGCGTCCGATCAGCACTGACCGGACGCGTTCGATCACAAAAACTGCTCTCTGGAACCTTATCGATGTTGACCGGACTCTGGAACCCAGCGTCCGATTACTTTGTTGCTCAGCATCCGGTCAGTAGCTGGAACCTGACCAGCGTCCGGTCTGCACTGACCGAACGCGTCCGATCAGGATTCTCCCTCTCTGAAACCTTACTAGAGTTGACCGGACTCTGACACCCAATGTCCGGTCACATTTCTCTTAGTGTCCGGTCGTATTCAGACGACTTCACCTTGATCAAATGAATTGACCGGACTCTGCGCCAGCATTCGGTCACACCGGAACCAGCGTCCGATCAACATTTGACCCTCCATTCACTTCCAACTCGCAATCATATGTGAATGAAGTTTGCTCCAATTGATCTAAGAGCTATTTAGGAGCTACCTAGTGCTAGATTTGACAAGTGTGCACTACACCTAACCCACTAGACTCACATAGGTCAAGTTACCCGTCCATACCCCCTTAATAGTACGACCAAAGGAAAAACAAAGTCCTAAACTACTCTAAATGTCTCTTCAATACCAAACGACACTTAAAACTAGTCCATCCTTAACCTTGTCGTCCATCCTTTGAAAACCAAAATAATTTCCATCGCAGGGGCATGATAACCGTGATTGCCCAATCAATTGTCATTACAATGACCTAACTTAATTGCATCTGCAAAACACACGTTAGTCACAGTAATCACGTATTGTCATTAATCACCGAAACCCAACGAGGGGCCTAGATGTTTTTACTAGTTCTCTTCCCCCACGACCCTTGGGTAGAGAGGAGGCGAGGAGTCACGCTGCACGCAGCACACTCTGATCGTGAGTTCGCGACGTACGCCTTACACACGCGGAGCTAGCGAGCCGCGCCGCCGCGAAGAGCTAACTACCGGAGATACGGACACGACGCACGAGGACGACGACCAGGCAGGGCTCCACGACGACGACATCTTGATTCTTGGCTTCTTATGAATTACGATCACCGATCAGTTGTTTAGGCCCAAGGTATTTTTTTTCTTTTTATTTTTAATCCAAATTAATTATTTGTATAGTATTCCAGACTTCTAGTACTTTGTACCCATATAGTCATATTTTTCTTCTAATTTAGGTGTTAGAATTTTAGAATGTTGCCTAAGAAACATTTGTCATGGGTGAGAAAAGAAAACAAATATATTGCTTTGTTTAATCTACATTGTTTCTCGATAATTATCATACATCTATAAATATATTGCTTAATCTATATTATTTCTCGATAATTATCAGACATGTTAAATTAAAAATATGTTATTGAATTTGGCAGAAAGAAAAATGAAATGATATGATTGAACTTACTTTAATGCAATACAACGTTCTAAGCTGGTCATGATGATAAGACAAGGAAACAAAATATACCAAATGATTGACAAAATATACCAAATGATTGTCACCAAGCAAAAGTAAAATGATGAACAGTAATAAAAAACAAGCATTTGTATTTTGTTCATAAGCAATAAGCAAGATGACACTACGGTTCAGAACTAATACTATAAATCCAGACACTTCCATTCATATAATTTGGAACCATACTGTAAAAATAAGGAAAACGTGACACTAATGATGTAAGTTAACTTACATATGTTAAGTTTACTAAGAAACATCAAAACATTGCGAACTCTCTCATCATACACTTGACATTTGACTTCGACTGTCTTAAGGCGTTGTGATATTGCAGCTGACATCTCCAATGGTTTGCAGTTCAGTTTAATCTCCACTTCATGTTTAGGTCCCTGTAGTAAATATAATGATTTTACCCAGATCAATCCACAAACTACAATAATATTTCGTTTTGTAGTTTCTACAACGCAGCAGTAGCATTCGAAATTATATACCCTTGAATATAGTTGAAGAGTGAGCTTCTCTAACACCGGTAAAAGTTTGAGGCAAACTAGGGCGCTGAAATCAGCAGGCTCACACCAGTATTCGTCGAGGAGCAAAGACTTCAATTTGTTGAAACTAGAGCAAAATTTCAAGTCCATTCTGAAAATAAACTAGACAATTGCAAACAAAGAAACATCAATAAAACTTAAATGTAAGCATGAACATTACAACTCAAGTGTGTAAGGATACCATGTCAGTGTCATGAGATATCAGCACCAAGTTCTGAACTTCCGATAGACCTTGCAAGAGAATACTTTGGTTGCTGTCATCATCAGAGTCAAGGGTAACCAGATCATAACCGTGGATTTTGATAAACGCTGTTAGTAAGGATGGCATCCTCTGAAGCGATGGAGTCCTGCCATCACGGACTTCAAGCCATAGTGAAACCAGATTCGGGGCACAGATAGGCAAGCGCCATTCTTCACCAAATTCGCAACACTGGATGGTTAGATGCTTTAGGGATTGTGACGAGATGAGTAAGAGATCCCCTAGGTTGCAGTCATCAACCTCAAGGTCTTCCAAATTCGGGCAGCATGAGAAGTCAAGCAATCTGTTGGGCAATGTGTCAAGTCCTTCAAGCTCTAGCTTCTTCAGGTATTGGGAGATGAAGAAAGGATGGCCATCGAGAGAACGAAATTGGCCCGAATAGTCAAGCTGGAGCACCCGGACTTTGCACTGGAGAGCTATATGGATCCAAAGGTTAATGCGAGCCATGGCGGCGGCGCGACAGTACTCGTCGAGACGGGACTCGCACGTGTCGAGCGGTGTGCCTCCGTGGATGCGGAGGCGCAGCAGATGGTCCACGAACTACTGAATCTCGTCCACGAACCCTGGTTCCTTCAATCCGCCGCACACGAAACGCAGGATGGTGGTGGACTCCCACAAGTGGCGCCAGCGCTTGGCGAGCACACATGTCCGCACGACGTCCTGCGCCGGCAAGAAGGAGAGTATGTGCTGCAGCACGCCGTCCGGGAGGTTGCTGATGTGGTCGCGGCCTTCGACCGGAGCTGCGGCGGCGGCAGACGCATTTTTGGGCGCTTTCCGCGGAAGCATCCTGCCGGTCGCTCGATCGAGGATGCCACCAGGCACTGTGGGTGTAGGACAAAAGAAACAGTCAAAGAACACGAGAGGTTAGCTGCATTGAAACAGCTAGCAGATCGATCCACGGGGAGGAAGACGAGGAGATGGATATGCATCTGCATCAATCACCTGAGACAGAGAGGCGGCGGCAGCCGTGCAAGATGATTCGCTTCTGCTCGGCTATGCCCTATCCCCTTCTCTCCCTCGCCCGTCCCTTCTCCCTCGCGTCCCCCTTCGTCCCCTCCTCCTCAGATCCGTGACAACCTCCAAGAGGCCGACCCCCAAGGGAGGAGCGGCGGCGGCGTCCCCGAAACTGCGAGAAGCAGCGAGGGCGGGCCACAAGGCCACAAGGGGCGAGCAGCGGCGGCGGGCGGCTTGCTAGCTTAGAGCGGTGGGGGCTCAGGCGTGGGGCGGCGAGTGGTTTGCTGGAGCAGAGCGAGGCGGATCGGGCTCGGGCATGGGGGCAACGGTGGCTCGGCGGGCGCAAGAGCGGCGGCGGCGGCTGCGAGGTCCGGGGCGGAGGTATCCCCTTCTACCAACGGTTGGATTGCGCTTTGTGATTCGTGCGTCAACTGTTCTGCCAGTGTAGCCGACTGGATTCATGCCCAGAGCAACTCCAAGAGTTTGTAAAATTAAACAGCTAAATCGATGATTTAGCTATATTTTTAAAATAGAAAACCCCTCCAAAAAATAGATAATGAACTTGCGGTGAAAATTGTGATCAAACTGTGGCAATGAGGTGTACCCCATCACTGCTGACTTGGTTGTGTCGGTTCAAATCCGATAGTAAAGGGAGGTTTGAACGACACTAATTAAAGGATATGAGGTAGTGTATATTATGTGATAGCGTGTCTCAGCGCTGTACAGCGACTTGAGTATGGTTCCTGGCGCGTCGTGTTAGGGTTCCTTCCCTCCCACGTTCATGTTCTAATCTTCCCTCAAGATCTGAATTAGAATCCATGCCCCCATCCATCCATTGTGACCATGTAAGTCTCCGTGACGAAGCTGAGCCTTCTCTGCTTACTGTGTAGATACACCTTTTCAGTTGGTTCTTAGGGTTTGGGGTGGCGAAGTTGCCTAAACGTGAGAACCATGAACCCTCAACAATGGATGCAGTGGCAGGATTGATGGAGAAGATGAAACTCTTGAAGGCGGAAAGGAGAGGGTGAAGGGTCGAGATGGCGGACTAGAGGGGGGTGAATAGTCTTTTCTAAAATTAATCACGTTGGCTAACCGAAACAAGTGTGGAATTATAACTATTGGTCTAGCCAAGACAACACCCCTCTATATATGTTCTCTAGCACCTTCCAAAGATACTAATTATGCAACTAAGGTGCCGGGCTAGCTAGAGCTCTTCTAAACAATTCTAGGAGCAAGGTTACACAAACCTATGCCACTAGTACTTTAAGCAACAAGGGAGCTCCTACACATGCTAGTAAGCAAAAGCACAAAGCTAACTAAGCTCACTAGCAATGCTCAATAACAAGGCAACCAATGCCTAATTAGAGAGCGCAAATACTTAGCTACACAAACTAAGCAGTGTGACTAACAAGGTTACTAAAACCAAATTAGTCACGCAAGGGAGCTACTTCTATGCTACACAAGCAAGAAGATAATTAGCAAGCTACACAAGCTATCTAATTACAAGAGCAACTACACAAGCTTAATATGTATAAAAGTAATTGCAAGCTTGTGTAACGGGGATGCAAACCAACGGGAAGAATAAGGTTGACACAATGATTTTTCTCCCGAGGTTCACGTGTTTGCCAACACGCTAGTCCCCGTTGTGTCGACCGCTCACTTGGTGGTTCGGCGGCTTATTAGCATCACCCGCTAAGCCCGCACGTCGGGCGCCGCAAGAACCTACCCCTTGAGTGAGGGTAGCTCAATGACACGCTTTACTAGAGTTACTCTTCGCGGCTCCCGCGGGGCGAGCACAATGCCCCTCACAAGCACTTCTCCGGAGCGCCGCACAAGCTTCTTGCGCGCTTCGACGGAGACCACCACCAAGCCGTCTAGAAGGTGGCAACCTCCAAGAGTAACAAGCACCACCGGCTTGCAACTCGATCACCTAGTGCCACTCGATGCAACCTCACGATGCAATCGCACTAGAATCGCTCACTCACACAATCAGATGATCGCTATCAAGTATGTGTGAGATGGAGGGCTCCCAAGCACTCACAAGCATGGACACTAAGTCCCTTGAGGTGCTCCACGTCAGCCATGGCCGAAGGCCACTTCTATTTATAGCCCCAAGGGCTAAACTAGCCGTTACCCCTTCACTGGGCAAAAATCGGGCCGACCGGACGCTCCGGTCGTATTGACCGGATGCTGGACCTCAGCGTCCGGCCGCCCGCAGACGGCCACGTGTCCCGATTCCAACGGTCACTTGACCTGACCGGACGCAGCAGCTTCAATTGACCGGACGCTGAACCCCCAGCGTCCGATCGTTTCTAGTAAGGTACCGACCTCGACCGAACGCATCCGGTCACACTTGATCGGACGCAGCCCAGCGTCCGATCACACTCCAGCTTCTGCGTCACCGTACGTCAGCCTGACCGGACACAGCCTGCCAGCATCCGGTGCTTTCAGACCCAGCGTCCGGTCAGTTGACCGACGCCAGCGTCTTCGCGATCAACTCGTTTTCACTTCTAACTTCTTCACCCTTGCTCCAATGTGCCAACCACAAGAACTTGCATCCGGCGCAATAGAAAATAGGCATTCCATTTTCCCGAAAGCGCCGATGTGCCAAACCCATCTCACCCCTGCAAACACCACCTCCTTTGTAAATGTGCTAACATCACCAAGTGTACACCACCATGTGTATGTGTGTTAGCTTTTCATAATCATTTCCCAAAGGATGTTAGCCACTCAACTTGCCACGCTACTCGATCCTAGCGACGATACAAAGTTAGATCACTCGAGTGGCACTAGATGACCGATATGCAAACAAGTTTGCCTCTCTTGATAGTACGGCCATCTATCCTAAACCTGGTCATAAACTTCTCTACACACCTATGACCGGTGAAATGAAATGCCCTAGGTTATACCTTTGTCTTGCGCATTTCATTCCATCTCCTCCAATGTCGATGCAACACATGCACCAACACGATCAACAATGATATGATCCACTTCATATCATCACATGATCATATTGGTTCATCGATCTTGACTTTACTTGCACTTCACCGTTGCTATCGTCCATCGGCGTCAAGTCTTGCTCAAGCTTCACCGCCACGCGGTCCATCACTCCAAAGCCTTCGACTTGCCCTTCACGCTTGCAACCGGTCCATCAAGCCAAGTCTTGTCTTGATCTTCTCCACCTTGATCACATGACTCAATGTCATGTCTCATGTGCATTTACGCTCCTTCATCATCACATGTGTGAGCTTTGCAACATTTCCAAGCCATTTTCACCTTCATGGCATATGTTGCTCACACACATGTACCTATGGACTAATCACCTGTGTATCTCACATAAACACAATTAGTCCACCTAAGTTGTCACTTAATTACCAAAACCAAACAAGGACCTTTCAAAGGGATCCAAGTGACGACGGGGAGTGGAGGTGGAATGGTGGATCGAAGTCGACAAAACCAATCGGGAAGGTTCTGGCAGATAGCTTGTCAACGCGGAGGGGCTAGGGCAAGCACTAGGAAGGTCTGGTGTCCGATCCAGGGCATCTATGGTAAGGACCTCGAATCCAATCACTTTCTATTCACGTCCCATCAGCCGATGGGAAAAAGAAGGGCGCCAGAGGACAGGTCGTGGTGTTCACGAAGGATCTGATCGTTGTGGTTCATTTTGATGGGAAGAAAAGGCTGGAAGGCAATAAGTTTGAGTGCGTCCCAATTTGGCTTAGGGCTTCGGGAATACCACTTTGGATGATGAAGGTGACAGGGAAAGGGATCGACAATGAGGTGGGGGTTTTTGTGGACTTGGGTTTGGAGGACGACGGCTCGGCAGTCGGCCAATACC
This sequence comes from Miscanthus floridulus, assembly GCF_019320115.1. Classification (NCBI taxonomy): domain Eukaryota; kingdom Viridiplantae; phylum Streptophyta; class Magnoliopsida; order Poales; family Poaceae; genus Miscanthus; species Miscanthus floridulus. The sequence goes on from NC_089589.1 coordinate 38,301,388, forward strand.
TGTAGATCAAAGTGAAGCTGAACATCAACAAGCCGCTGGTGCGGGGAGTTTCTTGGTAGTGGATGAAGATGACAAGCCCCTATGGTGCCCCATAGTGTACGAATTAGTGGGGATCAAACAAAAGAGAAGAAAGTGCTCCTCTAAACTTTAGAGCTAAAGTCTTCAAATAAGTGGTCTAAAGTTAGCTCTACTTTAACCCACCTCACACTAAAGCTTTAGATCTCAAAATTGAGCTAAAATGCTCTAAAGTTTATAAGGGATCCAAACACCTCTAAAGTTTATAAGAAGGGATCCAAACACGCCCTGCCTACTCACTAATTAGTGGGTTGCATCCCTAGGATTTATCACTAGGGATAAGATGACAATTTCTATTAGTTCGGCCCTGTTCGTGTGCCCTTAAACCCGGTTTAATCCGCTTCTTTTTTTATCTAGAACAGTGTTTTCCTCTCACAGATTCCTCCAGAATTCCTCCAAGCGAACGAGGCCTTCATTTGCTTCTCCAACGGATTGCTTCGTAACAGTTTCAAGGTTCCTGCAAGAGTTCAAATAAGTGCTCGTTCCTTAGTGCTGGTTCAACATAGCAAGCAAACATGTGCTATTAGGTTTCTGATACATCAATATATAGTAAATGGACAGGTAAGAGGTAGATTTAGGTTGAGCAAGCTATTAAGCAAGAAGGCAGCCTGAACTACATAACGTGGTACCACGCCGGCTACCTGATTACAGACAAAGACGTCATCCTTAATACTTGTGCTGCTTTAGTTGATTTGAGCTTCACCTTGACTTAATTAAGTGATAGTAGGTCCATCCTCATGCATAGCCTTCTATCCGCTGAACTGAAACCCTTCACATATATCAAAGTCATGCCATAAGTTGAGGAGCATAAAAAAAATACATGATAAACATATAGAAATGATGATACCAATATTTGGACAGCAATAAGATCAGCACAAAAGAAAATAACCAAACCACACAAAGACAATTTGTCTCGAGGCTTGACAGATTGTTTTAGAATAATTGGTCAAAATCATTTAAATGAATATGTTTACCATAATTGTATAGTATTGTATATTGACAAACACATGGTGTTATTATATTTTAAAACAACCACAAAAACTAATGGTTGTGCTGTTTAAGTGTCAGAAAAAATTCTGAGGAAGTGTTACCAATTTCCAAAACAAAAAGAACATGCAGCCATAAATGTTAGCACAAAAACAAGCCACCCATTGAGCAAAGGAAATCAAATCAATGTTACGTTCTCATTTTAAAAAACAATTTTGTATTCTGGTATGACACTATTCATCTATTATATACACACATAAAAAGCTAATGGTCATCTTTTTATTTAGTTGGCAGAAACAAAAAAAAATGATATGATATGATTGAACTACTTTACTGCAATACAACATTCTAAGCTGGTGGGTGATGATAAGACAAGAAAACAAAATGTACCAAATGATTGTCATGAAGAAAAAGTAAAATGATTGACAAGAATAAAAAACAAGCATTTGTGTTTTGTTCATAAGCAACAAGCAAGCAGCCTGTTCGTTTGGCTGTGGCTTGTCGTAAACGATCGTAAATTTCCAGCCGAAACAGTATTTTTCTCTCACACAAACCAGCCAGCAGTACTTCTTCACGAACCAGCAACGATACGAACCAGTCAACCGAACATGCTGAAGATGACACACTATGGTTCAGAGAACCAGAGCTAATAGAATCACTGCTCAGTACAGCTAAATCCAGACGCTTCCATTCATATAATTTGGAACCATACTAATAAGGAAAACGTGAACAGTAATGTCAGTTAACTTACATATGTTAAGTTGTTTGCTAAGAAACATCAAAACATTGTGAACTCTATCGTCATATACTTCACATTTGATTTCAAGCGTCTTGAAGTGTTGTGATATTGCCGCTGACATCTCCAATGGTTTACAGCCCAGTTTAATCTCCACTTTATGTTTAGGTCCCTGTGGTAAATACAGTGATTTTGCCAAGATCAATCGACAAATTTGAATTATAATTTGTTCTAGTTTCTACAACGCAGAAGTTGCATTTGAAATTATATACCTTTGAATATAGTTGAAGAGTGAGCTTTTCTAACACTGGTGAAAGTTTGAGGAGGCAAGCTAGGGCACTGAAATTAGCAGGCTCGCACCAGTATTCATCAAGTAGCAAAGACTTCAATTTGTTGAAACTAGAGCAAAATTTTAAGTCCCTTCTGAAAATAAACTAGACAATGCAAACAAAGAAACATCAGTAAATCTAAATGTAGGCTGTAGGCATGAACACTATGACTCAGTGTGTAAGAATACCATTTCGATGTCGGGAGATATTAGCACCAAGTTCTGAACTTCCGATAAACCTTGCAAGAGAATACTTTGGTTGTTGTCATAATCAGAGTCAACGGTATTGAGATCATAACCGTGGATTTTAACAACTGCTGTTAGTAAGGATGGCATCCTCTGAAGCGATGGAGTCCTGCCATCACTGACTTCAAGCCATAGTGAAACAAGATTCGGGGCACGGATAGGCAAGCGCCATTCATAAGAAAAATAACCACGCTTGATGGTTAGACGCTTGAGGGATTGTGACGAGATGAGTTTAGGACGCGCTAGGGCACAGTAAACAATCTCAAGGTCTTCCAAAAATGGGCAGCAGGAGAAGTCAAGGAATCTGGGCACCATTTCGTTGAAATTTTCAAGCTCTAGCTTCTTCAGGTATTGGGAGATAAAGAAGGGATGGTCATCTTGAGGAAGAATGTCCTGATAATTATCGCCCACAAAGATGAACTGGAGCACCCGGACTTTGCACTGGAGAGCTATACGGATCCAAAGCACGATTCGGCTCATGTCGAAATCTTTATTCTCGTCGAGATGGAAACGGAAATCGCAGGTGTCGAGCGGCGTGCCTCCGCGGATGCGCAGGCGCAGCAGATGGTCCACGAACTCCTTAATCTCCTCCACGGACCCTGGTTCCTTCAATCCGCCGCACACGAAGCGCAGGACGGTGGACTCCCACATGTGGCGCCAGCGCTTGGCGAGCAGACATGTCCGCACGACGTCCTGCGCCGGCAGGATGGAGAGAATGTGCTGCAGCACGCCGTCCGGGAGGTTGCTGATATGGTCGCGGCCTTCGACCAGATCTGCGGCGGCGGCAGACGCATTTTTGGGCGCTTTCTGCGGAAGCATCCTGCCGGTCGTCCGGTCGAGGATGCCACTGTAAGTGTGGGACAAAAGAAACAGTCAAAGAAACAATAAGAGGTTAGCTACATTGAAACAGCTAGCAGATCGATCCACGGAGGAAGACGAGGAGATGGATATGCATCTGCATCAATCACCTGAGACAGAGAGGCGGCGGCGGCGGTGGCCGCGCAAGACGATTCGCTTCCGCTCGGCTCTGCTCTATCCCCTTCTCTCTCCCTCGCCCGTCCCTTCTCCCTCCCGTCGTCCCCCTTCGTCCCCTTCGCCTCAGATCCGTGACAACCTCCAAGGAGCGGGCAGCAACGGCGGCCCCCAAACTGCGAGAAGCAGCGAGGGCGGGCCCGAGGGGCGGGCAGCGGCGGCGGGGGGCTTGCTAGCTTAGGGCGGCGGCGGCTCAGGCGTGGAGCGGCTGGCGGTTTGCTGGAGCAGAGCGAGGCGGCTCGGGCTCGGGCATGGGGGCAACGGTGGCCTGGCGGGCGCAAGAGCGGCGGCGGCGGCGGCGAGAGCAAGCTCAGAGCCTGAGGTCCGGGGCAGAGCCGCGGAGGTATGCACGTTCCACCAACGGTTGGATTGCGCTTTGTGATTCGTGCGGCAAGTGTTCTGCCGACTGGATTCATGCCTAAGACTGTCTCCAACGATCGGAACCCCTACACGGCAGACATTCGGTGGATTGGGTAGCCTACAGGAAATGGGTGCGTGACCTAAAACTCCTCTTTTCCAACAGCCCACGCATATGCGAGCCCCGACTTCATCGTCCCCATCCCAATCTCCGACGAGTCCGCCGCCCTCGCGGGTGGCACGTCGGTGGCCCCTCCCCCTTTGCCTCAGCCTGCAGTTCAAGAAAGACATAACTCCTGCATGCCATCCAACTGAAAAACAATAGCAGGTGCTTCGCAGTCCATCTGACTGCAAGATCCAACAGCTAGCTATCTAGCTTGCGTGCGAATCGAAGAGAAAGAGATCAATCAACCAGCACAGCACTCACCAGCCGATGTCGCGGTCGACGATGCAGTGCTTGCTGTGCGCCGGCGCGGATCCAGATCCGGTTGTTCTTCACTGTGTTCTTGGTTCCCGTTTCTTTCCCCTTCTTGATTCGTGCTCGATTTGAGTTTTGCTATGAGATTTGTTTAGTCAGATTGATGCTTCGACGAGTGTTGAACAATCCTATCAAGTGGTTTGAATCAATTCCACTCGTGCATTAAGATCCAAGCCGATCTTCATTTTGGGGGAAAAACTCGTTCTTGCTCGAATTTCTTCGATTTACAGAGTTACAGTTTAAATTGAGCAATGATCTCCTAGGAGTAGCTTTTTATCTTCATTGCGAATCGCTGTGCAAAGTTTGGGAGCGATCCATGAAGATTTGAGTCGGATTTCATCGATTTTCTTGGCCACTCCTTTTTTGTTCTTCGCGTGCGAGCTCTCTGTTCGTCGTGTGCTAGTTGATTTGGCTCCTAGCTGAGCACACCAGCAGCGCCCAGCGCTGATCGGCTCCGGGCCGAGCAGCAGTTGCCCGCACCGCTCCTGCCATGGAAGACTTTGCGTCTTGGAGAAAGACGACGCAAATAAGCGTCCCGGCTGGGCTCGTACCCAAAATGCATCGTGCGTTTGCGTCTTCGGTTGGAGACGGTTTTCTTCCGTGAAAACACTTTGCATAGCCGATTTTGGATATGCGTCGCCCTTTGCATGAGCTGTTGGAGACAGTCTAAGAGAGTTTGTAATAAGGCAACGTTATCTGATTTCAACGTATTGATCTTTACTGCGCATGGATATCTTGACTCATGATTCAGCCCTTGTTTAGTTGGAGAAATTTGGATTTTGGGGCTACTGTAGCACGTTCGTTTTTATTTGACAAATAGTATTCAAACATGGACTAATTAGGCTCAAAACGTTCGTCTCGCAATTTCCCACCAAACTGTGCAATTAGTTTTTCTTTTCGTCTACGTTTAATGCTCCATGCACGGGCCGCAAACATTCGATGTGACAGGTACTATAGCAACTTTTTTGGAAGTTAGGGTAAAACTAAACAAGGGCTCAACCTCCTCCCAGAGCAGCAACTGCAAGAGTTCACTTCCCCAGCGAACTCCCTCACACCAACTGGCATTAAAGAGGAGCTATGCCAAAAAGTGACATAGCATATATTATTACTTGCGCAAAGATCGGAATCATACCTCTAGCAGGCATTGTCTTCTGTTACCTAAACAGCTGTCATTTCTACTTACGTTGAAATCACACCATCCGAAAGCAGAAAATCCATCCCATTAACGGAATATGGGTGCGTTTGGTTGGGCTTTTGGCTTTGGCTTTTGGCCCCAAAAGCCAAAAGCTCAACCAAAGGGGCTGTTTTTGGAGGCTGCTTTTTCAGAAACAGCTGCTTTTTCGTAGTACATTTTTGAAAGCTGGTTTGACCCTGCTTTTGGCTTTTGGCTTTCTGCTTTTCGAAATTGGTAGAATAAAAAGCTCTTTCATAGTTGTTTCAAGAGAGATAAAGATAGAAGGTATATTTTATACTTGTTTAACCAAACAGCTTTTAGCTTTTCTACAGCTCACAGCCCACAGCAGCTTTCCCACAGCTCACAGCCCACAGCAGCTTTTTCCCACAGCCACAGCTCAACCAAACACACCCTATATGTGACACAGCTACCTTGTTCAAGGAGATACCATTCCCGAGGACAGCAAACCATAAGCAAGGAGATTCCTCTATAAAAAAAAAAAGATTACTCTACTGAACATCTGCAACACATTCCACAGCTTTAGTGCACTTTGGTCTCGAAACTGTTGACTAGGCATTGTCTCGATGAACTGAACTATTGATGGCAGACTACTTGTTGTGAATTCACAATTAAATCGCTTCTAGTATGAGAATTTGGTTTTCACCATCTAATCTGTGCAAACTTAGAAACTACCAATGAAGACCATCAGATGTGATCCAATGAATAAGGTAAGAGGTGTAATTTTTTTTGCGCTTAAGCCCCCCACCCATCGTCCTTTTTTTGCACTTAAGCCCCCTGGTCCCATCCATTGGATCAGCATCAAGTGGTCCTGATTGGTAGTTTCAAAATTTACACAAGTTAAGTAGTTTGCACGTGATATGTTGCCTTATAATAAACAGCTAAGTTAATGATTTAGCTAGTATTTTGTAAAATAGAAAATCCCTCCAAAAATAGATAACTCCAAGAGCCTTTCTAATTTGGCATGCTATATTTTTGAAAGAGCCATGTCATCACCGTTTTCTCAAATACGATCGAACCTACGACTATGCCCTGCGCACGTAACACCCAGCCACGACGGCCCTTGTTGGATATCTACGGCCTCCAGCCAAGCAAAGGCTGACAGACGATTGGTTCTAGGCGCAGCCAGATTCAGTCCCTACGATAGTCGACCGTGGATCCCTTTGGCTTCTCTAGCTTGACGCCTTGACGCTTTGACGGTAGCACTGTTCTGGCAATGTGCTCCATTAAACAAGAAACACCAAACAACTCATATATTACTTCAAAGGATCCACACGCATGTATTCGCAAGCATATTAATTAGTAGTTCCCAATAAGCAAGTGGTTCGTGAAGACCAATGTGCCACTGTTACTCAGTCAAGTCTCTCGACTCTTGAGCTTGAGCTTGACGCCGGCAGGGGCTCTACGACGGTGCCACCATACAAGGCAAACAGTTGACCAAAGGCAGCCAATTCGAGCATGGGAGAATCCCACTTGCGGAAAAGTCTCCACGCACGCGCGGGATGAGCCAAGCAGGGGGAAGCGCAGGGGAGGCGGATGGAGAGCCGCGATGGCATGCTTTATGTAGAGAGCGAGGATTCCGAGATAGATCGCTTGTTATTTTAGAACATCAAATCTAAAAATAGCCAAATATAAACTACAGAGCAAGTATAGCTTCCCTCTTGGAGATGCTCTAATTACTAGCTAGCTAAAAATAGCTCTTATGAGGTTAATTATATTATCTGATAGTGTGTCTCAGCGCTCTAGGGCGACTTGAGTAGGGTTCTTGGCACGGTGTGTTAGGGTTCCTTCCCTCCCTCGGTCCTGTTCTACTCTTCCCACAAGATATGAATTAGAGTCCACGCCCTATCCATCCATTGTGTGCACCTAAACATCTCCGTGATGAAGCCGAGCCTTCTCTGTTGACTGTGTAGATACACCTTTTCAGCCGGTTCTTAGGGTTCGAGGCGGCAAAGGTGCCTGAACGTGAGAACCCCGACCCCTCGACGATGGATGTGGTGGCAGGATTGATAGAGAAGATGATACTCTCGAAGGCAGAAAGAGAGGATCCGGGTGTCAACGGGGGGGTGGAGGTGGATCAAAGTCGGCAAAACCACATGCAATCGAGAAGGTTCTTGCGGATTACCTGTCAATGCAGAGGGGCTAGGGCAAACTCTGGGGAAGGTCTGGTGTTTAATCCGAGGCATCGACTGTAAGGACCTTGAATCCAATCACTTTCTGTTCACGTTCCGTTAGTCGACGGGAAAGAGAAGGGTGCTAGAGGACGGGCTGCGGTGTTCGGGAAGGATATGATCGTTGTGGTTTGAAAGCATCTAGGCCCCTAGTTGGGTTTCGGTGATTAATGACAATACGAGATTACTATGACTAATGTGTGTTTTACAGAGGCAATTAAGTTAGGTCATGGTAATGGCAATTGATTGGGCAATCACGGTTGTCATGCCCCTACGATGGAAATCATTTCGGTTTTCAAATGATGGACGACAAGGTTAAGGATGGACTAGTTCTAAGTGTCGTTTGGTGCTGAAGAGACACTTAGAGTAGTTTAGGACTTTGTTTCTCCTTTGACCGTACTATTAGGGGGGGTATGGATTAGTAGCTTGACCTAGGTGAGTCTAGTGGGTTAGGTGTGGTGCACACTTATCAAATTTAGCACTAGGTAGCTCAGGAGTAGCCCTAAGATCAATTGGAGCAAACTTCATTCACATATGATTTTGAGTTAGAAGTGAATGGAGGGTCAAATGACTGACCGGGCGCTGGTCTGGTTTTGACCGGACGCTGAAGGGTGAGTCCGGTCAGTTCATTTGATCAACTAGAGCCGTCTGGTTGCGACCGGACGCTGGGTGCCAAAGTCCAGTCAACTCTAGAGAGGTTCTAGAGAGGGAATTTTTTTATCAGACGCGTTCGGTCAGTGCTGACTGAACGCTGCTCAAGATCCGGTTACTGACCGAACACTGAACAATGAAGTGATCGGACTCTGGGCGCCAGCGTCCGGTCAACATCAATAAGGTTCCAGAGAGTAGTTTTCGTGACCGGTCAACATCAGTAAGATTCCAGACAACTTAACGGCTCTATGGCCGGGATAACTGGCCGGAGCGTCCTATCACCCCGTAGAGTGCTGACGCAACCTCCTAACGGTTTGTTTTAAATGAGGGGGTATAAATACTTCATCTATTCATCCAAGGGAGGTCTCTTGCCCATTTGATCAGCTGAGAAACACCCTTGAGAGTACTTTGGAGAGCAAGAGCCTAGTGAGGTGATTGAGATTTGAGAATCCAAGATTAGGGCCTCATTAGTGCAAGGAGAGTAGCAAGTGTGCATCTACCCTTCTCATTAGGCTTGTTGTGGTCAAGTGAGAGTTCGTGCTTGTTACTCTTGGTGATCGCCATCACCTAGACGCCTTGGTGGTGATTGGGAGTTTGGTGATCATCCGGCGGAGATTGTGGATGACCCAACTCAAGATGTGAACGGTTGTGGGTGATTCACCGCGACAGAGTATCGAAGAATCCATCCATAGATAGCACTTGATCCTTGCGCGGATCAAGGGGGAGCTACACCCTTGCGTGGGTGCTCCAACGAGGACTAGTGGGGAGTGGCGACTCTCCGATACCTCGGCAAAATATCACCGTGTTCCTTCTCCTCTCTTTACTTTAAGCATTTTCATTTGAGCAATTCAATTCTTGTCCTTACATTCTTAAAATTGTCATGCTAGAGTAGGATTAGAACTTAGGGTGCTAAACTTTTGTACGGTAGATCAATAGAATCATATTCTAGGCACAAGGGGTGAAGTGGGCTAAGTGTAGGGTTTAATTATTGCAAAGAATTTTAGAATTAGCCCAATTCACCCCCCTCTTGGGCATCTTGATCCTTTCAATTGGTATCAGAGCCTCGTGCTCACGTATTTAGGCTTAACCACCTAGAGAAAGATGTCCCACGGGGATGGACCTCCTCCTATCTTTGAGCGAGATGATTTTCCTTAGGAAAATCCGCATGGAGACTGATTTAGAAGCTCTAGATGTTGGAATTCTTAGAGCCGCCTCTCAAGGCTTTCCAAAACCTAGGGATCCCGCACACCTTCAAGGCGATGAGGTCAATTATGAGTAATGGAATGCAAAGGCTAGAAACACCATCTTTAGAAGCCTTTGCAAAGATGTGTTTAACCGTGTGCGGAACCACAAGGACGCCCATGCACTATGGTCGGACATTTGTGCGCTCCATGAGGGAACAAAGAGCGAATGTGAGGAATGCTATCATCTTGTCATAAAAAAGTTTAATTCTTTCGAGATGCTTCCTAAAGAAAGTGCAAATGAAATGTACTCACGCTTAAATGTTCTTGTAGAGAATGTCAATAGGCTTGGACTTACACAAATGCAACCATCAGATGTTGTAAGAAAGATCTTGAGTGTCCTCTCCATTAACAAATATGGACACATTGTGACCGTGCTTCATCAAGGTGATCTTTCCACTGCTACACCAACTCAAATCTTAGGAAAGATCAATGCTCATGAGATGTATATGCACATCACACCACAAGATGGCTCTTCTTCTACCAAGAAGAAAGACAAAGACTTGGCATTCAAGGCTAGCCAAGAGAGGGGCAAAGCAAGAGTTGAGTATGAGAGCTCAAGTGATGATAAAATTGATGATGCAAGTCTTACTCTCATGGTGAGAAGAACCGCCAAGATGCTAAAAAAGTTCAACAAGAATGGTGTCAAGTTTGATGGCAAGAAAAAGAAGTTTTTCACTAGCAATAGAAGGAAGCCAATCTCTGAGATGGATTGCTATAATTGTGGAGAACTTGGTCATCTAGCTCATCAATGCCCCAAGCCAAAGAAAGATAAATACAAGAAGTACAAGGGCAAGAAAAATGACTCAAGAAATGAAGATGAAGATGAGAAGAACAGAAACAAGCCATACAAGAAGAAGGATGGCAAGAAGAAGGATTTCCACAAGAAGAAGAAAAATGGCAATGCATACATCATCGGTGATTGGCTCACAGATATTGATTCATCAAGTTGCTCATTCGATGATGATAGTGAGAATGAGAAGGTGGCCACTATTATGATTGGCTCCTCATCATCGTCACTGACATCACCGCCATCATCCTCTACACACCTATGCCTTATGGCCAAGGGTGAATGAAAGGTATCAAATAATGATGAAAGTAGTGGTGATGAACATGCTAGCAATGATGATAGTGATGATGATGATGAATTTGAATCACCTTCATATGATGATCTTGTTAAATTGCTAAATCAATACACTAAGATCATTAGAAAGTCAAGAGCTAAGAATGAAAAGCTAAAACTTAAGAATGACTCTCTTTTAGCTAAATTTGGCATAGCAGAAAAGGCTAGTGTTGAGCTTAGAGAAGCAAATGATGCTATGTCATCCAAACTCAAGAAGCTCAAATCTTCTAAGAAAGAGCTTAAAGAAAAACATGATAAACTTGAGGTGATGCATAATGAGCTCATCACTAGCTACAACATGCTAAAAGAAGAATATACAAATCTCAAGATCAATCATGATAATCTTGTTGTCTCTAATGAGCTATTATCCAATGAGCCGCATGATGCTACTAACCATGTTGTTAAGATTGATATAGCTACATCATGTGATGATTTGATCATTGAGAACATTGAGCAAGGTTCTAGTAGCAAAGGCAAGCAAGTGGTTGAGTCCGACAACTATGATGAGTATGTCAAGATCAAGAATGAGAATGAGAAGCTTAAGAAAGATCTTGAAAAGCTATCAACCACCAACACTATTGTGATAGAGAATCTTGACCATGATAGTGATCTAATTCTTGAGAATGAGAAGCTCAAAAAAGAGAACAAGAGACTCAAGAAGGAGAATGGCAAACACCGTGCGCTCGCGCCAGAGCTCGCCCACCATGGCTGCCGCTGCCAAGCTTCCGTGCCACCACTGCTCCCTCTCCTACAGCCCTCCTACATCTGTACTGAGTGTCGCTACGCGTCCAACGCCTCACGCCGCCCCTCCCGCGCCCATTTTCCAGTCACCACGGCCGTCGTATCGCCGTCGCCACCGGAGCAGCCGCCGGCGTTCCGCTTGTGCATGCGGCCAAGCCAACCTGGCCTGCCTCCGGCCGACCTGAGCAGCCCCATGCATGTGAGAAGGTCCCTGGATGCTCCCCGCCACTTCTCCGACGCCGTAGATGACCACAGCCGCTGGAGCCGCGAGCCAGGCCGCTCCCCTGCGCTGTTGTCGAGAGGAAGGAGAAGGTGGACCATGTGCGTAAATAGAAGGTTCTCCAGGGGGTTAAGTGAAGATGTTGTGACTCACATGAATAGTGCTCATGAGGACCTTTTCGCTGGAGTTTAATTTGTGTTTACCGTAGGGACCTCGATCCAAGATTTAAATTTCCTTTCTCTGATTTTTGCAGATTTGAATGCTCCACTTTGAAAATTCGTAGTAATTTGTTGAAAATCGTAAAATAGTAAATTAGGACTTTTTGGAATCCTTGTGAAATTATCTATGCACTAGATCTATAATATGGCATGATTTAGTTTAAAGTTTTTACTGTAAAAATCAATTTGTGCAGTTAGGTTTGTAATACTAGTTGTGTCTTGTCTTTTTCATAACTGTAGTTATTTTGCTCAAATAAATGTAAAATTTTTATGGAGTGCTCATCAGGTGATTGTGGTTGTCTGGTAAAAATTTCAGGAGTTTAGGATTTATATAAGTGAAAGTATGCGCGTGTCAACGTGTTAGCGGGGACAGCCGTACTTGATCTTGTATAAATTGAGCAGTTCTGTCACAGAGAAAAATCATGATGAGCTCAAAGAAGAGAACAAGAAGCTCAAGCTAGAAAAAGAACATCTCAAGACTGGGTTGAGCAAATTCACAAGAGGTCAACATCTTCAAAGTGAGCTACTCATGAACACCGTCATGAAGATGGATAGAAGTGGAATTGGATACTTGACACATCAAGAGAAGAAAGCTCAAGCTCAACACCAACAACAACACAAGTCAAAGCCAAGGCCAAAGAGGTGTATTGAGTGTGGACAAGAAGAGATTTAGATACAACAACCTATATCTAGTAGATTTTACCTCCGAAGATGCTAACTTGAAGACATGCCTATTCACCAAAATATCACTTAGGTGGCTATGGCATAGAAGACTTGCTCATATTGGGATGAGCTCACTCAAGAAGCTTATGAAGAATGAATTGGTGAGAGAGTTAAAGGATGTGAAATTTGAGAAGAACAAGCTTTGTAGTGCATGTCAAGCCAGCAAACAAGTTGCAAACATTCATCCTACAAAAGCTTTCATGCCAACAACAAGAGTGCTAGAGCTCCTTCACATGGACTTATTTGGACCAACAACTTATAAGAGCTTGGGAGGCAATCTCTATTGTCTTGTGATTGTTGATGACTACTCTAGATATATAAGGGTATTCTTCCTTCATGACAAGACCAAAGTTGCATCATGTTTCAAGAAGTTTGCCAAGAGAGCACAAAATGAGTTTGAAGTGAGGCTCAAGAAGATAAGAAGTGATAATGGAAAAGAGTTTGACAACACAAACATTAAGGCTTATTGTAATAAAGTTGGGATCAAGCATGAGATCTCCGCAACATATACTCCTCAACAAAATGGTGTAGTTGAGAGAAAAAACCAGACACTTATCACACTTGTAAGAATAATGCTTGATAAGTACAACACACCCGAAGCTCTATGGGCGAAAGCTATCAACACCGCATGTTATGCATCCAACCACCTATTCCTTTAAAAGTTTCTTGACAAGACATCTTATGAGTTGCTCAATGGGAAGAAGTCGGATGTCTTATTCTTCCGGATGTTTGGTTGCAAATGCTACATCTACAAGAAGCAGCAATACCTAGGAAAGTTTCAAAGACATTGTGATATTAGTTTTCTTGTTGGTTACTCATCAAAGTCCAAAGAATATCGAGTATTTAATCATGTCACCAGCTTGGTTGAAGAAATATATGATGTGGAATTTGATGAATCTAATGGCTCCCAAGGAGCACATGAGAATCTTGATGATGTAGGTGATGAACCATTAAGGGAGGTCATGAAGAACATTCCAGTTGGAGACATCAAGCCTAAAGATGATGAAGATGATGTACAAGTGATTGATCCACCTTCTTCATCAAATGTGCCACAAGATGATGATAAAGATGGAAGAGTAGAAAATGAAGATACTCATGTCTCCCATGATCAAATGATGGCACAAGCACAAGATGTTGATGCTCCACAACCTCCCCCTCAAGTGATTGATAGAAGAAATTCACCTCTACTATAAGCTCATCCATAAGATCTCATCATAAGGAGTCCTTCAAAGGGTGTAATGACTCGATCTCAAAAACTTGCTTCATTCATTGAACATCACTCTTTTGTCTCTTGTGTTGAACCTAAGAATGTAGAAGAAGCTCTTCAAGATTCGGATTAGATAAATGCCATGCATGAAGAGTTGAACAACATCACTCGCAATGAAGTTTGGAATCTTGAAGAGCGACCACAAGGTGCAAGAGTCATTGGAACAAAGTGGGTGTTCCGCAACAAGCAAGATGATCAAGGTGTTATAGTGAGGAACAAGGCAAGACTAGTTGCAAAGGGGTTCTCTCAAGTTGAAGGATTGGATTTTGGAGAGACCTTTGCACTGGTTGCAAGACTTGAAGCCATTCGTATCCTCCTTACATATGCATCGCATCACGAAATGAAATTATATCAAATGGATGTTAAAAGTGCTTTTTTAAATGGCTTCATAAATGAACTAGTCTATGTTAATCAACCTCCCGGGTTTGAAGACCCTAGATATCCTAATCATGTTTATATGTTGTCCAAGGCGCTATATGGGCTTAAGCAAGCCCCAAGAGCATGGTATGAGCGCCTTCGGGATTTCCTTATTAAGAAGGGGTTCACCATTGGGAAGGTCGACACCACACTATTCACCAAGAAGCTTGATGGAGAAATCTTTATTTGTCAAGTATATGTTGATGATATCATCTTTGGATCATCAAATGAAGATTATTGCAAAGAGTTTGGTGAATTGATGTCAAAGGAGTTTGAGATGTCTATGATTGGAGAGCTTACATTCTTTCTTGGTTTTCAAGTCAAGCAAATGAGAGAAGGGATTTTCATCTCTCAAGAAAAGTATACCAAGGATCTTCTCAAGAGGTTCAATATGGATGAATGTAAGCTAATCAAGACACCAATGCCATCTAATGGACATCTTGACCTAGATGAGGAAGGTAAAACGGTTGATCAAACTCTCTACCGCTCTATGATTGGTAGCTTGTTGTATTTAACCGCATCTAGGCCCGACATCATGTTTAGTGTGTGTGTGTATGTGTGCTAAATTTCAAGCTAATCCTAAGGAAGCTCATTTGGTAGCTATTAAAAGAATCCTTAGGTACCTTAAGCACACACCAAGCATTGGTCTTTAGTGTTCCAAAGGAGCTAGATTTCAATTAGTTGGCTATTCTGATTCGGATTATGCCGGTTGCAAAGTTGATAGGAAAAGCACATCCGAAGGGTGCCATTTGCTTGGTAGATCACTTGTGTCTTGGTCCTCCAAGAAGCAAAATAGTATGGCCTTGTGCACCGCCGAAGTGGAATACATTGCTATTGGTGCTTATTGTGCACAAATACTTTACATGAAGCAAACTTTGCTAGACTATGGTGCAGTTCTAGAAAAAGTACCACTTTTGTGTGACAATGAGAGTGCGGTAAAGCTTGCTAATAATCCGGTTCAACACTCTCGCACCAAGCACATAGATATCCACCATCACTTTCTTAGAGATTATGTTGCTAAAAATGATATATCACTAGAAGGTATAAGGACCGAGGATCAATTGGCGGATATTTTCACTAAACCGCTAGATGAGGCGACATTTTGTCGTTTGAGGAATGAGCTCAATGTGCTTGATTTTAGTAACTTCACTAGAAAATGAGCTTGCGTTGTCCCTTGCATTGTATTGTAATATACAACATATTTAATTTTTGGTAATGCATTTAGGGCTTGTCTAACATGGTTAAGATAACCGCTGAAAAGCGAGTGAAGAAGCTTAACTTTGGATCAAACTTGACAAGCAACTAGAATTAATTTCAAGTATTGCATTGCATATGCATGAGTGTTGTTTTGTCGTTTCCTTTCGATTACCCTTTTATTGCCTATTTTACTAAAAAGAAGTATAGCCTAAGGCAAAATATTTTGAAAAATTTGAGGGTATGAGAGGTCACTCATATCAGTCCTAATTGGTGCTTATTTGGGTCTTATTGAAGTTGGGACTTGATTGGGAACAGGCAGCGCGAAGGAACATTGAAGCTTTGCTGAAAAAGGGCGACCGGACGCTGCACCGGACTCTGGATTCTAGCGTCCGGTCAGTTCATAGGAGGTGAACAGAAGCGCAAAGGAGTGACCGGACACTAAAACAGTGTTCTTCCTACGTCCGGTCAAATGGTGATCCTACGTTCGGTCAAGCGAAGAAGATGAAAACAGGATCGACCAGACTTTGGCTGCATCCGGTCAAGGACAACCGGATGCGTCCGGTCGTGACTTAAGGGGATTTGGACCTCTCTATTGTTGACCGGACTCCAGGTGGCAGCGTCCGGTCGTTGCCACCAAAGCGTCCGGTCAGTTGAAGTCGTGCGGATCTAATACTCTATTCTGTTTCCTTTCCTTATTCATCACGGGTGGGCCACCATATATACCGTACGTCGTTTTGTCCATGCATTGCCCGCACCCGCGCCGACTTCGCCGTCGCAGCTTTCCTCGCCCGTGCCGTGCACTCGTGCCCTAGCCGCCGCTTGCAGCACCGCTGTCCCACACCACACTGCGCCTCCCCACGCCCGCGCGCCGCCGCACGCCCCGCACAGCCATGCCCTAGCGCCGCCACGTCAGCACCACAGCCACGTGCTCGCGCTACATTGCTCCACGCCGGCGCTCTAGTCCATCACTGCCTTGCATCTTCTCGGTCGTCGAACCTCTTTGCGCCGAAACCCTAGCCCTAGGTGTTTTCTTGGTGGTGCCCCGTGATCCATTCCTCTGCTCTTTGGTTCGCCGGTTCATCAGGTAGCAAGCCATCGCCTCTAATTTGGTATCTATTGCTTGCTTCTTAGGGTTTCATATCTCTAGATGTATATTATAATTATTCATATATCCGATCTATTCTATCGTGCAGCAAGTCGGTGTTTTTGAGGTCACTTTGGCAGTTGTCAATCAACTCGGGGCCAAGCCCGTGAGTACGGATCGAAGCCAAGGCTCGAAAGTGTTAGTTGACAGTCGGTTCTTGTCAGTAGTAGTACTTCTCTACAGCTCTAGCAATGGCACATGTGAAGAATGCTGGAGGTGGTCTCGGTGATGAGGATCCGAGGCCTCCGCCTCGCCTGTCTACTGAGGTGAAAGGAAAGGCGAAGAAGCTTACGTCAAAGAAGCAAAAGTTTACAGATGCTAATACTGAGAGAGCAGCAGTGGTAACCGCCGCTGAGCGTGCAGAGAGAGGAGGAGCTCGGAGTGGTGTTTGCATTGCAAACCAGCTTTCACCAGCTCAAAGGGCCACCGTCGAGTAGGTTGAGCGTCGTCATGGTAGTCCAGCTAGGACTGTCATGCTTGAAGGACGGCGGGTCACTTTAGAGGAGAGTCAGCCTCAGGGGGAGCCACAATAGCAGACACAGCCAACAGAGCAGTTAGAGGGTGTAACACCTCGGTGTTAAGCATGCATTAACATTTTGCAAATCATGAGCATAATCATTATTATGCATTCATAAGCATGACATGAAATATAGAATTAAAACATACTAATGAAACATGTATGTTGCATAGTTTTGTTTTAATAGATTGGATGCTATGTTTGTTTTGCCATGTGTGTACCTTGGTTGATCACTTAGACCAATTAGAAGTAATTAAGATGCAATTTGGAGCAAGGTGTATATTCAAAGTTTTCTCAAATTTTGCTTTTAAAAATAATCTTCTAAAATAGGGTTTTTGATTTAAATTAACTTTAAATCTATAGTTCAAAATCTAATTGGATTTTGGCCTTACTCTTTTTGGCAAAGTTGTAGAGTACATTTTTCTGAGCAACTTCTAGTTTGGGTCCAACTTTTGAAACTGCTTTGAAAAAGGTTTAAAATTTCATTTGAATGAATTTGGGGAAAGAAAAGAAAATGAAAAACAGTTCTTACCTTAGTTGGGCCGCCGCCTCCCTTCTGGCCCGCTCGCTGATTCGGCCCGCAGCGCTCGTGCTCCCGCCCCGCTCCAGCGCCGTACCTCCCGCTCGCCCGCGCCCGCGCGCCTGCGTCCTGACCGTGGCAGACGCCCGCCGCCGCGTGGACGCCATGCGCCGACGACGGCAGCACCTGGCCGTCTCGGTGGCCCCCACGCCCCACGTGCTCGCCTACACCTCCGCACGCGCGACTGACTCCCCTGTGCTCTCTCCCATTTTCCTCTCATGCGCCAGCAGCAGAGCACGCGCACGCACTCGCCTCTGCCACCGCCCGCACCAGCTTCCTCGCCGGAGTTGGCCGTTCCAGCCGCTCTAGTTCGCCAGAGCTAGCTCCGTCTTGCCCTGAGCTCCGCCTCCACCTCGCGCACCCCGTGCTCGCGTCGGTTCGCTGTGGTAAGCCTTCACCGGCCAAGAATCCCTCGCTGGAGTGAGCTCCTCCTCGCTAGAGCTTGGCTCCACGCGGACAGCCCCTCTCCGCTCCATCTCTCGCCCTCCCTTCACGCGCACAAGCACCGCCCGAGCTCGGTGGAGCTCCCACACCACTTCTCGCGCCACCTCTCGGCCGGAGATGGCTGGCCTATAGTGAGTCACGCCACCGTGCCGCCATGGCCGCCGGCCAGCTCGCTCTCAAGCTCCTCTAGCCCTGTCGCTTGCACTGCCGTGTCCGCCTTGGCATGGTGGTCACGTTGGTGGTGACCTCGTCGCCGGCCACCTCGCCGACGGCGAGCTCACGCCGGTCAGCGCCGCCTCCTCTGCCGTAGTGGCTGGCAGGTGAGGCTGGCTGAACCGCGGGGGCCCACGCGTCAGCTCCTCGGTGCGAACCTGGGTGCACTGCACCAGGTGCACCCAGCGTTTTAAGGCCCGCTGGTTTTTCAGAAATAAAAGAAATGATTTTCATATTTTGTTTAAACGCTTTGGAAATTCATAACTTGCTCAAAATAGCTCCAAATTTGTTGAAATAAGTTTTGCTAGGTTTCTTGTGACTAGATCTATTTGTTAAAAATATTGCATGTCAAATTTGTCATACTTTTCGGTGTAGCTTTATTTAAATTGAATAAATGCTGATTTCTTAGAAAATGTCTAGTAAATAGAATATACATCAGAAAAATATGATTCAAATTTGGTTGGTCTATTCTTGAGATGTACTTTGTAGGAAAAATATATGTCATGCATGTTCTATAGAGAAATATTGATGTGTAGTTCAAGTGCCTTTAATTGATGATTTTTGTTATTTTGATAGAGCAAAAATTGTATAAAACATGTGTATGATAATTTTTGTGCAGTGATTGTTTACTGTGTAGAACATAGGAAAAATACCAAACTATTGTTTGACACTTTTCATAGTACAAAGTATTTTCATGCTTAATTATCAACCATAGCTTGTCATTTTTGTGTAGGCTATTTTACTTATCCAAATGCCATGAAAATTTTATGGTAGTCTACTTAGAGTAGTACTCTACTACTGTAATTTTCTCAGATTTTTATAAGTACTAGAAATATATGTTGCTGTTGTAGCCCTAGTTCAAAATGAAATCAAATAATCTTCTTTAATGCATGTTTAGTTAATAATGTTTGCTTTGGTCTATCTTTGAAGCATCTTAACTTGTTGTGGTGACTTGGCATGTTAGTACAGTGGTTGTAGTAGTAGAATAGTAGTACATGTTCTTGGATGATGTTGGCTACCTTGTAGAAGAACTTTACTTCTACTATGTCCAACAAAGTTAAACATGTTCATCTACATTCCATGCATCATGATCATTACATGTCATCTCTCCGATGCACCTTTGCATTAGCACTTATACATCTGCATCATACAGGATCGCAGGAGGAGTTGCTAATAGTAGTTCAGGAAGAGCAGACTGGGACAGATCCACAAGAAGTCTAGGCATAGGAGGTGCCAGAGGAAGAGGACCAAGGAGAGGACTTGCCCAAGTGCGTGGATCATTAACCTAGTTCGTTCGAACGAGGCAAGCCTCGGAGCATTCTAAGTCTCCTAATTTACAAAAGCAATTCTTTCTATATATGAGTTATATATTGTTGCATTAAGTTGTAGGAGTTGATTGAAAACCGTTGATGCATTTATTACTATCCTTGCCTACCTTATTACCTTTTACCCTGTTAGGTTAGGATTGAATAACTGCTTAGCCTTGCTTAGACCGGTAGTGATCGGTGATATCCGGTCACCTATATTATAGGTGGTTACTGGAAGAATTTAGCTATGGAAAGAATGATATCCTGGAATTAACCATGTGTGATGGATAATTGGAGACCGGACGG